>NC_090437.1:686341804-686949376 GCF_031143425.1 Pleurodeles waltl | reverse complement strand
AAAAAGAACCAGTTGCCAGGAAATGGAGTACAGATAGCACTTGCACAAGATGGGGGATCCCATAGGGGTGACGGATAGCAGATATCAGCTCAGGCTCCAATTGGGCACACAGCTCTGTGATTGTGGCCCTGTCAAGCCTATAGGTGTGGATAATGTGCCTGTCCTCCGGTGTTGCCAAGTCCACAAGGGGTCTGTACACGGGGGCATGTCTCCATCTCCTATTCATCTGCAGTGGTAGCAATCTAAGGGACACAAGAGTGAGGAGACTGGCACAAACTAAACAATAGAGCTACAACAGAACTTTGCATCCTGTAAACATGTAATGGGTCATTGTGATTTGTCCAATATGTCCTAATATATCAGGTGATGCAGCATTATTCCATGGCCTGCCCCCCCTGAAATGGCGTCCACCTGTCCTGTGGGGAGGGACAGGTGGAAGTGAGGTAATTCCGCTGACGTTGTGCGCAGTTGCGGAAGGCGGTCGGGAACCGCTGTACAACTCCTCTTTTGTTAACATTATGCCATATGGGGTACAGTGCCCAATGGTGATCTAAGCCTGCGGTGACGGTATGCACCGCCACGACCATGGCTGCCATTTCTATCTGATTCCTCACTTGCTACCTGACCTTCCACAGGAGAGGACCTACACTACATGTGCTGCTGTGACCTGTGTCTGGAACCTACCATGGCCCGTGTGACGGGAAAGGGCCCCAGCCTTCACTTCGGAGGAGTTGGAGAGTCTGGTGGATGGGGTCCTACCCCAGTACGGACTGCTGTATGGGCCTCCAGACCAACAGGTGAGTACACTGTGAGCACAATGCATGTGGCATGAATGCATGGAGTTGTGTGTGTGAAGGTCTTGTGTAAGGGGGGTGGGTGGATGTCCTCTGGGCGGCATACAGGTTGTGTGCTGGGCCATGTGTGTGTAAATGGTGATGGAAACTGGTATGGTGGGCCATATGTGTTACATGCAGGACTGTTTGTCTAAATCTATTTTCCTGTGTCTATTGCTTCTGCAGGACAGCGCCCATCAAGAGAAGGGTATATGGCGTGCCACCGCCAAGGAGGTGCGCACCCTGGGGGTCTATGGCAGGCAGAGCAACCACTGTCGAAAACGGTGGGAAGACCTGAGAAGCTGGTCACGGAAGACGGTGGAGGCCCAGCTGGCGATGGCCTCCCAAAGAGGAAGGTGTGCCCATCGAACCCTGACCCCCTGATGGCCCGCATAGTGGCGGTGGCCTATCCTGAGCTGGATGGGCACTTGAGAGCATCACAGCAGTCACAAGGAGGTGAGTACAGTGCCCATCATTTCAACTTACGCATGGTAGGGTGGTATCTGGGTGGGGGATGTGTGTCAGTGGGTGCCCCTAGGCCTGGCCTGACATTGCAGTGTAGGTCCCCTGGTGGCTAGGGTTCAGAAGTGAACATCTTGCTACCTAGCTTGTAGGCATCCACTACTGGTCAGGGCTGCATGAGTCCCAGGTGTGCTGCATTTGGCAGTGTGTGCCCATGCCTTGGCAGCTAACAATTTCTCTGGTAGTGCAATGCATATTGCGTAGGCCTGTTCCCTGTGTGTGAGGGTGCTGTGTACGCCAATGGTGGTGTTGGTGCAGCCATTGACCAAGTGTATCCTTTGTCTCTCCCCCCACCTTTTTGTTTTGTCATCCTGTCCTTATGTGCACTAGCATCATCTGGTGTAGGAGCAGATGCACCGGTGACAGAGGGAGCTGTATCCCACAGGACCAAAGAGGCAGAGTCCACTGACGGTGAGAGCACCAGTGGGATGGAGGGCCTGTTTCTACCGTCCCCCCTCCAACCTCCATGGCCCAGTCCCATTCCCCTCAACCCCAACCTATCCCAAGCACATATACAGATGAGCATACACACAAGACAACACCCAAAAGTGTCACAGGAAAACACAAGCACCACACTTCATCCCACAGGCGCTCATATAAACACCTTCCAGTTGCAGACACAACAACATCCACTATTTCCACTGTCTCCCCCTCCTCCTCTTCCTCTGCCTCCCACCCAACTACATCCACACTCACACCTGTATGCTCTACATCATCATCCACTACCAGCATCACCACACCAAGCAGAACACATACCTCACTGGCACACACCTTCACCACAGCCATGCACACGTCCCCTGTGTCCTCTCCCACTGTGTCTGTCCCCCCTCCTAAAATACACAAACACAAGCACTCAGACACCCAGTAGCCATCCACCTCACAACAGCATACAGCCCATGCACCTGCACCCAAATCCAGAAGGCAGACACCTCCTACAACCACTCCCTCATCCTCCACTCCCATTCCTTCTCCCTCTTCCCACCCCAATGTCCCTTAAAATGTTTCCTACCCACCATTGACCTCATCCCCACCCCTCCCCCCATCCTGCACGTATGGTCAGGGTAGGAAGAACCCAGCCAAGTACCTCAGCCACACAATCCACAGGCCCAGTACTCACTGCACCCACTGATGGTGGAAAGGGATCCATGCCAAATGTCCTGAAGGGGAAGCAGCCTGCACCAGCCAGCCTAAAGGGGAAGGAGACTGCCCCATCAGGCAAGAAGGGAAAGGGGCCTGCACCTTCCACCCGAGAGGCCAAGGAGCCTGCACCAGCAGGCAGAAAGAACAAGGAGCCTGCACCTGCACCCCAAAAGGCCAAGGAGCCTGCACCAGCAGGCAGGAAGAGCAAGGGGCCTAGACCAGGAACTTTGACGGAGCACCCACCACCAACCATGGTTGTGCAGCCATCTGAGGTTGCAGGGGAGGGGCAGGAGCCCCCCCAGCAGCACCACCATTGTGCAGCCATCTGAGGATGCAGGGGATGGGCAGGAGCCTCCCCCCACCAGCAGCACCACCATTGTGCAGCTGTCCGAGGTTGCAGGGGATGGGCAGGAGCCTCCCCCACCAGCAGCACCACCACTGTGCAGCCGTCACCGCCGGCGGACGGTATGTAATCCTGCCTCCATGAGCTGCTGTGCGGCCTGCCCCCTCCAAAACTAGCGGGTATGACACCCACCTGAGAGACTGTGGCCCATCACTCCCCAGGATCAAGCACAGGGCACGTTTCCCCCTCCAGAACCAGTGGGTATGACACCCACCTGAGAGACTGTGGCCCATCACTCCCCAGGATCAAGCACAGGGCACGTTGCCCCCTCCAGAACCAGTGGGTATGACACCCACCTAAGAGACTGTGGCCCATCACTCCCCAGGATCAAGCTCAGGGCAGGTTGCCCCCTCCAGAAGTACTGGTCTTGTTACATCTCCCGGCTGAGGTGCCCCCTCCTCCCGCTGAGGTGCCTGCCTATTTACCAGCTGATGCCCCTGCAGTGTTCTTTCCGTGTTGAAGCAGGTGACAAGTGGGGCCTTGGACTTTGGCCTGTGGCCATGTGGCCTACTCAATTTGAGGACTGGGCTGTGTCCCTTTTTCTGTACATATGTATATATCTATTGTCTTGCCTAACTTATTTTTCATACTGTGTTGATCTCATCACATTCACTTTCACAAAATTGTTTTGTCCTTGCATTATTCAGCTGAGTTACGGGTGTCAGAGTCACCAGATCCTCGGGGGCTGTGCACGTTCCCAACACGTCCACCACAAGACAGCTCCAATACTCTGATTAGAATGTCACAGAGTCTAAGAGAGTCCAACTGGGGAAAAGGGGATTAGTTAGGGAATAGCTGGGAAGGAGACCTGTAGGAAACAAAAAGGTTAAAACACGCAATATCGAGATTATATCATATTAATCATTACTAGGCTATGACTGTAAGCATTGTCATACTGGAAACATGGATAACTTAAGCATGGACTTAAATAACTAGGCCTCAAGATGTCTGGATACCTGTGACGGAATCAAGAAAGATTAATCCAATTTTCCATTGAACCACTCGATGAAATGTTACACATGGATTAGAAACATCAGAACCTTCTAGAATTACGCTTTCAAATTCAAGCATAGTCTTTTGCAACCAGGACCAGGAAATAATCTGAATGATTTTTATAACACCATATGAACTGTACTTGAGGGACTTATTATGCACATGCAATATAACATCTAGAATCCTAACACTTTAGTTTTCTTAAAATGGCGGAACATGAATTGCGCACATTGCAGATTTCCACAAACGTTTGTAAATGCCATGAAATGATTGTGCACAAGGAATAACATGAGTTAGACACAAGAAATGAATTGCACGTCTTGCCGATTCGAAGGCCACCAAGTAAATGCCATGAAGTGGTAGCTCACAATAAACATCGTGATTTAAGCACAGGAAATGAATTGCGCGTCTTGCTGATTCGAATACCACCAAGTGAATGCCATGAAATGATAGCGCATGATGAGTAATATGAGTTTAGCGCAAGAAATGAATCGCGCGTTCTGCCGATTCTAATGTCACCACGTAAATGCCATGAAATGGTAACACACAATGAATATCATGATTAAACACAAGAAATGAATCACGCGTCTTGCTGATTCGAAGACCACCATGTGAATGCCAAGGAATGGTAGCGCACACTGAATATCATGAACTACGCACAAGAAATGAATTGCGCGTCTTGCCGATTCGAAGGCCACCGTGTGAATGCCAAGAAATGGTAGCGCACACTGAATATCATGAATTTAGAACAAGAAATGAATTGCGCGTCTTGCCGATTCGAAGGCCACCATGTGAATGTCAAGAAATTGTAGCGTACAATGAATAACATGTATTAAGCACAGGAAATGAATCGTGCATCTTGCCGATTTGAATGCTACATTGTAAATGCCATAAAATGGTAGCGCACAATGAATATCAAGATTTGCACACGAGTAAAGAATCGCGCGTGTTGCCGATTCGAGAGGCAGCATGTAAATGCCATAAAACATCAAGCGCACATTCACATGCACAAGAGCAAAATTGTTTTATCATGCTAATTAGGCCCAAGAACTCAAAAACCTTCTAGAACGGGATCGGGGGCCCAGCCCGATCTCCGCCTTACCGCCCTGATCAAGAATCACCGACAAAGTGAAAGGGCAAGGCCTGGAAGATCAAAGTATTGAGCGACCCTTGACCCAAGGGTAGGTCGCTCCCCCTGCCGCTGCAGCTCCTCCAGGTTCCTGAGTTCCTGAGACCCACCCCACAGTAAGTACCCCCCCACCTCCCAGCCCCTCGTTCTGCCCCGCGCTACTCACCCTCTCTCCTGCTCCTGCTTCTTTTCCTCTTTTCTTCTTCTCTGTTCTTCCTCATCTCTCCTCGTCTGTATTCTTCTTCTGTACTCCTCTTCTCCCCGTCTTCTCTCCTCTTCTCTTCTTCCTCATCTTCTGCTGTGGTCTTCTGCACTCTGTTTCTTCGTTTTTTGTATCTTCCTCCGTGTTCTTCTGTGTTCTTCTGTGTTCCTCTGTCTTCTTCTGTCTTCCTCTGTGTTCTTCTGTCTTCCTCGGTGTTCTTCTGTCTTCCTCTGTGTTCTTTTGTATTCTTCTCTGTTCTTCTGTCTTCCTCTGTGTTCTTCTGTCTTCCTCTCTGTTCTTCTGTCTTCCTCGGTGTTCTTCTTTCTTCCTCTGTGTTCTTCTGTCTTCCTCTGTGTTCTTCTGTATTCTTCTCTGTTCTTCTGTCTTCCTCGGTGTTCTTCTGTATTCCTCTCTGTTCGTCTGTGTTCTTCTGTGTTTCTTCTGTTCTTCCGGTCTTCTGCTCTTCCGGTCTTCAGTCCTTCCGGTCTTCTGCTCTTCTGTTCTTCTTTTCTTCTGTTCTTCTGTTCTTCTGTTCTTCTGTTCTTCTTGTCTTCTTGTCTTCTGCCTTCAGCTCTTCTGCCTCCTCCGTCCTCTTCTCCCCGCGCCTGCCCTCCTGCTCCTGCCTCATCCCCCTCTCCCACTCGCATCCCCCCCTCTATCTCCCCTATCTAACCCGTTCACTTTCTACCTCCCTCACTCCTCCTATCTACCTATCTCTCCATCTCTCTATCCCACTATCCAACTCCCTCACTCTCCACCTCCTCCTATCTTCCTATCTCTCTATCTTTTTCCCTATCTATCGATTTCTCTATCTACCTTTTCTCTCTACCTATTTCTCTATCTCTCCCCCCCTCCCGCCACCCCCTCTATTACCTATCTTCCTATCCCCTCACTCTACCTCTCACCCTCACCCACCTCTACAACCCCCCCTCCCCTATCTTCACAACCCTACACCTATCTTTCTCCCTAATCTCCTAAACCTCCTAACACTCTCCCCCCTCCCCCCTCCACCCTTAAACCCCCCTCCCCTAGCTCTTCTCACTCTACCTGTCCCCCCCTCCCTCACGCTTTCCTGCCGCGACCTCCTGCACGCCCGACCCCCCAGCTCCCATTCGCCCCCAGCTGACCCCTCCCCCCCCTCCTACCTCATATGGCGGCCGCTGCGCGACAGTGGTAGCGACCCTTGACCCAAGGGCAGGTCGCTCCCCCTGCCGCTGCACCTCCTCCAGGTTCCTGAGTTCCTGAGACCCACCCCACAGTAAGTACCCCCCACCTCCCAGCCCCTCGTTCTGCCCCGCGCTACTCACCCTCTCTCCTGCTCCTGCTTCTTTTCCTCTTTTCTTCTTCTCTGTTCTTCCTCCTCTCTCCTCGTCTGTATTCTTCTTCTGTACTCCTCTTCTCCCCATCTTCTCTCCTCTTCTCTTCTTCCTCATCTTCTGCTGTGGTCTTCTGCACTCTGTTTCTTCGTTTTTTGTATCTTCCTCCGTGTTCTTCTGTGTTCTTCTGTGTTCCTCTGTCTTCTTCTGTCTTCCTCTGTGTTCTTCTCTCTTCCTCGGTGTTCTTCTGTCTTCCTCTGTGTTCTTCTGTATTCTTCTCTGTTCTTCTGTCTTCCTCTTTGTTCTTCTGTCTTCCTCTGTGTTCTTCTGTCTTCCTCGGTGTTCTTCTTTCTTCCACTGTGTTCTTCTGTCTTCCTCTGTGTTCTTCTGTATTCTTCTCTGTTCTTCTGTCTTCCTCGGTGTTCTTCTGTATTCCTCTCTGTTCGTCTGTGTTCTTCTGTGTTTCTTCTGTTCTTCCGGTCTTCTGCTCTTCCGGTCTTCAGTCCTTCCGGTCTTCTGCTCTTCTGTTCTTCTTTTCTTCTGTTCTTCTGTTCTTCTGTTCTTCTGTTCTTCTTGTCTTCTTGTCTTCTGCCTTCGGCTCTTCTGCCTCCTCCGTCCTCTTCTCCCTGCGCCTGCCCTCCTGCTCCTTTACTCATCCCCCTCCCCCACTTGCATCCCCCCCTCTATCTCCCCTATCTAACCCGTTCACTTTCTACCTCCCTCACTCCTCCTATCTACCTATCTCTCCATCTCTCTATCCCACTATCCAACTCCCTCACTCTCCACCTCCTCCTATCTTCCTATCTCTCTATCTTTTTCCCTATCTATCGATTTCTCTATCTACCTTTTCTCTCTACCTATTTCTCTTTCTCTCCCCCCCTCCCGCCACCCCCTCTATTACCTATCTTCCTATCCCCTCACTCTACCTCTCACCCTCACCCACCTCTACAACCCCCCCTCCCCTATCTTCACAACCCTACACCTATCTTTCTCCCTAATCTCCTAAACCTCCTAACACTCTCCCCCCTCCACCCTTAAACCCCCCTCCCCCAGCTCTTCTCACTCTACCTGTCCCCCCCCTCCCTCGCGCTTTCCCGCCGCGACCTCCTGCACGCCCCGCCCCCCCAGCTCCCATTCGCCCCCAGCTGACCCCTCCCCCCCTCCTACCTCATATGGCGGCCGCTGCGCGACAGTGGTAGCGACCCTTGACCCAAGGGTAGGTCGCTCCCCCTGCCGCTGCAGCTCCTCCAGGTTCCTGAGTTCCTGAGACCCACCCCACAGTAAGTACCCCCCACCTCCCAGCCCCTCGTTCTGCCCCGCGCTACTCACCCTCTCTCCTGCTCCTGCTTCTTTTCCTCTTTTCTTCTTCTCTGTTCTTCCTCCTCTCTCCTCGTCTGTATTCTTCTTCTGTACTCCTCTTCTCCCCGTCTTCTCTCCTCTTCTCTTCTTCCTCATCTTCTGCTGTGGTCTTCTGCACTCTGTTTCTTCGTTTTTTGTATCTTCCTCCGTGTTCTTCTGTGTTCTTCTGTGTTCCTCTGTCTTCTTCTGTCTTCCTCTGTGTTCTTCTGTCTTCCTCGGTGTTCTTCTGTCTTCCTCTGTGTTCTTTTGTATTCTTCTCTGTTCTTCTGTCTTCCTCTGTGTTCTTCTGTCTTCCTCTCTGTTCTTCTGTCTTCCTCGGTGTTCTTCTTTCTTCCTCTGTGTTCTTCTGTCTTCCTCTGTGTTCTTCTGTATTCTTCTCTGTTCTTCTGTCTTCCTCGGTGTTCTTCTGTATTCCTCTCTGTTCGTCTGTGTTCTTCTGTGTTTCTTCTGTTCTTCCGGTCTTCTGCTCTTCCGGTCTTCAGTCCTTCCGTTCTTCTGCTCTTCTGTTCTTCTTTTCTTCTGTTCTTCTGTTCTTCTGTTCTTCTTGTCTTCTTGTCTTCTGCCTTCAGCTCTTCTGCCTCCTCCGTCCTCTTCTCCCCGCACCTGCCCTCCTGCTCCTGCCTCATCCCCCTCCCCCACTCGCATCCCCCCCTCTATCTCCCCTATCTAACCCGTTCACTTTCTACCTCCCTCACTCCTCCTATCTACCTATCTCTCCATCTCTCTATCCCACTATCCAACTCCCTCACTCTCCACCTCCTCCTATCTTCCTATCTCTCTATCTTTTTCCCTATCTATCGATTTCTCTATCTACCTTTTCTCTCTACCTATTTCTCTATCTCTCCCCCCTCCCGCCACCCCCTCTATTACCTAACTTCCTATCCCCTCACTCTACCTCTCACCCTCACCCACCTCTACAACCCCCCCTCCCCTATCTTCACAACCCTACACCTATCTTTCTCCCTAATCTCCTAAACCTCCTAACACTCTCCCCCCTCCACCCTTAAACCCCCCTCCCCCAGCTCTTCTCACTCTACCTGTCCCCCCCTCCCTCGCGCTTTCCTGCCGCGACCTCCTGCACGCCCCGACCCCCCAGCTCCCATTCGCCCCCAGCTGACCCCTCCCCCCCCTCCTACCTCATATGGCGGCCGCTGCGCGACAGTGGTAGCGACCCTTGACCCAAGGGCAGGTCGCTCCCCCTGCCGCTGCAGCTCCTCCAGGTTCCTGAGTTCCTGAGACCCACCCCACAGTAAGTAGCCCCCACCTCCCAGCCCCTCGTTCTGCCCCGCGCTACTCACCCTCTCTCCTGCTCCTGCTTCTTTTCCTCTTTTCTTCTTCTCTGTTCTTCCTCCTCTCTCCTCGTCTGTATTCTTCTTCTGTACTCCTCTTCTCCCCGTCTTCTCTCCTCTTCTCTTCTTCCTCATCTTCTGCTGTGGTCTTCTGCACTCTGTTTCTTCGTTTTTTGTATCTTCCTCCGTGTTCTTCTGTGTTCTTCTGTGTTCCTCTGTCTTCTTCTGTCTTCCTCTGTGTTCTTCTGTCTTCCTCGGTGTTCTTCTGTCTTCCTCTGTGTTCTTCTGTATTCTTCTCTGTTCTTCTGTCTTCCTCTGTGTTCTTCTGTCTTCCTCTCTGTTCTTCTGTCTTCCTCGGTGTTCTTCTTTCTTCCTCTGTGTTCTTCTGTCTTCCTCTGTGTTCTTCTGTATTCTTCTCTGTTCTTCTGTCTTCCTCGGTGTTCTTCTGTATTCCTCTCTGTTCGTCTGTGTTCTTCTGTGTTTCTTCTGTTCTTCCGGTCTTCTGCTCTTCCAGTCTTCAGTCCTTCCGCTCTTCTGCTCTTCTGTTCTTCTTTTCTTCTGTTCTTCTCTTCTTCTGTTCTTCTGTTCTTCTTGTCTTCTTGTCTTCTGCCTTCGGCTCTTCTGCCTCCTCCGTCCTCTTCTCCCTGCGCCTGCCCTCCTGCTCCTGCCTCATCCCCCTCCCCCACTCGCATCCCCCCCTCTATCTCCCCTATCTAACCCGTTCACTTTCTACCTCCCTCACTCCTCCTATCTACCTATCTCTCCATCTCTCTATCCCACTATCCAACTCCCTCACTCTCCACCTCCTCCTATCTTCCTATCTCTCTATCTTTTTCCCTATCTATCGATTTCTCTATCTACCTTTTCTCTCTACCTATTTCTCTATCTCTCCCCCCCTCCCGCCACCCCCTCTATTACCTATCTTCCTATCCCCTCACTCTACCTCTCACCCTCACCCACCTCTACAACCCCCCTCCCCTATCTTCACAACCTTACACCTATCTTTCTCCCTAATCTCCTAAACCTCCTAACACTCTCCCCCCTCCACCCTTAAACCCTCCTCCCCCAGCTCTTCTCACTCTACCTGTCCCCCCCTCCCTCGCGCTTTCCCGCCACGACCTCCTGCACGCCCCCGCCCCCCCAGCTCCCATTCGCCCCCAGCTGACCCCTCCCCCCACCTCCTACCTCATATGGCGGCCGCTGCGCGTCCGCGCAGCGGGTGCGCCGCTGGCGCGCCAGAGGCAAGCCCGTCTGCGCCCGTCCGCACCTGGCCCGCGCCCAGCGCCACGACCCCTGGTCCCCAGCTCTCCCAAGCCCCGATGATCCGCTACGACCCCACCACCCTCCATGCCCTCAACCCAGGACGCTCCAACACCTGCTTCCAAGCTCACCCCAAACGCACCCATGGACCCTTCGCCTGCAACTCCTGCAAACACATCTTCCACCACGCAACAACTACGACCACAAGCCCACGCGACATCAACCACCTCAAGTGCATCCTAGTCAACGCTCGCTCTGTTCACAAACACGCCGTTGAACTCTGGGACCTCCTAGACTCCACAGCACCGGACATCGCCTTCATCACGGAGACCTGGATGAATGCCTCCTCTGCTCCAGACATCGCCACCCGCCATCCCCGAAGGCTACAAGATCTCCAGGAAAGACCGCACCAACCAAGTAGGAGGAGGTATCGCCATCGTCTTCAAAGACTCCATCAGCGTCACCACCTCCACTGAAGACTCCCTTCTCGCCGCTGAACACCTGCATTTTCAGATTCGCACCGACCCGAGGACCACCCTCAGAGGATCCCTCGTCTACCGTCCTCCCGGACCTCGCGCCCCTTTCAGCGACGCCATCGCCAACTTCATCTCCCCGCACGCCCTCGCCTCACCGGACTACATCCTCCTAGGCGACCTCAACTTCCATCTGGAACAAAACAACGACCCCAACACCACCACCCTGCTCGACAACCTCGCCAACCTCGGCCTCAAACAACTGGTGAACACTGCCACCCACATCGCCGGACACACACTCGACCCTATCTTCTCCGCCAGCAAACACGTCTTCTTCAGCCACGCCTCCGCCCTTCATTGGACCGACCACAACTGCGTCCACTTCACATTCCGACGCGAGACCCGCCACCTCCGCACTCAACCCATCCCTCACCGACAGTGGAACAAGATCCCTGAAGAGCAACTCTTCTCCGCACTCGCCGCCAACCAACCCACCCTCACCACCGACCCCAACGACGCAGCCCTCAACCTCACAAACTGGATCTCCAACTGCGCAGACAACCTTGCTCCCCTCAAATGCTCGCAGCGACAGAACAACACCAAGAAACCCCTCTGGTTCTCTGACACCCTCAAAGAATCAAAGAAAACTTGTCGCGCACTTGAGAAAGCCTGGCGCAAGGACCGCACCGCTGACAACATGACCGCCCTCAAGAACGCTACCCGCGAACACCACCACCTGATCCGCGCTGCCAAAAGGAATTTTTTCACCGACAGACTGGACAAAAACAGCCACAACAGCAGAGAACTCTTCAGCATCGTCAAGGAGTTATCCAACCCCAGCGCCAACGCCGTCACACCCTCACAGGATCTATGCGAATCCCTCGCCACTTTCTTCCATCGCAAGATCAGCGACCTCCACGACAGCTTCGGACACCAGACCCAACCAAACACCACAGAACCCTCATCCCCGACCATCACCCTCAACAACTGGACCCACATCAGCACGGAAGAAACCAAATCCATCATGAACTCTATCCACTCCGGCGCCCCTTCGGACCCCTGCCCGCACTTCATCTTTAACAAAGCCGACGACATCATCGCCCCGCACCTCCAGACCGTCATCAACTCTTCTTTTTCTTCTGCTACCTTCCCCGAATGCTGGAAACACGCCGAAGTCAACGCCCTACTAAAGAAACCTACGGCTGACCCGAGCGACCTGAAAAACTTCCGCCCCATCTCCCTTCTGCCTTTCCCAGCCAAAGTAATAGAGAAGACCGTCAACAAACAGCTGACCACCTTCCTGGAAGAAAACAACCTGCTCGACCCCTCACAGACCGGATTCCGAACCAACCACAGCACTGAAACCGCCCTCATCTCAGTCACAGACGACATCAGAACCCTGATGGACAACGGTGAAACAGTCGCCCTCATTCTTCTCGACCTCTCGGCTGCCTTTGACACCGTCTGTCACCGCACCCTAATCACCCGCCTCTGCTCCACCGGGATCCAAGACCAGGCCCTGGACTGGATCGCCTCCTTCCTCGCAAACCGCTCCCAAAGAGTCTACCTCCCTCCGTTTCGCTCAGAACCCACTGAGATCATCTGCGGCGTACCTCAAGGCTCATCACTCAGCCCGACACTCTTCAATGTCTACATGAGCCCCCTCGCCAACATCGTACGCAAGCACGACATCATCATCACCTCCTACGCCGACGACACCCAACTTATACTCTCCCTCACCAAGGACCCCGCCAGCGCCAAGACCAACCTACAAGAGGGTATGAAGGACGTCGCAGATTGGATGAGGCTCAGCCACCTAAAGCTAAACTCTGAAAAAACGGAAGTCCTCATCCTCGGCAACACCCCGTCCGCCTGGGACGACTCCTGGTGGCCCACGGCCCTCGGCACCGCACCGACCCCCGCAGACCACGCCCGCAACCTCGGCTTCATCTTGGACCCTCTTCTCACCATGACCAAGCAAGTCAACGCCGTGTCCTCCGCCTGCTTCCTCACCATCCGCATGCTCCGCAAGATCTTCCGCTGGATCCCCGCCGACACCAGAAAAACCGTGACCCACGCCCTCGTCACGAGCCGCCTGGACTACGGCAACACCCTCTACGCCGGGACCACAGCCAAACTCCAAAATCGCCTACAACGCATTCAAAACGCCTCGGCCCGCCTCATCCTCGACGTACCCCGCAGCAGCCACATCTCCGCACACCTGAGACACCTGCATTGGCTCCCAGTCAGCAAAAGGATCACCTTCCGACTTCTCACCCACGCACACAAAGCCCTCCACAACAAGTGACCGGAATACCCCAACAGACGCCTCAACTTCTACGTCCCCACCCGCCCCCTCCGCTCCTCTGGCCTCGCTCTCGCCGCCGTCCCTCGCATCCGACGCTCCACGGCGGGTGGGAGATCTTTCTCCTTCCTGGCAGCCAAGACCTGGAACTCCCTCCCCACCAGCCTCAGGACCACCCAGGACCACTCCGCTTTCCAGAGACTCCTAAAGACCTGGCTGTTCGAGCAGCGATAACCACCCCCTTTGTCCCTAGCCCCTTGAGACCCGCACGGGTGAGTAGTGCGCTTTATAAATGCTAATGATTTGATTTGATTTGAAAGTAGGCCTCCGGAACAGGAGCTCAGGAAGTTGCTGCTGCTCTGCACCGGGACCTCTGAATAGTGAGCACGTGAAGCTGGGCTGGCTCCCTTATATAGAGTCTTGGCCCAGCCCACATACCACACCCAGGCATGCTGCAGGGAAAGCTTCTAGAAGGCCCTGGAAAGGGACCACACCCTGAGACACTCTGAAAGCCTGCAGCAGTACATTGCAAATGAACAGTATTTATATGCACCTTAAACATAAATCTTCAGGATTAAACTGTGCAATGCAAAAGATTAAACAACAGTATATCAGCACAATGCATAAATTACGTTATCTTGAGAGTGCTGGGTTTTTGCATTCTAGTCGCCCGTAGAGCGCGCATTGCCCTGATGTTGACAGTACTCCCCTCTCCCAGACGCGCTCTAGGGCCTGGTTTGTCTGGATTGAGATGATGAAAACGCCTCACAATTACTGGAGCCTGAATATCAGATGCGGAAACCCATGAGTTACTTTCAGGGCCATAACCTTTCCATGAGATTAAGTACCATAGATTACGCCTTCTCAGTTAGGAATCCAACACCTTCTTGACTTCGTATTCTATTGCCCCGTGTACTAGAACTGGAGCTGGATGAGGGCTGACCTTCTGGACTGCCTTTTTCAAGAGGGAAGTGTGGAACACTGGATGAATCCGTAATGATCTTGGCAATTGCAGTTTATAGGTGTGAGAAAACAGGGCTGATTGGAGAGGCCCCCTAACTTTTTGCCCCCATTTTCCACTTTTTGCTGGTGTTTTCCTGACTTTGATGGTGCCCTGGGTACTGCTAACCAGTCCCAGGGCCTGTGCTCTGTGTAAAATGGATATGCAAATTAGGCTAATTATAATTGGCTAAGTTAACCTACCTATCAGTCCCTAGTATATGGTAGGGCATGTAGGTTTAGGGACCACAGCATAGGTAGTGCACTGCTGAGGTGCCCAGTGTCATTTTAAAGGCAGGCCTGCCTTGCTGGCTGCTTTTAAATTAAAGTTATATGCAAATTCGACTTTGGAATTAAAAGTAGTTCCAAAGTCTTAAACTACCTTATTTTTACATATAAGTCACCCCTAACGTGTGCCCTATGTGCCCCTAGGGCTGGGTGCCATGTAACTATAAGCAGGGACTTTATAAAAATAGATTTATAAACCCTGGTGAGGTAAAAACAGCCAAATTCGTTTTTCCTTCATTGAAGTAAATGTCCTTCATAGGCTAGAATGGGGAGACTTTATTTTAAATTTTAAAGTCTCCTTAAATGTTGCATACCAAGAATTTGGTATCAAATTAATTGTTGTAATAAATCCCACAACTTCCAGTTGTTGGATTTAATATAACTTGTTCAGGTAAAAAGTTTTAGACTTTACCTAAAAAGTTGCCAATTTCAGCCCTGCATTGTTTTTGCTGCTGTGCTCTGATTGGCCAGCCTGCAGCAGCTTAGCCAAGCTGCCTTGATGAGGTGTGAAGTGGCCTGGCTTCACACAAAGGAATGTGCCTGTGGGAGAGAATCTCCCCTCAGCAGATGGTGAGGCAGGAAGGGGGAGGGCTGCCAAACTGGTCTTCAAAGGCAGAGAAGGACATTTAAAGCAACCAGCAACACCCCCACATCCTGCAACCCCAGACGACTAGGTGCCCCCTTGATTAGATTAGGAGAGGGCAGGAGAGGGGTGTGTTTATGATTTTTAGCCACACCAGTGGGTGGGCTCAGCCAGATGTAACCTCCAAAAATCAGATTCAGCCATGTTGGATTTTTAGAGAATGTTGCCCACTGGGATGGATTTTTGCCACACTTCCCAGGAAGTGGTCATCGCAGGGGGAAGGACCCTGCCCCTGATTGGAGAACCAGGACCCCCCTGCTTTTCACCCAGGAGCAAGGATAAAACTGGCAGACCTGCACCCACACCTCAGATCCCCACCAGATTTCAACAAGAAAATAACTAAAGGAGAAGAAGGACTGCCCTGCTGGACCCCTGGCCTGCACCTGGAACCTGCACTCAGAAGGACTGCACCAGCTGCACACTTGGGCTTCACCACAAGAAGGACTTTGCCTGGCTTCAACTGGTTCAAGGAGGGACTCCCTGTTTGCTACAGGTGAAAAATTGCTAACCAGAGTCCCCTGCACCAACTCCTGAAGAAAGCGACCAGCTGACCACTGCCCAGTGGCCAAAAAGGAGTTTGCGCCAGGTGCATTCTGGGAGTTGTAGTTCGCACCCCCCAAGGACCATCTCAGAACTTCTGGACCCTTGGGGTGAGCTGTGGACCCCAAAAGAACCTTAAAAGAACATCTGGGTGAAGCCCCAGAAGTCTGGAGAAGATTTGAGAATTTTTGTAAAAAAGCTCCATAGAGGGACCGACCCGCCGCGGATATTCTAGCCGGCTTGCCTCAACCGCGACCCGGCCTGACTTGGTGGTTCGTCCCGGTAAAGAAAAATCTCCAAAAAAGAGACTAAGTCCGAAGGTAAAAAGTTGACCGGGACCTCCCAGCCATCGTATCCGAGAAGGGGTCCATGGACGTCGGATCAAGATCCAGGTTTACCCCGGTCGAAGGATTTTCACCTCGAAAAAACGACTAAGTCCGAAGGTAAAAATCTCCACCGAGGAATCCAGCATTGCGTATCCGGAGAAGGGCTCCAGGAGGTCGGATAGGACTGGCAGGTTCGTCCCGCTGAAGAAAATCTTCGAAATAAAGACTAAGTCAGAAGGTAACTTTTTAACCGAGGCCTCCCGCGACCCGTAGCCGAGCAGGGCTCCATCGCGGTCGGCCTGAAACTTTGACTTTGCCCCGGTCGAGGTGCAACCAGATGACCCGATTGGCGCTTTTTGTTTCTAAGCGCTAGAAAAATAATAATTCTTTAAAAATTCATATCTCCGGTTCCCTTTATCCGATTTTATACGTTTTGGTGTCATTTTAAAGATAAAAATATAAACTATTTTTATAAATTGGTTTTGGATTTTTAAACTGTTTCCTGTGTTTTATTTAATTACTGTTTTGTGATATTTGAATGCTTTACACACTGTCTCCTAAGTTAAGCCTTGACGCTCGTTGCCAAGCTACCAAGGGTTGAGCTGGGGTTAATTTACTGAGACCTAACTGGACCTAAGTGGAGGTTAGTGGCTTGTTGCTAGGTGTAGGTACCTACCTGCCCTTACCAATAACCCATTTTCCAACATTTTTGGTGGCAGTGGTGGGATCCTGTACTTGTGTTCAGTATCACGTTACAGTTTTAAGTAAAACAAATAAAAAATCCTTTAAATTGTCTTAGTGCAAAAATTGTGTTTTAAAAAAAAAAAAAAAAAAAAAAAAAAAATTTAATTTGGAATAATTTCTATTATTGAATTTTTGTAATTTTTCTAAATTATTGTTTCCAATTTTTGCAAAAAGTTTTTGTTGACACAAAACTAGGGAACCATGGAGCTTGATCTGGCTAGCCTACCCACACTGACAGTAGTCCAGCTTAGGGGGTTGTGTACTGAAAGAGGGTTGCCTGCAACCACTGACCTCAGGAAGCAAGTCCTGATCAAATCCCTGACAGCATGGGCTGAGGCCCAAGAGGTAGACCTAGAGGAAGCTCCAGAGGAGGGAGAAACAGGGGAGGATGCTAGCTCTAACCCCTCAGGGGAGCAAGGGCATCTGAGCCTAAGTGAGGATGAGGAAGACCGGTCCTCAGTACATACAGTCACTAGGGGCAGACCCAAAGCTAGTGGTGGGAAGGGGGTCCCTTCAGGAGGAGAGAACTCATCCATCAGGGAAAGAGAGCTGGAGGCCCAGCTAGCATACATAGCTTTGGAAGCAGACAAGCTGGCCCTAGAAAAGAAAAAGTGGGCAAAGAAAGAGAAAAGAGATGGTGGCAGCGACAGAGAAGTTGAGGTGTCCATGGGTGGGGGAGTTTGCCCCAGATTACCCAAGGGGGTGGTTCCTGCTTATGTAGAGGGGGATGATATAGACAAGTGGTTGGAGGCCTTTGAGAGGGCACTCCAAATGAGAAGGGTTAGGCCTCAATACTGGGGTTCCCTTTTGTGGGAGTTGGTCCCCAACTCAGGGAGGGATAGGCTTCTGACCTTAAGGGGGGAGGAGGCAGATTTGTACCCTAGTATGAAGAGGTGCTTAACCAAGAAGTTTGGTCTGACCCCAGAGCAGCATAGAATGAAGTTCAGGGACATCCAGAAGGTCAATACCCAGTCTTGGGTTGACTTTGTAGACACCTCACTTAAGGCACTAGAGGGCTGGATTATTGGTAACAAAGTAAATACTTATGAGGGGTTATACAATCTGATCATGAGAGAGCACATCTTGACCAATTGTACCCAAGAAAGGTTACGCCAGCATCTAGTGGACTCTAAGCAGACCAACCCTAGAGAGCTAGGGGAGGCAGCTGATGAGTGGTTGAGAACCAGGGTGGTTGTCAAGTCCCAGGGGGGAGACTCCAAGAAGGGGGGGTCAGGTCCCCAAAAACCTAAGGAGGGAGGTGGTAAGCCCACCACAGAGACTCCCTCTGTACCCCAGAACCCTAAGAAGGAGGAGAGTAAATCCCACTCCCACTCTGACAAGCAGAGACAGGGAGACCCAGGGTTAAAAAAGCTCTTGGACAGTAGGGCTTGCTTTGACTGTCAGCAGACAGGTCACTTCAGAGGAGATGCAGCCTGTCCAAAGAAGGTGGTTAGCACTGGGCTGTCCAGTGTAGCCATGGAGGAGGACTCCTCAGATGATGAAGTCCTCCTAGCATTGAGCTGGGAGACAGGACCAGATGGTAAGCTGGTGATCCCTGAGGGTGGAAGTAGGCACTTCCACCCCATTCAGGTGAATGGGATCCCTATCACTGGCCTGAGAGACACCTGTGCCAGTCACACTATAGTGAGTGACCGGTTAGTGACCCCAGACATGTATGTCCCAGGAGAGACAAGGAAAGTCAGGATAGCCACAGGGGAGGTCACCTCCAAGCCTGTAGCCATAGTGCCCCTAGAGAGGGAGGGTATCCTTGACTGGTTTAGGGTGGTAGTCAGTGCTGACCTCCCCCTAGATTGTATCCTGGGCAATGACCTCCCAGAGGTGGGTCTGGTCCCAGATGGGACGGTCGCCCAGGGCGCCCCCCCAAACCAAAGTCCTGGGGAGTCAGTCCCTACAGTTAGGAGACAGGGGTCCCCAAGAAAAGGAAAGAAGAAAAGGAAGGGTAGGTCACTCTTAAAGAGAGTTCCAGGGAGCCAAAGGCCTTCTGCCCCAGTAGGGGGGGAGCCGAGAGTTGGCACTGGTGAGGCCTTCCCTGACCCCAAGGAAGTCCTGAGTAGTCAGGCAGCTGTCCAGATGCAGGGTGTTGCCCCTGCACTGACAGAAGGGAGAGTGGAAGGAGGGTGTCTGCCACAGGAGGTGGTAGCCCCCCCACTCTAGACAGCAAGAGGGGTGCCAGGACCCCAAGGTTGCCCCTAAAGCAGCTCAGCCACCTGTCAGTGGAGAGCTTAGGGTGTGGTTCTGGGTACTGACAGCTGTCAGTAGCCTCTGCTGGGTGCTAGCCTTCCTGGCAGCACTGTACTTGGCCTGGGAGGCAGACCCCAGGGCCAATAGCAAAGTAGGCCCCCTGACCCTGTTGGTCATGGTGGGGTTGCTCAAGTGTTGGGTGACCTCTTTGGGTAAGCTAGGTGTTGCCCTAGCAAAGTTAGGAGTAGGGGAGGTGGGCACCTCACTACCCAAGTTGGCAGAGAGAGAGGAGGAAAACCCCCCTAGAGGGAAGTTTCAGTTTGAGATGGGTCCTTTCACTGTTGGGATGGCTTCACTACCCAGAGGGAGTGACCATGACAGGAGGATGTAAGGCAGAGTAGGCCCTGCAAAGGGACAGCCAGTTTTCTTCACTGTCTTCCTCGCCTAACAAGCCAGGAAGACTCTCCCAGGGTTGGGCTGAGTCTCCTGGGCGTGTGGGCTGGGGGGGGCTTGTGTGAGAAAACAGGGCTGATTGCAGAGGCCCCCTAACTTTTTGCCCCCATTTTCCACTTTTTGCTGGTGTTTTCCTGACTCTGATGGTGCCCTGGGTACTGCTAACCAGTCCCAGGGCCTGTGCTCTGTGTAAAATGGATATGCAAATTAGGCTAATTATAATTGGCTAAGGTAACCTACCTATAAGTCCCTAGTATATGGTAGGGCATGTAGGTTTAGGGACCACAGCATAGGTAGTGCACTGCTGAGGTGCCCAGTGTCATTTTAAAGGCAGGCCTGCCTTGCTGGCTGCTTTTAAATTAAAGTTATATGCAAATTCGACTTTGGAATTAAAAGTAGTTCCAAAGTCTTAAACTACCTTATTTTTACATATAAGTCACCCCTAACGTGTGCCCTATGTGCCCCTAGGGCTGGGTGCCATGTAACTATAAGCAGGGACTTTATAAAAATAGATTTATAAACCCTGGTGAGGTAAAAACAGCCAAATTCGTTTTTCCCTCATTGAAGTAAATGGCCTTTATAGGCTAGAATGGGGAGACTTTATTTTAAATTTTAAAGTCTCCTTAAATGTTGCATACCAAGCATTTGGTATCAAATTAATTGTTGTAATAAATCCCACAACTTCCAGTTATTGGATTTAATATAACTTGTTCAGGTAAAAAGTTTTAGACTTTACCTAAAAAGTTGCCAATTTCAGCCCTGCATTGTTTTTGCTGCTGTGCTCTGATTGGCCAGCCTGCAGCAGCTTAGCCAAGCTGCCTTGATGAGGTGTGAAGTGGCCTGGCTTCACACAAAGGAATGTGCCTGTGGGAGAGAATCTCCCCTCAGCAGATGGTGAGGCAGGAAGGGGGAGGGCTGCCAAACTGGTCTTCAAAGGCAGAGAAGGACATTTAAAGCAACCAGCAACACCCCCACATCCTGCAACCCCAGACGACTAGGTGCCCCCTTGATTAGATTAGGAGAGGGCAGGAGAGGGGTGTGTTTATGATTTTTAGCCACACCAGTGGGTGGGCTCAGCCAGATGTAACCTCCAAAAATCAGATTCAGCCATGTTGGATTTTTAGAGAATGTTGCCCACTGGGATGGATTTTTGCCACACTTCCCAGGAAGTGGTCATCGCAGGGGGAAGGACCCTGCCCCTGATTGGAGAACCAGGACCCCCCTGCTTTTCACCCAGGAGCAAGGATAAAACTGGCAGACCTGCACCCACACCTCAGATCCCCATCAGATTTCAACAAGAAAAGAACTAAAGGAGAAGAAGGACTGCCCTGCTGGACCCCTGGCCTGCACCTGGAACCTGCACTCAGAAGGACTGCAACAGCTGCACACTTGGGCTTCACCACAAGAAGGACTTTGCCTGGCTTCAACTGGTTCAAGGAGGGACTCCCTGTTTGCTACAGGTGAAAAATTGCTAACCAGAGTCCCCTGCACCAACTCCTGAAGAAATGCGACCGGCTGACCACTGCCCAGTGGCCAAAAAGGAGTTTGTGCCAGGTGCATTCTGGGAGTTGTAGTCCGCACCCCCCAAGGACCATCTCAGAACTTCTCGACCCTTGGGGTGAGCTGTGGACCCCAAAAGAACCTGCCGCGGAAATTCTAGCCGGCTTGCATCAACCGCGACCCGGCCTGACTTGGTGGTTCGTCCCGGTAAAGAAAAATCTCCGAAAAAGAGACTAAGTCCGAAGGTAAAAAGTTGACCGGGACCTCCCAGCCATCGTATCCGAGAAGGGCTCCATGGACGTCGGATCAAGATCCAGGTTTACCCCGGTCGAAGGATTTTCACCTCGAAAAAACGACTAAGTCCGAAGGTAAAAATCTCCACCGAGGAATCCAGCATCGCGTACCCGGAGAAGGGCTCCAGGAGGTCGGATAGGACTGGCAGGTTCGTCCCGCTGAAGAAAATCTTCAAAATAAAGACTAAGGGGGTCATTCTGACCTTGGCGGACGGCGGAGGCCGTCCGCCAAGGTACCGCCGTCAGAAGACCGCACCGCGGTCGAAAGACCGCGGCGGTGATTCTGACATTTGCCCTGTGCTGGAGGGCGGCCGCCAAAAGACCGCCCGCCAGTCCAGGGCAAATCAACCTTCCCACTAGGATGCCGGCTCAGAATTGAGCCAGCGGAGTGGGAAGGTGCGACGGGTGCAGTTGCACCCGTTGCGTATTTCAGTGTCTGCTGGGCAGACACTGAAATACTTTTTGGGGCCCTCTTACGGGGGCCCCGCGACACCCCCTACTGCCATTTTGTTCATGGCGGGAGAGCCGCCATGAACAGGATGGCGGTAGGGGGTGTCAGAATCCCCATGAACAGGATGGCGGTAGGGGGTGTCAGAATCCCCATGGCGGCGGAGCGCGCTCCGCCGCCATGGAGGATTCAGACGGGCAGCGGAAAGTCGGCGGTACACCGCCGACTTTCCGTTTCTGGCCGCAGCTGAACCGCCGCGGTCAGAATGCCCAGCGGTGCACCGCCAGCCTGTTGGCGGTGCTACCGCCGACCTCCGCCATGGCGGTAATTACCGCCATGGTCAGAATGACCCCCTAAGTCAGAAGGTAACTTTTTAACCGAGGCCTCCCGCGACCTGTAGCCGAGCAGGGCTCCATCGCGGTCGGCCTGAAACTTTGACTTTGCCCCGGTCGAGGTGCAACCAGATGACCCGATTGGCGCTTTTTGTTTCTAAGCGCTAGAAAAATAATAATTCTTTAAAAATTCATATCTCCGGTTCCCTTTATCCGATTTTATTCGTTTTGGTGTCATTTCAAAGATAAAAATATAAACTATTGTTATAAATTGGTTTTGGATTTTTAAACTGTTTCCTGTGTTTTATTTAATTACTGTTTTGTGATATTTGAATGCTTTACACACTGTCTCCTAAGTTAAGCCTTGATGCTCGTTGCCAAGCTACCAAGGGTTGAGCTGGGGTTAATTTACTGGGACCTAACTGGACCTAAGTGGAGGTTAGTGGCTTGTTGCTAGGTGTAGGTACCTACCTGCCCTTACCAATAACCCATTTTCCAACAATAGGTCACAGGATTGATTTGCTGAAGGACACCTGGTTGATACTGCGGTCCCTCACAATGTTTCTTGTCATAATGCTTTTTGTATTTTTGTTTGGCCTTTTCTAAATGCTGTTGAATCAATTTCTGGGTTTGATGAAGATGTTGAATGGTTTCTGACACAGCTGGTGTAAGAGAACTTTCTTGAGGGATCGTGATGGGCAAGGTGTCAGGATGATAGCCAAACAAGCCAAAAAAGGGTGTAACGCCAGTAGAAGTGTGGAATGAGTTATTGTAGGCTAACTCAGCTAACCTCGAGCATTGATGTCCAAGAATGAAGTGTTTTTTCAGCATAAGCACGGAGGTATTGCTTCAAAGCCTGATTTAGTCTCTCAGTTTGACCATCTGTTTGAGGATGATGGCTAGTAGATAGTGTGGATGTCACTTGAAGTGTTTTGCACCATGTCTTCCAGAAATTGGAGGCAAATTGCGACCCTCGATCGGAGAGGATCATTTTCGGCAGTCCATGATAACGAACCACTGTATTCAGTAAAATAATTGCCAGTTCACTGGAGGTGGGCAATTTCTTACAGGCAATGAAATGTCCATATTTCGTGAGACTATCTACTACCACCAGGATTACTGAATGTTGTTGAACCTCTGGTAGACCTGTAATAAAGTCTAAAGAAATGTGCTCCCAAAGACGATTTTGAGTTGGGAGTGGATGCAACCACCCTTTCGGTTTTGAATGACTTGTTTTAATGCGAGCACAGACTTTGCAGTTGTTTACCATTGCTTTTACGTCTTTCGTCAGAGTGGGCCACCAAAAGTAGCGTTAAATTAATTAAAGAGTTTTAGGAGTTCCTGGATGACCTGCTGTAGGTATAACATGCAACCAATGGAATACTATCTTGCGAAGTTTTGTAGTGGGCACAAACAAACGAGCGTCATGGAAAGGTAATCCTTGCTTGATTGACCTTTTGGGATCTGCTTGGGCCCATGTCTGCCATTTCTCAATGGTGAAAGAATTACGGATGTCTTCAAAGAAATCTTCAGTTTTTATGATGCATAGGACTTTGTCTGGAGCAATGATGGCTCTGGAGGTTTGAACTGCAGGCAACGTGGTAGACTATTGGTGGGACAAGGCGTCAGCCTTGCAATTGTCTTTACCAGGACGGAAAGTTACCACAAAATCAAATTCAGCAAAAAACAGCATCCAGCATAATTGCAGAGGAGTCAAAAGTCTGGCGGAACTCATGAACTGGAGATTGCGATGATCAGTATATGCTGTGACAGTGTATTTGGCACCCAGCAAATTATGTCTCCTTTCTTTAAAGGCGTCACGAATCGCCAGAAGCTCTTTTTCAGCAATGACATAATTCTGTTCGACTTTGTTCAGATTCTGAGACATGTAAGCTACGGGATGAAGTTGGCCAGTGTCTTTGTTTTATTGTGACAAGACTGCACCTATTGCCACATCTGAAGCATCAACTTCCGCTATGAAGGGACGGTCCGCATCAGGGTGAGGCAAGACTGGGGCAGTGGAAAAAGCTTCCTTCAAAGTTGAAAAGGCTTGGTCAGCTTCTGGGGTCCATCCAAATAGTTCTTTCTTTCTTAATAGCTTAGTGATTGGAGCCACTGTCTGGGAGAAATGATTTATGAACCTCAGGTAAAAATTTGAAAACCCCAGGAAACATTGTACATCACGAACAGTCTTTGGGATGGGCCAATCAGATATGGCTTTTACTTTCTTTTCTGCCATCACCATACCTTGAGGGGTAAGGATAACCCCTAAAAACTCAACTGTGGTAACATGAAACTCACACTTGGTTAGTTTGCAATATAAATGGTGCTTTCGAAGGGCTGCAAGAATTTTCTTGACATGTTGTACATGTTCATTTTCATTGTCTGAGTAGATCAAAATGTAATCGATGTAGACTATGGCAAATATGTCGAGATACTCTCTAAAAACGTCATTCAAGAAAAATTGAAATGCTGCTGGAACATTACACAGACCAAAAGGCATGATGGTGTATTCAAAGAGGCCATATCTTGTCTTGAACGCTGTTTTCCATTCGTCGCCCTCTCTCATTCTGACCAAATGATAAGCACCTCGTAGATCAAGCTTAGTGTAGATTTTAGCTTTCTTTACTTGTTCCAGCAAGACCGGAATCAGGGGCAAGGTATATTTATTCTTGATGGTGACTTTGTTCAAACCCCTATAGTCAATACAAGTTCAAAGATCTCCATTCGCCTTCGGAACGAAAAACAAAGGAGAAGCTGCAGGAGACTTAGAAGGGCGGATGAAACCATTCTCCAAGAACTGATCCAGATACTTTCGTAAATGTTGATTTTCATGTTCTGACAGGGCGTATATACGACAGTTGGGGAGTATCGCACCTGGGACTAGATCAATTTGACAGCCATAAGGTCTATGAGGAGGGCAAGTTTTCTGCTTCTTTTTCATCGAATACATCTTCATAGGATGAATACTGTTTGGGCAATATAACTTCTTTCTCCGCGGCAGTGGCTATGTAAGAGTTGCAAACTTTTGGTACTTGAGACTTTTGGAGGCATTGTTCTTTACATAGCACTGATGAGAACACAACTTTTCGTTCTGCCCAATTAATCTCAGGATTGTGATGAGTTAACCAGGGTAAGCCAAGGATAATTCCATACTGGGGAGCATGGATCACGTCAAGGATGAGTTTCTCTTTATGTTTATTTCTTTGGTTCTTACCCTCACAGATCACCGACAAGGGGACAGTCTGAAGAGTTACCGGACCTCCAGTCAAGAGTTTTCCATCTACTGCCTGTATGATTTCTGGAGTCTTCTTCTCAATACATGGGATCCCCCATGCACGAACCAATTGGGCGTCAACAAAGTTCCCGGTACCCCCAGAATCTACTAGGGCCTTCTTGAAATAGGTCTTTTTCTTTACTTGAACTTTTATGCCCAGCTTGAGATGCCTAGATTGTGAAGGGTCCACGGTGACACCCAAGAGCAACCCTTCTTTACATCTTGGATGTTTTGAGTTTTCCAGCTTGACTTGTGCATTGGCTGCTAGTTTCTTGACAGGTCCTCGTTTTCTCTTTGTTTTGATTGGACAATAAAGACATTGTCCATTCTTTTTACGTAGGTCTTTTTCGTCTTGGGTCAGAGGCCTCCTGATTGTTCCGATTTCCATAGGTTCTGGCGTTCCTTCTTTCTGAGTTCTTGAGTCTCTATTATCGGGAACACGGCAAGAATATTTCTCAGTCTTTTTGCGTGTTCCCCTTCATTCAACTAAACGATGATCCAATCTTAAAACAAGGTTAATCAGGTCTTGACAGTCTGTAGGCTGCGGGTCTATTTGAGCTAGAATATCTTTTAGCTCCTCTTTGAGTCCCTTGTAGAACAAGGCCGCTTGCTTTTCTTCAGGCCAGGATGTCTCGGCTACCAGCCGGTTAAAGTTGGCTAAATATGACACTAAGGCCCTCATTCCGACTTCGGCAGGCGCCGCCCGCCGGTCGGAAACCGCCGAAAGACCGCACCGCGGTCATAAGACCGCTGGGGTCATTTTGACTTTCCCGCTGGGCCGGTGGGCGATCGCCAGAAGATCGCCCGCCGGCCCAGCGGGAAAGCCCCTGCAACGAGGAAGCCGGCTCCGAATGGAGCCGGCGGAGTTGCAGGGGTGCGACGGGTGCAGTGGCACCCGTCGCGATTTTCACTGTCTGCAAAGCAGACAGTGAAAATCTGTATAGGGCCCTGTTAGGGGGCCCCTGCACTGCCCATGCCAGTGGCATGGGCAGTGCAGGGGCCCCCAGGGGCCCCACGACACCCGTTCCCGCCATCCTGGTTCTGGCGGTGAAAACCACCAGAAACAGGCTGGCGGGAGGGGGTCAGAATCCCCATGGCGGCGCTGCAAGCAGCGCCGCCATGGAGGATTCCCTGGGCCAGGGGAAAACCGTCGGGAAACCGCCGGTTCCCCTTTTCTGACCGCGGCTTTACTGCAGCGGTCAGAATAGCCGTGGAAGCACCGCCAGCCTGTTGGCGGTGCTTCCGCTGCCCTCCGCCCTGGCGGTCAGAGACCGCCAGGGTTGGAATGAGGGCCTAAATCCTGATTACCTTGTCGTAAGTCTAAAAATTCACGATCTGCTGACAATGTTACAGTTCTACGATCAAAGACTCGTTCAAACTCACGAACAAAATTTCTCCAGTTGTAAAGCAGAGGACTGTCTTTACGCACAAGAGGAATAGCCCAGGTAGCTGCATCTCCAGTCAGATATGATAACAAGATAGCTACTTTGGACTGGGCATCAGGGAAAGTATGTGGTCGGCAGTTGAAATGTAATTCCACTTGAACCAGGAAAGATTGCGCTTTCAAGGGATCGCCTGAGAAACGTTCTGGAGGAGCTAAAGAATGGCCGAAGGAACATTGAGAGAAATGTTTGTAGAATTACCTCCAGAAGTCTGAGAGGAAGGACCTGGCCAAGACTCACCTGTGGGATTTTGTTCCTTCTTCTCTACCTTATCCTGTAACTGACTCACTCTCTCAGCTAGGCTAGCTGTCAAATCTTTTGATGATACCACTTCTGCTTGGAGCTGCGTGATAGCCTTGACTAGCTCGTCCAGTGTGGCCATGGTGAGAACATACACAAACCAGGAGGATTATTAATTTGTGGGCTCACTATTCTGTCAGAGTCACCAGATCCTCTGGGTCTGTGCATGTTCCCAACACGTCCACCACAAGACAGCTCCAATACTCTGATTAGAATGTCACAGAGTCTAAGAGAGTCCAAGTGGGGAAAAGAGGATTAGCTAGAGAACATCTGGGAAGGAGACCTGTAGGAAGCAAAAAGGTTAAAACACACAATATCAAGATTATATCATATTAATAATTACTAGGCTATGACTCTAAGGATTGTCATACTGGAAACATGGATAACTTAACATGGACTTAAATAACTAGGCCTCAAGATGTCTGGATACCTGTGAGGGAATCAAGAAAGATTAATACAACTTTCCAGTGAACCACTCAATGAAATGTTACACATGGATTAGAAACATCAGAACCTTCTAGAATTACGCTTTCAAATTCAAGCATAGTCTTTTGCATGAGGAGCAGGAAATAATCTGAATGATTTCTATAACACCATATGAACTGTACTTGAGGGACTTATTATGCACATACAATATAACATCTAGAATCCTAACACTTTAGTTTTCTTAAAATGCCGGAACATGAATTGCGCACATTGCAGATTTCCACAAAAGTTTGTAAATGCCATGAAACAATTGTACACAAGGAATAACATGAGTTAGACACAAGAAATAAAACGCGCGTCTTGCAGATTCGAAAGCCACCAAGTAAATGCCATGAAGTGGTAGCGCACAATGAACATCGTGATCGAAGCACAAGAAATGAATTGCGCGTCTTGCTGATTCGAATACCACCAAGTGAATGCCATGAAATGATAGTGCATGATGAGTAACATGAGTTTAGCACAAGAAATGAATCGCGCGTTCTGCCCATTCGAATGTCACCACGTAAATGCCATGAAATGGTAACACACAATGAATATCATGAATTAAAGACAAGAAATGAATTGCGCGTCTTGCCGATTCGAAGGCCACCATGTGAATGCCAAGGAATGGTAGCGCACACTGAATATCATGAACTACGCACAAGAAATGAATCACGCGTCTTGCTGATTCAAAGGCCACCATGTGAATGCCAAGAAATGGTAGCACACACTGAATATCATGAATTTAACACAAGAAATGAATCGCGCGCCATGCCGATTCGAAAGCCACCATGTGGATGTCAAGAAATGGTAGCGCACACTGAATATCATGAATTAAGCACAAGAAATGAATTGTGCGTCTTGCCGATTCGAATACCACCATATGAATGCCAAGAAATGGTAGCGTACAATGAATAACATGAATTAAGCACAGGAAATGAATCGCGCGTCTTGCTGATTCGAATGCTACCTTGTAAATGCCATAAAATAGTAGCGTGCAATGAATATCAAGATTTGTACACGAGTAAAGAATTGCGTGTCTTGCCAATTCGAGTGCCAGCATGTAAATGCCATAAAACATCAAGCGCACATTCACACGCACAAGAGCAAAATTGTATTCTCATGCTAATTAGGCCCAAGAACTCTAAAACCTTCGAGAACGGGATCGGGGGCCCAGCCCGACCTCCGTCTCACCGCCCTGATCAAGAATCACCGACAAAGTGAAAGGGCATGGCTTGGAAGATCAAAGTAGGCCTCCGGAACAGGAGCTCAGGAAGTGGGCGGTACCTTGGCTTCCGCCTGGCTGTTGATTGGCTGCCGCCGTGGTCAGTGGTGTTAATGCTCTGTCGGTTCGTGTGGTACATTGGCTGTCTATGGGAGTTATCACTGCCACGGTCATTATTTGGCAGTGATTACCGCCAGCCTGTTGGTGGTATTACCACCACTTTAACAGTCACCGCCAATGTCATAATGACCACCAAAGTGTGTAAAGCATTCCAGTATCATAAAACAGTAATTAAATAAAAGACAGAAATCAGTTTAAAAATCCAAAAGCAATTTATAAAAATAGGAAATATTTTTATCTTTAATTTGATACCAAAACTAATACAATCAGATAAGAGGACTTGGAGATATGATTTTTTAAAGAATTAATCTCTTCTAGCACATTGAAAAAAAAAGCGCCAATCTGGTCATCTGGCCATACCTCGACCGGAACGAAGTCAAAGTTTCAGACCAACCGCGATGGAGCTACAGCAAGCGGGAGGCCTCTGTCAAAAGGTTACCTTCAGACGTTTTCGTGACGATTTTCTCGAAGCGGGATGAAGTCACAAATCTGATCCAACCTCCCTGGAGCCCACTTCGAATATGCGTTTGCAGGAGACCTCAGTGAAGATTTCTACTTTCGGATTATTTTTCGTGACGAAAACCTTCATCTAGACTAAAGCTGAATCTTCATCCAACGTCCCTGGTGCCCTCCTCGGATCGCTGCGTGGGAAGTCCCGGTCAACCTTTTACCTTCAGGCTTAGGGGGTCATTACGACCCCGGCAGTCGGTGTAATAGTGGAGGTATTACCTCCAACAGGCTGGCGGTACATACCTCCACTATTATGACATTAGCGGTTTGGCCAAAGCTGAACCTCCAAGTTAACACACCGACCGCCACAGCGGTAATGACCGCCAGGCTGGAGAATACAGTCTCCAGCCTGGCGGCCGTCACTAGGCCGCCTATGGCATTTTAATCCCGCCCACTGCCATGGTTTCCGTGGTTTCTGTACCGCTACGGAAACTATGGCGGTAGGCACTATCAGTGCCAGGGAATACATTCCCTGGCACTGGAAGTCCGGGGCTCCGGAGCTTTTCAGTGGGACGAACCTGCAAGTCAGGCCGGGTTGCGGTCGACATAAGCCGACTTGACTCTCGACGGCAGGTCAGTCCCTTTATGGAGCTTTTTACAAAAAGTTGTCCAATCTTCTGCAAACTTCTGGATATTCATCCAGAAGGTCTTTGAAGGTGTTTTAGGAGTCCACAGCTCACCCCAAGGTTAGGACTCCAACTCCAATAGTGCGCCTGGCTCAAACTCCAAAATGGCCAGTCACTGGACAGTGGTCAGCGGTTGAGTTTCTTCATGAATTGATACAGGGGACTCTGGTTAGCTGTTTTTCACCTGTAGCAAACACAGAGTCCCTTCTGGAACCAGTTGAAGCCAGGCAAAGTCCTTCTTGTGGTGAAGCCCAAGTGTGCAGCTGGTGCAGTCCTTCAGAGTGCAGTGTCCAGGTGCAGGTCAGGGGTCCAGCAGGGCAGTCCTTCTTCTGATGTTCTTCCTTGTAGGGATATGAGGTGTGAGTGCAGCTCTGCCATACTTATCCTTGCTCCCAGGTGGAAAGCAAGGGGGTCCTTGTTATCCAATCACAGGCAGGCTCCTTCCCCCTTTGATGATCACTTCCTGGGAAGTGTGGCAAAAATCAATCCCAGGGAGCAACATTATTCAAAAATCCAATATGGCTGAAAGTTATTTTTGGAGATTGGATCTGTCTGACCCCACCCAATGGTGTGGCTACAGATCCTAAACATACCCCTCTCCTGCCTGCTCCTAATTTAATTAAGATGGCACCGAATTGTCTGGGGTTGCAGGAAGTGGGGGAGGTCCTTATCTGCTCCAGATGTCCTTCCCTGCCTTTGAAGACCAGTTTGGCTGCTCTCACCCATCCTGTTTCACCATCTACTGAGGCAGATCCCCTCCCCCAGGCACATCCTTTGTGTTCAGCCCAGACAACTTCACACATCATCTAGGCAGCCTGGCCAATCAGAGAAGGGCACTACAGAGCTAAAGTTGGCAACTTTCAGGTAGAGTTTTAAAACTCTTTACCTGAACTAGTTATATTAAATCAAACGACTGTAAGTTGTGGGATTTATTATAAGAATCAATTTGATATTAAACTCAAGGTATCTGGCCTTATGAGGACTTTGTTAATTAAAATAAAGTCTCCCCATTTTAGCCAATGGAGGCCATTCACTATAGTGAGGGAAAACGAATTTGGCTACTTTACCTCACAAGGGCTCATTAAATATTTCTTATAAGGTCCCTGCTTATAGTTACATGGCACCCAACTCTAGGGGCACATAGGGCACACCTTTGGGGTGACTTATATGTAATAATAAGGTTGTTTAAGACTTTGGAAGTATTTTTAATTCCAAAGTCGAATTTGCATATAACTTTAGTTTAAAAGCAGCCAGCAAGACAGGTCTGCCTTAAAAATGATATTGGGCACCTCAGCAGTGCACCCATGGCTGCACTACCTATGCTGGGGTCCATAAACCTACATGCCCTTCCATATACTGGGGGCTTACAGGTAGGTTGATACTGCCAATTATAATTAGCCTAATTTGCATATCCACTTTACACAGCGCACTGGCCCTGGGACAGGTAAGCAGTACCCAGGGCACAGACAAGGGTCGGTAACCACCAGTATCTGTCAAAAAGTGTGGGGGTGATCAGGGCAAAAAGGTTGGCTTTCCTAGAAGATAGAGTTGTAGAACTGATTGGCCAAATTAAGGTGGTCATTCTGAGTTTGGTGGTCATCACCGAAGACCGCTGTGCAAGTGGCCGCAGAAAGACCGCCATAGTACGAGTCACCCACACAAAACCACACAAAATACAACACCATCGGCCGAAACGATGGCGTGAAGGAGGCGGCTGCACCCCCAGCACTGCCACACTGAGCACATCCCGCCTGCCAAATAATTATTCACAAATCGGCACCGCGGACCCAACACGGCAGAAATCCATTGGCGGTCAGAACCACCACACGGAAAAAAGGCACCATCACCATAACACTGCACCACATTGGACAATACCATTACCCAACATGTGAGACACATACACACAACTGTCCACAGCTCCACAAAACACCCCCCCACACATACCTAGAACCCTTTGCAACCAGAAACTCTGACAGAGCCAGGCAAGAGCACACTGAAAGGAGGCACTGCACTTAGATACCACAGGCCCCATCACACAGAACACGCATCACACAACACACCACTGCACACAAACACCACAGAGCACACACACATACCACTACACAAACTCACATCAACAAACACCACACCCAGAATTCCTGCACAACAAACACCCCCACCCACAACACAACCACCATAGCACCACCAAAAAAAACATGATTCAAAGAAGAGGAGCTCAGGGTAATGGTTGACGAAATTGGCAGAGTGGAGCTTCGACTGTTTGGAGCACAGGTCCAGCAGACATCCATAGCCCGTAAGAACGTCCTATGGCAGAGGATAGTCATCAGGGTGAATGCAGAGGGGAACCAACCATGCACAAGGGAGGGCATTAGGAAGAGGTAGAATGACCTTAGTGGGAAGGTATGGGCCATTGCTCCCAGGCACCAAATTACTGTAATGAGGACAGGTGGTGGGCCCCCAGCAGACCCTCCAGAAAGGTCACTGTGGCAGGAGAAGGTCCTGGCTATACTACATCCAGAAGGGCTGACAGGAATACCTACTGGACTGGACACTGGTAGGTCTACTGTACTCCCCAGCCAACATGTCCTTGTGCACAGCATGTACCCCCACCACCCTCTCATGCCCTCACACCACCCTAGCATGCACACACCCACCATGGACCCAATACCCACCCTTGCATGCCACAGCACCCTACTGACACCATTCCCTCACAGGCCCACTGTTAGAAATGGGGTCTTTGGTTGGCAGTCAGTTTACCCCCTGTCCAAGCAAGGACCCTCACTCTAGTCAGGGTAAAAGAGAATCACTCTCAGCTAACCCTCGCTCACCCCCTTGGTAGCTTGGCATGAGCAGGCAGGCTTAATTTCAGAGTGCTAGGTGTAGAGTATTTGTACCAAGAGACACAGTAACTTAATGAAAACACTACAAAATGACACAACACAGGTTTAAATAAAATAGAAAATATTTATCTAAAAAACCAAGACCAAAATGACAAAAATCCACCATACAAAAGTCAAGTTATCAATTAAAAACCAAAAAGAGTCTTCCTGTGATTTTAAAGACATCGCTAATGCTGTTAGAGTGGAAATGTCCCTGGGTGCGTCAAAAATAACTCCGCACGGGCGAGTGTGCATCAAAAGGGGCTCACAATGCGTTGATATCACTCACAAGCGAGATTGTGTGTCATTTTTCCTTTGGTTGAGTCGGCGTTCGTTGTTTCTTCTCTCCGCAGGAGAGCGATGCATTGATCTGAACAGCACTCTCAGGTCCGGGCACGCCTTTCATCGCTTTTACACGCCCAGCGATGTTTGCGTCAGAAATCCTGCCGCACAATGATTCGAAAACCATGCAGCGCGGGTTGCGATCTCACCTGCCTCCTCAGCGATGCTGTGCATTGTTTCTCCAGCCGCGTGCGTCGATCTTCCAGCCGCACTGCAGGTGAGTGTCAATTTCAGCCACGAAGCCTGCGGCGTGTTGGTTTTTCAGCTGCGTCTTGGAGTTGCGCCGATCTTTTCCCCACACGGCGGTCTGTGCATGGATTTCTTACTCTTGTTCTGCCAGCTTCTCCTTTCTGGGCCCCAGGAACTGGATGGACACCACTTGGCAGGGCAGGCGTCTCAGCAGAGGCTCCAGGTGCTGGCAGAGAAGTCTTTGCTGTCCCTGAGACTTCAACAACAGGAGGCAAGCTCAGTTTCAAGCCCTTGAGAGGTCTTCACAAGCAGGAAGGCACACAAAGTCCAGTCTTTGTCCTCTTGCACAGGCAGAAACAGCAACTGCAGGATAGCTCCGCAAAGCAGTCACAGGCAAGGCAGCTCTTCTTTCTCAGCTCTTCAGCTCTTATCCAGGCAGAGGTTCCTCTTGGTTTCCAGAAGTGATCTAAAGTTTGTGATTTTGGGTGCCCTTCTTATACCCATTTTGCCCTTTGAAGTAGGCTTACTTCAAAGAAAAGTCGCTCTTGTTTGTGAAATCCTGCCTTGCCCAGGCCAGGCGCCAGACACACACTGGAGACTGCATTGTGTGAGGGCAGGCACAGTCCTTTCAGGTGTGAGTGACCACTCCTCTCCTCTCTCCTAGCACAGGTGGCTCATCAGGATATGCAGGCTACACCCCAGCTCCCTTTGTGTCACTGTCTAGGGAGAGGTGCAAGCAGCCCAACTGTCAAACTGACCCAGACAGGGAATCCACAAACAGGGCAGAGTAATACAATGGTTTAAGCAAGAAAATGCCCACTTTCTAAAAGTTGCATTTTCAAACACACAGTCTTACAACCAACTTTACTAAAAGATGTATTTTTAAATTTTGAGCTCAGAGACCCCAAACTCCACACGTCTATCCGATCCCAAAGGGAATCTAAACTTTAATCATATTTAAAGGTAGCCCCCATGTTAACATATGAGACGGATAGGCCTTGCAACAGTGAAAACTGAATTTAGCAATATTTCACCCTTAGGACATATAAAACACATTAGTATATGCACTTCCTTAAACATTCACTGCACCCTGCCCATGGGGCTACCTAGGGCCTACCTTAGGGGTGTCTTACATGTAAGAAAAGGGAAGGTTTAGGCCTGGCAAGTGGGAACACTTGCCAAGTCGAATTGGCAGTTTAAAACTGCACATACAAACACTGCAGTGGCAGATCTGAGCCATGTTTACAGAGCTACTATTGTGGGTGGCACAATCGGTGCTCCAGGCCCACTAGTAGCATTTGATTTCCAGGCCCTGGGCACCTCTAGTGTACTGTACTAGGGACTTACCAGTAAATCCAATATGCCAATCAGGGATGAATCAATTACATACACATTTTATATAGGATAATTTGCACTTTAGCACTGGATAGCAGTGGTAAAGTGCCCAGAATAACAAAAACAGCAAAAACAGAGTCCAGCACACATCAACAACCTGGGAAGCAGAGGCAGAAAGTTATGGGCGACTACGCCAAGGATGAAAAGTCTAACACGTGTCCCCCCAGCTGAAAGTGGGGAGCAACTACCCAACCTCATGGGAGTTCTCATCACTAAGGCAGACAAATCTGGACAGACCATCCGCATTGGTGTGTTCTGTACCAGGGCGGTCTTCCACTGCAAAGTCCATCACCTATAAGGAAAAGGACCACCTCAACAGTTTTGGATTCTCACCCCTCATCTGCATTAACCATCTGAGGGGCCTGTGTTCGGTTTGAACCCGGAAGTGAGTCCCAAACAAGTAGGGTCTTAGCTTCTTCAGTGCCCAGACCACAGCAAACGCTTCATGTTCTATGGCACTCCACCTACATTCCCTGGGAAGTAACCTCCTGCTAATGAAGGCTACGGGTTGATCTAGGCCCTCTTCATTAAGCTGTGAAAGTGCTGCTCCAATAACATGCTCTGAGGCGTCTGTTTGCACAACAAACTCCTTGGAGTGGTCAAGTGCCTTCAGCACAGGTACTGTGCACATGCCAGCCTTCAGGGCATCAAAAGCGGTCGGGCAATCCTCTGTCCAGATCACCTTGTTGGGTTGCTTCTTAGAAGTCAACTCCGTCAAGGGGGTAACAATGGTACCATATCCCTTGACAAACCTCCTGTAGTAGTCATTGAGACCTAAAAAGGGTCTCACCTCAGTTTGGGTTTTGGGAGGCTCCCAAGCCAGAATGGTGTAAATTGTTGGTTGTAGGGGTGCCACCTGGCCACTCCCTACCTGGTGTCCCAAGTACACCACAGAACCCTGCCCTATTTGGCACTTGCTTGCCTCAATAGTGAGGCCTGCCTTCTGCAGGGCCTCCAACACTCTACAGAGGTGTTGCTGATGTTTCTCCCATGTGGAACTAAAAACAGCAATGCCATCCAGGTAGGCGGCACTGAACTCATCCAGCCCAGCCAACACCTGGCTGACCAACCTCTGAAAGGTGGCAGGAGCATTCTTCTTCCCAAATGACATCACTTTAAATTGAAAGTGCCCATCTGGGGTAGAACATGCAGACCTCTCCTTGCCCCCCTCAGTCAAGGCAATCTGCCAGTACCCAGACATTAAGTCAAATGTACTGAGGTAGGTGGCAGCTCCCAACCGATCAATGAGCTCATCAGCTTGAGGGATGGGGTGTGCATCAGTCTTGCTGACCACATTGAGTCCCCGGTAGTCCACACAGAACCTGAGTTCTAGAGTGGCAACAGGTGCAGCAGCCTTTGGGGCAAATACCCCTGGGCTGGTCCAAGGACTGCTGGAATGCTCAATGACCCCTAGGGTTAACATTTTGGATACCTCATCCTTATGCTAGCCCTGACCCTGTCAATCTCCCTGTAAACTTTCTGTTTAATGGGTGGACTGTCCCCAGTGTCCACATCATGTGTGCACAAGTGTGTGACGCCTGGGATCAGGGTAAACAGTGAGGTGAACTGTCTCAACACCTGGCAACATTCCCTCTGCTGCTCTGCAATCAGAGAGAGGGAGAGGATCACTCCCTCAACAGACCCATCTTTTTCTCCTGCAGACAGGAGGTCAGGAAGAGGCTCACTCTTCTCCTCCTCCACCCCATCATCTGTTGCAAGGAGCATGGACAGTTCAGTCAGCTCAAAGTGGGGTTTGAGGCGGTTAACATGCAGGACCCTTAAAGTGTTCCTGGGATTCTGCAAGTCCACCATATAGGTGACTTCAATCTTGCGCTCCACCACCTCATAAGGCCCAGTCCACTTGTCTTGGAGCGCCCTAGGCTCCACTGGTGCCATCACCCACACTTTTTGACCAGGTTGAAACTCGACTAGAGTGGCATTCCTGTCATACCACTGTTTCATATCCTCCTATCTTGCTTCCAGGTTCTCCGGTGCGAGACTCCTGCAGCGGGCAGTCCGTTTTTTTAGAGCCAGCATGTAGCTAAATACATCCTGGCGGGTTTACTAGGAGATTTTTCCAAAGCCTCCTTCACCAGACTTAAAGGTACCCTCACAGGGTGGCCATAGATCAGTTGAAAGGGACTAAACCCAAGTCCCTTTTGAGGCACCTCCCTGTAAGGAAACAGAAGGCATGGCAAGAGGATGTTCCACTTCTGCCTCAAGGACTCTGACAGGCCCATGATCATGCCTTTTAAGTTGCGGTTGAATCTCTCAACCAGACCATTACTTTGGGGGCGGTAAGGAATGGTGAACTTGAAGGTTACCCCACACTCCTTCCACAGAGACTTCCTATATGTAGCTATGAAATTGGTACCCCTATCAGATACCACTTCCTTGGGAAACCACTTGCGGGTAAAACCCCCCATCAAAGCACGCCCCAAGGGGAAGTGATTGACCTCAGAGGAATGGTTTCCGGGTACCGGGTGGCATGATCCACCAAGACCAGGATAAACCTGTTGCCCATGGCTGTCTTGGGATCCAGAGGCCCCACATTGTCAATGCCAACCCTTTCAAAGGGGGTACTGACAATAGCAAAAGGTAGGAGGGGAGCCTTACATTTCCCCCCACTCTTGCCACTTGCATGACAAGTTTGTCAAGACCTGCAATGTGCATCTGAGTGCCTGCACATTAGAGGCCAGTGAAAGTGGGTGACAAGCCTCTCAAAGGTCTTGTCCCACCCCAAATGTCCAGCTAAAGGCACATCATGAGCCAACCCCTGTAGGAAGGCCCTGAGGCACTGGGGTATCACCAGCACAAGGGCTGACCCAGGCTCAGGAACCTTAGGCTCACTGTACAGGAGGTCGTCCTCCCAATAGATCAGGTGAGATCCTGGCTCCTTGCCAGCCGCCTGGTCTGCAGCCTGCGCTGCAAACCCTCAAGAGTAGGGCATGTTTTATGTGCTGCACAGAATGCTTCCCTGGTGGGCCCCTCTTCCTGCTGCCACTGCGACAGCTCAGGGACTTTGCCCAGTTCAGCCACCTGTTACCCTGTAGGCTCTGGGGCGTCACCCTCAGGCTCTGCCTCCTCCCGGACCATGGGAACTTCTAGGGCCGTTTTCCCATGCCCCCTGCCCTTCCTCTTTTTGGCGGTCCCCAGGGCCACTGTTTCAGGCTCCAGGGGCTCTTGACCACCCTGATGGGCTGCCATTGATCAGGTAGATACACATACCCTCCCAGGCAGACCCAACATCTCCAAGTGAGACCTGTGTTCCTCCTACTTCCAAGGGGAATCCTCCAGGTCTTTGCCAAGCTAACAATCTACAGGAATGCTTGGACTCACAGCTAGTTTCAAGGAACCTGAGACCCCCCAACTCCATTCAAAGGGAACCTGCGCCGCTCTGCACAGGTGCTCTGAGTTGTCCACTGCAACTACTTGGTGAAGTACCCGGGGATCAATCTGCTCTTCAGACACCAGGTGACTCCTCATTGTAGTCACAGTGGGTCCTGTGTCTCTCGGAGCCTCCACCCTCTGTTCATTGATGGTCACCCACTGCATGTATTATTTAGTGTTCTCAGGCATGAGGGTTCTCTGGACCATCTCACTGTCCCCTAGTGAGACAAGGGTCATCTCAGCTGGTTCTCACCCACCTGGAACCAACTCCTCCCCAAGCCCTACACTAGCCATACCCTGGGACGGTGCACCAGTAGCTGCCGGTGTACTCTTGGGACATTTGGGGTCCACCCTCACATGACCTACTTGGTCACATGCATAACACTTACGTGGGGGGGGCCCTGCCACTGGTTTCCCTTTGGAGAACCATGGCTTCTTCTCACTGGGGGGCTGTCTATCTTTACCCTGGGAATCAGTTTGGGGCCCTTTAGAGGACTTCCCCTGTTTACCCTTACCCCCCTTTTTTCTAGGAGGGACCCTGCCCAGCCTACCAGCGAACCCAGGACAAGATGGGCCAGATACACACCACCTTTCAGGACACGCAAAGGCTGCAGTGGTAATATCACCAGGAGGCCATGCAGCAGTGGCAAGCACTCAATGCCACCATGGTCTCATTTGTAGGGTAATTCAAGGAATTGAACAACATCCTACGGACATCCTCAACCCAACAGCAGGCCACATCCAGTAGTCAGGCAACACCACTGGCAACAACATCAGCACCTGCTACTGGAATTGAGGCACAGCAGGAGGACCCACAGGCCACCAGGACTCCTACCCCTGCAGCTGAGGGACACCCCTGCAAAAAAGCCCCCCCCATCTAGATATCATGCAGGACCTGAGGCCAAGAATAATTCCCCCACCAGGAACTGATCCTTCTTCTGAACTGTCACTTGTGTGCCACTGTTACACCCTGTTGGCTGTCCAATACCAAGTACACCTCATACCAAGCAAATGGATACAGGTCCTGTGAGACAAACAGCTGTACCACCCACTCTGACCAGCACCCACACCAATACCCCACTCCTCTGGACTGTGATGTCATACACTTAATAAACACAAATTCACATGTCATGGTTCATGTCTCTTCATTGTATGTAGTGGCAATCCTGTTTCCAAGCAGCAAATAAATACACATGTCAGCACCACAACAATGTTGAAGTGACAGATATAGTCGGACACCCAGGCAGGTGTGTAAGTAAATCCAAATTGTTATGATTTCCAGGGTCAACAATGGCAACAGACAATACAGAAATCAGCTTGCAGACAGAGATGTGACCTGAAGAGGGAAAATGAAGTGCACAAAGCTATAAGGCATGTAAACAATATATACATCCACAGCATTTGAACACATACACTGGATGACAGGTCCAGCAGCTATGATGCCACATATGTAAGGTTCTGCATAGGCAGTCACACACGTGTGGGATGGTAAAGTTGTAACATAGGTAACATCATCTATTTTTCACCTCCCTGAGTGGTCAGGAACATGCAGCTGACAAAGCAGCATGACATGCTTACACAGCAGGACAAGACTGATAAATGCCCCTAATATAACCCCAAAAAGGCAGACTGTGGACCCTAGGCCTTTAGTACAACAATAAGGCTCTACCACAATGGCACCAACATTCCACACATGTACTTAGCAGCAGAGAAATTACCACTACCCCTCATGGTAAGTCTACTACCCTTCAAGCTCGGAAACAAAGATGGAAGGCTGTAGTCCCACACACACCTTGATGCATGCAAATACTGGCTAGTGACTGGCTTCAGCAATACATCTTTCATGTGCAGATGTCATACAATTCACACACACCTGTACGTTATTGAAAGTATTGACAAATCAGGTCACTCCTGTTGTCATGTGCCTCATCCTCATCTGCCTCCCCCTCAGAATCAGAGTCACCGGCCCCAAACACTGCTCCAGCATCATGGTCCCCCACCTCCAAAAGTGGGATGTGCCTTCTGAGGGCCAGATTATGGAGCATGCAGCATGCAACTATGTTCTTGCAGACTTTCCCTGGTCGGTACTGTAGGGCACCACCAGACACATAAAGGCAGCAAAATCTAGCTTTCAAGAGACCGAAGGTCCACTCAATCACTTGTCTCGTTCGGCCATGTGCCTCACTGTACTTGTTCTCCCCTCCTGTAGTTGGATGTCTCACAGGTGTCAGGAGCTAGGGCAGGTTGGGATATCCGGAGTCACCTGTGTGGAAAAGGGAACATGACCATAAGTAACAATGCTAGGCAGAGTGCTGACTCTGTTATGAGGGGTACAAACGTCTGACATGGAGGGCAGTACACATACCTATGAACCAGGCCCTTTCTCCCTATAGCTGTGACATCATTGCAGGGACACTGCTGTTCCTCAGGACATGGGAATCATGTACTGATCCTGGGAATTTTGTGTTCACTTGTGTTATGTATTCATCTGCAAGACACACGACTTGTACATTGAGCGAATATGTACTCTTCCTGTTTCTGTAGACCTGTTCATTGGTCCTCCGAGGTACCAAGGCAATGTTAGTCCCATCAGTGGCCCAATTACATGTGGGACATTTGATATGTTGCAGAAGGCTGGTTTTACAATTCAAGATATTGTGCGACTCTAATGTAACTGTGCCCATGCTTGAGTAGGGCATCTATCATATCCTGCAACACCTTATTGACATGGGGCTGTGAAAGCACTGCAGCCAGGCCTACTGTAAACAGAAAAAGACACTTGCCAGAAAATTCAGGACCAGACAACACCTGGACTGTTGGAGGAATGACACAGGGATTTCTCAATCCCGGAAGGAGGTCTGGCTTCAACTGGGCAACCAATTTCTTGATGCACAAACAGTTCAGTCGATACATCATGATTATGTGACGCTCTTCCATGATATCAAGATCTATGAGCGGCCGGTAAACTGGTGCATTCCTCATCACTACATTGTGGCGATATCTAGGTGGGACACAAACAACAATCTGGGAACCACTCACAATGTAGGGCACCAATTATAACATACGACAGTAATGAAGTGTAATCAATGCCAGTTGGCTGTCATTTTGTGGGAAGACACATAACTCCACACTCCATTCCTGACCAGATGATGGCACATGATCCCTGTGGCAATGGATGTATACAGGACATGTACACATACACCTTCCATGTGTTCCACTACACTGATCATATATGTTGACAACTGTAGTGACAAATGTGGTGATGTCACCAGACACTCACTACATGTGTCATTATTCACAATGTGTGACCTGATGTATCTATTTGTGACAACATACAAGTAATTACGCAGTGTGCATTCAGCACAGTAATGTCACAGACTAATATGGCATCCACCTGTCCAGCATGCATTGTACAGCTGGAAGTCACCTCGTTCTGCCGGCGGAAGTCGTCATGGTGGAAGGCGGTCTGAACCTCTGTGCAACTCCTCATTGGTTTAGTATAACGTCTATGGGAAACTGGGACCAATGATGATCACCGCCAGCAGTGACGGTCATGACCGCTACAGTCGTAACCACCATTTTGTATGGGCCAGCTCACTTGACTCCTGGCTTTCGGGCAAGACAGACCTCCACTTCGTGTGCTGCTGTGTCCTGTCAGTTGGAGCAACAATGGCACGCACTGCAGGGGATAGGGCCCCAGCCTTCACTAAGGAGGAACTGGAAAAACTGCTGGAAGGGGTCCTACCCCTGTTTGGGCGGTTGTACAGTGCTCCAGGGCAACAGGTCAGTACAACGCCTTTGGCTCACATGATGGATGGTGTTTGACAATATATGTGTGCACATTGACATGTCATGACTGATCAGGTGTTTAGCATGCGCAGGATATGTGTGGAATATTGGCAGTGTGCATGGTCCCTGTTTGTTGTGTCTCACCAAAGGTTACTGCTGTATTGTTGTAATGAACATTATGTCCCCCCTTTTCTGAATGTTTCCCATGCAGGTCAGAGCCCACCAGAAAAAAGAGTTATGGAGAGCCATCGCCAAGGAAGTGCGGACCCTGTGGTCCATAGCCGGCAGAGCCCCCACTGCAGGAAGCGGTGGGAGGGCCTGAGATGCTAAGCCTGGAAGACTGTAGAGGCCCAGATGGGGATTGCCTCCCAACGTGGGAGGGGCTTCCGTCGGACCCTGACCCCCCTAATGGCCCACATACTGGCGGTGTTGTACCCAGAGTTGGATGGGCACTTGAAGGAAGCACAGCAGCCATAAGTGAGTACGTGTTGACTGTCAGATGACTACTGCATGCTTGTGTACTGTGACCCTCACTGGATTAGGAATTGGCGTAGTCAGATGTGATTTAGGGAATGTACAGTCCTGGGTATTACACCCATTATGAAGGAGTGTGTGGTATTAGATATGTTGAGCCATGCAGGAGAAGAAGTGGTAGTACTGTAACACACATTCACCTGTAGGTATTGGATGCTCAATGATGTCCCTGGCTGCATCCTCCAACTCTGCGTGTTCTGTTGAGGTACAGAGTGGTCATTCAGGCACTGTGTATGTGTAATGACAGGCATGTGACATGAACATTGCAATTGTTTAACTTGCCACACCAATCAACCTCTGTAGCAAATGTACTCCACACATTCCTATCAGTTAGTTAATGTTCTGAGTCCCTTTGTGCTCAGATTTGTATCATCCCGTAATGGATGACATGCGGATGGGTATGGTCCTCGGCTGGTTTGTTGGATAAGACATTTATGCAGTTGATAGCCATGTAGTGGTCTTCATTCAGGTGTTTAGCTGCAGGGATGAGGTGAGTTTGGGTATTGCTTGCATGACCCAATAGTATATGATTGCTAAATGGTCTCTTGTTTCCCCGGCAGGGGCTGTAATCTGCATCTGTGTGCAAAGGTGTGTGAGGTCTGTGTATGGATTGTGTCTGTGTTGTTGCATGCGCTGGGTAGATGGTTTGGGCCATGGGGATGTTATGATGTGTGTGACTGCTTGCTTATGTGATTGTATGGGGTGTTGTGTGTGTCTCTGTGTATGGTGAAGCATGTGTGGATTTCCTTGATTGTTGGTGTACGTGTTGTGTCACCTGTATCATTGTTTGGATGTGTGTTCACAGCTATTGATCGTCTGTCATTGCTACACAGAGTTCAAGGTGTGTGTATGTGTGGTGTTACACAACGTGCCTGTCTTTGCCTGCGTTGAGGTGTTTGTGGTCTAGTTGTCGTTGTGTGGTTATGGGGTGTGTTGATGGTGTTAGTGTGTGTTGTGCTGTATGTTTGGCACGTATCAGCTTAGCTTTGTGTGTGTATTGGGTACTTGGCATTGTTGTATATTGTGTGTGCATGTGTGTGGCCTTAGCTGTCTGTGCGAGGAATGTGTTATGTGTGGGATCACTGCCCTTTCCTCCCCTTTGTGCTAGGCGTACTTATGGTTGTTGTCTTCATCGTTCTCAGTGGCCCTGAAGGTGTATGACGAGATACAACGCTGGGAAGACTAGCAGTTAGTCTGTAATGGCGGCCACAGAGGCATCTCTGTGCCTGGAGGTGTGTGTCTCCTTTTGTACTTTCTGTTTCTGACAAGTTTTTATGACGGCCAGCCTGCACCGGATATCCTCGCGGTGTGGTGACTCGGAATATGGTGGGCAGAACTTTGGCTTCCGGCATCCTGAAGATGACTTCCGCCACCAGATGCTGCTCGTCAGTGATAGCGGTGCTGGCAGTGAGTTGTCTGGGTTGCATTGGGTTCACCGCCTTACTCGTTATATGTCGGTCTGCATTGCCACCCTGGCAGCGGTCAAAAGACCACTGCTGGTGTGGAGGTTCAGTTACCACCAAACTCGGAATGACCACCTAAATCTGGAGCCCCATCTGATCCATGTCCTCCAAATATAATGTTTGAGATTAAGAAAGTGGTTGCAACTCCTCTCACCCTGTTCAACAAATCAGGATCTTTCCCACTTGAATGGAATAAAGCCTCCATTCTCCTTTTGCTGAAAAAGTCTACTGTGGAACCTAAAGAGGTGAAGAACTGTTGCCCCATTTCTCATCTTCCACTGCCAGCAAAGGTTTTAGAAAAACATATGAATGTTACTTTGTCTAAGTATGTGGAAGAGAAGCAAGTTTTAGATCCAGCACAATTCGGCTTTAGGCCTAATCACAGCATGGAATCTGCCTTGTGGTGGCTACCGACCAAGTAATGAGCATTTTGGATAGTGTGGGAAGCCTGCCATGATCCTGTTAGATCTGTAGGCAGCTTTCAATACCATTAGTCATGAGATTCTGCGCATTTGACAGAAATTGGAATAGAAGTCCCTGCTTAAAAGCTGTTTCGCTGTTTTTCTTTCACAGGGAAAAAAAACTCATGGCTGTGGGGTCAAAATAATTTACCCTGCCTTGTGGAGTTCCTCAGGGGTCATCTTTGAGCCCAACCCTTTTTAATATTGATGTAGCTCCACTGACAAGGCTAATTTGTTCCTTTGACAATTGCCCCATAGCATTTGCTGACGATGCACAGCTTATTGTCTCCATTGCAAATAATACGGAAGAGACAGCTTTGGGTTTTAATAAATGTATGGGGGCAATTGTACATTAGATGAGTCTAAATAGCTTGATGATTAACTCAACAAAAACTGAGGTCCTCTGGTTTGGGAAGAATTTGCTTTCATGGAACCAGGCTGGGTGGCCTCAATCCTAGGGCCCCCTCCAAACACCAGTATCCACCGTAACAAAATCTGGGTATCATTTTTTATGCCAATTTGTCTTTTAATGCTCAAATTAACAAACTTGCATCTTCCTGTTTCTATTTGTTGTATAAGATCAGGAAGAACCTGGTTTATATTCCATGTGAGTTGCAAAAAACAGTGGTTACTGCTTTGATCCTGTCTAGACTGGATTATTGCAATGCCCTCTATCTGGGGGCTCATCAACATTCCCTGAACAAATGACAATCCCTTCAGAATGCAGTAGCGCTAGACTTTTAAAAAAGATACCTAAATTCAAGTTTGCTTCTGAAACCTTAGAAGAGCTACACTGGTTGCCTGTGAGTAAATGGGTCAGATTTAAGACAGTCGGGGTCATTACAAGTTTGGCGGTCCCAGGACTGGCATGTTGGCAGTCGTACTGCTAACAGTCTGGTGGAAAAGATGGCAATATTATGACCATGGCGGTAGTCTTAACAGAATACAGCCAAAGCACCGTCGACACCACCACAGCGGTCTGGCCACCACTGACGACGGTAGCCACCTGCAAGCCAGTGTGGACGATGTTTCCACTGGACAGATTATGAGGTTGCAAACCGCCAAAGTTTCTGCCACGGTCGCACCATCACAGAAACCCAGGCGGAAACCAACTGCTTAAAAGGAGAAACCCACCTTCAGGAAGCCATACTCGCCCGGAGTCGCCATGGAATCAGAACTACACCTCTTCCCACTGCTCCTGTTCGCACAAAGACTTTGGAATCAGCAACGACACCAACAACTGTAAGTTCTCACAATTACATGTAACCATTGTATAGTGACAATTTTTGTCCACACACACACACAACACAAATTCGGGAAGTGGGTACGAGGTTGACGCTCACACGTAACTACTGCACACTGACACACACAGTCACAGACAGCCACACACACACTCATATATACACAACAAACACGGCATGTCCAACACACACACACACACATACACAAACACACACAGGTATGCACGGAATCACATGCACAGGCCCACATACACACTACCACACAACACCACAACACGTCCCAAAAACAACATAACCACACCATCTCCATTCACTTGACAGGGACCCACAGGGGACACTACCCAGGGACACATCACACAAACTTCACAACGTAACACCAACAGGCAAAACACACATACAAATACACAATCATACTACCTATCAATCGACCTACAAAGAACTCTTTGTCCAACATCTCCTGCAGGCACACAAAGCCACACAACACACCAATAAACACACCAACAGCACACAATACCAACACAACTATTTCCTTCAAAACACAAATGTACATCACACAACACATACTCCACCACTTTTGGACAAAATCACTGGACACAACCTTACATACTGTCTAAACAACACGCTTGGCCCAAGCAGAACACACAAACACACATACAGACAAACAACTAATGTCAGCCAGGACAACTACATACTACGGAAAGAAATGCATGACAAAGATGTAACCAGGTAACCAGGAAACCACATCTGGTTGGTATAAGTTATTATTAAAACTGTGAAAAAACAAAGACAATAGGCCAGTCCATCTAGAAAAAGTCACAATGTGCACAGTGCACATACGTGTGCCCTGAACTTGACTTCTGACTGCCATGTAACCTCCACAGGTAGGGCCATCTATGTGGCAGTCAGACACCTCCCGGGTTATCTGGGGATGGAAGGTGGTGTGGGTTTTGGAGGGGGACCTTTGAAATCTGGCTTGGGAGTGGGGGTTTGGGTTTGGACTTAGGTTTAGGTGGAGGGGTAGACTTAATGGCAGGGGGAGGGGCATGGGAACTTGCAGGGCGGAGGGGAGGTATTGAAGGTGGAAGGGCCAGACTTGGGGAGGGACACAGCACATTTAGGGGTATCAACAGGTGGGAGAGGAGTAGGGAAAGGGGCAAACTCCGAAAGCTTTCTTAGATACATGGGGACGGTCAAAGCAAAAGGGTTTGGGAGTGGAGGGAGAGGGAGTTGTTGTCTGAGGTGTTGGTGTGGATGTCTTGGGTGCATGTTTGTGTGAAGTATGATTGTGGGTGGTGAGGGTCTGCTGTAGTGCTGTCTGTGGGTAAGATAGGTGTAGTGGCTGGATCTGTGAATGTTGGTGTGGTGTCTTCAGGTGTGTCAGGTGTTGTGGCGTGATACTAGGGGTTGTGGAGATGTCAGGGCAAGTTGTGACCGTTGATGTGTATGCAGGTGTATGTTGCTTGTATGCTTGCGGGTGGTGTGTCTTGTGGTGCTTGTGTCTGTCTGAACTACCCTTGGATGATGAGGTGGATGCATTCTTGCCTGTCTGTGTGCTTTGGCGGGGTCGGAGATGAGGGGTTTGGGATTGGGAAGAGGAAGGTGAAGGGAGAATGGAAGACATAGGGTGACTGGCTGCCATCAGTGTGGAGTCCAGAGCCTGAAAGGATCTTTGTAGGCAAGCCAGTGCACCGTGAATGCCCTCCACAAATGCATTACTCTGTTGGACTTGAGTTGCCAGTCCCTGGATGGCATTCATGATGGTCGACTGACCCGCAGATAAATTCCTCACTGAGAGCAGCAGGGCTAACAGGGGCAGAGGCAGAGGTTCCTGCAGCAAAGGAGACGCCAACCTTTTTAGGTGAGTGGACACCGCCAACTGGGTGGGGAGCTACAGGGAGGGTGGTAGTAGTAAGAGGGGTGGTGGACAGAGGGGGTGCTGGGGTTGTCCCAGATGGGTCCACCACTGCCAGGGAGTGTCCACTGGAGAGGATTCTGATGATGATGTGCAGTCTCCCCAGTGGCATTCCCCTCGCCCTCCGGGCCACTGGTCCCTCGGTGTCGGTGGTATCAGCACTCCAGGTCCTGTGGCCAGAAGCTTCCCCACTCAGCTGTGCCCTGTCTCCTTCACCTGCCAATGCTGATGCAAAGAAACCGAGAGAGGGAGAGAGTCATCACATTCTTAACATGCACATACATAACATCTTACACAACAGTAACATCACATCTGTGTCTTAGAAAGCCCCAGGTAGGAACCATTTAGAGCCTACATCATGTCACAACTACATACTTCCAACATTCCCATATGACCACAGCGTCACACACAACATAAGCCAACCATCTGATCACTACATCACTATCCCATCTATTCAGCAGTAACTCAAAAAGATCATGCACAAAATGAATTGGCTACATCTGAAGTCTCTCCCCATGCAGATCATCACTGTTTATCAACAAATCATGCTTAGGAAATGCAGTTTAATGACAAAACACTATCATGTCTCCCCCTACTCCACACTTGCCCAGTCCATCACCAGTAGTCATGTTCCATGAAAGTAAACTCATCTCACTTCAAATACAACATAGCACGTTGCTTTGCAAACACATACCTAACATATATCTAACATACCTAACTTGTGAATCGGTCCATATCGGTCCATATCTTTCACACTGTTAAGCACCTCAGATGAAGACACAACCTATGGCATACTGAAACACTGTGCCTCACAAAATGACATAGCATGTCATTGAAACATCAACCTATGTACTATAAAAAGATTTATTAAGAATATCTGGACCCACTTATCTAAATCATTTACACATATGCAATAATTCTGTGTCCTACAATAGGGGTCTACGTAGCACACAGAATACAACCACAGACAACCACAGGGAGCATACAAACACCTCCAATACAATGGACACCAAACAATGTGCTTGAAGGCCACAAAGCATTCCACTACACATGATGATTAGAAACCTCTACATGACAAACACCAACATCACTAAAAACTTCCCTGACATGTGAATCCTAATACCTTAGTACAGAACTAACACTTACATATCCAATAATTAATGTGACCATGAATGACACATACACCTAGAGTCAAGCAAATTGAATGACAGCATATCCCATAACACAAACATGTAGATGTCAAATGAAAGCCCTGCTACACTAAAATGAGGAAGACATGAGCAACTCCATTACTGGAACTTTCCAAACAGCCTCAGATTAGCAAAGGTAAGTCTGGCAAAGAAGAGGTTCAACAGAACAATAGGCACTAAATAGTTTATGTTGCACACATATAGGTATGTGACTACCCTATGTAGCATGGACAATATAAATGGGCTAAGGGATCAGCAGCCTAGCCACTTATCTTCTCAACACCATATACATTAGAATAAAATGTAGCAGAGCACATGTCAATGTTATGCCTTGAAATGTCAAGGCAAGATTACCAACATGATTTTCGAAATGTAGGATGTCCACCCTGATCAATATCCATCTTTTTTAAATCATTAATCTGACATGACAATGGGGACACCTCCTCAAACCTCACAGGGATTGTAGTAAATTTGACGTAGCTAAATCCTGATTGGGATGACAGGCTCAGATTGGGATGACAGGCTCACATGAAGTTTCCTTCTATTTCCCGTTACTCATCTGTCAGATCCAACGTTGCACATAGAGCAAGATCCAGTGGAATAGGACTGGTCAAAGACCAAAGAGCTATACAACTTACCGTTTGGGTAAATGGATTTCGGAACACTAGGTGGGAAGGATGGCACAACAGGTTACACATATGTATGGCTAAGTAGAGTTCTACATATGACATAGTCACATGTGCATCTCCACATGCAGTCATACTGTTTGGTTGACATAGGTGATGAACATTTCCCTATACACATTACAATGGCCACATCTGTTTTTCAATGTTACCTGTAGCACTTACCACATTGTCACAGCTGAGATACTTAGATGTTATACACTTAACTGGCAGAGACATGTAAATGGTTCTGTCAGTGTTTACCCCTTTGTGGCGGCTGTGCTGCCCTCAAACTCCCATCCACCTCCTGTTAGTCCAACGCCAAAATGCGGGCCATTAGTGGGGGGGGTCAAGGTCCGACAGGCACCCTCCCTCTTTGGGAGGACATCCCCAGCTGGGACTCTGAGGTCTTCCAGGACCAGCGTCTCTGGTCCTCCCACTGCTTCCAACAGTGGGTGCTCTGCCGGCTGTGGACGTCCAGGGTCTACACTTGCTCGGGGACAGCACGTCAGATTACCTTTTTTCGATGGGCGTTGACCTGCAGAGATTACACAGACAAAAGGAAAAGTTCATGTCCACATGCACCAAACCAACACAAATGTACAGAACACTTCAGTGACAGCAAATAGGCAACCATTCCCATCCTCTCAGTTAAAACTCATGCATTATTTATCATCTGCATGCATCAACACCTTCACTACTTTAAATTTCAGTTACACCATCATATACCACAATACCATTGGACTCACCTGCTCCTCTCGTGAACCATATAGCCTTCCTTAAGGCTGTAGGACCTCATCCTCAACCTTGTCCAGCTCTTCAGCAGTGAAGGCTGGGGCCCTATCACCTGCAGGGCATGGCATGATAGCTCCCAGAGGCAGTACACAGCAGCTAAGTTAGTGGAGGTTTTGCTGGCAGCAGTGTCAGGAGTCAAGTGAGCAATACTGAAAAAGATGGTGGTCACTTCTGCCATGTACAGGACCGTAACTGCCGGTGGACATCGCCATTGGCCCAAGTCCGTCAAGGGCAGCAGTGTGTCCCACTTGTAATTTACACCGCAGTTGTGACTGCCTACAGCCATTACGACTTCTACGGGCGGACTTAGGTCACTTCCACATGTCCCGTACAGTAGGTCAGAAGGCTGCCATTTAGGGCACATTTTATGTATGGAAGAGTTTTTTAATCTGCGTCATAAACTATGCCCTATGTTGTACAGTATATCTGTAACTACTGCCTACATGTTTCGTTGTCTATTTGTGCATGTGAGCAGTTTAAGCTGTGTAACTGAAGGACATTTGGTGACAGCAATGTAAACTAGTATCAGGATCCTATGTGTGTTGTTAGTGTAGATAGTGTGCAACAATATGTGTACGACATGTAAAGTCAGTTGTACTAGCAAACAAATACTACAACAGATGAATATGAATGTGTAGTACATTAGGCACTTGAGGGAATGTGCACCAAGGAAAGTGTCATTGGATTCATAGCTATGTGCTGTACTATAGATGCCAGAGGTTGTAACCGACCTCGAGAGCAGACTTGTGTGACTTGTATATGGACATTTACATTATGTGTGCATGCTGCATGTCACTTACTATTTTACATGTTTTCACATAGTTATGATGCCATGACAACCACCAGTGTACCGTCAACCTGTAGACCTTTACACCATGGAGGAAAGACATACTGTCCAGACATATCGGCTGAATAGGCATACTATTATGGATCTTTGTGATCAGTTGGAGCCAGATCTGATGCCTGCCATTCACAATCCCTATAGCTTACCTTCCATTGTTCAAGTCATGTCAGTGCTACACTTCCTGACCACTGGGTCCTTTCAGAATACAGTGGCCCTAACTGCAGGAATGTGTTGAGCCATGTTTAGTTTGGTTTTGAAGGATGTACTGTGTACATTGTTGAAACACCTGGACAGCTACATCAGGTTTCCCCAATGTGGGGATTTTGCCTATGTGAAGGCAGAGTCTATGGGACACATTCCACGTGTGTCTGGAGCCACTGATGGAACCCATGTAGCCTTCGTTCGCCCCAGTGCCAATGAACAGGTGTATAGGAACAGGAAAAACTACAACTCCATAAACGTTAAAGTGGTGTGTCTGGCAGACCAGTACATTTCACAAGTCAGTGATAAGTATCCAGGATCAGTCCATGATGATCATGCGTAACAGCAATGTCCCACTGCTGATGACACAACTCCATACAGAGAGGGCCTGGCTGATTGGTAAGTTACAACAGAAATGTGTGTTTGCAAAATATGTCTCCTGCCACCACAATGTTGCATGTCCCACATATATGTTTGTGTTGTTCTACCAAATTGCTTACAGGTGACTTTGGCTATCCTAACTCCCCTTAATTGTTGACACCAATGAGGTACCCAACCACGCCAGGGGAAGTCTGCTACAAGAGGCCCACTGGAGGACAAAGCGTGATGTGGAGCAGACTTTGGGGCTCCTGAAAGCAAGGTTTAGGTGCTTGGACATTTCAGGAGGAGCCATCCTCCACTCACCCAACACGGTATGTCAAATAATAGTTGTCTGCTGCATGCTCCACAATCTTGCCCTGAGACGTTAGATACCATTAATACCAGAGGAGGGGAGGCAGCAGAACCTGTGGGGGGAAATGCAGATTTTCCAAGTGGTAAAGAGCCAGAGGAAAATGAAGCAGGAGACTCCAGGACAGATCTCATCTATCAGTACTTTCACTGACGGAAAGGTGTGTGGTGTTTACTTAATGTTGTGATTCACTTTTGTAATCTGAAGTTAATGGATAGCATGTCAGCTCCTATGCTGCATCATCTGCGGAGTTATAGGTAGCTTAAATGCCTATGAGTGAGTTGTGCATGCAGACTTATAATTTCTATTTTTTTACAGGACAGAGTAGTCTACAGTATCATGTTTTATTGTAGCAGATACAAAGTCATACTTGTGGACATGACTTCTCTAATTTGAGGAATGTTTTCTGCTATGTCCTGTCCCTTATCTCTGTCAATCATAGATTTGCAGTGATCCTGTTTGGCTCATCAACCTTGGCAAGTGACATACAGTGTCAGAAGCAGATGAGAATTGCAGGCAGATATTAGAAGCGGACATGGCTGAAACCAGGTACTAATTCTCCAGAATATGTGAGTGCAACTAACATTGTTAGACTTTCAGGACACTGGGGTGGTAATGTATTTTCCAGTCAAGTTCACCTGTAGGGTACAGGAGGTGGTCAAATGATCTCATTTGTATCTCCATATTTGTCTGTCTCATGTGTAAACATAGGGCCATAGCCTCTCCCATCAGAATAGTTTCTATTGCATGTATTCTTACTTGAATCTAGCTGTCAGTGTGCTCCTACTTTGCAGAGCAATTTGCATGTCACTGTGCACTGACATAGGTGAGTGACAAGCCTACAGGTATGTGACCAATGTACGTGAGAGATCCCTGGATTGGGAACATCAGTACTGGTATCTGTCTGTACCGTGGGATGTGGATTTTTGGAAGCTATGGAATGGGTATGTGATGAGGCTTTATCAGGTGATACAAAGGACCAATCTGTGCACATCCTGCCTTGTAGGGAGACTAACATGACCCTAACGTCTGTATCCTGTGGTTTGGCATTGTGTGACACCTCAGTAAACATCTTGATGTTACAATCAGTCTTCTGTTTGCATGTCTACCAATAAATGTGTGTAGATGTAGCGTACAACAGTTTTTAATTCTGTCCATGTTGGAATCCTAATGTAATGAGTGTCCTGCTGATAGAGTCCACATGTGACGTCTATTACATAGGTTGCACAATACAGAGGGACATACTGATAGCACAGTTGCCATGCATAGCAGTTGTACATGGTTGATAAATGACACATACACATGACGTGTGGTCAAGGGTGATTTATTGTGAACAGTGAACAATATGTATGACTAGTAACTAACATAAACAAAACATTAACAGTGAAGGGTTCAGTCATGGTGGCTGGAATCATGAGGCTAGCTGCTACACCCTTAGGATACACAAGTACAGTGTCCTTGGAAAAAGGGAAATTGGAGATTGGGGTGTATCTGTGGCACACAAGGGGAACAAGTCAGGAGAGGTTTACTTCCTGGCAGTGGGTTAGGTCTTAGCATGGGTGGGGTGTCTGAGGCATGTCCTTCCCCTGGCAGGGCCTCAATTCCACTAGCAGCCACAGATATTCAAGGGTCTGAAGATTTATTACTAGTGGAAGAGGCCTGATGTTGTGTTTCAGACCTACTCAGGGTAGTGTTGATGTCCCTCAGCATCCCAGCAATAGAAGCCTGGATACCATTTTGTGCCTGCCACTGCTGCATGACTTCCTGGTGGTTGTCCCTCTGCAGCTTTTGGATTTCTCCCAAAATGCTGATTACTTGGCCCATCATGCCTTGGGAATTTTGGTAGCCTCCCAAGACTTGGGAGATGGTTGAGATGGTTTCCTGGTCAGTACTGTCCCTTTGAGCCCCCATCCTGTGGCCCACAGCATCCCTCCCACACACCCTACCCCACATGCCTGTGCCCCTGACTTGAATGCCGAAGGCGTCTTAGTGTTAAAAACTACCATTGACCCAATGATCCCAGTGGAGGCACCAATTCATGGCCTGACATAGATTAAACCTTACCGACAGGAGTATAGCCAGGTTTTGAGCAGTTTTCTGAAACCCAGAAAATTAGGTTTTAATATTTAATTTTTAATTGAAAATTATCTATCTATCTATCTATCTATCTATCTATCTATCTATCTATCTATCTATCTATCTATCTATCTATCTATATTATACACACACTGGTTTATCTGAGAAAAAAAGATATTTGGCTTACTGACAGGATACAGCGGGAGCGTTTAGGGAAAGAGGTTACCCTTAACATGGGAGCAGTATGACGGACGGGTCACAAGGGAGTTTTATGCTGGTCTGCCGAGAGCTTTGAACTAGACTTCATTTTTAAGGTCTACCGTATCACAGGGAAATGATGGACGGGTTGTAAAGAAATCTAAAGCAGCATACAGAGTATCTTGAACTAACTTTCGTTCACAAGCCCTGATGAAAAGACTTTGGTCCTCAGTATGACTTTGGCTGCCTTTTTAGTAGACCGCCGAAGTCACACTGCCACTATTTGGTGGGGAGGCCGTCAGCAGCCATACTGGTGGTCAGTGGTCTAGTGGAGCTTGCTCCGTCTCCTCCACCACGTCACCACAACCCCGCCTGGCGTATTACAACATTGTAAACCGTGGGCGGTGTTGTGTTGGTGGGGAGCTGGTGGCGGAGAAAGCACCATGGACCCCGTTCCCTCCCGGGTGACCACCGCGACCACTAGGTAAGGTGATTGTCCAACAGGAGAGGTGGGGGGTGTTGAGTGTTGTGTTCGTGAATGGGTGTGTGTGTGTGAATGGGGGGTGTTGTGTGTGTGCGTGTGTGCGTGTGTGTGCAAGTGTCTGTGTGCGAATGAATTTATGCGTGGGTGGGGGGAGTATGTGTTCGTGTATGCGAGGGGTGGGGGAGAATGTGTGTGTGTGTATGCAGGGGGTGAGAATAGTGTCGTGACCATGTGTGCATGTGTGTGTGAATGAGTGAGCGTGGATGTGTGCGTGTATGTATGTATGTGTGGTGTGTGCATGTGTGCATCGGGGCAGGGAGGGTCCAGAGGGAAGGGGGACGTCGCTGCTTGGGGGGGTAGGAGGCTCCTGATGGGGTCGGTGGGGTGGGGATCTCCTACATGGAGGGGGGGTTGGGGAGTCCTGTAGTGGCGACAGGAATTAGTATTCCTGTCATCAGTATCCATACTGTCAGGGATTTCATGGCGGGGCTGCCGCCACAAAATTCTTGACTGTAAGGATACTCATTATACCGCGGGCGGTGTAGAGTGGACCGCCAGGCTGAAGGTGGTCAACCTTCAGCCAGGCGGTCCCACCCCCCCGGCGATTCAGCCAGTTCACTGCAGTGGTCATATTTGGTGGTCCTGCACTGCCACGTTGTCGGCAGTCTGACCACCACTGTCAGCGTGGCAGGACTGCCAGGGTCATAATGACCCCCTGTGTCTCCAAACATGTGTTGACTGTCGGTTTTCTATGTATATGCGATTTCTAATGCTCCACGACTTTTGGATGATCTTTGTAGTATACATGCAAGATTAGATATTTTGACGAAACTTCAATGAGTATACAGCAATAAAAGATAATTGACATTTGGACTGAATTTTAAGTACCGTTATTACAATTTCTTCTCAGATTAACTAGACTGTGTATAATTTATATAACCTAAGCTGGTAGGGTACCCGTACATTTGGAAAAGACCCAGGCCTTTCACCCAATACTCCCCTGGCCCTGCTTGATGAATACTAGCAACATTTTTAAGCTAATAGTTCTGCTGTAGGTTCAGCTGCTGTCTTGCAGGCTTTGGGGTGCTCCGTAATGCAGGGGCTGAGAAAAACGGTGGTCCCAAAACATGTTTAGATTGGAATTACATCAAATTTGGCAGAAAGATAGCTCTTGGTCCAGAAAGCATGCTTTTGTGATTTGGTGTAAATTCGTTCAGTAGTTTTTGAAGTACCGTATTTACCGGCGTATAACACGCACCGGCGTAAACACGCACCTCATTTTAAGAGGAAATTTCTTAGAGTTAAAAAAATTATATCTATGGACGTGATTGCTCCATGGATCCAACTGTCCCTGTGATATCTGATTGGCTGCCAAAACTTTAACAAAGAAGTGCTGTCAGCCATTTGGGACACAGCTTCAAACGAGTCCCACAAAAAAGGTCACAAAAATAGAAAAGGGGCCAGGGCAGGGTCATCCTGAACCCCTACCTTGACCTTGGGGTCCCTGAGGACCCCGCCAGGGCAATAAAACACTTTATTTTAAAAGAAACTTTGAAAATCTACAGATCCGAATCCATGGCTTTTTCTGAGATTAAAAAAAAGGGTGGTCTCCCACCCTTTTGTTTTATTTTGCCCCTGGGTGGGCCTTGTCCTGGGGTCATTAAAAAGAACGGGGGTGTACAGGTCCCCCCTCATAGTGCTTATATCAGCACCAGAGAGCTCCACCTCACTGAGGCAATTATGCAAGAATATGGGGGGGGGACATGGCCCCTGTGCCACAGGGACCCCCACCTCTTCGGAACAAAATGTTTATTTGTAATCGGGGGACCTCCACCTTCCCAGGGCTTAATATGAAATTTAAGCAGGGGGCCCGGGTGGCAATTTGTTCTGATGATGCATCGGCAGCAAGGCTCCCCTGCAGCCCTGGGGACCACCACCTCCCCGGGGCTGAAATTAAATGAAAGGGTCTATCAGGGATCTCCGGCCCCGGGGACCACCAATTCCCCAGGGCTAAGTTAAAACTTTGGAGGGGGGCCTCATGGCCAACCTCATTGAGCCAATAATGGCCCTCGGACAGCTCCTGTTGTGTCTTGGGGTGCCCACCACTGGGACATAGCTGTTTGCTCTGACTTGGTGGGAGATTTGACAGCTCCTGCGAAGTCTGAGCAAACAATCCACTTCCAGTGGGCAAGAGCTGTCACAATGCTCTCGCCTGCTGGAAGCAGAGGTTTCACCTCTTTCCCTGCCCACAGACATGAGCGCAGGAAAAGAGATGAAACTATTGATTAAATTATTGCTCTTGCACAGAGGGAGCTGCGTATTTCGCAGCTCCCTGTGTGCAAGAGCAATGCTGGCTTCCACAGGAGACAGGGAGCCTGGCTGGGACCATGGGACTTTGAGGCTCCCTCCACTGTCTCATTGCACAATGGATGCCCTGATGGGCATCCAGAAGACATGGCCAGGCCCTGGGGGATGGGGTCCCCAGGGCAGACATTGGCCCAGGAATGGGGCCTTCCCTATTAAATGAAGGCCTGGCCCCAGGAGATAAAGGCCCCTGGGCCCAATTCAGCCCGGGGAGGGGGCCGTGCAGGTTCTCCCTTTAAATTGCTACAAGTATGCAAATGTGCAAATCGCCTGAAAGCTCCGACCACTTGGCCCCGCCATGTCCACCTTAGTAGTATCCAAAGATCTTCCTGCATTTTACAAGGATGATGGACAGCTTCCCAAGGTCCCCCCAGTGCATTTCCTGTCGATTTTGATGGTGCATTCTTGATTCAAAGAAATGTGAGGACATCTCCACAATACAAAAAAGAAATTACTTAATTTAGATGAGAGGAAGGACCGTGGTTTGGTGGAGATTTACATCTTTGTAGTCTCATTGGCCTCTCTATAAGAGTCTTCTCGTTATTACAGAATTCTAGAGAAAGAGGCAACAGGAACAATCATTTTGCCAAAACTCACACAAGGTCACTGATGACATTTCCTCATAGTGCATTACACAGCTTTACTGTACAATGCATACTAGACCTTTACCCAAGGAGGCAGAAAGACCTCCCCTGGGGTAGATATTTTGCACAAAGCTGTGGACTCTTCCTGTAAAAAAGAGCAGGTGAGATTCCTTTGTGGCACTCACACAGCGCCTGATGCACCCACACAGACACTCACACCTGCTCACAGACGCACTCAGACACTCATTCAGACACTAATGCTCCCACTCACAGACCCACTCAGACTCTCAAGCACCCACTCACTGACCCACTCAGACTCTCACGCACCCACTCACAGACCCATTTAGACAGTTCTGCGTCCACTTACAGATCCACTCAGACATTCATGCACCCACTCACAGAGCCTTTCAGACATTCATGCACCCACTCGCTGACCCACTCAGTCTCACACACCTGCTCACAGACCCACTCAGAGACTCCTCATGCACTCACTCACAGACCCACTCAGAAACACGTGCACTTACCTACAGAAGCACTCAGAGACACCTGTACCCACTCAAAGTCCTAGTCAAACACTCACATACTCATGCCTTAAGGTAACTTTAACTTGCACCCTCGCAATGCACAGTTTTTTCATCAAACATTATACTGATATTATCAATGATGCTATCAAAGATGTCATGAGTCCTGTAATTTGTGGGGTAGTTAGCAGTGCATGAAGATGGCGTGAGTTATAGTTAACTTAGGGCACAAATTATAGTTACTTGAGGTAACTCTAACTATAACTGGTGAATTTCTATGGTTCCGTACATTTCAAATGCGAGCCTAACTATAACGTCCCTGTAACCTTTGTTTTTTTAAGTGAATTTCTATGTTTAAAAAAAATTCTATTTCCTAACTATAACGTCCTTGCAACCTTTGTTTTTTCATTAGCATACGTTAATCCAACCACCGCTGAGCATGGCCTTTGGCCACCCCTTTTAAGCACCCAACTGTGCACGACCTTCACTTGTGCGTAGCAGAGGTTGCCCACAACATCTAGCCTGCAGCAGGACCCTGTAGCCAACCCCTCTAACCACCCAACTGCATGCTGTGCACTGCCCTTTGGTTGTGCGTGGCGGGAGGAGGCCACAGCCTCTCTGGGAGAGAAAATAGGTGTGAGAAGATGTATCTTAGGGTGAGAGTGGCTGTGAGAGTGTCTGCCTGGGTGTGAGAGTGCGTACTTCGCTTTTTCACTGGGTACGTCAGTGTGTGTGCGGGTCCATGAGTGGGTGCATGAGGGTGTCAGTCGGTCTGTGAGTGGGTGTGTGAGAGTCTGAGTGGGTCTGTGAGTGAATGAGTAACTGTCTGAGTGGGTGCATGAAGGTCTGAGGGGGGCTGTAAGTGGGTGAATCAGGATCTGAGTGGGTGTCTGAGTGGGTGTGTGAGTTGAGAAAGAAATTGAAAAAGAGAGTAATAGAAAGAGAGTGAGAAAGAGAGAGCTTTTTAGGCTTTGATGTATCATATACTTACAATGAGATATTTCTGCACAATTTAAAAAGAAAAATCTATTTCTCATTTAAAAACAGTAAGATCACCTTTCAATAGGAGCCTTAAATATTTGTACTTCAAAAAATAATAATTAGGAGGGAACTGACTCCTTCTGGACTAGAACACTCAACATGAAGGACTGTGACCTTCACACTTAAGCTACTTTAAAAAAAGATATATATATATATATATATATATATATATATATATAAAACCCCTCTATGGGCTATCTGGTACTACGGGGGAGCCCTCAAAGGCTCCCCTGCAGTCCCTACAATCTTTTTTTCATTTTATAATGTACCTATGGGCTATCTTGGACCGCAAGGGAAGCCTCAAGGCCCCCCTCGGTCCCTGGCTATTTTTAAAAAAATTTATTACATGCAAAATTTGTGCTAGACATCACCCACACACACTTCCACTTCTGTGCAAGGGTGTGTGCATGGCACAAGGTAGTCTATAGTGTGCCAACGCTGGAGGAGAGAACACTATCGCTATATAGTGCTATCCTGTTCTCTCCAATCCTTCAAATCTGGCTTTTCATGCCGAGCTGAATTGGCTACCTGGAGTTTCAGTGGGCTGCCATGGTGGGGGCACTCATGTCATTTAGAGGTCTCTAGGGGTTGCCGCTGTGACCCCCAGCTTGCCTCTTGCGGACCCTGGCACTGTCTCTGCAACCCCGGCCTCAGAGGTGGCATAAACAGTGCAAGGAACACAGGGGCAGTTCGTCTCAATGGACGTTGCTTGGGACTCCACCTCCATGTTTTCAAACAGTTTTTTTAATAACATTATTATTCACTATTAGTGTAATAAAAACAGTGTACAGTTAGCTGGAACATGATCCTCTCTGGTAGTTAAGGTAAGTAAAAAACCCTTTTAAATGTATGTTGTGTGCATGCTTGTGGGCGACACTGTGCTTATATGAAAGCTAGTGTGTGTATGAGTGAATGTGTGTTTTGTGTAAGCATGTGTGTAAGAGTGAAAGTAATATTGAAATGGCGCTTGATATCACTTCCTCTACCCCTGGAGTTTTGGTGAATTGGCTTCCATGCGTGGGGGACGGTTTCACTGCTCTGAGGGCCGGTTTTGGTTCTGGAGACCTGCTGGCCGCGTTCCTACTTGCAGCGTTTCAATTAACTCAAAAAAATGTTTTAAAGCTTGCGTAAAGAATACTTTAAAACCATTTGTCTTTGCATTGCGTATTTAGAAGCAAACACCCAGTAGCCAGTTCGGCCCTGCTTTTATGCCCTAATAGCTATTAATTGAGAATATGACTAATAAGCATACACATGAAATTGAAAGAACATGCGAAAAGGGTGTTCTTTTAGATATTTTGTTTGTTTTCATTTCTCGTCATATTAGGATCGTTTCTGTATTTTTGTTTTAAAGTATGTGATTGTTTTCATTAAAAATTATGTTTATATAAATATGTTTTGGACAGAGAATATACTAGGGCAGAGCAATAGCAGTTTGGGGACATCTGGCTCACTTAAAATGAATGGACCCTGCTCCAAATATATAAAGTGTGTGTCACAAGAGAATACTCTGTGCCAGATTGTATCTGTTATTAAAAAGCTACAGTTGGCAACCCTCTGTGGTTATTAAACTCAGTAGAAAACACTGTAAATAAAAGGGCAAGTGGAACGGGCATTATAACTTCAAGTATACACACTGCAACAGATGCTTCAAATACCTCGTGGGATGAAGAACCGTATAATTTTGTGGCAAAACAAAAGGCTAGTGTTCTACATGCATTTTTTAATGGCACTACAAAAGCAGCATCACTTTAAAGAACCAAGGATCAGATATACTATGACTGTGGCAGCAAAACGTGGTTGCAAACTGCGATCTGAATTTTTACGACTACTATATAATTTTCTGGACCAACCTATGTTCTCATAGGTCAGTTTGCAAAATAAGGAATTGTGGGGGATAGTAGAACGACCTGACTGATCAATATAAATTAGACAGGTCACTATTTGTGACCCACTATGATTGGCTTTAAACACTGGGTGGTGGCTTGCAAGGAACAACAGACCAGAATCCCTATGATTGTATTACAAAACTGCAACTTTTTTTTTTCATCAGTCTGATTCCTTAAAGTTTAAAAAAAAAAATAAATCAGAGAAAATCCCCGGATCACAGTCTACTCTCCCTAAAGCTGACACCCTGATTTTCCAAAGGGTAAGGTGTCTAAAAGGGACCAGCTCTCCTTTGAGTATCAGTTACCACCTCATTTGTGAGTGGGTAACTTAACAGTGATTTGCAAATGGAATTACAGATGGAAAACATTGATGCACTGGGCTTGAACTCGATATTTGGGAGGAACACCCAAAACACACACCTTTCAAATGTTGAATTGCTAACCATTTCTAAACCTTTTCTAACCCATTTTACAATTCAGAAAAAGGTTTTCTGAGTTGTAAAGTATGCTTACTACATTAGAAAAATGTTTTTACTGGTTGTATTATGTCCTACATTTGAATACATATGTAAAAGTAATTTACATTAATATTTAACATAAAAACACTTAGCTGAGTTATAATAAAGTTTGACAATTTCTCCCATACTTTACTAAGGGGGAGTTCACCCTTCAACTGTGGAGTCGACCTATGGCTAAGTATAAAGACTACTAAACGCAATGCAAAATGAAGTTTGTGAATAGACCCTTTCATCTTTTATTTGCTGCTCCAGATAAGATAAATGTGATTAGGTTTTACAGCATACCTCTAATTTTTAGAAGTGAGGGACAGTTTCAGATATGGGGGCTGATTACGAATTTGGTGGTCACAACTCAGGACTGCCAAACTCGCGTGGAGGACGCCACTGCCATGGCAGTGGCACCCTTGCCCTGTTACAAGATTTCCGCTGGTCTGACCTGGTGGAAACCTTGAAATAGAGAGTTCCTGCTGGTCAGACTGGCCGAAACAGTGGTACAAGATAGCACTCAGCTCCCTCAGAGGAGCTGAGTGCTATCTTGTAGCACAGTGGGGGCTGACCAGCATACCAGTGCTGGCCCTATGTCCAGCATACCAGTGCTGGACATAGGGCCCTTGCACTGCTCATGCCATGGGCATCGGCAGTGCAGGGGCCTTCCTGTGGCCCCCAGCACTTGTTCTCTGCCAGCCTTTTCATGGTGGAGAAACCACCATGAAAAGGATAGTGGAGAAAAAGGTTTGAATCAGAAGGGCGGCGCTCTGACTGATTACAACCAGGACTGCCATCAGCCCATTGGGATCTTGTATCCTGACAGAGATGGCAGTCTGTTGGCAGGTCTGCCTGCCAAACTCGTGATATGGTGGTCAGACTGCCACAGCCGAGGAGGTCCGACCGCCACTGCAAGTCTGGCAGTATTGTGACTGCCAGACTCGTAATTAGGTCCAAAGTTTCCAAGAGATATTAATAATATATAAACACTTTTTGGGGGGAAATCGAGAATATTTGATGTACTGTAAGAAATTACCTAACATGAAGAGAACAGATTATCTGTGAGATCTAATGAGGGGCATATGGTTCCTTATTTTGTGACAGTTGTGGCAAATCTGCACAAAAATTTAGAAGGACACCATTTCAGAAGAGCACAACAGAGTGTTAGATAATGTGATGTTCAAGCAGTTCCATATTTGCAAGACACAGAGAGTGAGCTTGTGTGCACCTTAGCCTTTTACGTTGAGTGAGTACTGGTGAGCAAACATCAAAGAATGATGCTAACTTCTATTGTTACATGGGTATCCTGCAATTGGCGGCTATTTTATGGTGGGGAATAACCAGAATGATGGCACAAGCTCTGAAAGATGAAAGGTGTATTGAGAAAATTCAGTGAGTGAGTCACCTGACTTAAACCAGTGATTGGGAGAGTGATTTATATACTACTAAGTCTCTCTCCTTTTTTTGAAAGACAATAAAGGAAAAGGGGTGTGGGGCAAGGCTGATAACGAAGGTATTAGTAGCGCATCACAAATGAAGAGGATCAGATGGAAGTATTGAGGATGCTATTTCAGAAGAAGATTATGGATTCCCTCCAGGAGACAGCACAAGTCATGATGGTTAGAAGGAAGTACAAGGACACAGAAGACAGCGATATTTTGGTCTTTGTCTGATGATTATGATAGGCCAAAGAGAGCCAAGGGTAGAAGGAATTAACAGAAAAAGAAGCATTTACATAAAGATTGCTTGATGGTAAGGTTTCAGCTGTACATGAATACGTTTTGGATTTGGAAAATGATAAAATGCATTCTGAATGAGTATAAGGAGGTACGAATTATACCCAAAAAAGAAAGATGTATTTAAGGATCCTTTGGGTTAGGATCTATTTAGTCTATGAAAGATTCAGCACCCATGGTGTTTGGATTGTGGCCTCTGGAACACATAGGAGAATATATCCGGCACACTTTTAGAAGGCATATGCTGAAGGAAGAAAGATGGGTTATGAAGGCAGAGTATTCCTGGTCAATTGCTGTTGAAAAGGTTAGTATGACCCCAAATTCAGACCCTGAGCTAATAATTAGTCAAGCAAAGAAAGGACCTATAGTCATAATTTCAACAACCAATTTGTTTCTGAGAAAATGCTTGTCCAATTCTAATTTAGGGAAAGAACAGAGTTATTATGATGACAGAAAGCACACAATTAGCAGCTTTGGCAAAAAGAGAAGCTACAAAAGAGGCTAAACACCTCCTTTTTTAAGGAAGGACTGGTTAAGACATATGGGCAAGGAGGACACTTTCACTGCATTACAAAAGGCAGACAGCTACTTGCGAAGAGTGTTTGAAGGCAACGTTTTTTATGGCAGAGCTGGGAGAAGGAGACAATCCCTCAGCCCAGGAGTGTTCAAGTCATTATATAAAAACAAGGAAGAGCAGCCTAACGGACAGAACAGAAGTAGCAATATGCAGCCAGGAGGATCAAGTGCAATGGAGTAAATCACAGTCACCCTGATGGACATCTTGCTCCCCAAATCTACAAATGTCCACCTGAACCACAGACATCTCTTAACATTGGCATGAACAGCCATCAGGCTATTCCTATTAAAGGTGTAAAGGTTTGACAGACAGCTCCGTCTCTCTGCCAAATTCTAAATGAGCCCCCTCTATCTGAAGAGGGTCATGCAAAATAAGAAAGTGTCAATATTACATAATGATGTGAGTACTGGAGGTATACTAGTGTTATATTTATGGCATTAATTATGTGAAATAACATTCTTAACTTTTTATAGTAAAAGAGTGCTGTATAGAAAATTCAATCTGGATGGTAGCGGAAATCCTGTAAAATTTTGAAATAAGTGGTACAAAAGTGAATGGTAAGGATGTCATGGAAGTTTATAATTACAGAATAAGGTACCTTAAAAGAACAATAAGAAAAGGATTTCAGAAAAAGCCTAAAATAGGTCAGGCGACAGGTATTAGGGCATGGCCCCGTGTTGATGTGCATAGTCAGCATTATATTAAATATGTAAGTGTCTCACCTATCATCAGTAGTATTACTAGCAAACAGTAAAGGGGAGGGCAATATTCAAACCATGCCTTGTGGATGACAAAGTGCATATGTAAATGTCCTGTGAGCTCTACAAAGGTCAAAATTAGAGTAGTTCATCTCAGTCAAAATTTCCCTTTATTTCTGTCACATGACAATGTAAGAATTATTTTCTAACTCTGGGGAAATGCACAAATCTGAACACAAGAGGTGTCACCAAGATGGTATAGCCCAAAGAATTGCATGCAAGAGTCTATAAATAATAAGAAGTGAAAAACTAGTGAGGTTATGTACAATAGAATCTCTCCAAATAGCCATTATGTTATGGGTAAATGCTGTCATCATTGAAGACTTTAAATGGGAAAGAGTGTCCTGTAAAATAAAGTAAGTAAAGAGCTCCTACGTCGATACAACCTCATTGCTAAATGCCTCTCACTCTCTAGAAATCTTTTATATACATAGTGGCATAGGCTGCGGAACCTGAGTGGGAAGATCAGACCATTGGGAAAGACCGACTGGCTAGGTGTGACAGAGCAATGAAACAATTGGACTGCATGACAGTGTTTATCCTGACCATACAAACTGGGTACTTGACTCATGTCTATAATGAGAGGGGAAGAAGGCCCATGAATAGTGGGAGAAAATGATAACTGCCACATAGGAGGTGGGCCGGGGAAGGGGTGGTGAATTATTCCTAGAAGTGTATTATAGCAACACCATTCTTATGTGTTTATGTGTTGCTTTGTTATCTAAGTTTGTGTCAAGGCATGCTCTGTTCTTGTGTGCCAGACCAGAATGTTGTACCTTACATGTTATATTTCAAAACAATAAGAACGATTTTAAAAAAGAGACCTCCTACATGAGTAGTAAACTATAAAGTGACAGGCACCAATGCTTACTTGAAAATCATTGTATCGCGGAGTGTCTTGGAGACCTGAATATCTTGTTTTCATAGCGTGCAATCTAAGGTGCCATGTTGAATGCCAGTTGAAATAGGTAAGGCTGTAGATGAAGGAATGTGTAGACTAGGGGTCTCCAATCTTTTGAGTAGAGATACATACTTCTGATCTATGGAAACCATCTTGAGCTATTGCATTATATATAGATCAGATAACTGCACAAAAAGGGCAGGTCACTTAAATTAAACACAGGTCACATGAGCACTGCCCCTTGAGTTCCCAATATTACTGTAGTCAGAACCATTAATGGCAGAAAAGCTATATCGGGAAAGATTTGTCTGATCACCAGGGGTCAGTTATGTCTCTTTACTTCTTTTTTTTAAACCTGTGAGATTTAAGTGCCTTTCTTGGATTTGTGGTCGCTTGACCATGAAAGGTCACGGGCTGCCACTACTCTCATTATGTGAGCTAAGTCAGTAAAACTCTGATAATCTGGCCAATTGCCTTGGAATTAATTGGCTGATGTCCAGACACTGGCTCTGTATTAATGATCAGGATTATGAATAGGTATATGTAGATGTCATAGTGCTCAGCAATTAAACATGTCACTGTGCAGCCTCCCCAGAACTGATAAGTATCCCTCTGAGACAAAGATGAAACTCTAATTAAACAATGAAAAGATTCCTTCTGAAAGTTAATTACATTTACAGAACAAAAGAAAGAAAAGGGCAAAACAAGAGGAAGAAATAACGAAAGAAAATGGAGAAAGGGAAAGAAAAAGAAAGACTAAAAAAAGAAAAAGAATAAGAGATAGAGGGAAGCAAGAACAAAGGAACCAAAGAGAGAAGAAGAAAGAAAGAAGGAAAGCAAATAAGAGGTGAAGGTAGTAATGGAGGAAAGGAGAGGGAGGTCATGAAAGAAGAGGAAGAAATGATAGAGTATTTAAAAAATGTAGTGAGGGTGGGTGGGGCCAGCCACTCTTGCGTCACCAGGGAGGAGTGGTCTGTGCACTTCTAAGTGCGCATGTCAGTTTAGCTGGCCGTCTGAGGCCCGACTGACATGCGCACTTAGAACTCTCCACCCGGCTGTGTTGCACTGCCAGGTGGAGACCAAGTGCAGTTTCCCACTCCCTCCGTGAGTGATATTTCCAGCCTATCCCAGCATTTCTCTCATTCTGGTAACATTGGGTGGGGAGGACACATTTTTTTTTAATATTGGTCCGCCCCTACTCCCCATGCTGCCCGCACCTCCCACCCCTTCCTGGCAGCAGCCGCTACTGGGTGTAGACGTAGCAAGTAAGTATAGTTTCAGAAACTGTTGCTGCCATCTTGAAATGCCAACAACATTAAATGCTAGTAATAAGAGGTAAATGATCTATACTATGTTTATTTGGCAGTCATGCTTACCGAAACGGAAATAATATTTGGAATGTCATAGTTCCAAATATCACATACAGGGCTGGACTGGGAACCCAAAGCCGCCCTGGCACTTTTGTCCGACCAGCTTCGGGTCGAGATGGGTGCAAGTGTGAAGTTCTGCTGCTTTTGCTACAGGGGGGGCGATACTGCAGCATCACAGCAAAACCAGCTCCCATCAACAAAACCCCCCTCGCCTCTAGAAAAACGTCTCTCATCCTTCCAGCCTCCTAGGCAAAAGCCCAATGCCGCTATGGCCAGTCCGGCCTGATGGCATATTCATAGCGTATACGTTAGGTGCAATTCATGATACCGGTGAGAGTAAATATGGATAAGGGTGACGCAAGTTCTGAAAGGAAACAAATCTCAGAAATGGTAACTGCTTCTATGAGGGGAAATGTTTTGCATAAATCAATAGCATATAAAACTAGTCATATAGGGGAAGAGTATATCCAGGTTACGATCTATGCTGCAGCAGCATATGAATAGACAACAGTGTGTGACTTTATAGTGCTCGATATCAGAAATGAGAATGTCCCCATGGTGCATTAGTTATAACGTTGCCACTGATAATAGACAGGGAAAACCAAATAGCAGTGTGCTCAAGATTCGTTATCTAATATAAAAGCATGTAAATAAAATGACCTCGTCAAAGGGAGCAGGAAGTAGAAGAATAAATGTGCATGTGCCATAACAGAGAATGTAAAGTGTTTAGTAAGTAATTTATGGTGGCAAATCTGTCTTTTCTGCATGCTCACTCCTGAATTCTAACCTTGTTCGGAACCCTGTTTTTGCTGGACTTAGAACTCTGTGTACTTTACCCTTGTAGTAAAGTGCCTGTGCTTCCCCTTCTAAACATGGTTAAATAGCTTACCCCGATTGACCTAATTAACTTGCCTAAACGTTTCTAGTATATGGTGTAGAAAATGCACCTGGTGTTGACTGCTGCACCTAATTTGGCTATCCACCAAATGTTGTTGATTTCAAATCTCACTTACATGCCTACAAGGTTCATTTGAGTTTCTACTTCACTGCAGCTTCCCCTCATGTTTATTATTTCCCCAAATGTTATTTCTTAGATTTGTAAGCCTGATTGTGGTCTTTTGCTAAACCGTTTGCCTTTATACTCCATTTTTCTTTGCTGCTCTCCTTTTTGTTGGAATTAGGACTGTGAACTTTACCACTGCAAATCTCTAGTAACATGGCACTACATGTAGCCAGGGCCTGTAAATTAAATGGTACAGGTGGGGCTGCAGGACTGATTCTACCACCCACCTAAGTATCCCTTTTAAGCATATCTCAGGCCTGCCATTGCAGTCTGTCTTTGCAGTTTTAATCTGCCATTTCAATCTGGCAAAGTAAACCTTTTGCCAGGCCGAAAACCTTACTTTGTTAGTACATATAAGTTACCCCTTGGGTATGCCCCACGCAGCCCAGAGGGTAGGGTGTAATGTATTTAAGAAGTTTGACATATACTTTGAACTTTTACACATCCTGATGGAAAAAACCCTTACATGTGTTTTTCACTACTGAAAGGCCTACCTCTGCTATGGAATAACATTGGGTGCCCGTGTTACATTTAATAAGAAGTAACTTTCAATTGGGAGCAAGTGGGAAGGTCGAGTTTGGTGTCTAAGGAATTGTAATTTCAAGCACTCTTTAATGGTAAAGTTGGATTATTACTTAGAATTCTAAAACTGCCACTTTTAGAATGTTGGCATTTTGTTGTCCTAACCATTTGGTGCCTGCTGCCTGTTCTGTGGGTCACAGGACTAGCTGTAACCCACAATACAGGCAGTTGAACTTTGTTTATTGCTCCTAGACAGTGAGACAAAGGGGAATAGTAGCTGGCAGGATGGGCCATCTCTGACATGATGAAGGGGAGGAGCTGTCATCTACCACACATGCACAACACAACAGCTCTGGCCAGCGCAGACACAAAGAGCTTTGACAGTAGTCGTTTGTGACACCGGACAGCCTGGGGCCACGGCATGTGATCAGGACATTCCAAACCTGTCTTGTGGTGGAAACACCTAGAACTTGTTCCTACTACAAAACGGGTACCAGGTATAAATACTAGACACTCGAGCCCAATGCTTCAGTACACATCTGGACCTGAGGAAGTCTCAGAAAGACTGCATTGCTGCTCTGCTACTCTGTTGGCCTGCTGCCTGAGTGAAAGGACTGTGCCTGCATGTTGATCCCAGGACCACCTGAGTGACTCCAAGGGCTAGGTGCCTGGCCTCCTGATCAGAGCCTCAGGGACACAAAAAGCCACAACCATCTTGAACCCAGCACATGGACTCTACTTGCAGTGAGTCATGCCCTCCAAGTGGTGCCACCCCAGTCCTGACCTTCAGAAATGGGCCTGAAGGTGGTCTGCCAGCCCAGCTTTTGCCCAGTGAGCAGAACTGAAGCAGCATGATGCATCTCCTCGCAGCCACTTTTGAACCACTGCTGCATGATGCATCCCCACTGCTGGACCTTGCAATACAACCCACAGCCTCCTCAGAACCACTGCTGCACGATGCAACCTCTATGCAGGCCTTCGTATCGCAAGTCTCTTGTTGATGACATGCTTGACAACGAGGCAGGACTCTGCATTGCAGCCCACAGTTTCTTCAGAACCGCCGGTGCACGATGCATCATCAGCCCCTCATTGACTGCATCCTTGACAACCATGCAGGATTCCACATTGCTGTTCCTTAGCACCGCTGCTGCGCAACGCATCCTCAATGTGGGATTTTGTAACACTCCTTATACAAGGATTTAAGGTACTTTGTTCAGCAGGTTTAACCTGGTACCTGTACTCGGACCACACTCCATCATGGTTGGCCTGAACTTGTGACTTTGTCCGAGTCTGGCATGCCCAGATAACCAAAGTAGGCATTTTGGGCTTTCAGGTACTATTTTTACTTAAATCTTTAGGATTGCCTATATCCAGTTCTGCTGATTGAGTTTTTTTCTTTTTGATCTCAAATAATTTGTTACATTTTTCTCTACTTTCAAAAGTGGTGCGGGACTTTTCTTGTGTTGTGTTTTCACTTTATTACTCTTTGAAGTGCTTCATAATTGCTTTTCACATTGCTCATAACTTAAGACTGACTGTTTTGTGCCTAGCTATCAAAGGTTTAAACACAGGTTCATTTGGGATTAGCTTGTCACTTCACAATGACAGACATTGTGGTTGCTGCTTGAGCAGGGTTTCACCCCCTGATACAGTAATCCAATTTCCAATAGCATTGCTTTAATGTGTGACCTAAAATGTGAACAAGTGGTATGAAAGAAGCATATGATGATTCTTTAGAGAATGTTCTACTTTCTGTCTTGTCCTGTCCCACACAAAATTCAACATTAAGAAGTGTTGTCTTATTGGTACTATAGTTCAAGGTAAAATTAATGTTAAAATCATTGTTAATAAGGGATTGGAAATCATCTCTTCTTCAGTTCCTATTCCCGTCCAAATCATAAGGATGTCCTTTAGGTACCTCCCCCAATAGCAAATATTTTCCATTCATTTATACCCACAAGGGGTCCAGACAAGCTCCCCTGCAAACCAGGCCATGAAAAGGTTAGCACAAAAAGGAGTAAATATGGAAATCACTGCAGTGCTGCACAGCTGTTGATACCATCCATCATTTAAAAGGAAAACATTATTCAAAATAATCTTTGACCTCTCCAATAGCATATTAGTTTGTTCAAACATTTTGGAGGTCTTTTGTAGATAAATTGATCAAGGGCATTTTGGCATGTGCTGCTGTGGATGTCCTTACTTTCCATTGGTGTATGATGTAATTGTCTTGTGTTATGCCATTGGTCCATATACTGTTCTACTTTGGAATGTTATAGTGTGATGATTTGTGTCAGTTGTGGAGATCTCCTGTGCCCTTTTGTACCTGTGTAGCTGTATCTGTTGTTCTTCAATAAATGTACTCAAGATTTGCCTGCAATTTGGATGAGCATCATCTTATTATTTTTGGTGACGAGCTGATGATTGCTATGGAAGCACCTCTCTTCATTCATGGATTTATATAACACTCTACAGGTACTTTTTTTGTGTTCATGGGTCCACGGATCATTCGGATGCCATTTCAAATTATTTTCATTCATGGGATTGACCTGCACAAGTTACAATTTATGTACATTTGGATTCATGTATATGCAGTTTTGGTTTATGTGTGACCTGACAACTTTGGGGCGTGAAGCACAGGTGTTACTCATGCAACAATCTGGTGACACATGGGGAAAGCACGAGGCCACCATTTCTCTTCATACCTACACACTCTGGGAGACCGAGGTAGTACATGTAGTGAGACAGTGATTGCATTTGTTTTCCGATCTAAGTATGCTAGGAGAATGAGGCAATGGTTGCAGTGAGGCACCTATCGCTTTGTATGGACGTGCCAAGCATGGAACGGTTCTTGTGACAATACCAACAAATGATGAGTATGCACACCTTTTCATATATTTACTCAATTGCATTCACAAGACAACTGTGATGGTTACTAGTCCATGCACATTTCATGTGACATATAACAGTGAAAATTCAAATCACCAGCATAGATGGACAACTGTTGTGGATACGAAATTGGAAGCTAACATTTCCATCACATAGGATTCTGGGACTTGTAGTGCAACAGAACTAGACACATGAGAATCTGAATCACATTGAATATTTATTTGCACAAACCTGAAGTGACTTCAATAGTCACATTTGCAGTTTATATAGCATATGAATCAACTGCATTCTTTGTTTAAACATCACATTTTACCTGGCACCATTCACAGGCAGCCCATGCAGCAGGTGTGGGTTCATGGTGGAGAAGAATTCCTTCTCAGAGGTGTGAGATGGAGACAGGGTCCAGGAGGTCCACCAGGGAGAGATCTGTCCACCTCTAGCCACTTGATTTCCTCCTTCACCTACCTCCTCTCATCCTGCCACTTCTATTTTTCATGTCTGTGATGGTCCAGACATCTTCTCCCAATTAACTGACTACATTAGCCACCTGCTGCCATATGTGGTGCACTATTGGGGAATGGCAGACGATCATGTAGTTTTTTTGTAGTTCCCCACAACATCATCTCTGTCTCTTCCTCAGTGAAGTTCTTCTTACTCCTGACATTTAACATGCTGATGCTTGGCAGATGGCAAGGCACAGAGTAGGCAGGTGACATATGTGAGAAGCAACCAGAGCCTTTGATGTGGGTTGCTTTCATGAGGTTTGCAGTGCATGGGTTGCAGGTGGCATACATTGTCTGCAGGTATGTGTTGTTATACTTTATACCGACTGTCTGACTGCAGTGGTTAATCCCCGAGTGTAGAAGTTCCACCCCAACTGAGGAACTTCCATCATGAGTGTGGAACCACTGCAGTTGTAAAGATACTTCTCGTAAGTCCCTTTGTATACGCCAAAATGTAGTAAAGTTGGACTTTTGGTCTAAACTTAGACGTCAGGTCTAACATTTCCTTTGTGCATCAGGCTCTGAATATTATCGATCATTTGCCTGAGTATGCCTGTGGTGAGGATGAAATTCTGGATACTTTTGAAATTGCTGTTAAGCAGTTAGAGAACAATTTTGAAGGAAAAGTGAATTTATTTGTTTGTAGCCACAAGTTTTTTTACACATGGGCAAGTTTCTCACACATGACTCAATTGATTCATATTTGAATTTTAAAAATGCTAGCAAACATTCTAGCAGCGTATTTTGAGTTTGGAGGGAGTACTTCTTAACTTATACATGATCAAGTTGCTAAAAAAATAAAAGAAAGATTATTGGAGTGAAGAGATCCTTTGCTTGATAAAGTGGTTGATGTTGCAAAAAGCATTGAGTCTTCCCTGGAAGATGCAAAACAGCAGAGAATTCAAAAACTTCAGTGGCAAGGATAAACTCTCATGTCAATCCACATTTCAGTCAGTCAAATTTACAGTCTTCTGGTATTAGTTCTTCTAGTGAAAAAGGTTCAGTTCATGTCACATGTGTTATAGTTCTAGGTCTGCGTCTCCTTTATACAGTTTTAAGAATTGGCCAGCTATTGTACAAGAATGTTGCAAATGTTAAAAGATGGGACATTTTTGGAATGGATGTAGAGGAGATAAATGTGTGGGAGTGAGAAGTGTTCAAGATCAAGCAGTGGATAATCTGGAAAATATCAGCGTTAAAGTGGAGGAGTTAATACTTTTTGTCAATTGTGTTAAGATAGGGAGTGTATTTAGTGAGAAGAAGTAGCGTGATCATCATATACCTATTTTGATCAATGGTATTTTTATTCCTTTGCTTCTTGATTCTGATACAAGAATAACAACCATCCCAGAAATATACAGAATTTTGGTCAGATAAGGAATTGTTGCCACCAGTCAACGCAACTGCTTTTGAAGGTAGCAGAATTGATTTAGTTGGATATTTTTGGGCAGATATTTGTTTTGAGACTAAAACCATTAAAGAAAAGGTTTATGTAGCCCATAAAGGTATTAATGTTTTAGATTGGTGCCACCAGGCTGGTTTTGATTTGATTATTAAGCTTGGACACAAATATCCAGTTACACTAATCAATTCTGTTATGGATATAAATTGGAAAAAAGATCCACATTTGTATTCCAAGATAAGGAGGGGAGGATTAACATTTTGCTCACACCATCAAGGTCCAGGAGCATGTGAAACATGCACACAATATTGCAAGAGGAACGTTGACACAGATTTTGAAAAAAATGCAGAATGATGGATTAATTGAGCCAATAGATGTTATGTTGTGGCTTTCACCAATAGTTTTAGCAACAAAAAGTCTGGGGCATTGCAATTTTACATTGGTTTGAGATCATTGAACAATGCCATTTGGGTGGACAATTTTCCATTAGCACAATATGAAGACCTTATTACAGCTGTAAGACAGTCCACATAGTTGTTGAAGCTCGATCTTTTTGACGCTTACCAATAGGTACTGTTAGACGCGCAATCTTGTCATCTTATTGCTTTTGTCCCAATTGTTGTTGCTTTTCAGTTTTGTTGCATGCCATTTGGACTGGCCTCAGCTGCATCTGCTTATCAGAAGATTATGACAGAATGTTTGAAGATGATATGAAAGAATTGCATAACAGAACTGTTGAAAAAGTGATGTTTATTTTGGTGAATAATGGTGTTACAATCAGAGATGACAAATGCTTTTTTGGTGTAAATGAGGTTGAGTATTGCAGCCACATTTGACTTATGTGGGTGTAGAGCCTAAATGAAGTATTGTTAATGGCATTATGAGCGCACCACATCCCATAGATAAAGATAAACTCAGAACGTTTCTTGGTCTTTGTAAGTTTTATGTGAAGCCCATTAAAAACGTTACCAGAATGTAACAGGAAGCTGTTGAAGAAGAATGTGGAATTTGAATAGTCGCCATTGTGTTAACAAAGTTTTGATCTTATCAAACAGAGTATTATTTCTGTTCCTGCGCTTCAGCACTATGTTGAAGGGTGTGAGATTTTGTGACAGTAGATGACAGTGTGTATGGCAAGAGAGCTGTGTTGTCACTTTTAGATTATGTCAAAAAAGTCACAGTTGAGTTTGCATCCAGAAAATGTAAGTGGTAGAAATAAGGTATTCTGTGATAGAAAAGGAGATGCTAGCTTTTGTGTTTGGTGTTAAGAAGTTTAAGTGATATCTCTGGAGAAGAAAGTTCTATTTAAGAACAGATCATAGACCATTCATTAATATATTATCTGGTAAGTAGATAAAAAAGCCCAGGGTAGATCTGCCAAATTAGCTACCAACGTGTTGGATACAATTTTAGAGTGGCACACATTGCAGTGGGAAAATGTAAAAGCAGTTTTTTTTGTCTCTGTTACCTGTTGAGGCTGATTCATGTGAAGTGGATGGGTGGAAATAAACTGAGCCAAAGTTGAAAATTCTGTGATGTGCTCTGACATGATATTATGGTGAAACAATCTAGAGGAGGATGTTGTGTTGAATCAGATGATGAATTTTGTAAAAGTGGGTTGGCCAAGGGAAGAATCTCTAGATGTGTCTTTCAATCTTAGGGGTTCATTCCAACCTCGGCGGTAAAAGGCGATTACCGCCGTGCAGAAGACCGCCATAACACCGCCGCGGCCGCGGTAAACCGCCACGGTCATTCTGACCCACAACAGGCAAACCGCCAAAATACAGACATCCACAAAAGTCCGCCACACCAAAGGCCAGCGAGAAACTGGCGTAGACCAAACCTCCACCGTCACGCCAACAGAAATACGCCCACACTATCACGACACACGAATCCACGCGGCGGTCTTTCAACCGCGGTATTCCACTGGCGGTACACACCGCCGCGCTCAAAATACACACACACTTACAAAACACAGCAACATTGGACAATTCAAAATACACACACCTGAGACACATACAAACAATAGTCCCACACACCCAACACAATATAAAACATACACCCACATCACCCACAAACCCCCACTCCTAGAGATTTGTGAACACGCACAGAGATAAGAGACCCGAGCACCCAGACGCGCAATTCACTGTCACCCAGCAATATTACCACGCACTTCAAACTACACACCAATACACATCTCCACACTTAGCACCACACAATCTACCCCACACATCACCCAAACCACCCCATGGCACCGCAAAGACACCCCAGGTTTTCTGAGGCTGAACTCAGGGTCATGGTGGAGGAAATTGTACAGGTAGAGCCACAGCTCTTCGGGACACAGGTGCAACACACCACCATTGCCAGGAAGATGTAGCTATGGAGCAGAATAGTGGACAGGGTCAACGCTGTGGGACAGCACCCAAGAAATCGGGACGACATCAGGAAGTGGTGGAACGACCTACGGGGGAAGGTGCGTTCCATGGTATCCAGACACAACATCGCGGTGCAGCGGACTGGCGGTGGACCCTCACCTCCTCCCCCAGAATTTACAACATGGGAGGAGCAGGTCTTGGCGATCCTGCATCCTGAGGGCCTCGCAGGAGTAGGCGGAGGAATGGACTCTGGTAAGTCAATTCTTAACTACTTCATCCCCCCACCCCACCAGCATGCCAACTCATACCCCCACCCTCACCCCCACCCCCATCACACCTACTCCTTGCAAATGTCTCACCCTCACAACCCACCCATCCCAACACCAAGCCCTGCATACGACCACAAAGCATGGACACCCATCACCTAAGCATGCCCACTGCACATACCCATCCCCCCCCCAAACCACCATCACAAAAGCCCCCACACAGGAATGCAAGCACAGGGGTACACGGGCACCCACCCATTGCACGCTATGGCACACACAGAAGCAATAAGCATACTTTTATACCCCTGCAGGACCCGAACGCCACGTCACCGCGCAGGAGGGTCCACAAATGTCCACTCCACCCCCAGAAGAGGCCCACAGTGATGACAGCACCTCTGTCTCCCTGGATCTAGATGACCAGCCCGGCCCATCGGGGACCTCTGGACAGTCGGTTCCCCTCAGACAGCCACAGGCCACAGGCCACAGCAGACCTTCCCCCCTCTGGGAACACCAGCACAGCACCCACACAGCAGGCCCATATCTCAGTCCCCAGGACACGTCAATCAGCGGTGTGTCCACCACTACAGGGCACCCAGGTTAACCCACCACCCCAACAACAACAGGGACCTGGGGGCAGTGGTAGTGGGCACACGGTCCAGGGGACAGAGGCACAGGGAAACAGGGGAACTGTGAGGGCTGCTGTGCGACAGGGGGGGACAGGCCCAGGGAACCCACTCTCCACGAGGCCCTCTCCTCCATCATGGGAGCATACCACCACTCCCAGGAGACGATGGTGACGGTCCTGGCCAGGTTTCAGGAGATCCAGCTTCTGCAGGAGCAACAGTATATGGGGTTCAGGGAAGAACTAAGAAACATCAGTACCGCCATGGGCACCATCGTAGTGGCTCTGAATCAGGTAGTCACCACATTGCGGGACACTGTTGCACCACAAAGGGCCCCTGACACTAGCATGGACCAAGAGCTGCCTACCACCTCTGCCGCCGCTAGTGGACAGGAGGCCCCGACACAAGACCAACAGGCCACCAGAACCCCACCCCTTGCAGAAGGAGAACCACCCCGCAAGCGGGCCCTGAGATCCAGGAAGAAGACAGAGTAAGATGCCAAGACCCCCGCCAGCAAAGGATACCCCCCTGATTGTCATCCCACTGTCCCACATTGACACCCTGTCCAAACTTACACTGCCCCTGCTCCACTTTCCACAGGCATCTGGACATTGCACCTGTGATACTGATAGTCTGGACTCTGCCATGGACAATCCTCCACCATCACACCTCAACGATTTGCAACCACCCATCCAATTTAGAGCACTGTAATAAACACACTTATTGCATAAACCAATCTGGAGTCTGGCTGTGATTTTGTACAAATGTATTAGACATTACCGTGCCAAATGGCATATTCACATTGTGATGCCAACATACCAATGTCACACAGCTGTAGTCCATGGGGAAATAAAGCAGATGTCACGCAGTGGGGCCCACATCTCTGAAATCGGAAGGGAAAGTCACAACTCAGGTACCATACACTGGGGGAAAAGGTCAGACAGTAGAGAGGTAGTAGGGGTTAAGTATATGTAATATGCCGGTGCGGATTCTTACCTGTGTGTCATTGAAAATACTGCTGTATTACTGTGTTCCTGTTCTCTATGTCGTCCTCTTCGCCTTCCTCCTCTTCACTCTCCACAGGCTCCACAGCTGCTACAACACCACCATCTGGACCATCCTCCTGCAGAAAAGGCACCTGGCGGCGCAAAGCCAGGTTGTGAAGCATACAGCAGGCCACGATGATCTGGCACACCTTCTTTGGTGAGTACATTAGGGATCCACCAGTCATATGGAGGCACCTAAACCTGGCCTTCAGGAGGCCGAAGGTCCGTTCGATCACCCTCCTAGTTCTCCCATGGGCCTCATTGTACCGTTCCTCTGCCCTTGTCCTGGGATTCCTCACTGGGGTCAGTAGCCAGGACAGGTTGGGGTAACCAAAGTCTCCTAATAGCCACACACGGTGCCTCTGGAGTTGACCCATCACGTAAGGGATGCTGCTATTCCGCATGATGTACGCGTCATGCACTGAGCCAGGGAACTTGGCATTAACATGGGAGATGCCCTGGTCAGCCAAACACACCATCGTCCAGAATGATAACTCTTCCTGTTCCTGTACACCTGTTCACTCCTGCTGGGGGGGACCAAAGCAACATGTGTCCCATCAATGGCACCAATGATGTTGGGTATATGTCCAAGGGCATATAAATCAGCCTTCACTGTAGTCAAATCCCCCACCTCAGGGAAGACGATGTAGCTCCGCATGTGTTTGAGCAGGGCAGACAACACTCTGGACAACACCTTGGAAAACATGGGCTGGGACATCCCTGATGATATGGCCACTGTTGTTTGAAATGACCCACTTGATAGGAAATGGAGTACTGACAGCACCTGCACTAGAGGGGGTATCCCTGTGGGTTGGCGGATTGGTGACATCAGGTCTGGCTCCAGCTGGGCACACAGTTCCTGTATAGTGGCTCGGTCAAGCCTGTATGTCAGTATGACATGTCTTTCCTCCATTGTCGACAGGTCCACCAGCGGTCTGTACACGGGAACATTTCTCCATCTCCTCGCATGTCCCAGCGGACGGTGCCTATGAAGGACAACAGCGAGCACAGAGTCAATCAACCCACAGGTACGTAACCACAGCTTGCACATAACACGATTCCCAATGCATTGAATGGCTTGTGTGAGTGTCGATGCAAGGCCTAGGTATGTGTGACGCAGTAGAAAATAAGGCATGTGGGCCCTTGAAATGGCGGCTGCCTGACCTGTGAAGTGCGACAATGGGATGTGAGGTCAATGCGCTGGCGTGGCACACCGTGGCGGTAGGCGGTCAAAGACCGCGGCGCAAAGCTGCATTGGTTAACATTGAACCCTATGTGTCTCAGGAGCCAATGACGATGTGCGCCGGCGGTCGCGGTACGCACCGCCGCGGGCGTGACCGCCATTTTCTATCTGCTTAATCACTCGATACCTGATCTTCAACAGGAGAGGACCTACACTGCAAGTGCTGCTGTGACCACGGTCTGGAAGAGACAATGGCTCATGCGACTGGGGAAAGGGCCCCTGCCTTCACTGCTCAGGAGTTGTAGAAACTCATGGATGGGGTCCTCCCTCAGTATGCGCTACTCTACGGTCCTCCAGACCAACAGGTAAGTACACTGGGACCATGCTTTGTGGTCAATGCCTGTGTTGAGTCGGGTGGATGAAAGATGGTGGTGAGGGGAGCGATTGAGGCATGCATCAAACGACAGATGAGAGCATGTGCCACATGGCAAGGGTGGGGATGGGGGGGCCACTCACATCGAGCATGCAGAAGGTGATGAATATTCTTCTCTCCCTGTACATGTCACATAGGTCAGCGCCCACCAGAAAATCGGTATTTGGCGTGCCATCGCCAAGGACGTCCGGACCCTGGGGGTCCACCAGAAACGGGGCACCCACTGCAGGAAGAGATGGGAGGACATCCGACGCTGGAGCAGGAAGACAGCGGAGGCTCAGCTGGGGATGGCCTCCCAACGTGGGAGGGGTGCCAGTCGTACTTTGACCTCCTGATGTCCCGGATCCTGGCGGTGGCCTACCCCGATTTGGATGGGCGTGTGAGGTCATCACAGCAGACACAAGGGGGTGAGTACACTCAAATCCTGGTGCCTTTGCGTGCAGTGGAGGTGTCTGGGTGGGGGAGGAGGGCTGTGGGTATCCCTAGGCCAGGGCGATATCTGTAGGCTAGGCCCCTCCGTAAGGCATGGCCCTGTGCCCCCGCCCCCCACCTCTGTAGGGTGCCAAGTACAGCTATTCATTGCCCTGTGTCATGTATGTGAGCAGAGGTCGCCCATAGGCTTATAGGCCATGTCCCACGGATTGCGTAGTCGACCCCAAGTGCGCGGCGTAGTGCAGGGGGCTTCTGTGTCTGTCCTGTCCGCCAACAGTGTCGCCAATGCATGCACTCAACATTTCTTTATTTTTCCCCACCCCCCTTTTTTGTTGTCTTCCTGTTCATTTGTGCATTAGCATCATCAGGCGGAGGAGAAGTGGCATCGGAGCACGAGGGAGCTGCATCTCACATGGCCATGGCGGGCCATGCAACTGACTCGGATTTCACCAGTGAGACGGAGGGTGAGGGGAGCTCCACAGCGGGGACTCGTGAGGATGTCAGTGACAGCGACTCATCCTCTGAAGGGAGCTCCCTTGTGATGGCGGCAACATCCGTGCCCGCCGCTACAACAGGTACAGCCACCACCCAGCGCACCAGCACCGCCCTCCCAGCAGCCCCTCAGGGTTTGCCCCGTGCCCGCTCACACAGGAAGGTGGGCATCTCCTTCGCCCCAGGCACCTCAGGCCCTGCCCCTGTCACCCCTGCTGCCCTCAGTGAGGAGGTCATTGACCTCCTGAGGACGCTCATTGTTGGGCAGTCTACCCTTTTGAATGCCATCCAGGGTGTAGAAAGGGAGGTGCACCAGAATTATGCATACCTGGAGGGCATTCATTACGGGTCAGGCTGCCCATCAGCGATCGTTCAACACTCTGGCCTCAGCACTGATGGCAGCAATTGTCCCTGTCTCTAGCCTCCCCCCTCCAACTTCCTCCACCCATACCCAATCCCCTGTACCTCTGCCTATCCCAGACACACCATCAGACCAGCCTGCACACACCTCAACACCCAAGGGAAGCTCATCCAGACATAAGCACCACACATCACACAGGCATTCACACAAGCAACATCCACATGCAGACATACCAACACCTACTGCCTCCACTGTGTCCCCCTCCTCCTCGTCTCCCTCCTCCCTCCCCCCTCCCTGTCACATCTCCACTCACACCTGAACCTACGTCCATCACCAGCACACCCACCAGAACCCCCCGCACACGCCATCCAGGGTGTAGAAAGGGAGGTGCACCAGAGTAATGCATACCTGGAGGGCATTCATTCGGGTCAGGCTGCCCATCAGCGATCGTTCAACACTCTGGCCTCAGCACTGATGGCAGCAATTGTCCCTGTCTCTAGCCTCCCCCCTCCAACTTCCTCCACCCATACCCAATCCCCTGTACCTCTGCCTATCCCAGACACACCATCAGACCAGCCTGCACACACCTCAACACCCAAGGGAAGCTCATCCAGACATAAGCACCACACATCACACAGGCATTCACACAAGCAACATCCACATGCAGACATACCAACACCCACTGCCTCCACTGTGTCCCCCTCCTCCTCGTCTCCCTCCTCCCTCCCTGTCACGTCTCCACTCATACCTGAACCTACGTCCATCACCAGCACACCCACCAGAACCCCCCGCACACGTGCAGTCACCACCCCCACTACCATTCACACGTCCCCTGTGTCCTCTCCCAGTGTGTCTGTCACCCCCTCTTCCAAGCTACACAAACGCAGGCAGCCACCCACCCAACAGCCATCCACCTCACGACAGCCTCCAGCCCAAGCACCTGCACCCAAAGACACCAGACTTCAAACTCCTACAACCCCAACCTCTTCCTCCACTCCCATACCTACTACACCTACCCATCCCTCTCTTCCTAAACTTATTTTCCTTTCCAAACTTGACCTCTTCCCAACAACTCCCCCACCCCGTCCATCTAAAAAGACTCCAGTCAGCACCTCAGCCACCACAACAGCGGGCCCTGTGAAGACAGTCTGCCATGGACTGTGGAGTCCCCCACCCTCAAGGGCAGCCAGCTCAGTAGGGAGCCAAGGCACGGGCAGCCCACCGCCGCAAAAACATGCGAAGATTGTCAGTGCCCGGCGCGAGAGGCCTGAAACACCTGGGACCAAAATGCCTACCATGGCTCCGGCAGGGAGTGTGGTGCCACCTGGCACACCGTCAAAGGTGGGGAAGGGCCACAGGCGACCAGGGAAGGCTGGGAAGGGCAGCACGCCTGACAAGCCCGCCAGCAGCCCAGCTGTGCAGGAGGGCCCGCATGCCCCATCCCAGGTGGGCAGGAGGACACCAACAGGCCCGGTACTGCAGCCCAGGAGGGCCCCACCAGGCCCATCCCAGGTGGGCAGGAAGGCGCAGCCAGCCACAGGTCAGGTGGCGAATGACCTCCACGCCATGGGCTGATCCGCTGAACTGGGCACTCATCCGAAGCACCGCTGAACTGGGCCCTTCATCTCAAGCACCGCTGAACTGGGCCCTTCATCTCAAGCACCGCTCCGCTGGGCACCGCCGTCTCAAGCACCGCTTCGCTGGGCCCTTCATCTCAAGCACTGCTCCGCTGGGCCCTTCATCTCAAGCACAGCTCCGCTGGGCACTGCCGTCTCAAGCACCGCTGCGCTGGGCCCTTCATCTCAAGCACCGCTCCGCTGGGCACAGCCGTCTCAAGCACCGCTCCGCTGGGCACCGCCGTCTCAAGCACCGCTCCGCTGGGCCCTTCATCTCAAGCACCGCTCCGCTGGGCACCGCCGTCTCAAGCACCGCTGCGCTGGGCCCTTCATCTCAAGCACCTCTCCGCTGGGCACCGCCGTCTCAAGCACTGCTCCGCTGGGCCCTTCATCTCAAGCACCGCTCTGCTGGGCACCGCCGTCTCAAGCACCACTCCGCTGGGCACCGCTGTCTCAAGCACCGCTCCGCTGGGCACCGCCGTCTGAAACGCCGCTCCGCTGGGCCCTTCATTTCAAGCACCGCTCCGCTGGGCACCGCCGTCTCAAGCACCGCTGCGCTGGGCCCTTCATCTCAAGCACTGCTCCGCTGGGCACCGCCGTCTCAAGCACCACTCCGCTGGGCCCTTCATCTCAAGCACTGCTCCGCTGGGCCCTTCATCTCAAGCACCGCTCCGCTGGGCACCGCCGTCTCAAGCACCGCTGAACTGGGCCCTTCATCTCAAGCACCGCTCCGCTGGGCACCGCCGTCTCAAGCACCGCTCCGCTGGGCCCTTCATCTCAAGCACCGCTCCGCTGGGCACCGCCGTCTCAAGCACCGCTGAACTGGGCCCTTCATCTCAAGCACTGCTCCGCTGGGCCCTTCATCTCAAGCACCGCTCCGCTGGGCACCGTCGTCTCAAGCACCGCTGCGCTGGGCCCTTCATCTCAAGCACCGCTCCGCTGGGCACCGCCGTCTCAAGCACCGCTCCGCTGGGCCCTTCATCTCAAGCACCGCTCTGCTGGGCCCTTCATCTCAAGCACCGCTCCGCTGGGCACCGCCGTCCCAAGCACCGCTGCGCTGGGCCCTTCATCTCAAGCACTGCTCCGCTGGGCACCGCCGTCTCAAGCACCGCTCCGCTGGGCCCTTCATCTCAAGCACTGCTCCGCTGGGCCCTTCATCTCAAGCACTGCTCCGCTGGGCACCGCCGTCTCAAGCACCGCTCCGCTGGGCCCTTCATCTCAAACACCGCTCCGCTGGGCACCGCCGTCTCAAGCACCGCTCCGCTGGGCCCTTCATCTCAAGCACCGCTCCGCTGGGCACCGCTGTCTCAAGCACCGCTCCGCTGGGCCCTTCATCTCAAGCACCGCTCAGCTGAGCCCTTCATCTCAAGCACCGCTCCGCTGGGCACCGCCGTCTCAAGCACCGCTCCGCTGGGCCCTTCATCTCAAGCACCGCTGGCCCATTGGCGGAAGGGGCAGGCCCGCATCTGTGTCGGGCAGGGCTGCACGAAGCACTCTAGGCACTAGTCCCCCTCCAGTACCAGTGGAGACTGATATTGACTTGAGAGACTGTGGCTTTGCACTCCCCAGGATGTAACAGTGGGCAAGCCACCCACTGTATAGACTTGAGAGACTGTGGCTTTGCACTCCCCAGGATGTAACAGTGGGCAAGCCACCCACTGTAGAACTTGAGAGACTGTGGCTTTGCACTCCCCAGGATTGAACAGTGGGCAAACCACCCACTGTATAGACTTGAGAGGCTGTGGCTTTGCACTCTCCAGGATGGAACAGTGGGCAAGCCACCCACTGTAGAGACTTGAGAGACTGTGGCTTTGCACTCCCCAGGATGGAACAGTAGCCATGGAGGCCCCTCGTGGATCTGGCGTTGTGGGCTCATCTGGCTGAGGTGCCCCCCCTTCCCTTCCCCCTGAGGTGCCTGTAGTTTTGGGATCTGATGCCCCTGCAGTGTTCTCTCCGTTGGAGTCAGGTATCCTGTGTGGGCTTTGCCCATGTGATTTGGGCCCAGTGGTCCACGGACAATGCCTGATACACATATCGGACTGGACAATTTATGTATATAAAGTTTTAGATGTGTGATATATTTTAAAGCCAGTAATACAATATATTCCAATGTTTATAATCATTTCCTTTTGTGTTTGCATTCTTCCAGGGGATTTGGGGGGTAACTGTGATGTGTTGCTATGCATTGATGTGTGTGTTGTAGTGGGTGAGGGTGGGTGTGTCGCATATGTGTGTTCCCGTAATTTTTTGCCTCCCCTGTGTCGTAGGTGCAGTACTCACCGTTGTCTTCTGCGCCGGCGTTCGTGCTCCTGGTAGAGGAGCAGGAAGACAATCGCTGGGAGGATGCGGAGTTCGGGTTCCATGCTGTCCAGATTCCTCGTGGGGTGTAAGGAGGTGAGCGTTTTCCGTTTGAAATGGCTGTTTCCGCCGTGTTTTTATAGGCGGGGCTACCGCCCCGGAAAAGGTGGCGGATTGGTGGGTTGTGATAGGGTGGGCGGTACATTGTCTCCCGCCTGTCTGTTTGCGGTGACCGCCGCACTGTTTGTTTGTCCCGCCGTGGCGGGCGGTGTGTTGAAGTGGCGGTCTCTGTTGGCGGTTTCCGCCAGGGTCGGAATTGCATTTTTTTTACCGCCAGCCTGTTAGCGGTTTTGCCACCGCTTTAACACCGACCGCCAGGGTTGGAATGACCCCCTTACAGTAAAGTTGCTAAGAAGTTGTCTTTTGCAGGAGGGTTGCCAGTGAGAGATAGCTAGTTGGTTCCTCCAGAATGTTTCAGACAAAGAAATTTGAAAACTAGGAGCCCTATTCATATAGGTAAACATACATCTGATGTCTGAATGTATATCTGAAGTCTAAGTTTAAACTTCAGCTCTAAGCTTAAACTTCAGGTGTTGACATAGACTTCAGGTTTAAAGTTAGACTTCCGGTCTAAATATCGACTTCAGGTCTAAATTTAGACTTCAGGTCTAAACTTGGACTTCAAGTCTAAAAATAGACTTCAGTTCTAAATTCAGACTTAAAGTTTAAAGTTAGACTTCAGTTCTAAACATAAACTTCAGGTCCAAACTTAAACTTCAGGTGTAAAGCTATACGTCAGGTCTACACATAGACTTGAGGTCTAAACTTAGACTTCAGGTGTAAAATTAGACTTCAGGTCTACACATAAACTTCAGGTCTAAACATAGACCACTTCTAAACTTAGACTTCAAGTCTACAATTAGATTTCAGGTCTAAGTTTACCTTTGTGAATCGGGCCCTGCACATGTAGGTCATCTAGGTTTGAGTACTACTGAACATTAGGCTTGGGCAAAAAACTCTGCTCCACTGGTGGAGTTTGCCACATTCCTGTACCTCGGGAGCACAAATGAAATTTTTACCCGCTCATGAAAGTTAGCGCTGCACCAGTGACTTCCGGTTCGTCTTTTGTGAAGTAGGTGAGTGCGATTGACTGCTGCTGCAACCTGGTGAAGCTGAAGCAGCTAAAATCTGCAATTTTGAGTAACAAATCTTCTCTAATTGACCGTTCACATAGGAGTATTTTATTTTTCTAACAACTGGAAGTGCATCCTGGGACTCCACCTTCCTGTTCCTGTCTAGCAGGCTTCTCCCACTGCTTTGTCCATCTCCTGGTCACTTTTCACATGGATTTCGAGCTGAGAGGATCACTTTTTTGTCTCCTGGACATATCATTGGATTTAAGGGCTTAGTTGTATTTGGGATTTCACATGTAAGTTAAAAACACCTGTACAATGGTGTTGTACAACTTGTTTGTTTGATAGAGGGCATGCGCCGGGATTTATATGAAAATGTATTAATTCTTTTTAATTTATTGTGGGGGTGGTCTGTATTTGGGGCTTATTTATAGTTTTACTTGTTTAATTTTTCTTCTACAAAGGAAAACTGTTTTACAGTTCACTACAATTTCTCCAGGTTTTGTTTTGCAAACTTACAATATTCATTAAATTCAGTATGTTAATGTTAGGTGGCCTAGCCTGCTAATAGAATAGGCCTTACAGTTGTAGGCCCAGTAGTAGTCATGGGTGCATGATGAAACAAGTGTTTGTGGTGTCGGTGGACCTGAAACACCATGGATGGCTTTGGATTAAAGATAACAAAAAGTTGTTTGGTGGTATTTTACATTTTCTTCTGCAAACAGTGTATGGTGGGGTTATAGTACTTGATGCCTTTGTATGATGTGTGTTGTGGTAAAATTTGTAGCCCCTTTAATTTTAGTTTCTGGAATTACTGTCTTAATACTTTCTATTCTCCTGTACCAATGCCTTCTTTGTCTGACCACTGCCTGAGAGTATTTGTCATAGGCCACCATTTGTCTTTGTTCCCCATGCCATGTGGCCAGGTGCCCTTTTGTATAGTCAATTATAGTCCCATACATATATGTGCTTTTTGTTTTCTATTCATCCTCCTTGTTGTTTGACCATGTGGCTGGTTGCTATTTTATGTAGGCAGCCAGTAGGGTTGTATGTGTTCTTCTTTGTTGTGGTGGCTATGCCTCCTTGCTGGATGTTGCTTGACCATGTGGCTGGCGGCCATTTTGTGTAGGCAGCCAGTTTGCTTGAGGCCTGCATGTGTTCTTCTTTGTTTTGGTGGCCATGCTTCCTTGCTGGTTGTTGTTTGATCATGTGGCTGTTGGCCATTTTGTGTAGGCAGCCAGTGTGCTTTAGGCCTGCATGTGTTCTTCTCTGTTGTGGTGGTCATGCCTCCTTGCTGGTTGTCGTTTGACCATGTGTCTGGCGGCCATTTTGTGTAGGCAGCCAGTGTGCTTTAGGCCTGCATGTGTTCTTCTTTAATGTGGTGGCCATACCTCCTTGCTGGTTGAGGTTTGACCATGTGGCTGGCTGCCATTTTGTGTGTTATCCTGACCTAGTAGGTCAATGCTGAATGTATTATAGGAGAAGTTTTTAAAGATATTTTATTGTATGCTTTTTTGCATTTTTTACCTCCTTGCCTCTCAAATCTCTGTGTTTTTTCATGGAAGTCCCATTTCCCTAGTACCTCAGTAATTGAAATCTATTTTTAAAAAATGTCATTCTTTTTTTCTAATTTGTTTCAAAAACGTTATTTTATTTAATATTATAAAAACAGTATATTAAGAATATTATATAAATATTTTTTTTCTTGGTTGCAGAATTTTTTCAAAAGTCCATTTTTATTATTTTTTTAATTTTTTATTCTTATTTATTATTTCCCACTATCCCCATTAGTCCCATGTCTGCCATAGGCCTACAGATGCAATACATTACATTACATTTCTCATATTATTATATTCCATTTGTCACCAGCACCTTCCTGAGAGCCTCATGCCTACTCAATGCAGACAGTTAAAGCTAATAGTTACATTCTATATGTTGTAGTTGTTGCTCTTTCTTATCCTTCATGACTGTACATGATAATGATAGTTAATGTTTATAAGTTTAGTTAAGTAACCATTAAATGATATTGTTTCTACTACTAATGCAACTGCAACAATGACACGTTTCACTGATCCTTCTTGCATGTTTGCTTTAAGGTGCACAAAGAGACATCACCCACAGTACTGCCAGACAGAAGGCCTGTGCATGACGTGACGCGTGTCCACACTCATGACCACACGGACATCTCTTCAGCTTGTGAACCTAAGTGCTACTGTCAACTGACAGCTTTAAGGTGCCCCAAAGAAAGCTGCTACAAAGAATGCGGCCAGTGATAAGAAGGAGCTTGCCACCACTGGCATGTGGCCCCAGACCTTTAATGGACAGAGATGTGTGCCTGCAGCACCAGCCTCTGGGGAGCAAGCTGGGAGTAGGACTCCCGCATCAGTGGCCCCATTCCAAACTAGACCCAAGCCCATGTCTGGCACAGAGGCAGCCTCTCTAATTGCAGGAATGCCAATGAGCAGTGACATTGAATTTGATTTATCTCTTTCTCAGAGTAGTACCGAATCATTGCTGGAAACTCAGGCCAGTGGACAACAACAGCCGCAGCCAGCAATAGTAGTTCCTCCCAAAGTAAGGGCACATCAGGATATTGAGCTTCATGTAGAGGAAGCCGAAGAAGCCCCTCTCTCACTAGATCCACTGTCTTCCAGATATTCACTATCTTCTTCTTCAAACCCCCCTTCTGGTGACCAAGACTCCACTTGGATGCCACCTCAGTTTGAGACACGCCAGGAGAGGCAAGAAGTGAAAAGGAAGGTTCCTGAAAGCCTGAGAGTTATGGATGAAGAAGAGGAGGATGACAAGACTGACAATGAGCCAGTCATCATGGATGTTAGCCTAGAACCCAGTGGAGTCAAACATTACCCCATCTTCTCAATCTGCTCTGAGAGATGTGGCACACATCCCACCTCCTCCACCAGCTTCCATATATACAAGGCCCCGGGTGCGGCCCACAGCCACCTCAGAAGAAGAAGGCAGTACAGAGAGACAAATGTCATCAAAACAACATCCACCTACTGCCACTTCTTCTGACATTGGCAATGGCCCCAGTGTTAGAAAGTTGACCTGCCCAGTTTGGAACTTCTTTATGGTTAGTGAAAATGAGCCAAAACCTTGCCATATGCTCCATTTGCCAAGCAAGTGTTAGTTGCGGTCAGCTTGGTACAATCAATGGAACCAGAGGCTAAGGAACCCATTCGGGAAAACACCACACAGTCCACTGGGAGGCTCATATTAGTGTTAAAAAGTCTGCAAGTGGTTGTAGTGAAGGTGTTTAAAGCAGGGAATCTGATTGGATCATGGTGGAAGGTGAAGGTGAAGAAGAGGGTGACATTTTCATTACATAAATCAGCCCTTTCCCTAGCAGTGCAGTAGTATTGTCACCCACACCAGCAACATCGCAATGGCACAGCTATCTGGCCGGAATGGAAAGTTACCTGCCAGACCTATTTCGCCAGAGTTGCTGTTCCAGCACTACATCGTGATGTGCTGGAATTGGCTGGACAAGCTTTGTGTTGTCCACACAATCCACCTAATGACAGACATGTGGACCAGTTGCCAAGCCACTGGTTACATGTGCATCACTGCACACTGGATCACTTTTGTGGGGGTTAGAAAAAAGATATCTGCAGGTGTTGACACAGCTGAACTTTTTCATGGTGCTCGGAAGCATGCAACAGTAGATATGTTTGCCATGGTTAAATCCTACACATCTGCAAACATCTTGGATGACTTTAGCAACAGGGTCTTTGAATGGCTGCACCCCTGAGGGCTTAACATTGGATTTGTTGCCATGGACAATGGCAGTAATATAGTTAAGGCCATGTCAGATGGTGGCTATTTCAGTATCCTGTGTCTGGCGCACTGCATAAACATCATTGTACAGGACTTCGTCAAAAACAAATCCAGAGTCAGCACCCACTGTCCACTTGCAGAAGAATATGCACTCATTTTAGCCATTCTTTCAAAGCCCACAAGCTGTTGAGGATTATCCAGCATGATAATAGAATACCAGTTAAAGCCCTCATACAGGAGGTGCCAACATGTTGTAATTCTACTTATTACATGTTAAACGTCTGTTTGAGCAGTACAGACCGAACAATGAATATGTCATGCAAAGACGGGATGCAACGGAGAAAGGCATGACAGAGATGCTGCTTCCTTTTGAAATTTTCACACAGGGAGACAGCAAGGAGGACTGTACCATGGGCCAAACTATCCCATTGGCGCATATGCTGCAGAAACAGCTAACGGAAGTGTCTGAAATATTCACAGGTGTGGATGAAAAAACAGATGCGCAGGAGTTGGCAGAGAGCTTAATCCTTTGCTAATCTGTTAATTAAATGCTGCAAAGAGACATTGTGTCATCCAAACATTTCATCTGTGCCACCATTCAGGACCCACAGTGCAAACAATTACTGCCCACTTTCATTCTTTTTTTGACAAGGATGCTTCAACCTACAAGACATGGAATGCTGAGCAACCCAGAGACCTAGAAAAAAAAGCTGGAAATTAGAGGCCCATTCATGGGCAGAATTTCTGAGGTGCAGCCTACAACTTCCATAGAGCATGCAGACAGTGCTATTGTCTCACAGCAGCCAAATTCAACACCAGTAACAGGAACAGGAGCAGCAGGCCCAAAATCTGTATTTGATTGGTTTCTAAAGGTAGGGCTTACATCTATTGCAGAGTCAAAGGCAAAATAGCTCAAGCAAAGTAGATCACCAATGACTATTGAGAGGATGATCCAGGCCTAACTAGCTAGCACGTGTGTCTGCTGAGCGTGTGTTCAGTGCAGCTTGTGCAGTTGTCACAGTGAAAAGGACCAGTCTATTTCTCCAAAACATCAGGAGACTGACCATGATCAAAATGAATCAGCACTTTATACTACCAAATTACAGCATACCTGAAGCACAAGAGGAGAGTGATGATTGGTCGGACTCAGGTCATGATAGTGTGTTAGATGACCAACTTCTGGGTGAATCATCTAACTTTGACGAAGAACTCTACTTCCTTGACTAGACCTCGGCACCATATAACTTTCTACTATTGATGAAAACAGCTAGATGTGGATTCCTTATCATTTTATATTGTTTCTGTTTACATGACCAATGAACCGCACCTGTTTCAGGCACATGTATGGCCGAATTGGAGTTGGACCAGTGTGCATTGAAGAAGCCCCCAGGACCCCAAAACCACTTCAAGGAGATTTGAGAGACAATGCCTGCCTCCATTCTGTGCCTATCCTTTCTTTTTGTCCATTAGCAGGACTGTCCCAGATATTTGACTTACAACTTACTGACCAATGTGTGTTTTGTTTCCTGAATCGGAGAGGATCAGCAATGTACCACTATGCTTGATTGGAACGGATAAGTAATGCTGTATGCCTCAATGTAAGGCCGCTTCCTGCTCCGATGGGGAAAACGGCCCCAAACGGCCTTCTCCACGTTCGGGAAGGCCTCGTAAGAAAGGGGAGACTCTCCCCTTTCTTCCGAAGCCTTCCTGAAAGTGTTTCCTGGCCCCCGATCACAGCACAGCTGCGATCCGGGGCCAGGAAACACCACTAGACACCAGGGATTTCACTTGGGGGGGGTCAGCCCCCTCCGAAAACGGGCCGCCCCCCCCCGGGGGCATATTTTTTTTAAAAAAGGTAGGTGCGCCCTGGGGGGGCGCGATTACTTTCGATTTTGTCCCCCCCAGGGGCTAAATTTTATTAAAAAAATAAATAAATAAAAAAGAAATGGACAGGGGGGTCGCCCGTGGGCAGGGCGACCCCCTGTGGGGGCAATATTTTTTTTTAGTAGTTGTAGGGTTTCCCTGGGGGCCATTTTGGCCCCCAAGGAAACCATACAATACAAAAAAATACATAGATCTATATATATATATATATATATCAAAACAAGGCCCTTTCAGGGTTAGAGTGACGCATAAATTATGCAAAAAACAAGAGAGAACTCTGGGAAGTTCCCAAATTTAGGTGGAAAGTAGCTCTAGTAAGGAGCACCCTGCAACACCAGCGACACTCTAGATTTGCTCACCTCAAATGTCTGCTTATCTAGCAACGTTTTTAAGCATAGGATCAGCACAGTGCTATCCACGCCGAGCTAAACAGTGACAAAGTCTTTTGCCATTTGTACAGCAAAATCTTTAAGCATAGGATTGACACAGTGTCATCCTCGCCAGCTGCTAAGAGGTTAAGGGGACTTTATAAATTAAAATAAAGTCTCCCCATTCTAGCCTATGGAGGATATTCACTACAATGAAGGAAAAACAAATTTGGCTCTTTTACATCACCAGGACTTATAAAACTATTTTTATAAGGTCCCTGCTTATAGTTACATGGCACCCAGTCCTAGGGGCACATAGGGCATACCTTAGTGGGGACTTATAATTACAAATAAGGTAGATTAAGACTTTGGAACTACTTTTAATTCCAAAGTTGAATTTGCATGTAACTTTAATTTAGAAGCAGCCAGCAAGTCAGGCCTGCCTTTAAAATGACACTGGGCACCTCAGCAGTGCACCTATGGGTGCGCCACCAATGCTGGTGTCCATAAACCTACATGCCCCGCCATATACTAGGAACTTATAGGTAGGTTGACATAGCCAATTATAATTAGCCTAATTTGTATACTCATTTTACACAGTGCACAGGCCCTGGGACTGGTTAGAAGTACCCAGGGCACCATCAGAGTCAGGAAAACACCAGCAAAAAGTGAAAAATGGGGGCAAAAAGTCAGAGGGCCTCTGCAATCAGCCCTGTTTTCTCACAGGCTAGTAGTGTGACTCACTGTGGTTGGCAATTGTTGAAAGGGAAAAAATTGGAACTGAAGTAAATCCATTATGGAAGTCATAATGAATTATATTTATCACTTGGCTTGAAACATTTGGCACAGCAAAGATTGGATTTTTCAAATTATTCAGAAGTCTAGGACAGAAAGTAAGAAAGATTAAAGGAGTGAAGTACTAGGAAGTGACTGACACAGTGGGCACTGGGAGGAAAGGGAAACACACCTTATTTTTGCATTGCCATGCATTTAAAAGTGTATGACACATTAACTTAACTCAAGCTGACAGATGCACATTGCACAGCCAATGTTGCAGTGGTCATCATGGGTAGCACTGGTGAAAGGCCATAGCGAGGGAGGGAGACAATGGGAAATGGATGCTGAGATGCATATTACCTGCCTTGCTTGAAAAATACTGTGAGTCAAGGGAATATTCTGAAATACCATCCAAACCTTTGCATCAAACCTCTGAGAAAAACCATCCCAGTAAAGTAGTTGAGAACGCCCCTATCCAGAAGAGCTCCCTTGTTTCTTCATTCCAAGCATTTCTCTATTCACCACTGCCAATGTCTTCTTCTAGTACTCTTACTCCTCACCATTGGCTTTGATACATACCATTTAAGCTAAGCTTTACATTCTCTCATCCACTCCTTTGCCATTTAAAATCATCCAAATTCTAAACATGACTCTCAACTAATTTTAACCAATATCGATTTAACCAATAACCACTCATGCATCCTTTCATCAATAGCCTGCTGATCTGCAGATAGAAGAGGCCAGTAATACTTACTTAACTCCTGCTGCTTCTGCAAAAGCAGGGTGTTGACAAGTGAGTCAACAACACTAGTACACCCTTGTAGTGACTATGGGCCAGGTGTAGCAAAGGGTTTTACCCATTCTGTGTCTATGGGAAAATGTGTTTGTACATATGGCCCTATATTACTAATTGTCAATATGCAAGCAGAAGGACTTACCACCTCCCTCCACTGCCACCGCAGAGACTCCCCCTCATTCACTCCTGCAGCCGCGTTGGTGCCGGCGCTGTCGCTGCTGGTCCTGTCACTGGTGGTCGGTGCAGCTAGAAAAAACATTACACAATTTAGATGCCACAACACCTCCCCCTACAACTGCAATACATCACTTTATGTTGGTTACAGATTCTCTTCTATCAAAATATCAGGTGGGCATTTTGTTGGTTAGAAATCTTTTAAAATCCAAGTAGTCAGGTACAAAAAATAGAATTGGAGGGACAGAACTAGCTAGTTTTACAAGAGAAATAAAAAGGTGCAAGAATTGGTCAATGAAGGACATACGGTCTTGGTTGGCAAATGCAATGGGGCCATCCTCCTCATATTTCCAATCATAGTGCACGGGCATAAACTCCTAGTACACTAATAATGCATACACAACATTGGAGGGTACAAACAATTACATGACCATGTTAAAAAACCATGTTCAAAAACAACTTGTTTTTCCTTTTTTAATGATTGAGGTGGACCCTGGAGCAAGAAAAAGAAATCCTTCTCACGAAACATGTGTAGGATACCTTACATGGGCATGCAATCTTAAATACAAGTGTTCTCTGAGCCTTACTACCACTTCACAAGATATGATACGTAAGGGGAGATGGAAAGCTCACTGACAAAGCAAAAGAAAGAAAGCTACAGAGAGACTAGTACAGCCAGACTAGTCTTGAAATATAGAAAATAAGTAAATAAGACGAATTTACGAAACAAATAAATCGAAGTGAAGTTGGAGAAAAATTAGGAGACAGCAAGAAGGTAGAACATAAAAATAAGTGTGGCGCAGTAAAAGTTAGGGAAATAAGTATTAATATTAACAACAGGAGGACTTACTTGGGCCAGCAGAGCCATCTGCTCCGGCACTTGTGGAGGGGCCACCTTCAGCTGCCCTGCCCTCCTCACCAACACCAGCCCTCTTCCTGCCCCTCAATGCAGGTTGATGTAAGAAAAAAAAGAAAAGATTAGTGGTACTGTTAATAAATAATCTCTCCAAGAATATTATTTTTTAAAGGGAAAGGCAAACACAGTAACATTTCTACATCAGAGGTTCATAGCGCCTGTATCATAATAATACTAGTATCATTGACCATCTCATTCCAAATATCCTAACCCTATTCCAAATTTCCTAAGCTACATTTTGGAATTACTATTTCTCAGTCTCTCAATGCATAGATTGGATGCATGAAAAACTACTACACATCATTGGGACATTGCTTGGCAGTTGGCACTGTACGAGCTACAAAAATCAAGGCACAGAGAAGTGAGAGAACATGCAAACTCACTAATACTAATATATTAACAATGACTATCTTAGACATGGCACAGGAGGAGTCTCTGCATCACTTCTTAATCAGCCCAAGCAAGCACTAAAAACAATTGCAATTAGGTAGCACCGAACACCTGTCTAGATGACAATCACATAATATTATATTTGTAACATAAAGTTAAATTACCTAAGTGTGAGCAGCATGCTTGCTATTTGGGAAGAAACTATTAGCATTAAACACAATTAATAATTAATTATTACTCACCGAGCACCGCAACCTCGATGCCTAGCAGGTCGAACAGGTCCGCCTCACGATCTAGGATGTTGGCCCACAGGTGTGTCAGCTGTTACTGGGTGCACTGGTCCCTTGCTCGCTGCGCAACTGGATTCAAGCTAGCCTGGCTGATAATGGGTGATACCCTGAAACCGGTCCCAGGATGCTTGTTTCCTGTCCAGGGGGCACCTGGTCTAGCAGTTCGGGCTGGACTGTTCCCATGGGGAACAGTGTCAAGACTGATTTGCGTATGGCTGGGTCCAAAATGGGGTGACGTGGCAGGCAAAATAACAATGGATTAAACCCAGATCTGTGACTGGGGGTGAGTGTCTGAAAAGTTTCAACACTCTGTCCATCATTGTATTTTGTTTTGTGATGTTGCTTTTCATATATTGACTTATAATACGAGGTACTTTATGATGTTGATGGATCATCTTTCCAGGTGGGTGGCGGTATGAGGCATTGCAGAAACAAACAGCTTTGCTGTAATTCTGTTTTTTTCTTGTGGTGTTTGCTAGAGAAGGGGTTCCTGAAGAATTTCTCCTGGACAATCGAGTGCAATTTAATTTTTCTGCAAAGGAAGAGTTTTTGAATAAGTTTGTTGTGCGTCATTTACACACATGATTATATCATCCCCAAGCCAACTGTAAATTTGGGTCATTCAAATTTAGAGTGTATTCAGAGTGTTATAAAATCCAAAGTATACTGTGAAGCTGTGATCAGGGATTTGGTGTGTGCATATAGGTCTACACCTCATCCAATCACTGGTAAGGTACTGTTTGAACTCATGAGAGGAAGAAAAGTGGCGTCCTATTTGGAAGGCAAAAGTGTTGGGTCATGCCTTTGATGTGTCTGTGGATTGTTATAAAGCTATAAATATTTAAGTAATTAACATAGTGCTGCCTGATGTCAGAGGGGCAGGATTTTGAAGGAGAAGAAGGTCAGGAATATTAAGTTTGAAATGGGCAATGTGATGCACATTAAAGATTCTATTTTGTTAAGAAAAGGATCTTCGAAGTTCAGAGACCCTATTCGTGTTATGAAGGTGCAGGGTATCGCTGTATAGGTATTGAATGAACAATGGTGGGACGTGTTAAATATAGCTAAAGTGGGAACGAGCAATACTGAAAGCAGCAAGCAAACTTCTGATTCAGGGAATGGTCAAGAATTATGTTAAAATTATGTTCATTATGTTAAGGAGGAGTGCACATGCTACTAAGATACCTAAAACATATTATGAGTAAGCATGTGTCACTTTGCTACTTTAAAAATATAAATATCTAAAAAGTATTGTGAGTAGTCCAGCACACATTTTTGTGAGTAATTTTGTGTGCTATATTTTTCTATTTATCTTCTGTGTCATTTATTAGTCTTTGCTTGGCATACGTTTTTTGTTATGTTTTTTTTTGTGTTTTTTTACTGTTTGTTGTAGTTTTTGTACTTTTTTTTAAAGAAAGAGAGATTTGTAGCGTCTGCTACTCAAGTTGTTCTTACTTTCTATTGATGTATGATGTCATTATCTTGTGTTATGTCACTGGGTCATATAATGTTCTACTTTGAAATGTTATGGTGTGATGGTTCAAACTAGTGTCAGTTGTGGAGATCTCCTGGGCCCTTTTGTACCTGTGTAGGTGTCTCTACTGTTCCTCAATAAATATAGTAAATATTTGCTTACAATTTGGATAAGCGTCATCTTTACAGGTGTGGGTACTCATGTCATGTGAAATATTGTTAAATAATGCATAATGTCAAGTGTGACTAACATCATTCCTTCACCCCAGATCACATCATGCATCATATTTTGCATATTACGAATATAAGATGGCAGTTAAAGTGCCCACATGTTAGAAAATATTTTCGGTGTGTTGATGCCCAAGTTTATTGGTCTTCCTGACAGAAAAGTTGCTCTCTTATATATTTTAGTTGGTGTGTACAGAGAAGGCAACCGTGGGTTATCAACTTTCAAATATACGAGTTCCTCCTCATTAATAAGTCTGATGTCTATCCATAGTTTGAGTTTCAAATTAACTTCTCTTGTAATGTGTAAATAGGGTTATTAACTAACCTACAAGAACATGGTCGGTCGTTAAGTTGTGATAGAATTTTATTGTCATAGTTACTTTTAGTCATGGCCACAATGTTATCCCCTCTATCTGGTTTTTGTATTAATATATCCGAATCTTCTTTGAATGTATGTAATACCCTTCTCTCTACTATCGTTAAATTGTCCCTATTGCATTGTTTAAATAAATTGCCAAAGTGTTGTGACCACTTGGAAAGAGCCTGGTAGAACATGTCCAAATGGTTACCACTAGTTAATTGTTGATTCAGTATATATTTGAGTCTTAATCTACTATCTGTGCTGAGGGTTCCTCTAATCTCTAAATCTCTAAATCTTGTAAGTGATTTGTCAGAGTACTGGGGTTTCTGCCCTGTTCAGTAATCAAAAGAAGACCTATATTTTTAACTCACTTATCTGTACTTTACATATCTCTTTATATATTGCTTTTCATTATTCTTGACTTTCAAAATAAAGAATGTTTTAAGTTTCAAGTTGAGAAAATATTTACATTGATCAGTCTTTATTTGATTAATGTCACAGATCACATTGGGGCAAAAACAGATACATTGTTTTAGAAAGCATATCATATCATATCATTGCTCAATATCCTGTCTGACAAATAAATAACTGCCACATCATGACAGATGTCTTCAGGTGAAGGGTAGTTAGTAATTTCTTTCATGATTAATACTCTCAGAGTAGTGTCCCATTGTCTGCTCCTTCCCATGATCTGATTTGCATCCCTCTTTTTCCTTTGGCATTATTTACTTTTCTCTTACCTCTCCTTGTTTTTCATCCCTGCTGGTTGTGCCGTTGTATTTACCCTTCTCTTTCTTATATGTATCTTCTCACTTTTACTTTAAAAGAATCATTAGTTGTGACCTGATTTCATTGCTTGAATATGTGCTTGAGAAAGTGTCACTCTTGGCATGTGGTTTGGTAACTGGCTCCCCTTCAATAGGTTTCTTAGATTTGATTAAATGGTCAAACTTTCTGGCAAAAAGTAAAGATGCATCCATTTAAGTAGCCCCTTTTTAATTTAGGTGTTTTAGCTTTTTCTGGTCAATGTCATCGAAGTGTGTGCTCATCACCTCTTGTAGGATTGCATAATTCTTCTTTCTGGGTTCAAGCAAATTCTTGCCTCCTTATTTTCCATTTTGAGTTTGTCCACTCTCCTTTGTGTTATTCATCTCATAGTAATGGAGGGCCTAGTAAGTTCTCCTTCCCATTTGGCAATTAAGTAGGCACCCAAGTCATCATATGTAGAGAAAATCAGGAACCCTAACTCTCTCAATATCCTTTTACTTTTGACATGTTGCCTAGGAAGAATCTATGCCACCATTTGGATGATTCTGATTTCATAAGGTTCTTCTGTCTCATATATAGTTCTCTTAAACCTTGCTGTTTATTGGCTTTCTGTGTGGTTCTTTTGTGTATTGTAATCCCTGCAGTTATGTTACCAAATAGTTAAGGTGCAATACTCTTTCTGTCATTATACAGATTATATTTCTTATTACAGAAATGGCTACAGGTGCAGCCAGATTCTTATTTGTCAGCCAGATATGCTGACCAGGAAAATTTCAGTGCACATTAGTACTAAATATATAATTCATATAAATGTCCACACTCTGTTGGTTACTTCTTGGGTGCTTAGCAAGGTGGAAGAACAGTCACTTCCATAACCTGATTCTGTAATTACACAATCTCTTGATAACTCACAGTTAACTTTTTTACCATTTATTTTGTATTTTTATGGGCTTTCAATTACCACCCACATTGAATTTTATGCATTCACTTTTACTATGTAAAGCTGACAGTCTTGCTGTTGTGGGTGCTATCTCTTAGATAATCTGCATGATAGTCATAGCACCCATTGCAGGTTGGAGGCAGTGTTGTCCTCGAGAATAAACAAGGCAATGTGTCCCTGAAGACAAGATTCATAATAGCATCTCAAAATATTGTTAATAATATAGATTGACTCAAAATGTAAACTTGGGATTAGTAAATTCAGAAACCAGAAGGTTTATTAAAATATTAAAGTGTAATGCAGAAAGGTAAAAAAATAGCGGCCTCCGTAAAACAATTCATCAGAGCTTAAATAGATGCTGCACTAATCTCAAAAATAGACTAAATGTAAAATGTTCAGCAAATCAGTAGAGAAACAGACAGCATCCCTCATAGAAAGACAAAATGATCTGCTTCACCCCCAGATTCAAGGGTACTTATAGCAAATTTAACTATAGAAAACAATAGGTATTGCACTGTCAGTAGACAGTATATGTAAATGTCTAAATGCATCAAAACTACAGCAATGACAGTTCTATATTATGAAACATCATATAATACCATCAGAATAATAATTTGAATCTTTTGACTTAATATCATGGGTTGTCAAAACAAACTAGTTGCACTATGAAAACACTCATAAATTAATGCAATACAGTGTGTGAGGAGGAATAGTCCTGAAAAGTATCTGAAGGCTTCCTCCAGATTTATTCAAGAAAACGTCTTATACCAAATTAACCGTGCACATTGTTTTGTGTGCAGTTCCAATGTTAAATATAAACATAATGAATATTATGAAACATCAGCTATGTTATTCCTAAATGGAGGAGCGGTCTAGTTGAGGCCTAGGTAGCAAAGGCCAGAAAAACATAGTTCTGAACATCACAACAATTTTGTTTTAAATCAATCTATCTATCTATCTATCTATCTATCTATCTATCTATCTATCTATCTATCTATCTATCTATCTATCTATCTATCTATCTATCTATCTCTTTCTCTCTATCTATCTGTCTATCTATCTATTTAAAATCAGTTCTAATCACTCTCTGTTGGATTCTTCTCGGGTGCTCAGCAATGTGGGAGAGCAGCCATTCTATGAATTGATTCTCTAATTGTAAAATCCTTTAACATCCTCACATTTAACCTCTTTGCCCTTTATTTTGTATTTTTATTGCAGTTGCATTACCATTTACATAGAATTTTATGAACACCCGTTTATTATCTAAAGATGATAATCTCACCTCACATAATTTGTACAATACTTTTTGAACTACTATTTCTAAGTTCCTCCAGTACTCACACCACTGGGTGCTTTTCACACTTTCTTATTTTGCATGATCTTCTCTAGACATGATTGCTTGTTCACACCGGGGGGGGGCTATTTGGGATGTACTATGGTACATTTCCTGAATTAATTATCTTTCCCTGGTACATGCTTACTGCATACTGATGTAATAGACTTTTTAGATATATGATCAGTGATTGATGAATAATCTAAGCACTTCAACAGATTATTTCTGCATTTAAAATCTCAGAACCCCGTCACGGATACTGGTTAACTGTACATAATTCATGTGCTTTGAATTAAAATCGCATGTATATAGTACTTACTACCCCTGGCGAGGTTTTGAAGTTCTTTGCAGTGTGTAGCATGCTATTTGTAGGTCCAAAGTTAGTGGTCAGTCCATTGGGTATTGAGATCATTATAGCATACTAAAAGAAACCATTTCATTCATTATAGTTTATTTGTGGTACATTAGTGACGTTGGTGTGATCATTAGAAGGGGCTATGCAAGAAACAAATAATTTAAAAAAAAGCTTTAAGACCAACAGGCATGAGCTTTAGAGTAGGTTACATGGAAGGGAAGCAGAGGTGCATTGAAATAAATAAAGGAGGGACTTAGAAATTCAAGGTCATTTTTTATGCAGAACTTTAAGGAATACAGCAGGTGGTGATCTTTTGGGACATCATTGAATCTATGGATGTAAACCTGTGGAAACAAACAATTTTAAATGCTGCTCTAAAATAATGTTATTTTTAAAGATGTGGCAGATACTGGCCTCACTGCAAAAAGCAAGATTGATCCTTGCTGAGACCCCTGTTGCCAGCGACCATGAAGCAGTGCGACATTTAAGCACATCATTGCATTTTGACACAACCATTGTTCCCCTGTATGCAATGCAAACAATACTATCAAGTCCAGAAATATGCCTATTTGTCCCTGCTACAGCCATATATCCAATACCATAAAGTACAGTTACAGCTTATACAGATAATTTTTCGCCATACATAAAATACACATATAATATAAACATATTATGTTCAACACTCACCAACTTCAAATATAACAAGGCAGCTGATAAACACACTGAAGCAATCAAAATTCAGTGCATGTTTATGTGACACATTCACTATTTGGTTCGGAAGGTACTGTGCCCTGCTTCCACTTGAAGAGCTCGAGGCCTCACTGAATGGACACCATATACTGCAGAATGGATGTGTCTTAGGTCACCGTGATCCTCCAGCATCCACCTTGCTTTGGTGATAGGAATCACATGAGGGTGCTATTATATTTTTATATGATGATACGAGACTCACAGCAGACTTTAATTAATTTTTCCTTGACCTGATGAAGACATTGAGTTACACCAACTAGTGAAACACATCTTGGCTGGCTAGAAGATTCACAATTTTAAGAAATATGGAAGAAAAGAGGCATTTCTTACTGGACTGAGAAGAATATTTATTTCAGGTGATGTGCTTGCAACAACAATATTATTTATACAAAAAGGTTAGTGGGAAGCAGATCATAACAACTGTGGGGTTTAATAAAGGAATTATAGCACATCCGAATGTGCATGGACTACAAAGTAACTCTGAGAGCAGATGGGAGAACTGGATAGTGGACTGAACTGCACATGGTAAGAGTAACTGAAACTCTTAGATATTTCCTCATGATTCAAGTTTTCTCTGGTCAACTATAAGTGGATTTGTTAGAATCAAGATTGGCTTTTGAAGTACAGAAATATTTCAGTTGGAGACCAGATATGCAAGCTCTGGAGGTTCATACTTACAATCAGGATTGAAGGGACGTTCCTTTCATAATGTTTCCTGGTTATTATCTTTTGGTGAGATGACAAAAGTGCCAGATGGTGATGGGCACCCATTTATAAGTATCCACAGCTTTGGGTTCCCAGTGTAATGGAATAAATAAGTCCTGAAAAAATATCTATACCAGTGGTAATGCAAACTTTATTGTTTGATTACAGAGGAGAAGAACATCCATTAGTAGTAATAGCGGTGCACAGCCTTCTTGTATGAAATACATTAAGGGATGCCTCAGTTTTGAGGAACTCTCAAAGGAGGCTATGGAATGAGTACCAGGGACCACGAAATTATATAGGAGTGCAGGAGGACTTTGGTCTTAAAATAGTAATTTGTTTGGTAGAATTATTTAAAAAGTGGCTGAGTTACAGAACAATCATTTGCTATATGTAAGCAATTACAGCAGGCCATTCTTTTAAAGATTAAAGGTTCATAGTGAAATTGTTTTGATTTGTAGGATACTGAATGGTATGATGCTTAGAAGAACTCCCATGCATAGGTATGCTTTTCTATGTGATATCAACTTGATTTTCAAGTTATTTGATTATTTGCCAATGCATACATGTTCAGCACTGCGACAGGTGAGTTGAAAGTTTGTGGTTTTGCTGTACAAGACTTTTTTCAGGAGAGTGTCAGATGTATTAGCTTTGATGTTAAGCAGCAGTTTCTAAATTCCAAACTGGTGAAGACAGCTTTAAGGAATGTATTTCGTGGAACCAGTTTGTTAAAAAATCTCAATGCGTATGACATTCACCCAACTTGCTGAATGCATTTTCCTACAATGTATTCCCAAAGGTTTTTAGCTTTAGCTAACACACATCCTGTTTTCTCTCCCGCTTTATGGATGCCTGCTTGCCCCCACCTGCTATTTCTTGCTTTTTTTTCCCTCTTCCTGTGCTTATTTTTAGTTATGCCCTATCATGTGGAGATCCTATGCCTCCCCTATTCACTCTGAGTCACTCATTGTCTTCCCACCTACACAATTTATTTCCTCCTCCCTCATTTCCTAAAGGGCTATTTGTAGTTTATTTGGGTTTTCTTCTGAGTTTGAACCTTGTGCCTTTTGTATTTTCTGCCATTTTTCTTTCACCACTTCTACCTATTCATGTCTCCCGAGGCGATTCCTTGCCCAATTCTCGTTTTGTCTCTCCTCTCTCATTCCCTTCCACAAGCTATTGATCTTTCTTTATTGTTTTGCTCTACTTTTCTACCACATACCTCTTGTGTGACTACTTGTATCTAACATTCTGTAACCTCATACTTATGTCGTATCTGTTGCTGCTATTAGTCCTCCCTGCTCCTTCTTAATTTCTGCTCTCTTTTTGGGTCTGGCTTAAACTCTGCTTCAGCTGTCTGGACAGTCTTATGATTTCCAGACAAATCATACGAAAAATGCATGCTTATTGGGGGTACTTAATCCATTGAGCTGCTCTAATGTCACTTATATTATGCTTCCTCCCACCACAGCACACATTATGGGAGACTGCGTTAGCCCACTTCAGCCACTCAATACCTTCATTATGAGTGCTTATGCACAAGTGTCCATACACTTACATATTAGCTTCCAGATGCTGAACATTTCAAGGCTCACTAGTTACTAGTGATTCTAGTACCTATGTGTTATTGTAGAGTGCCATCAGTAACTTAGAGAAACATAAAGACATTAAAATCAGCACTAGTCACTCTTAATCATAAACCACTTTGCCATGGTAGTGCAGGTTCATGAAAGAATTTCGAAACTTTGACATCTGACTCAAGATGGACTTTTAGTAATAATTCAAGGTATGGTAGGTTTGTGCAGACTTTAGTTGGATCTGACTCAAGAGGGACACCTAATAACGAATTGAAGTACTGCAGCTTTGTGACATTTTTGATGATTTTATATCTGACTGGAAGTTAAGGTACTGCAAGTTTGTGAATGTCTTGCCAGCCTCAAGAATAATCCATAGAAAAATATACATAATCATAAACTATGTAGCATGGCAAGTTTTTTTGGGTTATTTTAATGTACGCTAAAATATTATACATACCTAACTATAATGTCAATTTAACATTTATTTTTCCCAGGTAATTCAAGGATAATTTGTTCCTATGCAGTCATCTTCCCTGCTGTGCTTGGCCTTTGGCCAGGCACTGCGGCAAACCCGCAGCCCTCATCCTCCTGGACCTATCAGCCACCTTTGACACGCCTTCCATCACATCTTGATCAACAGACTCCACAACACCAGAATCCAGAGACACACTGCCAAATGTAGCACCTCATACCGCACCGGGACAGCCCAGAGGCTCCTTCTCCCACTGTTCAACTTAGAACCTAAAAAGATCATCTGTGGAATCCCCGAAAGGATCATCCTTTATCCCCACCCTCTCCAAACACGCACATGACCCCCCCGGCCATCACTGTCAGATCGCATGGACTCAACATTTTCTTCTATGCCGATAACCCTCAACTCATCCTTTCTTTGTCAGAAGACCCCTCCATCACCAGACTCATCTTCCACAGATGTATAAAGAACGTTGCCAACTGGATGAAGGGCAACTATCTCAATGTCAACGTGGAAAGACAGAAGTCCTCTTCTTTGGGAACTACACCTTGCCATGGAACAAAGCATGGTGGCCTGCTGCACTCGGCCCATTCCCCGCCCTGACAGACCACCCCCACAACTCCGGCATCATCTTGGACAGCAAGCTATCTATGAAGAAACAGGTAAACACAGTCTAATCCTCCTGTTTCCACACCCTATGCGTGCTCCGTAAGATCTTCAGGTGTCTCCCTGTCAAAAACAGAAGGACTCTCACACAGGCCCTCATCACCAGCAGGCTGGGCTACCGGAACACATTCTACATAGAAATCACAACAAGCCTCCTGAAGAGACTACAGATGATACAAAACTCAGAGGCAAGACTCATGCTCACCATCACCCAAATGGACCCACATCACACCCCATCTCAAGAAGCTGCATTGGCCACCGATCCAGAAGAAATGCCTGTTCAAGATGTTGACCTACGCATGCAAAGCCCTGCACAATGAAGGACCAGCATACTTCAACAAATGCATGACCTTCCACCAATCAACCAGACACCTAAGATTCGCCTCCTTTTTTCTTGCAGATACCCCCACATCCGCCGAGAAAACAGCGGAGGAAGTTCCTTCTCACAACTGGCAGAAAAAGCTTGGAACAACCTTCCCCTGCACCTTAGGGCTGCTTCATCATTCCAGCAAATCAGGAAACGACTCAAGACCTGGCTGTTTTAATGAACAGATGACCACGTTGCAGTTAGTATCTCTAGCTCCTTTAGACCCTCAGAGGTGATTTGCCACACTTTAAAAATCCTTACTAGATTGATTAACTAATCCTGCTGTGGTTGAGTGGTGAATTCCCCATTGGTGGACAACCCTGGGAAAGGCACTGACACCTATTGCAGCCAACCCTGCTGCAGGTGGCCAACTCCCTCCACATGGTCATTCATCGCATGTTAAGATTTTTTTTATTTTTTATAATTTTTGCCAGTACTGTGGTGCTAACATGGTACCTGATGGGCCAGAGTCACCCCCATGGCGGGAGCATGATGGTGATTCTTGTGCAATAGCTTCCCCGGAGTACTGCAGATCCTCACAGGACGGCCATGCTGGGCTCCAGAGGAGTGATGCAGTACCCAAGTTTTGTAATAGTTGCTGCAACATGTTTCTATATGTTGTGGCCAGCCAATCAGATTGTTCTATGCTGCTGGACCGGTATGGATCATGTGGGAAGGAAAGGGCTGATGGGAGAAACAGCTCCCTCAGCCAATCAGTGAGCCCTATTTATTGTAGGATGAGATTCCCATGTGACCAACTGTCCAGAAACACCTGACGTTTTTTATCCCTTCAAGCCCAAACTGAGTACCTAGTTGAGTGCACATTTCTTGAAAACTGCGGAAGGAACTTACGCCAAATAACAAGAAGCATGTTTTTTTAATAACGTTATACATTTTTGTCAAATTCAATATAATTCCATCCAGCTGTTTTTTCTGTATCAGAGAGCAAAATATCCTCTGGGAATTAACATGGTAAATCAATATTTTGTCCCCACCCCTCTTCTTTACTCCTACTTGACAAGTTGTAACAAAACATTTCAGGATGGAGTTGAGGTAGACAAACTTTTTTTGGCAAGTTTCATACAGATTCATACACACACATAAACACACACACAGTACACACGTATAGTGCCACTCCGTTAGTCAAATACTTTTATTCAGCTGAAAGCCATTAAAAAATAAAACATAAGCAAATAACAAAGATACATGCAAACAAATAAGTGAAACAAAATCACATGAAATTAATACATGTGTATGTCAAGATACATAGTGCAATCTCAAAACACCTAAAATCTGATTATTTCATAACAGTCGCAGGGAAGCTAAGTTCAAATCAGTCTATAAAAGCTAACCACTACAAACACAGAGGCTCTGACCTTAGGTACATAATTAAAAAATCAGATTTCTCAGGATTTGTCAGAGTTCTCCTCGCTTCTGATTCTAGGTGCTTGTCGATTATAACTTATAACAGCTAGACAGCAACCTGTAAACCTCGGTAACCTCTAAAACCTGTAAACGTTGGAAGCTTAGAATATGTGACCCAAGACCATATGAACACCATAATGGACATAAAAATTGCAGTCTGGGGCATGAATAAAAGACACAAAAAAAACATAAAAAGTACAAATGATTGCTTAGAGGTGTTATCACAAGGGGAGTAAGATAGAGTAGGGAACCAAGTGCCCTGCTGAAGATAAGCTACCAAAAAGTACAAAGTGCTTAATCTAAAACTGGTAAGGTGAAATCTAAGTTCCAAGTTCCAAATCCACAGTAAATATGTTTCTATCCTTTCTGTGTTTTTTATATCTAGGTAGCAACAGACCAAGCTTTTTGAAAGTCCGGTCTGATTTAGAGGTTTCACCAAGTTCTTTGAACTATTATCAATTTCTTTCGGTTAATAGAACAAATTTGGCCAGCCAGGATCAGACAACACCCTTCTGACATAGGCTAACCAAGGAATTGAGTCCATACGGTCTTGTCTTAAACAATCTTCATTGACCAACTGGGAAAATATAGTGTATAGAGAGTGCCAGATCTTAAGCCAAAGAAGCAGTGGCACAGCATTAACTATATCCTCCAATAAAGGAAGACAATGTTCCAAATGGTCAACAAGACTAGCAGTACTCTTAGAAGAAGCCATCATCCTGCACAAAAATATATTCTCAATCATTTGTAAACTTCCAGGGGAAGTATAGCCCCAAAAACCAGCCCCAAAAGTCCTCAGAGAAAAGCGTTTGCTAGTAATTAAGTAGGAGTAATTGACTTCTTAATGGGCCTATCATCCAGTTTGTTTGAGAATTTAAAAATCATGTCTATAGCCCCGGCAAATCTGCAGGCTCTCTGACTAAGGAGCTTGTCCCAACTCATGTTGTCTGCCAACAAAACCCAAGGGTAAATAAACTCTGCACATTAGTAATTGAATGCCATCTATGTTGTGTGGGTGTGTGAACAGGTTTTTTATCCACAAATCATTATATGTGATTTCTGGTGGTTTATTTTAAAGTTTAGCTCCCCGATAAAATTGTCAAAAGAGTCAAGGTGCAACTGCTATCCATAAGCTGTGTGGGTGATTAAAACCGAGTCATCCACATAAAGTAAAACAGGAAATTTGTGTCTCCCAACCATAGTCACAAGCTCCAACTTGAGAGCATTTAAATACAAAAGAAATAAAAAGGGGGCTGAAATGCAACCTTGTTTCACACGTTTGCTAGAGCTAAAGGAAGGAGTGCACTCACCGTTGAAACCAAATTGGACATTACCCACCCTACCACAGTGCAAACATTTGAAACGGTCAATCAGGGTAAAATCAATCCCTGCCTTACCCATCGGATACTATAACTTGCCCCTGTCAACCAGGTCAAACACACTGGAGAGGTCCATGAAAACCATGGGGAGGGCTCCTATCCAGCTTGGTTGTATTTCCCAGATAGAAAGAGCAGGTTCAAAATTTGCTCAACTCTACCAGCCCACAGTCAAAAACCATATTGCACATCTGAGAAAAAAAAAATCTCCACAGCCCAATCTTTCCAGTTTTTGGAGGACTAACCTCCTGAGGAACTTTACGGAAGAGTCCAGGAGAGACAAAGATCAGTAACAGTTTAGTTGGCTTATGTCCCTCTTTTTAAGTATTCTGTCAATAATTGACTCCTTTTAGGAATTAGGGATATCACCTCTTACCACAGCACAGAAAATATTGGTTAGCAGGGATACCAAAAAAGTGTGATTCTGTCTGAAATGGCCAATGGGTACCCCATGTGGCCTTTCCTGCAGGAGTCTTTCATATAGTTTCTGTGCTAACTTCAATGGAATTGCTTAGAGCTAACATTTCAGCAGAAGATACCTTTTTTAACTGATTTAAGGCAACAGTACAAGCAGTGTTAAACCATTTATAATGGGGGGCTCCATTTGCTTTTTCCTGGCAACAGACTGGATGCAAGTTTACTAAGGCCTTCAAAACTTTCTAGAATGTCCCAAACCTTTGCCTCCTCAGACATACAACTCATAACTTTGGCTTGCTTTGGGGTTATTAGGCTTTCAAAACATTTTGCATGGTCTACATTTTCTTATTTAAGATGTATACCATTGTTTTTAGTAAAGTGACTATCAGAGGAAGAGCTGCATGTTTGTGATTTAAGCATAAACTAGCAATAATAGGGTAATGTTAGAAGGGAAAATATAGGAATTCTGCATATACAGGACTATGGCCCTCAGTACAACCCTGGCGGTCAGTGAGAAAGCAGCGGTAATACCGCCAACAGGCCGGTGTTAAAAAAAATGGAATTATGACCACGGCTGAAACCGCCCACACAGACAGCCACTTTAACACACTGATCGTCACGGCGGTAGCAACAAGCACCACGGCAGTAACCCCCAACAGCCAGACGAAAGACAATGTACCGCCCACAGTATTACAACAGGCCTATCCACCACCTTTTCCAGGGCGGTACCAACAACATCAAAAGCACGGCGAAAACAGTACACAGAAGGCAAAGGACTCTCCTCTGGAGACTCAAGGAAGAACCACGACGCCATGGAGCCCGAGTTACACATATTCCCTATGCTTGTTTACCTCTTCATGCATTAGGAACAGCAACGCCGCCGAAGAAGACCATGGTGAGTACTGCCGCCTAGCACACAAGGGAGGTGAGAGGAAAAAGAGAGTGACACACACATGCAACACGCAACACTCCCACCCCCAACACCATACACACAAACAGATGCAATAACATCACATATCTACCCCGTACCTCTCAGGAATAATGTAAGGACAAAAGGAATTGATCAAAGTGAGTGTAATAAGATAAAATAGTAGACATTTGTGGTTCAAAATCTAAACAGTATATACATTCATTCAAATGGAGGGACACTGCCCAGTCCTCAATGTCCGTGGGCCACAGGGCCACATCACATAGGCCAAGGCCCCACTTGACTCCAGCAACAACACAGAGAGAACACTGCAGGGGCATCAGGTTGAAAATACAACAAGATGGTACAACATCACTGGTCCTGGAGGGGGCAACATGCCCATCACTCTGTCCTGGGGAATGCAAGGCCTCAGTCTCTCAAGTGGGTGGTTTGCCCACTGCTTGGTCCTGGGGAGTGCAAAGCCACAGTCTCTCTAGTGGGTGGTTTGCCCACTGCTTGGTCCTGGGGAGTGCAAAGCCACAGTCTCTCTCTAGTGGATGGCTTCTTCCACTGGTTCTGGAGGGGGCCTTGTGCCCAGCATGCTTCATCCTGGCAAGGAGGGGGTGAGTGGATGGCTTCTTCCACTGGTTCTGGAGGGGACCTTGTGCCCTGTGATGCAGCACTTGGGGAGTGCAAGGTCACAATCTCTCACCTGGGTGTCAAACCCACAGGATTTGCAGGGTCCAGGATGCACTACAACCCATGGAGGCAGGACTACACACTGCCCGACTGCGGTGGCGGCTGCTCAGTAGTGGCAGTGGCGGTGCTGGTTTTGGGAATGATAGTGGTGGGGGGAGGCTCCAGCCCTAATCCTGAAGCCTCGGATGGCTGCCCACTGGCGCTGCTGCTGCTGGCAGTGGTGCTGGTGGTGGTGCTGGTGGCGGTGCTGTGTCGGGGATGCCGGTGTTGGGAGGGAGTCTCCAGCCCTTCCCTTGCAGCCTCGGAAGGCTGAACTGTCATGGTTGGTGGTGGGGGCTCAGAATCAATCCCAGCACCAGGCCTCCTGTCCTTCCTGCCTGCAGGTGCAGGCCCCTTGCCCTTCCCTTTCGCAGCTGGTGGTGCCTCCTTGCCCTTCCCCCTGGCAGCTGGTGGTGCCTCCTTGCCCTTCCCTTTGGCAGCTGGTGCAGACAGACTGTCAGTGCTGATGGCTGGTTTCCTGGAGCCTCTCCCACCTCCAGTAGCTGCCGACACTACTGTGGCCGTGGACTGGGTGGCTGAGGTGCTCGCCTCGGTTCTGATCACCCTGGCCTGATGGGGGAGGAGGGGGAGGGAAGAGGTCAACACCGGAGAGGAAAAGCTTCTTAGGGACACTGAGGCAGGAAAAGGGTGAAGGTTTGGGAGTGCAGGAAGAAGGAGTGGTTGTAGGAGGTGTCTGTTTGCTGTGTTTGGGTGCAGGTGCACGGGCTGGATGCTGTTGTGAGGTGGATGGCTGTTGGGTGTCTGAGTGCTTGCGTTTGTGTACTTTGGGAGGAGGGGACACAGACACAGTGGGAGAGGACACAGGGGACGTGTGCATGGCGGTTGTGATGGTGACTGCCTGTGAGGTGTGTGCTCTGATAGGTGTGCTGGTGATGGCGGTAGTGGATGAGGATGTAGTGCATGCAGGTGTGAGTGAAGATGCAACTGGGAGGGTGGTAGACAAGGAGGAGGAGGGGGACATAGTGGAGGCAGTGGATATTGTTATGTCTGCATCTGGATGGTGTTTGTGTGAGTGCCTGTGGGATGATGTGTGGTGCTTGTGTTTGCCTGAGCCACTCCTGTGTGTTGGCTTGGATGCATGCTAGTCTGAATGTGTGCTTGGGATAGGTTGGGGTTGAGGTGAATGGGACTGGGTAGCAGAAGTTAGAGGGGGGCTAGAGACAGGGACAATGGCTACCATCAGGGAGGAGGCCAGAGCCTGGATTGATCTCTGTTGGCCCACCATGCCAGAGTGAATGCCCTCCAGGAATGCATGTGTTTGTTGCAAATGGGCTGCCAGCCCCTGGATGGCATTCACAATGGTTGACTGCCCAAAAGAGATGGATCGCAGGAGGTCAATAGCCTCCTCACTCAGGGCAGCAGGGCTAACTGGGGCAGGACCTGAGGTGCCTGGAGCGAAGGAGATGCCCGCCCTCCTGGGTGAGTGGGCTCGGGAAACTCGCTGAGGGGCTGCTGGGAGGGTGGTGTTGGTAAGGGGGTGGCTGCTGTACCCGTATTTAGGGTGGGCTTAGAGGTGTCTGCCACCACCAGGGAGCTTCCATCGGAGGAGGTATCACTGTCCGTACTGTCCCCTCCTGTCTTTGCTGTGGTGCTCGCCTCGCCCTCCGTCCCACTGGTGCCCTCACCGTCGGTGGATTCGGCCTCCTGGGCCCTGTAGGATGCAGCTCCCTCCCTCACTGGTGCCTCTGCTCCTCCGCCAGATGATGCTAATGCACATAAGGACAGGGTAACAAAACAAAAAGGGGAGGGAAGAGACAAAGGATACACTTGTTCAATGGCAGCAACAACACCACCGTTGGCGTACATGACACACACACGCACAGGGAACAGCCCTACGCACTAGACAAAGCACTACCAGTCACAATGCTAGTCACCAGCCCATGGACAGGAATACCTAACAACAATAGCAGCATGCCTGACACCCACAGACCCCTGCCCAGTAGTGGATGCCTACTAGCTTGGTAGGAGTACTAGCCCCTGCCCAACATGGGACCTACCCTGCAATGTCCGGCCTGTCCTAGGGGCACCCACAGGCCCACATCCCCCACCCAGAGACCACCCCACCACGTGCAAGTATGTATATTGGGAAACTGTACTCACCCCCTTGTGGCTGCTGTGATGCCCTCAAGTGCCCATCTAGCTCCTGATAGGCCACCGCCAGTACTCGGGCCATCAGGGGGGTCAGTGTTCGACAGGCACCCCTTCCTCGTTTTGAGGCCATCCCCAGCTGGGCCTCTGCTGTCTTCCTTGCCCAGCATCTCAGGTCCTCCCACCATTTGCGACAGTGGGTGCTCCGCCTGCCGTAGACCCCCAGGGTCCACACGCCCTTGGCGATGGCACGCTACATACCCTTTTTCTGATGGGCGCTGACCTGCAGAAAAATAAACAGATAAAAAGGTATCAGTCAATCCGTTCGGCCTCTTACACTCATGGCCCACCATAGCCCTGATACCCCCTTATGCACAGATATTGCCCACCATATATGCAGCACGCTGCCCAGAACCCTTCCACCAACCACCCTACACGAGGCCCTCACACATAGCACTCCATGCATCAATGCCCCTTGCATCGTGCTCACAGTGTACTCACCTGTTGGTCTGGAGGCCCATACAGCAATCAGTACTCAGGTAGGACCCCATCCACTAGTCTCTCCAACTCCACAGTGGTGAAGGCAGGTGCCCTTTCCCCAATGACAAGAGCCATGGGAGGTGCCAGACACAGGTCACAGCAGCACTTGCAGTGGAGGTCCTCTCCTGTTGAACGTCAGGTAGCAAGTGAGTGAACAGATAGAAAATGCCGGTCACGTCCACAGCGGTGCGTACCGTCACCGCCGGCGTACATCACCATTGGCCACTGTAACCCATAGGCCCCAATGGCAACCAATGAGGCGACTGCCTCCGGCAACGGCGCACAACATCAGTGGCATTATTAATTTCCACATATCCATCCACACAGGACAGGCGGACACCATTTCAGGGGAGGGGTAGGCCATGGCACCTAACTGCATCACTGTTCACATAGGCACCATTTGGGCCTATCCAACAACATACTGTTACAGTCACAATATGCAATGCAGTGTAGTGTTTGGAAATGTGGAATACTGACCAGCTGCTCACTGTTTTGCCCCCTAGATTACAACTGCTGCAGATTAATAGGAGATGGAGACATCCCTGTGTACAGACCCCTGGTGGATTTGTCAACAATGGAGGACAGGCACATTATCCTCACCTATAGACTGAACATGGCCACATATCTGCCATCCATCTGCCCACTGGGATCCCCCCTCTTGTGCAAGTCCTATCTGTGCTCCATTTCTTGGCAACTGGCTCCTTCCAAGTGACAGTGGGCTTGACAGCAGGAATGTCTCAGCCAATGTTCTCAATAGTACTGACCAGAGTGTTGTCTGCCCTGATTAAACACATGTGCAGCTACATTGTTTTCCCCCAGGTGGAGGATTTGGCCACAGTGAAAGCTGACTTCTATGTAATGGGACATATCCCCAACATTATTGGGGCTATTGATGGTACAGATGTTTCATTTGTCCCCCACTTGGAGAAATGAACAGGTCTTCAGAAATCGAAAGAGCTTTCACTCCATAAATGTGCAGATACTGTGCTTAACGGACTAGTACATCTCTCATGTCAATGCAAAGTATCCTGGGTCTGTGCATGATCCCTACATCCTGAGGAATAGCAGCATCCCATATGTGATGGCTCAACTCCGGAGGCACCGGGTATGGCTAATAGGTGAGCCCATGGTTCCCACCAATTATATGTTGGTATATGGGTATGGTGTTGGCCAGAAGGGTTCATGTTTGGCTAACAGGTATCCCTCGATATTTGAAGGTGACTCTGGTGACCCCAACCTCTCATGGCTACTGACCCCTGTGAGGAATCCCAGGACAAGGGCAGAGGAACATTACAATGAGGCACATGAGCGAACAAGGAGAATAATAGAGAGGACATTCGGCCTCCTGAAGGCCAGGTTTTGTTGCCTCCATTTAACAGGTGGATCCCTGTACTACTCACCCAAGGATGTGTGTCAGATCATCCTGGCATGCTGCATGTTTCATAACCTTGCCTTGAGATGCCAGGTGCCTTTTCTGCAGGAGGATGAAGCTGGAGATGGGCGTGTGGCAGTAGTGGACCCTGTGGACAATGAAGATGACGAAGCAGAAGATGAGGATGAGGACAACAGAACAGCTATTATACGACAATACTTCCAGGGACACACAAGTAAGACACTGTAACTTCACTTTGCATTGATAGTTTTGTATTTGACATTGTACATGACAGGCAGATTCTCCCAATTCTATGCCCACTTACTGTACCCTTTGGCATCTCTATTTTTAGATATCTGTGCCCCACTCTGGCACCTGGTGTGCTGACTGCAGCCAACTATAGGTCATTCCTATGTATACTTTACTGTACAGGTGTATTGCGGTGTTTAAACCTTGTTAAACGAATACATACTTAAATCATTTGACGTACTCCATACTTGTATTTTTTCAAAGGGTGTTTCTTTAAGTGCTAATAAGTAGAGAGGTATGTGCAATGGGCTAGGGTGATGGTGGAGGAAAGTCCAGGATAGAGTCCAGTCTATTTGTATCACAGGTGCATTGTCCAAGGGGTCATAGGAAGTGGAGCAATGGCAGTTCAAGATGGACAGGGTGACAGAGTGGGACACAAGGGTGACAATCAGGAGAGTCTTATTTCCTGGCAGGGGTCTTGGCAATGTTCTCTCGCTTTTGCCTGGATCGCAGGGACCATTTGCAGGGTGGTTCTCCTTCTGCAGGGGGAGTGGTGCTGGTGGCCTGTTGTTCCTGTGGCGGGCCTCCTGTCCACTAGCGGCAGTGGAGGTGGAGGGCTGTTCATCTGTGTGGCTAGTGTCAGGGCCCTGTGGTGTGCCACGGCCTCCCTCATGGTCTTGGACATGTCTGCCAACACCCCTGCAATGGTGACCAGGGTGGTGTGGATGTCCTCCAGGTCCTCCCTGATCCCCAGGCACTGTCCCTCCTGCAGCCGCTGGGTCTCCTGCAACTTGTCCAGTATCTGGCCCATTGTCTCTTGGGAATGGTGGTATGCTCCCAGGATGCTGGTGAGTGCCTCATGGAGAGTTGGTTCCCTGGGCCTGTCCTCCCCTGTCGCACAGCAGTCCTCCAAGCTTCCCTGTTGTCCTGTGCCTCTGTCCCCTGAACCGTGTGCCCACTGCCACTGACCCCAGGTCCCTGATCATCCTGTGTTTGTGGGGTTGCCTGGGGTCCCTGTAGTGGTGGACACACTGCTGATTGACGTGTCCTGGGGACAGAGGTATGGGCCCGCTGGGTGGGTGCTGTGCTGGTGTTTCCTGAGGGGGGAGGCTCTGTGGTGGTATGGGACTGTGCCTGGGTAACCGACTGTCCGGAGATCCCTGATGGACCAGGTTGGTCATCCAGATCCAGGCGTCCAGAGCTGCTGTTATCACTGTGGGCCTCTCGTGTGGGGGGACCATGACGTTGTGTTGGGGACCTATGGGGATGTAAATGTAGTGTTATTGTTTCTGCGTGTGACATCTTGTGCATGGGTTTGTTGCCCTGTATGGTTGTGATTGCCCTGTCAGCTTTGCCTTGAGTGAGTAGTGATATTGTGGGCTAGGTGATTCTCTCTAATTTGCATGCTTTAGTGATGGGTGTCCATGCAGGGCTGTGAGTGATGTCCATGCATTGGAGGTGCATGCAGGGCTTGGTATTGGGATGGGTGTGTTGTGATGGTGGGGTGTATGTGAGGTAGTGGGGTGATGGGGTGAGGGTAGGGGTGAGGGTATGTGTTGGCATGCAGGTAGGGGGGTGATAGTAATAAAGATTTGACTTACCAAAGTCCAGTCCTCCAGCTACTCCTTCCAGGCCCTCAGGATGCTGTATTGCCAAGACTTGCTCCTCCCATGTTGTTAGTTGTGGGGGAGGAGGTAGGGGTCCACCGCCAGTCCTCTGTACAGCTATCTAGTGTCTTGCAACCACGGAATGTACCTTCCCCCCTAGGTCATTCCACCTCTTCCTGATGTCATCCCTTGTTCTGGGGTGCTGTCCCACGCCGTTGACCCTGCCCACGATTTTCCACCATAGCTCCATCTTCCTAGCAATGGATGTCTGCTGCACCTGTGATCCGAATAGCTGTGGCGCTACCCGGATGATTTCCTCCACCATGACCCTTAGTTCCTCCTCAGAGAACCTGGGGTGTCTTTGTGGTGCCATGGGTGTAGTGTGTGTGGTGTGATGTGTTGGGGTATATGCTGTAAGGTACGTGGATGGTGTATGGGTGATGGTGTTTTGTGGCTCTGGTTCTGTGGGTGCTACTGGTGTCTCTCTCTGTCTTTTGTCAATTTATTTGAGTCGTAAAGGGTTGTGGGTAGTGTGTATGTGTGTTTTATAGTGGTGTGGGTGTGGTGTGTATGTGTGTCAGGTGTGTGTAGTTTTAATTGTCCAATGTAGTGTTGTTTTGTGAGGTTGGGTGTATTTTGAGCGTGGCAGTATGTACCACCAATGGTTTACCGCGGTTGAATGTCCGCTGCTGTGATTCATGGATCATAATGCTTTGGGCGTCGTTCTGTTGGCGTAACGGTGTGGGTTTTGCTACTGCCACTTTATCATTGACCTTTGGGGTAGCGGACCTGTGTGTGTGGCTGTATAATGATGGATTGCTATGTGTGGGTCATAATAAGGGTAGCGGTAAACCGCGGCGGTATGTTGGCAGCAGTCGGCATGGCGGTAAGCGGAACTTACCGCCAATGTCATAATGAGGGCCTATATGTGATGAGAGCAGGATAAAATCTATTGTGGATCCCTTGCCTTTGCCTATATTTGTTGGCAGGTTAGAATCATGTTCCTTAAAGAAATCTACACTAAAAAGTAAGCGGTGCTTAGTTACAACCTGGTTTAATGCAGTTCCATATGTAGTATGAATAAAGTGTGTTACATTTTCCTCTTGCCAATCAATGACCCCACAGACACAGTCATCTCTGAAAGGGCAAGTAGAAATGTTAAAATCCCCCATCCAGAAGATGGCCCCCTATCTGGGTGTCTCTTGCAATAATCTGTTTTAAATTGGTCCAGATCACTTTTTAAGTCATTTGGGTGGTTTGTAAAACCATTGAAATAAAAATTAATTAATAATACATCCAGAAACTTGGGGAAAAGCAAGAGCAAAATTTGGCAACAAGGGGCACATAACAACGTTTCAACTTTCAAATTGCTTATTCTTATAGAGATGAGAACTCTTAATTCCCCCTTTGCCTGCCTGATGTTGATGATGCAGCGGCTACACAAAAGTATTGAAATCCATTAACGTAGAAATCCTCAATGGTCCAGGTCTCTTGCCAACACACTGTATCACACTTATTAATTAGTTTCAACCAGTCCTCATTATCCAGCTTCTTACTTATTCCTGCTATGTTCTGTAGGAAAGTACCATCTTGCCTAGCATGTTACCCCCATATTTCACTGTATATATGTTGTTTTAGTCTATGTGTCACTGGGACCCTGCCAGGCAGGGCCCCAGTGCTAATAAGTATGTGCCCTGTATGTGTTCCCTGTGTGATGCCTAACTGTCTCACTGAGGCTCTGCTAACCAGAACCTCAGTGGTTATGCTATCTCTGCGTTCCAAATTTGTCACTAACAGGCTAGTGACTAAATGTACTAATTCACATTGGCATACTGGTACACCCATATAATTCCCTAGTATATGGTACTGAGGTACCCAGGGTATTGGGGTTCCAGGAGATCCCTATGGGGTGCAGTATTTCTTTTGCCACCCATAGGGAGCTCTGACAATTCTTACACAGGCCTGCCACTGCAGCCTGCGTGAAATAACGTCCACATTATTTCACAGCCATTTACCACTGCACTTAAGTAACTTATAAGTCACCTATATGTCTAATCTTCACCTGGTAAAGGTTGGGTGCAAAGTTACTTAGTGTGTGGGCACCCTGGCACTAGCCAAGGTGCCCCCACATCGTTCAGGGCCAATTCCCCGGACTTTGTGAGTGCGGGGACACCATTACACGCGTGCACTGTACATAGGTCACTACCTATGTACAGTGTCACAATGGTAACTCCGAACATGGCCATGTAACATGTCTAGAATTGTCCCCCCAATGCCATTCTGGCATTGAGGGGACAATTCCATGATCCCCCGGGTCTCTAGCATAGTACCCAGGTACTGCCAAACTGCCTTTCCGGGGTCTCCACTGCAGCTGCTGCCTACCCCTGAGACAGGTTTCTGCCCTCCTGGGGTCCAGGCAGCCCTGGCCCAGGAAGGCAGAGCAAAGGACTTCCTCTGAGAGAGGGTGTAACACCCTCTCCCTTTGGAAATAGGTGTGAGGGCTGGGGAGGAGTAGCCTCCCCCAGCCTCTGGAAATGCTTTGATGGGCACAGATGGTGCCCATCTCTGCATAAGCCAGTCTACACCGGTTCAGGGATCCCCCAGCCCTGCTCTGGCGCGAAACTGGACAAAGGAAAGGGGAGTGACCACTCCCCTGACCTGCACCTCCGAGGGGAGGTGCCCAGAGCTCCTCCAGTGTGTCCCAGACCTCTGCCATCTTGCAAAACAGAGGTGTTTGTGGCACACTGGACTGCTCTGAGTGGCCAGTGCCAGCAGGTGACATCAGAGGCTCCTTCTGATAGGCTCTTACCTCCCTTGGTAGCCAATCCTCCTTCCTTGGTAGCCAAACCTCCTTTTCTGGCTATTTAGGGTCTCTGCTTTGGGGAATTCTTCAGATAACAAATGCAAGAGCTCACCAGAGTTCCTCTGCATCTCCCTCTTCACCTTCTGCCAAAGGATCGACCGCTGACTGCTCAGGGCGCCTGCAGAACCGCAACAAAGTAGCAAGACGACTACTAGCAACCTTGTATCGCTTCATCCTGCTGGCTTTCTCGACTGTTTCCAGGTGGTGCATGCTCTGGGGGTAGCCTGCCTCCTCTCTGCACCAGGAGCTCTGAAGAAATCTCCTGTGGGTCGACGGAATCTTCGCCCTGCAACCGCAGGCACCAAAAGACTGCATCACTGGTCCTCTAGGTCCCCTCTCAGCACAACAAGCGTGGTCCCTGGAACTCAGCAACTCTGTCCAAGTGACTCCCACAGTCCAGTGACTCTTCAGTCCAAGTTTGGTGGAGGTAAGTCCTTGCCTCCCCACGCTAGACTGCATTGCTGGGTACCTCGTGACTTGCAGCTGCTCGGGCTCCTGTGCACTCTTCCAGGATTTCCTTCGTGCACAGCCAAGCCTTGGTCCCCGACACTCTAACCTGCAGTGCACAACCTTCTGAGTTGTCCTCCGGCGTCGTGGGACTCCCTTTTGTGACTTTGCGTGGACTCCGGTTCACTCTTCTTCCAAGTGCCTGTTCAGGTACTTCTGCTGGTGCTGCCTGCTTCTGTGAGGGCTCCCTGAGTTGCTGGGTGCCCCCTCTGTCTCCTCCTTCAAGTGGCCACATCCTGGTCCCTCGTGGGCCACAGCAGCACCCAAAAACCTCTACTGCAACCCTTGCAGCTAGCAAGGCTTGTTTGCGGTCTTTCAAAGGGGAAGTTCCTAGTCCTCCTCTTTCTTGCAGAACTCCAAGCTTCTTCCAACAGGTGGCAGCTTCCTTGCACCCTCAGCTGGAATTTCCTGGGCTCCTGCCCACTCTCGACACTGTTGCGACTATTGGACTTGGTCCCCTTGTCTTACAGGTACTCAGGTCCGGAAATCCACTGTTGTTGCATTGCTGGTGTTTGTTCTTCCTGCAGAATCCCCCTATCACGACTTCTGTGCTCTCTGGGGGTAGTAGGTGTACTTTACACCTACCTTTCAGGGTCTTGGGGTGGGCTATTTTTCTAACCCTCATCGTTTTCCTACAGTCCCAGCAACCCTCTACAAGCTCACATAGGTTTGGGGTCTATTTGTGGTTCGCATTCCACTTTCGGAGTATATGGTTTGTGTTGCCCCTATACCTATGTGCTCCTATTGCAATCTACTGTAATTTTACACTGCTTGCATTACTTTTCTTGCTATTACTTACCTAATTTTGGTTTGTGTACATATATCTTGTGTATATATCTTATCCTCATACTGAGGGTACTCACTGAGATACGTTTGGCATATTGTCATAAAAATAAAGTACCTTTATTTTTAGTACTTCTGTTGGTTTTCTTGTTATATTGTGCATATGACACCAGTGGTATAGTAGGAGCTTTACATGTCTCCTAGTTCAGCCTAAGCTGCTTTGCCATAGCTACCTTCTATCAGCCTAAGCTGCTAGAAACACCTCTTCCACACTAATAAGGGATAACTGGACCTGGCACAAGGTGTAAGTACCTCTGGTACCCACTACAAGCCAGGCCAGCCTCTTACATGTTCCAAGACAGGAGACGGAGGCAGTCTAACTCAACAGTGTCATCTAAGGTGATGGATTTGCTTGAGACTTCTCCTCTGTGATTCTCAAAACTGGCATCAAGGGGAGGAGAAAGAGAGAATAAAGGATTAGCCACAGGTGCGACCAGTCATTCTATATCGAACAAGAATTAATGGACTGCAAAATGATTTTCGAGAACAAAGGGGTTAATAGTCTAAACAGCTGGGTTAAGGTCTGGGCCAAGCATTTTACAAGCCGTTGATGGTAGAATAGAGGGCTGATAAAAGAAATACAGTAGGAGTGCACAAATCTTGCCCATCCCGTTAACAGAATGATCATGTCTGTGTAATAATTGTCTTGGCATGTGGGAGTTCCTGAAATTTCCACGACACAATCACCCTTTGAAGTCTTAGGAGAATAGTACAGCCAGCCAACCCACCTAATCATAGGAATTCTGTCAACTAGGTCAGTTGGCCAACCTGAATATGACTTGCACCAATGGGCAACTTTATTTTTTAAGTCCTGCCAATCTTTATGCATGCCTACACTCACAGGTGAGATGCCTTCCAGTATGATGACACACAGCATACATTTGGGCAGAAGTTGCAAAAGGTCCCCACACTCCTGGCTCAAACCCACATTGCTTTTTAGACTAATATGCTCACGGGAGAGAGTATTATTGACCAATGGGACAGTTTTCAGATGCTGTGGATGAGAGACCAAGGCGGTCACATTCCACTTTAGCTCACGTAAGTCCCAAGATACCACACAGCTTCTTTTCATATAATTAACATAACTCTTGTATTGTATTGTATTGTATTGTAAGGCTTTTATAGAGGGCATTCCGGCAAATAGCATCGAAGCGCTAGTCCTAATGAGATATAGAGAGACCATTCCATAATGAGCGGTGCTTAGAAATCCCAGCCTAGTGGGAAAAAAGCCAAGTTTTTAATTTCTTTCTAAAGGCAAAATATGTTTCTGTCCGTCTGATCATCCGTGGTAGGGAGTTCCAAAGTCTGGCCGCCTCCACAGAGAAGGCTATGTCCCCCCACCTGACCCTATGACAGCGGGGTACCGAAATAAGTTGTCTAGACGAAGATCTAAGAATCCTAGACGGTTGGTACGGCTGTAGAACTGAACTCAAATATTCACAGCCCTCTGAGTGGTAGGCCTTGTATGATAAACAAAGGGATTTAAACTTGATCCTTTTGTCAACTGGTAACCAGTGAAGCTGTATGAGGCAGCTACTAGCGGAAGGCGTGCGGGGTAGATTCAGGATCAGGTGAGCCGCTGTGTTCTGAATAAGATGACGTTTGTGGAGGGTGGATTTGCTAATATTTAGCAATAGAGCATTACAATAGTCTAGTCTAGATATGACTAGCGCCAAGACCACAGAAACTTTCAGATTTTCATGCAAAAATGGAAACATTTTCTTCAGAGTTTTCAGAGCCCAATAACAGCCATTAACCGTCTGGTTAACCTGCTGCTCGAAAGAAAGGGAATTGTCAAAAAACCATCCCCAAATGTCTAGCTGAAGTGCACGGAACCGGGCACTCGCTGCAGGACTCCAGCCACCAGCGAGCACTCCAAAGTTTGCTGTCTAGACCAAAAAGAATGATTTCTGTCTTGTCTCCATTTAGTTTGAACCAATTGCTGCACATCCAGCTGTTAATCGCAATCATACATTGCTGAAATCTATCCCTTGTTTCTTCCCAGTTGCGAGAGACTGAGATAATCAGCTGCGTGTCATCTGCGTAGGACACAATGTGGAAGCCAAAAGAACGCACCACACTGGCCAATGGGGCAAACATTAAATAAGGTAGGTCTAAGAGAAGACCCCTGGGGGACACCACAAGGCAATTGAAAAGGAGTTGCCCTGTGGTCTCCGCAGGACACTGTAATAAATCTGTTGGTCAGAAAGGATGTGAGAATATCAAGTGCTTTGTCTCTTATTCCTGCCTGATGTAGACGCTGGATAAGAAGTTGCAGAGATATAGTATTGAGGGCTGCGGACAAGTCAAGCAAGACAAGAATGGTACCCTCCCCCTGATCCACTCTTCTGCGAATAATATCTGCTGAAGATATCAGCGAGGTTTCCATGCTTTCAGCACGGAGAAATCCGTGTTGGGATGAATCCAAGCTGCCATTCGCCCGTAAAAAGTCTGCCAGTTCCGTATTCAGGTGCCTTTCCAGGATTTTGGCTAAGGTAGGTAACAGAGAAATTGACAAAGATTTGTCCAATCTGTTACGTCCTTGCCTGGTTTCTTGATTAATGGAATAACAATGGATTCTTTCCAGGTCTGCATGTACTGGTTCCAAGACAGTAGATATCAAGTCGGGAACTAACTTGAGAATCCGCGGGGGCAGGGATCATTCGGAGAGCCGGAATTCAGAGATTCTTTTGGATGATAAAGGCTGAAAGCAATTTAGCCTATTGGCAGCGTCAGGAGATAATGAGTACTCCATCATGCTCCCCTGTAATGCCAGAGTAATTTGTGCAAAATTGGCCTGCAGTTGCGTGATTTTGTTTTTAAAGAAATCTGCAACTTTTCGGCAAAAAGATTCTGAATTCTCTAAACTGGAAGGCGGGTGTGCAGAGTGAGAGAGCGAACTACTTTAAACAGTTCCTTTGGTTCGCTCTGAACCTCTCTAATAATACAGGAGAAATATTCAGTTTTTGCTGATCTGATGGCCAATTTATGGTTCTCAAGGGTCCTCCGAAGTTTATCCCTCTCTATCTTGGCTTTATTAAGCTGCCATTTGCGCTCCTGTCTGCGATACATTCTCTGCCAATCTTTAAGTTCCTCAGAATACCATGGGGCAGATAGGGAGTGTCCTTGTTTAGGATCAAATAGGACCAGAGGAGCTAGAGTATCTATAGCTGGTCTCGTTCCCATTTTAAAGATTTCCAAATTCGTACGGCCCAACGCTTTTGCCTGTTCCCAGCCTGCCTTAAGAGCCCAGGCGAGGTTAGTCTCCTGTACCTTATGCCATGGTCTCCTAAGTTTGATCAAAGGATGAATTTTAGGGGCAATATCTGTGCCTACTAACTTGAAGGACAGCAGATGATGGTCAGTCCAGTCCAAGGCCCTATAATCTGACCTGGTGCCATTTCCATGCCGAATTAAAGTGCCATCCAGCGTATGCCCTGCACAATGTGATGGAGTCAGATCCCCATTAAGCCAATCCAGACTCAGCATCAAACTCAGAAATTCACAGATAGCTGGATCGGACTGATCTTCTAAATGAAGGTTAAAGTCGACTAAGACAATTTCTTTAGGAGACAGAATCATGGGTTCCAGCATAGAGGACCAGGCCGAAAGAAAATCCTTCTTGGGGCCGGGTGGTCTATATAATAGTAGTCCCTCAAGAAGAATTGTACGCTGGAGGCGAATCTTAAAAAAAGCTCCTTCACAAATGGTCTGGCTGATGTGGAGCCCCTCAAGCGTACAGCAAAAATGATTTTTAAAGATAACTACAAGCACACCTCCTCTCTTCTCTAGCCTGTATAGTCTGGAAAAAGAGTACCCTGGGGGAAAAGCCAATAAAAAGTCTGGGTTAGAATCTTCTTTAGCCCAAGTTTCTGTGATAAAGAGGCAATCGAAGTGAGCCGCTTCAATCAGTTCCCTGATTTCAAATGTGTGCTTAACCAGAGAGCGGGCATTAATTAATCCACAGGTAATGTTAGATTGCCCACTGCCTGTCAACTTATTATTTCGCCCCTGGGTTTGTATCTTGAGTATGAGGCTGCCTTTCTTCGGTGTTGTGTTGGAACTCCAGCCGCAGGTCTCACAGTTTAGAGTACTAAAGTGGTTGGGATCCATCAGAGTACAGTGCATGTTAGTGGCTTCACAGTTAAGGGCTAGTAGCTCTTGTTTTGAGAAGGTCTTGAGAAGGGGGGGGGGTAGGGCTTTAGAGTAGAATGTCTGGCCCACGGCCCCATCCGGTCGCAGACGGGCACAGACGGGCTTGCCTTAGGTGCACCTTTGGCGTGCCTTCGGCGCGCACGCTGCGCGGCCGTCTCTCCATCCGCTTATATGCAGGAATGGAAGCCGTCCGGTCAATCCTGCCTGGGAGAGACTAGACCATTGACTAGTTTCTCCCACCAAAATGGCCGTCGCAGTGCTGCAGTACCAAACGAGGTGGGCTCTAACAGGCCCTAACCTCAAGAATGCAAGCCGACTGTGGCGGAGGTTTAAAGGGAGAAAAATCAAATAATGAACAGGCAAGGGAAGCTATACAGGTAGGATGAATAGTGACATTTCAGTAAAAAGGCAAGGGCAAGCTGCCCGAGCCAATTGAGAGTCAGAGAGATGCAACATTCAAAGTACGCTGTGCTCAACAATACAATAATAATTAAATAGATAAAAAAGTAAAGATCACATTAAAATAGTTAAGGGAGCGTAAGAGTGCCCCTCTGCCCCATAACAATAAAAAATAAAACAACTCTCTGTCTGTACCTCATTTTCTACAAGAATATAAAAGAAATACAATACAATATGTAAGAATATGAATTGACTTACATAAACTACATAAAGTGCAACTACTAAATATCTGTCAGAAAAAAATATAATTTATATAAACATCTTGCACTATTTCCTCCATTCATTTCATAATCCTCCAAATACTTAGAGTTTTTCACTTTTCTGTAAGCTTGTCTTACTTCCAGGTTTCCATTCTCTTTATTTTTTTCTTCTTTTCCATTTGCTTTATTTTTTTCTTCTTGAACCTTTCCTACCACCCCATATTTCACTACAACCACTCTGTTAGGATTCCATATTCTAGCATCAGCTGTTTTAACCTCATTCAAGTTGTATCACTCTTAAAGGATCTGAGAACTTTCTGCTGCTTCCTGGCATCCTGATTGGCGCCCAATCACCCACATTCACATCAGTGACTTTCACTTTATTCCTTGTGTCAAACCATTATTTCCTCTTCAATTTTCTTTTCCTTCCTCTCTTTCACCCAAGAAGGAGCCATTACACTGTTTGGTGTTCTTCTTCTAAAGAGCTCAAACGAAGATTTTAAAAGTCACTGAATGGGGATTAAACGATACACATCAACTTTCCTACATACTTCTTCCCTCCATTCCTCAGCATTATCCTTAGCCATCCTGATGGTTTCCTTCAACACCTTGTTGAAACGTTCCACTACATCATTGGCCTCTGGGTGCTACAAAGCATAGTTCTTGTGTTTAATTCTGTTCTCCTTTACAAACTCCTCACTTTATTTGGAAACTAAGGTGGTCATTACGAGTTTGCTGCTCCTAGGACCGCTATGGTAGCGATGGCAGTCACACAGCTGTCGGCCCGGCTGACAAGACTGCCATATTATTAGCATGGCGGTGTTCCCAACAGAACACAGCCAATATACCTACAGTACCGCCAGTGCAGACAGACCGCCGTAGCCGGCGGTAGGCATCTCCATGCCGGTGGAGACCATGTTCCTGCCGACCAAATTACGAGGTTGTACACCACCAGGATTTCTGGGGCGGTCTCACTGCCACAAAAAGCCTAGCAGAAACTAACAACATAAAAGGAGACACTCACCTTCAGGAACATAAACACATTTGCAGCCACCATGGAACACAAACTTGAAGTCATCCCACTGCTCCTGCTGGCCATACAACTCCAGAACCAGCGATGAAGACAACCACCGTAAGTACACCCACCTAGCACACACTGGAGGGAAGCCGATTAGTACACATGCAAACATAACACACAACACCGGCACGGCTAGCCATGGCCACACACACACACACACACACACACACACGCAAACATACACCTATACCAACACACAAACACATCTACAGACACACACTCACATACAAACAACACACACCACGGCCAACATACATGTGCCGTATGCACACCATACCACACACACAACAGCCACTGTCAAATACATCCACAGACAACACCACTGAGCCACAGACCGACAAAACCATTGTAACCACACAAACACATTGACAGAGAGGCTCACCGCACACCTCCCAGGAAAACACATATTGGCAGCAACACGTAACAACAGCACACAACCAATACAATCAATAACACTGCCAAACAACATATCCGATCACACGCCACATCCACCCAACACACAAAGTACATCACAGATGCATCACAACACACACACCACTACCACACAATGCCACATAACAACAACACAACACATCACAACAAGTCTATAGCACAACTCACCCACACAACTCATGCTGCTACACAAACACATCACATACACAGAAGACACATACCAAATCACACATATACAACACATGCATGTGGAAGGAAAGCCAGGACAAGTTTGTAACCCTCGACACCAAAGGTTCACTGGTGCAGATATAACAAATATATATAATATGATATCCAAAAAACAATGTACAACATGGGCCTACTGACCAGTCCAATTGTTTATAGTGCCCCAGGCACACTGGCCAATGTATCTGGGCCCAACTTCACTCCTGACTGCAAAGTGGCCTCCACATGGCAGGGGCATCAATGGGGCAGGCAGGCACCTCAGGGATTATGGGGCGTGAAGTAGAAGCTTGGGTTTGGGAGGGTCTCCATTGGTTTAGATTTGAAGAGGGGTTTGCCCTTAGTCTTAGACTTTAGGGCAGGGCCCTTGGTTTTGCACTTGGGAGGGGTGACTTTAGTTTCCGTAGGGGTCGAAGTCTTTGCTGGGGGAGGGGCATGGGCAGTTCAAGGGGCTCCATGGGAGAAATGGGAGGTGGAAAGACTGGGTTTGGGGAGGGTATCAGGGTGCTTGGGGGAAACAGGGACCGTGTCAGTGGGAGGGAACAGGGCAAAATCAGAAAGGAATCTTTTTTTAGGGACACAAGGGTGGTCATGGGAAATATGTTTGGGAGTGAATGGAGACGGGGTGCTCGAGAGGTGTGTGCCTTCGACGCTGGTGTATGTGTTGATGCCTTGTGTGTGTGCAGGGTGACTGTTGGGTGGGTGAATGTGGATATTTAGGTGTAGTGGGAAGCGGGGGGAAGAAGATGCAGGGAGATGGCAGGGTGGATTTGTGAGTGCCTGTTGGGGTGGTGTCTGCAGGTAAAGTGGATGTGCTGCATGCAGGGGTGTTGGTAGTCATGGTGAGTGCGCATGTGGTGTATGGGATGGATGTATGGGGGTCTGATATTGTAGTGACGTGGGCATGAGGAGACTTGTGGCTGGATCTGGGAGTGTTGATGTGGTGATAGTATGTTTGAGTGGTGTAGTGTCTGTGAGGGAGGAGGTGGTGGGGAAACTGTGTAGGGAGTGGATGTTGTTGTGCCTGTATGTGTCTGTTGTCGGTGTGCATGGCGGTGGAGGAAATTGTGGTGCCTCTGTTTGTCTTTGCAAACTGTGTCTGTTGAGGTGGATGAATGGTGGTCTGGCTGTGCTCTCCGGATGGGTGTGGGATTGGGCAGTTAGCTGGAAGGGGGACGGAAGATGAAGGGACAGTGGCTGCCATCAACGAGGAGGCCAGAACCTGAAAGAATCTCTGCAGGGCAGTCAGGGCACCGTTAATGCCTTCCCGGTAGGCATTCGTCTGTTGCATCTGTGATTTCAGTCCCTGGATGGCATTCACGATGGTTGACTGTTCCACAGAGATGGAACTCAGGAGGTCAATAGCCTCTTCATTGAGGCTAGCAGTGCGGACTGGGGCAGGGGCAGAGGTGCCTGCGGCGAAGGAGATGCCCACCATCCTGGGTGAGCGGGCACAGGCAACTGGGTGGGGAGCTACAGGGAGAGCGTTGCTGGTAAGGGGGGTGGTGGACAAGGATGGTGCTGGGATGGTCCCAGATGGCTCCACCACCACCAGGGAGCACCCATCGGAGGAGGAATCCAAAAAGGATATTGTAGATCTTGGCACTCCTCTCACCCACTATCCCACTGGTCCCCTCGGCTCCGCTGGTCTCAGCCTCCTGGGTCCCATGGGCTGCAGCTTCCCCACTCTTCGGTGTCCCTTTTCCTTTGCCTGATTATGCTGATGCACACAAAGACAGAGGAGGAGAGGGAGGGAGGGTGGTTCGAGAAAGAAAGGGTGGAATGGGTCAATACCTAATCAGTATTCACACAGAGTAACAACCTCATATTCAGCCGGTATGCCATGTCAATGCATGCCTTTACATTGACCTGCACAACTGTGGGAAACCATAGGGGAAGCAAAAGCTATGCAGCCAAAACCTACTAATGTGGGAACATTGGCACTCTTTGATTTGATGAAGGGTCATACAATACACAGTAGCACAGTACTTGGCACACTCCCATGGTCGTTTACCTAGACATACCCTGCACTCCTTACTCAACCTATTCCTGCATGGCAAGGTAGCATGCCAACAAATCCATTAACAATGTGGGTAGTAATATCTTGGCCCCCTGCAGCCTTCTACACATAGGTTGAAGCAACTGATTGAGAACTCACCAATTATCTCTGTCATAGTGGCAGTCTATTACTGAAAGCAATGCCCTACTTGCTTGCACGAGTGTCAGGAGTCAAGTAAGCTATGCAACAGAAAATGGCGGTCACGGCCGACGCATACATGACAGTTACTGCTGGCATTAATTATCATTGGCCCCAGTCTCTCATAGGCAACAATGTTAGCCAATGAGGAGTTGCACAGTGGTCGAGACCGCTTACCGCCATGACGACTAACGCCGGTGAAATTAGGTCACTTCAATCTGTCCTGTGCTTGCAGGACAGGCAGCTGACATTTTATATTTAGGTTATGTATTGTAGGTGAATGATAAGTGCGTCATGGATGAGTTTTAGTGACATGTGAATAGATTTATTATGTTCACACTTCAAAACAAGGTTCACACATGTGATATTCATGGATAGTGTAGTTAGATGTACTGATAACTATGACACAAATGTGCAGTCACTTGCTGGCTCATAGTCAGGGTAAATATATCTATATGTTCAAATGTCACATACACCTTATTACCTGTGGGAATAGGGTGTTGTAACATGGAAGTGTCAAATGTTTTGTGTGTGCCAAGCTGTCTGTCTGGGGCTGCAACTGTCATCAATGATGGCATACATGGTCAGTCTACATGCCCTAATGGATTCAGTGTACTTCAGTGTTATATCCACAGTACTCTTGTATGCTACTTGTATAGTGTTAGATGGCTTGTGAACTGTTGACATCTACTTGTGCCTATTCCTCTCTACCATTCCTAGATACCATGCAACAGTGAGAATGGGACATGCACCCGTGCACCGGACCTAGTCAACCTTGCTACCCTGGAAGAGAGACACATCATCCAGACCTATTGTCTGAGCCGTCAGACCATCATGGAACAGTGTACTCAGTTGGAGCCGGATATCTTGGCTGCCATACGTAATCCCTATGCCATCCCTCCAACAGTACAGTCATTGTATGAGCTATACTTCCTTGCCTCAGGCTCGTTCCAGACTACAGTGGGCTAGGCAGCAGGAATGTCGCAGCCCATGTTCAGTCATGTGTTGAAGGATGTCCTGTGTGCTTTACTCAAACATCTGGACAGCTACATCAGATTCCCCCAATGTGCGGATTTGCCTACTGTTAAAGCTGACTTCTATGATATAGTACATATCTGTCATGTGATAGAGGCCATAGTCGGCACCCACATTGCTTGGTTCCTCCCAGGGCCAATGAACTAGTGTATAGGAACATGAAAATGTTTTACTCTATCAGTGTCCAGGTGGTGTGTCTCGCTGACCGGTATATCTCCCAGACGACGGCCAAGTTTCCTGGTTCTCTGCATGACTCCTACATTCTGAGGAACAGCAATGTCCCACACATGATGGCACAACTACAGGGATAGGGCCTGGCTCATTGGTATGTATCCAATAGTATATGTGCATCTGCTATCTCGCCTCTCTTCACAATCTGCCCTGTGTCCCTACCGGTATTGTAACATGTCAAACCTTTGTGCACACTGGTACTCTGGCTATCCTAACCTACCATGGCAGCTGATACTAGTGAGATACCCGACCACAGATGGGGAACACCATTTCAATGAGGCCCACGGGTAGACGAGGCATGTCATCGACAGGACCTTTGGGCTACTGAAGGCCAGATTCCAGTGTCTACACGTCTCAGGAGGTACCATGCTCTACAGACCACTAAATTACTTCCAGATGGTTGTTGCCTGCTGCATGCTACACAATCTAGCCCTGAGACCTCACATCGCATTACTGGATGTTGAGGAGGTGGCAGCTGGACCAGTGGCTGCTGATGGTGACATGGATAGTGATGAGGATGCAGCTGTCTCTAGAACAGAGTTGATCCAACAATACTTCAAATGAAATACAGATATGTGTTAAGTGTGATGTATGTGAACTGTATTGCTGTCTGACTTGTGACATTGCTCCTCCTGGTGCATGCCATCAGTGGAAGTGTTAAGTGCAGCTATCCCTCTGTGTGGGTTTGGGGGGAAACATATTGGCCATCTGGGAAGGTGTTACTTTTCTAATGTCAGAGCTATTTTACTTTGCTGTTGTCTAGCATCACATCTGCAAAGACTTGGGCATGTTGTTTGTTCCCTGTACTGCTATGGCAACTGCAATGTGACTGTCAAACATATTAGTGTTATCAGTATTGATACCTATTGTCACAGTACACAATGGACGATTATGGAACATAACTTTTACTGACAGTGGAACTTGCCTTTAGTGGAGTTGCGTCAGCTGTGAGGGGTGGACCATTGGAAATGCATGTCTGGAAAATGTGGGTCTGCCATGGTAATGTGTTAACATTCCACATGCCAATTTGCACTTGGGAGGTCGACAATGTACTGCATGTATGTTGAGTGGGCAACATTGACCCCTATTGTGATGGTTGTCCCTGTCTTGGTCTATTTGCAGGACTGTTGGGTAGTGCAACTCTGGTTCCTAACTTGACTGGTGGCTCCCTTGGCACTTGATTTCAGAATGTGTCTGTTCTACTGTCAAACTTGTTGCACGTTGCTCCCTTTTCTGTCCATCTTCCAGACTTTCAATGGTCAATGGGTTAACTGTAATGACATAATGTACAACAGAAAATCTTACTTGTTACAATAAAGACAGATAAGCAGTAGCTGTGCTCAGTGGTGTTTATTGTGATTCACAAGTGCAATGGGTGATGAATGGGGTCATGGTGGATGAAATCATCAGAGTAGTTGGACCAGCTGTAGGTAGTACACGTCCAGTATCCAAGGAACCATGGGAAAATGGAGACATGACAGTGAACAGTCAACAGGGTGTCTCAGTGGCACACAGTAGAGAATGATCAGAAGAGGCTCACTTCCTGGCAGTGGTTTTGGTCTTGGCATCAGGTCCTGCAGGATGACTGGATGGACGATGTTGGTCTGCGTATCCTCTGACAGGACCTCCATTTCACTAGCTGCGGCAGAATTGGATAGGTCAGCTGGTATGTGGCTAGTGGAAGGGGTCTGCTGGTGGGAGGAGGATGCACGCAGGATGCTAGTAAGTTCCTACGACACCCCTGCAATGAGGCCATGGTGGCATTGTGAGCCTACCACTGCTGCATGGCCTCCTCGCGGTGTTCCTTCTGCAGCCTTTGGTTCTCCTGCAAGGTTCAGAGGATCTGGCCCATCTTGTCCTGGGATTGCCGGTATGCTCCCAGGACTTGGGAGGTGGCCTCCTGGCCAGTCGTTTCCCTTGGGGGCCCCATCCCTTGGCCCACAGGTGTCCTGCCACTGCCCTGGTCCCTCTGTGCCTGTGCCCCTGGCACAGTGTGCCCACTCACAGTTACACCAGGACTTTCATCATCTTGGGTGTGAGGGGTTGACTCTGGTCTCTGTACTGTGGGGCACACTGCTGATCATACAGTCCTTGAAACACAGGTTTGGGACGAGGGGTTGGCTGTGCTGTTGTTGCCACTGGGATGGGGGACTCAGATGTGGGCAGGGTGGGGCTGGTGGTACTGGTGAACTGACCAGTTGGCCTAGATGGGACAGGTAAGTCATCAATGTCCAGACATCCGCTGGGGCTTTTATCCTGGGGAGGGCTAGCTGTCTCTGGCATCCTCTGCAGCATGGCAGTGTCAGGGCTACCTGTGGATGGAGAGGGAGAAAGTTACACTGTGGAGGTGTAGTTGTTAGTTTTATGGTCTGATGCATACAGTGGCTTGACTTGCTTCCCAGTGATGGCAATGACAGATGCAGCACTGCAAACCCATTGTTTGTGGGAGATGGATTGTGACATTGTTTCCATGTTCCATTGAGGGTAGTGGATAGTGGATAGCATTGCTGTAATTGCCATGTAGTAGTATGCAGTCAAAACATCCAGTATGTGTAACATGTGCAATGCTTTTACGTGCAGGTGTTCCACTGTGAGGTGGGAATGGCATCTTTACATGTGTAGGGAGTAATGCATTGTGGGAGTTGTGGTGCTTGCCTTTGTGAGTGCTATCCGTGCACTAGGAAGGGACTGTGTGGGGATAGTGGGAGTCGGTGGTGTTGCATGCAGGAGAGGGATATCAGGTGATTGGGGTGGGGGCAGAAGTGTGGGTTGGGGTGAAATGGGGAGTGATAAGGTGATGGGGACACATGCTGTACAGGAGTCGTTGGTGCCTGGGGAGTGTTGTTGACTTACCAGGGTCCAGTTCTCCGGTTATTCTAGTCAGGCTCTCTGGATGCATGATGTCCAAGACCTTCTCCTCCCATGATGTGAAATTTGGGGTAGGAGGTGGGGGTCCACCGCCAGTCTTGTTGATGGCAATCTGGTGTCATGAAGCCAGGGAACGCACATTCCACCTCTTCCTGTTGTCCTCCCTTGTGTTTGGATGGGTGCCCACTAAGTTGACCCTGTCAACTATCCTCTGCTATACCTCCATTTTCCTGGCTATGGATGTTTGCTGGACATGTGATCCCAACAGTTGTGGCTCTACCCTGACGATTTTATCAACCATGACTCTCAACTCTTCGTCTGTCAATCGTGGGAGCTTTTCAGGGGACGCAGTGGTGGTGAAGTGGTTTTGGGGGTGCTGTGCGCAAGGGTGCGGTGTTTTGGGCTTGATGGGGTGTGGGGGTGCTTAGTTTGGTGTGCTGCTGTGTATGTGTACAGTTGTGATGTGTGTATTGTGTTGGTGGTGCATTTGTGTGGTGAAGTGTGTATGTGCCTATGGTGTATCGGTGGTAAGTGATGGGTTTATTGGTCGTCGCTGTCTGCCAGTGGTTGCAGTTGCAAAGGATTGTGGGTTGTGTGGCAGTGTGTTTTATAGTGCTAACACCTTGTGCTGAGACATAAATTTTGCCAGCAACAAATCTTTTCTTATACTCAATCTTCCACATGAAATAACCTTTCAATTTTATAGGTGCCCCTCCATATGCAAATGGTTTGATATCTGGTTTCAGCAATTTTACTTTTCCCACTAGATGTTGATTATAAAATGCATTAGATAGCAACATTATTTTCAACTCCTGAATATAATAACCCTTTTGTCTGTTTCCCATTCACAAGAATATTAACAATAGGATATTTTTTATCCACTTCAAACTTGCAAAACTATCTGCCACACTCAAAATCAGAATCATTGATACTTTCTACAACCACCTCACTGACCTTAACATTGTTTTTAACACTTTTGTTCTTACATTCACTTTGGTAGTGTAATTTCTTGCTATTCTTGCTGGACATTCTTTATGAAAAGCTATATGTTTTTTACTCTCACATCTGAAGCAATTTCTCAGATCTTGTTTTTCTCCCTGACGTTGTTGTTTTTATCTCTGACCCTTTTCTGATCTAGACCACTCTAGTTTAGTTTTTACCTCATTAACTTTCTACATTGTGTCCTTTTTTAATCACCATCATGCATTTCAATAAGTGCTCAATTTTATTAGCTATCGTCAAAACATATTCAAAAGTGGGATCGTCTTTCTGCCAAAGTTCATCCCTGACCTTTTCAATGTTGCATCCCAGCATGAACTGGTCCCTTATTCTTTCATACGTGGTGTCCATGAACTTTCACACTTATGTCAATTTTTTCAAATCTATGACATAATTCTCTACAGATTCACCTTATTTTTGTACTCTCCTGCCAAAGTGATATCTCACAAGAATGGCACTAACTTTGGGCAAATAGATATAGTCTAAGGGCCAGATGTATCCAACAATTTTGCATTTGCAAACAATGCAAATCGCTAAATTCGACCATTTGTGAAAGCAAAATGCCTTTCACGATTTATGAAAGGCATATACAGTGCAATTTCGAGAAATCGTTAAAACAGCGATTCCCTGAAATTGCAACTCCATTTAGGGAATCGAAAATTGTCATTCTCTAAATAGGAAATCACAGTTAGGGAATTCCTATTTGCGATTTCCAAAGCACATATATCATGCATTTCCTAAATGCAAATTGGGCATTTAGGAAATGCAATTACCATAAAATCCAATTTGGTGGTAAGCATGTGCAATTTTTAAAAATGCATTATAAATGCATTTTTAGAAATGACATGTAGTGCATACATGCCCCTTGTCCACAAATATTTTTTTGGGGTGCATCAAAGGGGGCCCTAGGCCGCCAGCACCCTGGGGTTTGCATTACCTAATTTGTGAATTCCTAACAGGAATTCGCAAATTTAGAAATGCAAAACCATTCGCACCTATAGGCCTACAGGCCCATAGGGTTGAATGGAGTCCCATTCCCTAATTGCGATTCGGCAATTTTCATACAACCCATTTTGCATTTCTTAAATAGTGATTTCTTAAAAATTGCTATTTAGGAAATGCAAACCGGGATGATGATACATCTGACCCTACATTTCTAACGCACAACTCATCATCATTCAGCTCTGCTGCATCACTATCAGTAACAGCTGGAAGACGATCAAATGCCTCTTGGCCCTCAGGACCCAAACAGTGCAATAAAACAGCTGTTTTACATCCAAACTCTTGACCCTTCAAAACTCTGGCAAATCGCTCAAATACCTTCTTCCACTTGTTCCATTTTATTGTAGGTTCCCCAGGCATGAACAGGAAAAACAGTGGCGTGGTCACATTCTGCATTGTGATTCACAACACTGCAAGAGAGCCAGACAGCACTAGGTTTATGCCCCAAAACTATACACAAGCTCTTACAACTCCACCACCTTCTTTTCAGTGAGGTGTGCTTATCGCTGTGATCGTGCAAGCACTATTTTGTGTCTCTGCTGGATGCCCTTTGTACCCAGGCCTACAAAATAGCATGCCAATAACCGGAAGTTCACAAGCACTAATAATAATGTGAAATAATGAGTTCCTTTCTTTACTTACAAGGCATGCATGTCGCTGTACAGTTGCCCAACACCAAATGTCAAGTTATCTCCAAGATTCCCAAAGCGCGCTTGTCACTGAACATTTGTGCGTGTAGACAGCGTAGGAAGACGTGCCTGTCACTGTAATTGACAATATTAAATGGCTTCCAATAATATAGAGCCTTCCTGTCACTGAAACTCCAGGAGTACAGTCAAATACAATAAAGCCCTGCCTGTCGATGAGAACATTGTGTCACTTAAACAATACAATGTGATTTGTCCCACCTATCCAAAATGACTTCTCTGGCATCAAAATGCATCCTTTTCTAAGGTGAGTAGGGCTGGTTTCCAGTGCACGTGTGCACAGAGCATACAGGTGCGGCAGCAATCATGGAAGGAGGTTGCGCTTGATTCTTAAGTGTGTGTGATCGAAGCTTCACAAATCCCTCTCGCTCATCTGCCAGCTGGACTTGCATTGCTATGCTCACAATAAAGTGCGCGCAATGAACAACTCCCTCGCGCCTGATCACGAGCAGGGCTTACCTTGCAAACTTCTCAGACAAGATGCTGGTAAGTGTTTAAGCTTGTGCCAATGTTCACATTCCTGTCATGTCTCTGTGCAGAATCCTCAGGCAGCAGTGCACTCGGAGCCGCTTAGCTGTCTTTTGGGTATAATTAATCACACTTGACTCTTGCCCCTCCTCTTTGGAGCACCTCAGCACTCATAACATAACCTCTAACAGCACAGTGATTCCAACGTCTCGTTATAGTATTGGAGAGATGTTGAGATGTCTTCTTCTCCTTGACGGTAGTTTTTGGTTTTCCACCTCTTTAAGAGTTCTCCTTGTCACCAGTCTAACAAAGTCACTTCACTTCCTCTTAACTTACACAATCCGCAGGCACATTAGGAGGTTGAAGCTTGGTTTAATTAGATGTAGGTCATAGGAGAAACATCCCAGCCATCTTCATCGGCTAGGCACCAGTTACAATTTGAAGTATAATATTCTTATTAGAATATTTTTCACAGAGAGGTTCCAGTGGAATATGACACGGTCACATTCCACTTTGGCTCATGTGAGTAACAAGTTACCACACATTCTTTATATTTGTTAACGATCCCTTACATGGGAATAATATGTTTGTGTCATATTTAGGAATAAAATTGTATAAAATGTGAAATCTTAATGCATATGATGCCCCACTCTTCACAGTAGCCAATGAATTAGGGGCAATAGAAACAATAAACCTTAGGATTTTGGATCAGCTTTGCACTACAAACATATTTTGAAAGCTTGTGGAGTCTAGACACTGACAGACCACATTGTTATTTGATAACTGTTTCTTCTGTTAAAGGCAATTTGGCTTTTAATATTTACAAATATTTGTCGAAAAATAAGATATTATGCACTGAAACATGCATACGGTATATTCAGGAAGCACATGTGTGTATCTTTAGGTTAAATTAGGTTGTGTAAGCTTAGGATAGGTTAGGTTTCATCAGAGAGCTTCTCAATGCTTCATCACTATCCATAGGGTTGCTGACAAAATATTAGTTGTGTCCACGCAGGAAATACAGAAACTGGTAGATTGTATTGAGAGGTAAGAGAAATTAATGTGCTATAGTCTATTGCCATATTATTATTAACCACAGTAGTTCCAAGAGATAACTAAAAATTATTAAATAGTAGAAAAAAATTAACACAAGAAGGAATGGTGCCACAAAACACAGTCTTTAAGGTTTTTCATGTGTGTTTCGCTGCAGAATTTTCAATGACGATTTATGACTAATGCGGTTTTAGATTGATAATGAACTATGGTAAAAACCTGAAGTGCTTTACTTTAAAAAAAATCTTTTTATTGCAAACAGAGATCAGCATACAAGTGGAATCCATATCAATTACAGAGTAGTAGTAGCTCAGACAAGGTACACAAAATTATCCGGCAATCAACCAACATAACCACTGTACCTAGACCATCTCTTATTCCCTGGTCTACCACTTCTACTTCCCACCCCTCCTGGTGGTCCAAGCCATAACCACTCCTTCCAGGTTATTCTGACGTGTCTGTGTATGTAACCCATTTTGACCATATTTTTCCATAGTTCTTCTCGCATCCCCTGCTTTTTTATATTACTTGTTCTGCCCTTTGGCACCAGTCTAAGTCTCTCTCTCAATCCTCAGTCCCTCGACCCCCATCCCTGTGCTATATTCCGCTTAGCATGCCAGCTGCCAATTGTAACCAAATCTTCAAATTTTTCTAGTTCCCTCGTCTCCCATAACGTCCAGCACCAGCCATTTCGCCTCCAGCGGTATAGTCAGCCCAGCTACTTGACCCATTATCTGTACCACCCTTTGCCAGTACTCCTGAATCACCGGGCAGCCTCACAGTGTATGGAAAAAGGATCCCACCATGTTGCATCCCCTGCCACACAAGTTGGAGTCAGTACGACCCATCCTATGCAATAGTGCTCCGGAGTAATATGTTCTATGGAGAACCCTCAATTGTGTGAGACGGAAGTGAGCCCTTGTAGCTCTCTCCCTGGGGCTTTGCACCGCCTCCATGCAATCCTCATCCTCGGGCATTCTAGATCATTTTCCCACGCAGCCCATAAAGATTTCAGAGGGTGTGGGGAGTTCTTCATTATTTTCCTGTAGAGCAGGGAGATCGCCTTGCTCGTCAAAGGCTCTGTCAGCAGTCTATCTTCCAGAGGGGATGACTCTGGCAGCTGCTCTCCCTCCACCATGTGCCTATGTAGTGCGTGTTCCAGCTGCAATAGCCTAAAACGCTCTGACTTCCCCATCTTGTACTCACGTTCAAGATCCTCAAACAACACCAGAGTTCCCTTTCTCCACACATCTCCCAAGGACTCTATCCAAATGAGCTCCCATTTCCGAAATCCCTGGAGTTTCCCCACTTCCCACAGCAGTGCACTGGACCAAAGTGGGGTGCTGTTGCTGAGCTTCCTCTCCCAACCCAAATATCTATTGGCCACCCTCCATGCTCTAACCACCGATTGTGGATCAGAACGCCCCGGTCCCATTGCCTCTCTGTCCACCCAAAAGGCTGGGTCCTTCTCCGCCCCAAACACCCAGTCATTAATTATGCACAATTGTGCCGCCCAGTAGTATGTACGTATGTCTGAGACCACCAGTCCCCCGTCAAAAACTCCCCTCTGGAGTTTAGTCAGAGAGATGCGTGAGCTGCCCCCATCCCAGAGGAGCTTCCTTAGTTTACTATTTATATTTTGGAACAGTCCAAGTGGCACTGTGTATTGGGTGTTCTGCAGGCAGTACAGCAAACGCAACAGGGCCATCATCTTAAAGAGTACAGTGCGTCCCATTAGGGAGACAGGGAGGCATCTCCAGTGGGAGACATCCGCCTGGAGGCATCTCAGCTGCACCAGCAGATTTTCTTCCAGGAACCTGGACACGCTTTGCGTGACATTGATATCCAAATAGCAAAACCCCTCCTTTGCCACAGGAGCGACAAATCACGCTGGCAGGTCCAGGGCGCCCCTCGTGAGCGGGTAAATCAATGATTTGTCCCAATTAATTTGGGACCCAGAGTAACTACCAAACATTTGAAAGATATGGAGCAGCCTATCTGCGTAACTCTCGGTCTCGTAGTGTAGAGCAGGATGTCGTCAGCATATAAGGAGATTCGCTCCTCCCAGTCCACTTTCCCTCTTATCCCATGTACCAAGGGGTCCTGACATATCCACGCAGCCAGTGGCTGTAGCGCAAGCGCGAAAATCTTGGGGGACAAGGGGCATCCCTGTCTCGTCCCTCTGTACAGTGCAAATGGGCAGGCTCTCCCGTACCCTTGCCAGGGGGGACTGGTAGAGGAGCTGGACACATTCGCAGAATCCAGGGTTGAATCCCAGCCTATCCAGGGAAGCAAATAAGTATGTCCATTCTATACTATTGAATGCTATCCTGGCATCCAGCAACAGCACTACCGCGTCGTTATGGTCTGCATCATTAGTCATGTGCAGAACCCCATACAGGCGACGGAGGTTGAGTCTAGTTTCCCTTTGGGGCATAAACCCTGCCTGGTCAGGGTGAATTAGTCTTGTAGTTAACTTCCTCAACCAGTGAGATGGGCCTGTGTGAACTGCAGGCCTCTGGGTCTTTCCCTTTCTTTGGGATTACCACTATAGTGGCTATTCTCTGGTCCCATGGTAGGATCCCTTCTGCTCTTGCCGCCCTGAACATTTGCAGCATATACACTTTGCTGCCTCCTTGACTACACACTTATACAGCTCGACTGGAATACCATTAGGCCCAGTGGCCTTTCTGGATTGTAATTCTCTGACCTCCTCCAAGATTTTCTCCTCCAACGCACTGTGGTCCTCAGGAGTGAGGATCTGTAGGGAAACATCACCCAGCCTTTCATGCATTCCACCACAGTGATCGCAACCCTGGACTCATACAGCCGCTCGTAATATTCCGCAAAGGCCTCAGCGATGTCTCCACTGGTAAAGCACGCCTGGCCCGCCTCATTTCTAACTGTCACCACCCACGTTCTCCCCCTATGTCTCCGTTCAAGCCAGGCTATTAGTTTGTTGGCCTTATCCTCTAGATCGTACAGTCGTCCTTGGGTTGCAAGCGCATATGCCCTCGCCCTACTGTCTACCAGTTCCCTCAACTCCTGATGGAGAAGCCTAAGCTGATGGCAGTGTTCCTGACATGGTCGACCGCTCTGCACGTCAAGAATTGTGGCGCTAGGCTCTTTCCTTCCCTCAATAGCTCATATCCCAGAAACAGGATGCTGAGGAAGGCTTTTTTTAAAGTTGAATTTGTAGCCAAATTCAGCAAATCCCACAACAATGCGGGCTGCCCATCTTAAATGTTGCAGCAATTCATCGTCTGTGCGGTAGATATCGTCTACATAGGACAATGCTTCAGGGTCAATGTCGTACAAAATTGCAATCACACGAGCTGCGAACAGTCATGGACTGTTCTTGTACCCCTGGGATATACAACAGATCTTTTTCTGGGAACCTAGTGCGCTGAAACTTGTTAAGTCTCTACTCTCAGGTGCTATATTCTGGAAGAAGAAACCATTGGAAATGTTCAGTGTTGTTTTGTATTTTCTTCGCACTATGTTGTTCATCAGTGCTGTGCTATGTGAGTTTTGTATAGTGCTATGCTATGTGCGTGTATGACTATTTAGGTGTCTGTAGTCTAAGACTATTCGATATGAATGGTCCGGTTTAGCTACTGGAAAAAAAGGATTATTCATTGGGGAGACACAGGGTTCAATTGAGCCCTGGTACTCCAGTTGTGTGAGAATTTCTCTCATGGGCGCTTTTGCATCATGTTTTATTGCATACTGAGGTTGAGGTTGGGGTTAATTTTTAATAGGAATTACATGCTATGGGGAATCTTTGTCCCATTCTACGTGGTTGTGATATAAGGCGGGTGCCTGCGCCAGTGCCCAATCAATGGCGTAGGATTCAGCGAGTTCCTCCGGAACAAGGGGCGAGAAAGAACATTTAATAACATCTTCCCCATATGGGCAGGTACCGACAAATTCTTCCTGTTCTTCAAAAGGACACTCTTCTTGAGTGGCATGTCGCACTGCAACTGCTGCCACCTTTTTCTTTTTAAATTGTGGCTTTTGTTGGGCTAGGTTTCTGTTTCTTTTTAACATTTAACAGAATCCTCTGATGAGCGTTGTAATTCCTGTTTCGATTTCACGTACTCTGTTCTTCGCTCTGACCACCCACCTCTCTCACTATGTTTTTCTGATGAGCCCTGAAAGGAACAAGATTGGCGTGTATCAGTATATTGACATCTATCAGGCGTTTTTATATTATCTTTATTTCAGAGATTATGGGGGTCATTCTGACCCCGCCGGCGGCGGAAGCCGCCGGCCTGGCGGGAACCGCCAGAAGACCGTACCGCGGTCAAAAGACGCAGCGGTCATTCTGACTTTCCCACTGGGCTCGCGGGCGACCGCTAAAAGGCCGCCCGCCCGCCCAGCGGGAAAGCACCAGCAACGAGGATGGCGGCTCCGAATCGAACCGGGGGAGTTGTTGGTGTGCGACGGGTGCAGTTGCACCCATCGCGATTTTCAGTGTCTGCCAAGCAGACACTGAAAATCTCAATGGGGCCCTGTTAGGGGACCCCTGCAGTGCCCATGCCAGTGGCATGGGCACTGCAGGGGCCCCCAGGGGCCCCACAACACCCGTTCCCGCCATCCTGTTTCTGGCGGTGAAAACAGCCAGAAACAGGATGGCGGGAAGGGGGTTGGAATCCCCATGGTGGCGCTGCTTGCAGCTCCGCCGTGGAGGATTCCTTGGGGCAGCGGGAAACCGCCGGTTTCCCTTTTCTGACCGCGGCCTTACCGCCCCGGTCAGAATTGCCCCAGAAGCACCGCCAGCCTGTTGGCGGTGCTTCCCCGGCACTCTGCCCTGGCGGTTTTCAACCGCCAGGGTCAGAATGACCACCTATATCTATTCTGTGGGGTCTCCGTACGTGGAGATTCTCCCATTTCTTTTTAGGAGTTTTTTGTTTTTTATCCCAGCATTTCTTGTTACCCTCAGGAGCTTGCTTAGAAACATCTTTATTAGATTTGCCCTGAAGTTTTGGTGGTCTGGCCCCTAGACTATCTCGACCAATCCTAGAATAGGTCTCTGTGATAATCTTTGGCAGCTTGCGTTCTTGATCCTGTTGAGGAACATCCTGGAGCCGCATTTGCACTGCTAGAGCGACCACTTCCCATTTAATATTACTTAAAATAATTGAGGAAACTGTGGCAAAGTTGCCCATTAATTGCATCCCCAAGTCTGGGGCAGCCCTGTATTCATCCTGAATTTGTTACAACACTTCCGGCAAGTTGGCAAGTGTCGGTGTACCGTGTGGGGTAGTATAGAGGACGCCAAATACCTCGCCCCAGGTATTACAGTTATCTACTGTGGGGACCATCCCAAATGGCAAGCACATCGTTAGAATTCTATGTTTTTCCTGAGATCCTGTACGGGGAAATACCTCTTCCAGTGCATTTATTTTTTGAGCTAACCAAAACAGAATTTCTTCTCATTTGGTGGGTACCTTACCCATGATCGAATGTACAGTTGCAGGATTAATGCCTGGCGTTACTGCATGTGGTTGCACTGGAGCAGCACGTGCTGGGTTTGTATTCAATGTTTGCATTACAAATTGTACTAGATGTCTGTATATTGCCATCAGCTCAGTATATAAGCGATGGACTTCAGCTACTGCTAAGCTTTCTACTGCAGGGTGAGGTGTATAAGTGGCTAATAAAGGCAAGGTAGGACCATCATTACTTAGGGGACCTAACCTAACTGGGAAAATCATGTGGGGTAGGGTGCCATTAAGCAAAGTATTATGTTCTTGATAACATAAAGGTATTTCTAAATATGCGTATGCTCTGTATTGTCCAGGTACGTTTGCAAGTGTATAGTGATGAAATGTGTTTGTGTTCCCATCAACTGCTGGAAATGTGATCCAAGAATAAAAGAGTTCTGTTCTATAAGCTGCATCTGCCTAAACAACAAATGTGACTGGACCCCCCTGGGCCGTTAGACCATTTGCCAATAAATGTGCAGTATGGAGCGGTCTCATTTTGACTGCAATTGCTACCTGCTGCGGATTCACCATATTAGATGGTAGTTTTGTTCAGAGTTAAGTACACCAAAATAGAGATTTCCCTTTAAGGGTTCAAGCTTCAACAACCTTCAGCATCAGATAGGTGTTCCCTATTTAGCTGAGGAGGAAATCTTCAATACCATGGAGGTCTCCGTATAAAGTACTGAGGTGTCTTTGTATATAGTGAGACAGAGATACTCAGGAGGACCCGAAAATTAGAGCCTGACCAAACGTTGGTGGCTCCATGTTGCATAGGCTCTCATTATTCTAATTAGACTACTGGATTTTGAGTGGCAGATTTGCCTGTGGTGTGGGAGACTGAGTCTGATCCACTACAGGTGACACCTGTCTCTCCAATCCGGGTTTTGCTCCGGCTAACTAGCAGTGCCTCATTTCCACCCAAGGGCAGAATGAGTGGGCAGCCGAGCGCATGACATAATTGATTTCTCAGGGAAACCGTGGTCACTCAGGTCTCATCCGTTACATTTAGGGCCATATTTATACTTTTTGACGCAAAACTGCGCCAACGCAGTTTTGCGCCAAAAAAATTAGCGCCGGCTAACGCCATTCTGAAGCACCATGCGGGCGCCGTATTTATTGAATGGCGTTAGCCGGCTTTAGCCGACCTACGCTGCCTGGTGTGCGTGAAAAAAAACCACGTACACCAGGCAGTGCCGGCGTAGGTAAAAATGGCGTTTGGGCGTCCCAAAATGGGGCAAGTCAGGCTGAGGCAAAAAAATCGTCTTAACCCGATTTGCGCCATTTTTTTTGGGCACCCAGACGCCATTAACATCACTCCTGTCTTAGCAAAGACAGGAGTCATGCCCCCTTGCCCAATGGCCATGCCCAGGGGACTTATGTCCCCTGGGCATGGTCATTGGGCATAGTGGCATGTAGGGGGGCACAAATCAGGCCCCCCTATGCCACAAAAAAAAAATTAAAAAAATACTTACCACAACTTACCTTTTCTTCCCTGGGATGGGTCACTCCATCCTTGGGTGTCCTCCTGGGGTGAGCAAGGGTGGCAGGGGGTGTCCCTGGGGGCAGGGGAGTGCACCTCTGGGCTCATTCTGAGCCCACAGGTCCCTTAACGCCTGCCCTGACCCAGGCGTTAAAAAGAGGCGCAAATGCGGGGTTTTTTGCCCCGCCCACTCCCGGGCGTGATTTTTGCCCGGGAGTATAAATACCACGCACATGCCTGGGAGTAATTTTTTAAGACGGGAACGCCTACCTTGCATCTCATTAACGCAAGGAAGGTGTTCACGCCAAAAAATTACGCTAACTCCATGAACTTTGGCGCTAGACGCGTCTAACGCCAAAGTATAAATATGGAGTTAGTTTTGCGTCGAATTTGCATCGAAAAAAACAACGCAAATTCGGCGCAAACGGAGTATAAATATGCCCCTTAGTCTCACATGCACAATGACAAATAGAGGCAGTATAGGTTTCAACAATCTTTTAATAAAGCAACTGCATTTTAGATAGCAAAGCATGGACTGCAATAACCAGGATGATACAGCATGACAAGATTAAAATTGTGACAAGGAGAGTAAAGCATAGAAATAAAGCTATCATATTGTCACTAGAGTCAGTAAACTAATTCCTACCTAGGCTATAATAGAGCACAGCGTGTTAAGCTCTAATTCTGCCCTTCAGATTCCTCTGGGAAGACATCATTTCCCATACCTGAGCAAAGGTCTTAAGTCTGCATAAGCAGCTGCAGCGAAGCATTCAGCGATCAGCATACAGTCGTGGTTCTCTGGCTGGAATCTCCCTCTAATGTGTAAGGGACAGGGAAGTGTTTTTATAATAAAACAGCTGATGTTCTGAGAAAATGTCCCTAGGTAAGGATGTGTGTTTTCTATGAATGTCAGAGACAAAACTCCACACCACGTTCACCGGCAACCTATCTTACTGCAGCCTTGGAAGAAGCACAGAGTGAGCAAGAATGTCTTGTTTGAGAACAGAGTGCTGGCCTAGGCGAAAACAGTTAGATAGAGAGAAAATAAAACAAGACCGTAAAAGTGGCTATTGTAATAATAATAAAGCGAAGCCGAATAAAATATATCTAGGTTAAAGTGCACAGCAGCAAGCCTAGTATGTTAAAATAACGTGCATGGAGCTATAACTAAAATGGCTGCACAATAGAACCATGACTTGCCCTCCGACACCACTCTCAGTCGGACTGGGAAGATCATCATGTACTTGATGTCTTTTGCTCTTAGGGCCTTCTTGACCTCGTCAAAACTCCCTCGCTGGTATTGAAATTGTAGTGTAAAGTCAGGGAAGAACCTCACCGTGGTGTTCACATAAAGGAAGTCTCCCTGCAACTGGTCCGCTTTCAAAATGGCGTTGCAGTGCCCTGTGAATAAACACACTAGCTATACTAGTCCTTAGAGTCCTTAGTCCTCAGCGGCGGCACTGGCGCCCTATGTGCCCACTCAATAGAGAAAAATTTGTAGAGTCTCTTCGGGCAGAGGTGGTTGGTGATCAAGTCCTCCAGGAAGAGGTCCACTGCAGGTCCCTCCACCCCCTCCGGGACCCCCACCACCTGGATATTGTTTCTGCATGTCCTGCCTTCTTGGTCCTCCAAACAGGCCGCCATCTGGACCTGTTGTTTTGTTAGGAACTGGACCTGGTCTTCCAGCTTCTTGGTTGTAGATTGCAATAGGTGGATTTAGCTTTTTCTGATATCTTGTGTAAGTCCACTCACAGGATATTGACATTGAGCATTACTGCATCTAATTTAGGTTCTAGCGAGTTCTTGAGATCTTAAGTTGCCCCATTATGGCTCCCAAAGAGGGCTATGCGCCCCCTTGGCTCCCCCTCCACCTCACTCGCCACCCGTTGCTTCACCAAGGTATACTTGTCCATTTTGTGTGATTCTGCATTTGGATGGATCTTTGGTTTCACTGAATTGCTGCTTGCCCCCCACACTTCCACTGGTGGAGTGGTGAAGGCCTCCCCACCGCTGCGACCTCTCTCAGGCCACCACCTCACACATACCTGCCTGCTGGCCCCCACGTACCCCCACCACTGTCGCCTTTCTTCCTCGGGCCCGTTGCTCCTCTATTGGTCCTCTCCCTCCTTGTTCTGGCCCATTCTCATCTCTCTGTTCCATACTGCAAGTGCGCTTCCTTGTGCAGCCACTTTCCCCCACAGGCCTGCAGTTCGGCCAAAGCATACTGTCCGGGGAGATGCTACCTGCTGTAGCGAGCCAGGCCTCCCTCCTCTCCCTGCCCGCCCGCACTCCTTACGGTTCCTCCAGCTCCCGCTGTGTTCTCTGGGCTTGGCGGCCCACGTACAGGAGTCCGTCTAGGCCCACCGGCCTGCCCAGGCAACCGCGCCGCACCTTCTTCACCCCTTTCCCCCTTCTTCCATATTGCTCCAGGAGGAGGGTCTGGGGGCCCCCTGCCAACACTGCTGCAAATGCACTTTTTTGTTGCAGCCTTCCCTCCACAGGCCTGCAGTCTGGCTGAAGTATGCCGTCCGGGGAGACGCTGTCTGCTGTAGCGAGGTGGACCTCCCTCCTTTCCCGGCCTGCGAGCTCTCTTTACAGTCCCTCTGGCTCCCATGGTGTTCTGTGGGCCCAGCGGCCCGCTTACAGGAGCCCGGCTAGGCTCGCTGGCCCACCTGGGCTGCCGCGCCGCGCTTTCTTCACCTTATCCCCCCTTCTATCGTACTGCACGGGGGAGGGCTCCCCCTTCCCAACACTCACTGGGGAGGCCCCACTACTCCTGCCAGCCGCCGAGCTCCCTTCCGGCCACGTGGATGCCATGCCCCTCACCGGCCTCTGTTATTTCACCTTGCGGGCCAAGCTACACGCTCCCAGGCCCCCACTCCTTGCTTGCCAACAATGGGGAGCAGACCAGCGTGGACCAGCCGCCACGCAGTCTTCCTCTTGTGGCCCGGTCCGCACCCCAACATTACTCTCCCTCAGGCACCAGCAACTCTCTGGCACCTCTCACGGCTCACTCCTTCGTCGTAGCCAATCTTCGGACCATAGTTTACCCAGGTGTCATTTCTTTCTTCATTTAGTCATTTCTCATGCACCAATGCTGTCGGATTTTGATTGGATGTCGGGGTTAAGTTTGTGGAGTTGTTGGAGCTCTGTTACATTGCAGCCATCTTGGCTGCTGCCAAGCCACTTCCCCTGAAGTGTAGAGACATCAACACAGCTGTTTGCCATCTTTGAGTCATTGCACGCTCCATTATGAGAGTGTTCATTTTTGGAGCATGTGAATTTTACCAATTGATACAAGTGAGTAGTGCACATAAAAAAGATGAAGAAGGAAGTTGGAGGTTTTGCTGCCAGAAAATTTACTTGGTTGAGGACATTGGGCTAAACTTTGCTATTTTGAATGATGGAGTAATTAATCCCTCATTCTCGAGAATTTTGTGGCTTTGAGTGCCTGGTGAGTTTATTTCATTGTTGTTAAATACGCATTTTAAACTTTGTTATATCCTAGCCTTAGTAAGTTTAAAGTCACATTTCTATTAAGTATTAGTAACAGTTTTTGTCATTTTGACACTTTATATGTTGCTTTTAACATGACTGTCTTTTAGACTGTGAGCCATTATTTAAATCTTCGTTTATTGATTTGTTTATGTCATTTTGACACTTTCTAAGTGTGGCTTTAAGTTAGGTACTCAAATTGTTAGTATTTATTGAAATTTTGAGTGAGTGATTTGCATGTATGATTTCTATTTGGAACAAGTGATTTGCACAACATTTAATTGAGTTGTAGTGTGCATTTTATTTTGGTTTGAAACCAGTGTACTTAGAGTGGAATTTGAGTGGTGAGTGCATCTGTGCTTTCTCCTGGTTCGAAATCTGTTGATGCATTGAGCTCCTCGTCTGGTATTTAAGTAGGTTTTTATATAAATTATTAGACCTCTTTTCATGTTTTTGGTGGCATTTAAAACTATTTGAAGGTGTGGCATTGGTTGCTACAAGCTTTTGTCTTTTCCAAAATGGGGGTTGAGGAGGCTCATAGTTCACTATTAACAGTGGCCTTATAAATATTATTGGCAGGATTAGCTCCTTGACTCTGACTTGTTACTGCTGGGAGACTATAACGTATTTGTTCCTGGCCCCCCATCTGTATTGATATTGTTTGTTTAGTTTATGGTACCTTATCACAGTCTAATTTCTGTTTGTTTAGAGATGGTTATGTGTGCTCCATAATTTACATGTCCTGATGAAGACCCAGTGAGCGACAAGGGTCAAAACGCCATTGACGCCCTTTGAGATGATTAGAAACAAGCATTGATTGTTTTCTTGATTTACTGTAGTTCCTCCTTTTGTTTTATTTTCTTTTTTTGTTCCATTGCTTTTTTCCTGTTTTACAGCATATATTGTCTTTCTAAAGTCTGTTAGTGTAACATATGGAGCCATTGTGGAATATGTGAATGTTATTATTGAACAATCATTTTTTATTTTTTACTACTGTGTTTTGTGGCACCATCTGTTCTTATGTTCAAAGTTTTTTTGACTATTTAATAATTTTTTGGTTGTCTCCTAGAACTACTGTGGTTAATAATAACGTTGCATACCCCAAGTTCTGGGTTTGCAGGGCAGCCCTTGTTGTTTAAATACTATAGTCTATTGCCAGGCACTGTAGAAGTGAAGTGTAATTCTTAGGTAGAAGAACCATAAGAAAGAAAGCAAATAAGATTAGTGGCTTGCATGTTTGTTGAAAGTTACAACAACTTAATGTGAATTGTTCATGCTTCTCAATCTGACAAACTTGAAGAATGATTGAACTATAACTAGTCTAACATTACCTCCGTGTCTCCATTAATAAATATTTTGTGCTAACATTTCCTGAACTTGGAAGAAGCATTACCACCATGCCCATCTTCCTTCTCCCACTCCCAGTCCTATGCCCATAAGGTGAACCATCAACCTAAGGGCAGGCATTTCATTGACCCTTTTTTAATTTTTCTATTTTCAGCCCCTGTGTAGAACTTGTTAAAAAGACTCTGTTATTGGCTGGGCTTCAGGACTACATAGCCTAGAGTGCATTGGCGGTGGAGGAGGCTGGAGGAGTAAAGCATTTCTATTTTCACAGTTCTAAAAAAAGTGTAATCTTTCCCCACAGAATGAGACATGCTTGTTATGTCCTTGGACAAAGCCTGGGCCAAGGGTGGGCCTGTCCATGGTCTGTCAGAGACCGGTCAGACACGGATGAGCATTTCACGAAAGCGGAATATCAGCCGCCCTGTCGGGTGAGAAGCACCCGTCAGCTACACAAGCCACGCTGATAAATCAACCCTCCCTGGCTACAAGCGCCCGTTCCATGTAAATAGTCACGGAGTGTTTCCCGTACCTCTAGTGGCACACACCAGAATTTGATAATACGCGGTGCCTCCCGACGTAGAATATGGACACTACCGCTTACAAAGGCGACGTTGCCCTTTGATAGTCCTGATGAGGCTCTGATTGAAGAGGCCGAAACGCGTTGACATATATACCGGTGAGATTGTGTTCTCTAATTGGAGTCAGCTTTATAAAAAATCACTTAATACGCACTGCAAAATACCTTAAAAAATATATAAGTAGTTGACAGCTGCTTGTATGTGAACCACCAATCATCGCAACAGAGTGGATTACAATCATAATTTTGAAATTGTGACCACCAGTATCTCATAAAGAAAGGTTGTTGGGCATAACCCTCTACTGACGGTATGGTCAGTTTCAAGACTTTGAGAAGCTAGATGTTGGCCTCAGGTGAACCAAGAAGAAAATGTGAATTTAATTCTATGTGTGTAATGTCTTGTTTTGTAAATATTTTGTATTTTGTATAATTTACCAATGAGTTATTTTCTGCCTTGCACATAATTAGTTGCAATAAATTTCGGAAAGTAATTAATCCATAAAGACAGTATTGAGCACTGTTTTTTTTAAATATCGATTTAATCTATCCCTACCTTTAGACCATTCCTTTGTTTACATATTGTTATTTAACCCAGGTCAGGTTAGGGTCATCGGGTTTCCTCTTTTTTGTATAATCATGGTCTATCAGAGGCCAGCAGAGTCTGCACAGGGTCAACTTTCTTAGCCTCATTTTTTCATGTATTAATTGTTTTTTATTCAAATAGATTCTAGACAGTACAGATCAGCATTGGACTGGGCCAGAAAAGAGGCCCAAGCACTAAAATAAATTGGACTCCTTTAGCAAATTAGATAGCTAAATAAATGTGCCCCATGTTTGCAATTTGGTACAGATTTGAATCTGTACATTTATGCTGTCAGAACCCCTTTCTGAGGGTCATGAGGGAAAGCAGAGGTTACTAGGCCCAACCATGGTGGTTGAGGCCTTTTATTCCTGATGTCAGAGGGCCCAGTCTACTATGGCTCCTGAGCAACTGGGCCAAGTACCTCTTTGTACTTGACTCCCGTGGTAGCTGTGGATGAGCAGTCAAAGCCTCAGCCGGAGGAGGAATGAAGATAAAGGCTACTGAACATGACTCATAACTCAAACAGTGCACAGCAATGTGAATACAGCAATGTACCAACAAATACTTATGTTCATAATAAATAAAAGTATTTTATTTCTAACTCTGTGCATTCAAAGAAGTATTGGGACAGCACAATCCCCTGAAGGTAGGGGCTCAAGTGTTTCACTGGCAAATCCCTGTCCCACTCTCTCCTCGTAATGTGGTTGAGGTTATTCCCCATTCACTGGTGGCCACATCCAGGGAAGGCTTACTAATAAGCTTTACTCAAGAGTCTCACCTCACTTAGAAAATAGTCAAAGGTGTCTTTGGTACTGTACCACCTTTAGCAGTAAATCCTCTGGGGCCTGATAGGCCATGTAATTAGTCTTACCCACTCCAGTAGCGAGGTAGTATTCAATGTTCTGCATCACAGCAAATGCCCTGACCGCGGGCTCTCCCAACGCTTCAGGCATGGTTAGGATGTACGGCAGCACCCAGAAGGTGCAGGTGCTCAGTGAGCTAATGCAGCCAGCTCCAGCAGCGATTGGAGGTGCTGTGGTGCTTCCTCCTGCACTGTAAGTTCCATGATCCCCAACACAGGAGTAGGGTTGATCCTGGTGCTCTCTTTCTAGTCCCAGAGATGTGATGGTGCACTCATGGCATCCTCCTCACTCCACGGGGCAGGTTGAAGACAATTCTCAATGCTCATTTCAACCCACGGTTCACAACGTTCAGTTCTCTGGTGGCTGCCCAAGCCTCACAGCTCACTTGGTACGGGGAGTCCCTCCTGCCATACAGGATCGCCCTGCACAGATCTTGGTGCTTGTCGGCAGCAGTCATTTTCATAGCGGCCCCTCCTGGAATACGGGGTCAATGTAATCATGCAGTGCATGCTTCACTGTCCCTGCATGGCACTCAGCTGATGGCTATCCTCATGGCATCCCACACCTGGCATACAGTGCTCGCTGACCTGAATCTACACGTGGACAATGACTCGTTTTGTGCAGCAACCATCTCCTCTCACCTCGCACCAAGAGTCCTCTTGACAGGGCTTCTCCACTGGACCTCACTCCCTCCTTCGCTTTCTTCTTCCTCACAGGGCACCCTGAATCTGGCAAGCAGGCAGGCACTCCTCATCCACCATAAAAGCTTACCTATCCTTGACTTCACAATATTAACATTTACTTTTTTGCAATCCACAGGCCTTCTCTTCTGCATGAAAACTTCATAATACTCCTGCTTGGACCGGTTCAGTACTGCAACCAAGAAGGACATTCCACGAAGCAGAATGCAGATGCACCGTTGATTTTGCCATTTTTCCTATACAGTATAATTTTTCTTTTCTTAATGACAACTGTTTTTTTGACCATATAGGTCCTCCGTATTCTGCTAATGTGGTACTCTGGTGCTGAAAGACTGCATTTTGTAACAGAATGTTCTTCTTCCTTCCACAACAGATATTATGATGATGTGCTGCTCATCAACTTGATTAATGTTGTGCCGTTTTTTGTCTCACCCTTTCCCAACTCCTCTTTTTCCATCCGTTCATGAAACCCTCAACCCTCTTGCCGAGGTAGTGTGATCTATTGAGCTGTACCTTTCTAACTTGGTGGGGAGCATGTGATTAAAGTGACACCAACTGTTACAGGATCGTCTTAACTAAATAATAGCCCACAACAGCCCTACTACCAAATAGGCATGAAAGGGACATCATCATAGTGCACAGTCTTAGAGCAATGTCTGTCCAAGATTAGGTGGCAGTGTTGTGAACTATTGCCTTACAAACAAAGGTAAAGTTACACTTTTGGTGTAAGTTTTCTCTCGCAGAGTAATTGTACCAGCATTAACCTTACGATTAGTAAGCAACTAACTTTATGAGTAGTAACTCACTAGTAGTAACTCCTTTTGAAAAATAGGACTTACTTACTGTAAGAAATTGGATTACTGGCTGAGGGAGTGAAACCCTAATTAAGCTGAAACCACAATCCTGGTCAGAGTGAGGTCACAAGCAAACTACGATTAGTCTGTGCTTAATTCTCTGGCAAGCTTAATTTGGACACAAAAGGATGATGGACAGAGTGTTGAAACTTTTCAAACACTCACCACCAGTCACAGATCTGGGTTTAATCCATTGTTCTTTTGCTCACCATGCCACCCCAGTTTGGACCCAGCCATATGCAAATCAGTCTTGACCCTGTTCCCCATGGGAACAGTCCAGCCCGAAATGCTAGGCCAGGTCCTCCCTGGAACGGAAACAAGCATCCTGGGACCGGTTTCAGGGTCAGGCCCAGGGGGTCCCTTGCTCACTGTGCCACTGGATTCAAGCTAGCCTGGCTGATGAAGGGTGATACCCTCAAAACCGGTCCCAGGATGCTTGTTTCCGGTCCAGGGAGGACATTGGTCGATCCTGCTTGGTCCACAGATTGGACTTCCTTTGAAGTGGGAGAAGCTTCAAGAGGTTTCCCAGGGGATATGCAACCCTTTGAGTGGAGGCAGGGCTCAGCCTACTCAAGTTTAATTAGGGCTGTGACCTACTCCACTCTCCTATTCTGTCAGTGATGGCCCATCCAGACACATGTAAGCTCTCTATTGTGTCTAGCCATCTAGTCGGAATATACAAACCCCAAATGTCAACTACTCATGGTCATGTGACCCAGAGACAGCCCCGCCCATGCTGCCATCCCTGTGCTCATGCTGCTTAATTCCTGGTGAAGGCAGTAACCTTCCACCACTAGGGGTTTACCGCTGTTGGTGCAGGCACTAAGTGGCTGCAGGCAGGAAACTGCCAACTTTCTAAAAGTGGCATTTTTAGAACTGTGACTGAAAATCTAACTTCACCATATGATCGGATTTTACATTACACTTGCAAAGATACAAAAGATGAACAGGTTATGTGTTCCCATTTGGAAATTACAGTTTATTAAATGTAACAAAATTAACCCCAGTGTTATAATATAGGAAACAATTGAGTATAAGCCAATTCCACCATGTTTTAAGGAGGGAGCACAAGCATTTTAGCATTGGTTAGCAGTGTTAACTAGGCAGAGTCCTAAAGCCAGAAAAAATAATGTCAGCAACCAGGAGAGCTGAAGGCTAAAGGTTAGGGGTTAGATCACATCAAAGATTCCAGATCTATCACTTCTTATTCACAAATTTACTACTTATAAAGTTACTGATGGAAAAGTTATTTGTTTTATAAACTTGCACTACAAGATTAAAGTAACATCAAAAGTGTAACGTTACCATTGTGGATCATGCCTCGTGACTCTCAAAAAATCTATGCAACATGGAGTATCCTTTTCCTGTGTCCAGACTTCAAGTTTCTGCATGTTTAAATACCAGCTACCCACCACTATGTAAACACACTCATTAGATGATGTCACAAGTGATGTCATCAACAATGTATTTTGAGATGTCATCTGTGATGTCATAGAACATGTCATGAGTGATATAATACGTGAGGTCATAAGCAGTGCGGGTGCACAAATTATAGAATTTCTGTGTTGTTTCAATTCAAAGCTTTAATGTTGTCACTACATATTCCCCAAACTTTAACATTATGTTAACCTTTATTTTTTTTTCAGTATATTACCTACTGGCAGTTGCCAGTAGAAAGCTCTAGTTAGGACCTGGTTTCCATAGGAAAAGCATTTTTTGTTTTGCTAATAACTTTGGCACCCGTTGACAAATCTTCACAAAAGTGTCAAAACTAGTTTACAAATCACTTCAACTGCTGTCTGGAAAGTGTCAGGGTGATTCACCAAGCGGAGGTCGAAAAAAGGGGAGTCCCAAAATGCTTTTTCACCATGCAATTTCCCATAGTGATTTTAGACACAACCACAGCCTGAACCATTTAAAGGGAATTGCACCACATTTGACAGAAAGCTAGATATTAGTCCAGAAAGTTTTGTTTTGTAATTTGGTGTAAATCTTTTCAGTAGTATTGGAATTAATAAAGAAAAAAGATTTATGTGTATCTAGAGACCCATATCCACTGTTGATCCACCGCAGATATACGCGATAACAGCAATGCCGTGATCGGCTGGCCGCAACCTGACAGTAAAGTTGTAGACACCATTTTGTGAGTTGGGACACAGTTTCCAAGGGGGAGGAAAATAAAAATAAAAGATTATATAAGGGGTGAGGATAGAGGTATTCTGACCACATAGGACTAATGGAGGAGGGGTCTTAGTGGGACCTCTCATGGGCAAGAAAATGAGCAAAACTTGTTTTGGGACATGCAAGGATCCACGGATCCTCTGTGTCCTCCATGTGAATCTGCAACGAATCTGTGGATTCAGAGCTGAATTAAAAAAATATATACCCAGTCACAGACCCACTAATACACCTTCTTACAGGCCCCCAAAACCACTACCACACCCACTCACAGACACACAGCCAACCACACTCCACCTCACACACCATTTTACACAGATACCCACTCACACACTCATACACACACTCACACACCCACTCTCCGATCCACAAAACCACTACCACACCCACTCACAAACCCAAACACCCACACCCACCCACACACCCATTCACACGCTGACACAACCACTGACACACTCATTCGCACACCCACTCACGACCCACATAACCTCTACCGCATTCCTTCACAGAGTCATACAGCCACTTACACACCCACTCATAAAGTCACTGATACATCCACTTAGAGACACACAGAACCAACTCAAGCCACAATCTCCATCATGAACTCCATACCCTCAGGAGCACCCATGGAGCTCTGTCCCCACCACATTTTCAACCCCAAGAGCAAGACGATTGGCGACAAGCTCAAGAAAGTCCTGAACACCTCCATCGCCATGCTCTCCTTCTTTCAGGATTGGAAACCCGCCGATGTGAGAACCCTCCAAAATAAACCATCTCCTAACCCAGACAAACTGAAACACTATCAACCCATCTCCCTGCTCCCCTTTCCAGCGAAGGTTCTCAAGAAGGCAATAAACTGGCCCCTCTCCAAATACCTGGAACACAACAACCTCCTGGACCCTTCTCAATTCTTATTCCGAACCAACCAAAGCACAGAGACAGCCATGATTAGAGCCACCAATGCCATCAGGGCCCTGATGGACAGCAGCCCTCATCCTCCTGGACCTGTCAGCAGCCTTTGACACCATCTCCCACCACATACTGATCAACAGACTCCACCATATTGGAATCCAGGGAGATGCCCTCAATTGGATTGCCACAAACCTCGCTGGAGGACCCAGAAAATCTGCCTCCCACTGTTCACCTCAGGACCCGAGAAGATCATCTGCGGATCCCACAAGGATCTTCCCTGAGCCCTACCCTCTTCAACATGACTCCCCTAGCCAAGACCATCAGATCACACTGACCCAACATCATCTCCTACATCGGTGACACCCAGCTCATCCTCTTGCTGTCAGAAGACCTCCCCACCACTATAGCCAACTTCCACAACTGCATGATGAGCATCGCCAACTGGATGAAGGACAACTTTCTCAAGCTCAACCCGGTTAAGACAGAAGTCCTTATCTTTGAAACAACACCTCGGCATGGAACGACACCTGGTGGCCTCCTGAACTTGGGCCATCCTCTGCCCCAGAGACCACACCTGCAATCTTGGCATCATATTAGATAGCAACTTATCTTTGCAGAAATAGGTAAACACAGTCTTATCTGCCTGCTTTTACACCCTACACATGCTCCAAAAGATTTTTAGGTGGCCCCTCACCAATGCCGGAATGTCCATCACTCAGGGCCTTGTCACCAGCAGGATGGACAATGGGAACACCCTCTATGTAGGAATCACCACATGCCTCTTGAAGAGGCTAGATCCAATACAAAACTAAGCAGCAAGATTCATCCTTGACCTCCCCAGATGGACCCACATCACTCCACACCTCAAGAAGATATATTGGCTCGTGATCCAGAAGAGATGCCATTTGAAGATGTTAGCCTGCCCTTGACCCATGCTTACAAAGCCCTACACAGCTAAGGACCAGCATACATCAGCATGCGAATGACCTTCCACCAACCAACCAGACACCTGCGACCTGTCTCCCTCTGTACATCCCCAGATCTGCCAAGCCACCTGCGGAGGATGCTTCTTTTCTCACCTGGCGACCAAAGCCTGAATAACTTTCCCCTGCATCTTAGGACCTTGTCATCACTACACAATTTCAGAAAAGGAGTCAGGACCTGTCTGTTCGATGGAACAAAACACTGCAAAGCAGCAAGCAACTCCAGCACCTTGAGACCCTCACAGGTGATTAGCCGCACTTTATAAAGCTTTATTGATCATACACTGACTTGCAGACCCACACAGGGGCTAGCAAACCTACTCACACACTCACACAGCCATTTACACACCCCTACAGCTACTTACACACATACTCACAAATCCATACAGCAGCAAAGGATCTTGCAAATCCATCACAGGCCCTCCCTCAATATAACAGACAGACCCCTTATTTGGAAGGGGATCCACAGCAGATCCGTGAATCCAAATGACAAATAAAAAAAAAAGGATTTGGAAATAAATTGAACCAGTGTTTGGGAAAAAGGTTGGATCTGTAAAGAGTCATTGTGTTTATGGTGTGTAGATGATAATTACATATACATAGGGAGTAGTCTTGGAGGAATGCGGAAAACTTTCTCATGACATGTTTCCTGGATTTCTGTATCTGTAGATACAATTTGGTTGAAAACTACAAATTCTGTCTTTAGCAAATGTTGCAAAACACCAAGACAGCATGAGAGAAAAGTGTCATTAACTTACCAAAGGTATCCTTCTTTAATATTTCCAGCCCTGCTCCAGTAATTGTGCCTAGGTCAATGCCACCATAGTGCACAATAATGAGGTCTGGATATTGGCAATCCAGAATGCTTTCAACCAAAGGCAGCAACTGATGCTACTTTAACCGACTCTGGCCAACCCAAGTAACGTCTACATTAGTTAAAACTATGTCCCTAACAATATCACTCTTTATAGCCCTCTATCTAGACCAAAACACAAAACTATAACGCACAATCCAAACTCTGACCATTTCAAAGACAAGCAGGAGAAGCACATGCTGCAGCACAATGAGGCAGTTTTAAAGGTAAAAGGCAGCTCAAATGGAGGACAGCAAGTAAAATATGGAAGAGCATATTTGAGTGGATCGTGGAGATGTACTGAAAGAAAATATGTAGCTTCTAGACAGTACAGTAAAAGGCAAAATAATAGATGAGATTAGATGAGAATATTAAGTTAAAAAAAATAATGAGCAGCAAAGGAGGAGGAGGAAATACTATACAGAAAATATAGCTGTCCTATTAAGCCATTATGAAGGAATGTGTTTGAAATTAGATGGGGGTGTTTGCTTATATTATGTAATTTTGTAGTATGTACTTTGCACCCATTCACACAGTCAGGCTGGCACTTACATTCCCATCTATACACCTACAAAAGCATGTATGTACCCACTCGTCATATAGACTGATAGTCACTGACACACACAGTCACAGGCACAGAAAACCATTCACACACCCTTATACTCAGCTATACATCTACCTACATAGTCATTCACACACCCATGCAGGCGCTGTCACACCCACTCACACACCTATGCGGACATTCATGTTCCCAGCACTCAGTCAGTTACACATGCACTTACAAACCCATACATTCAATTATACACTCAGCCACCCACCCATACAGCCACTCCCATACCAGTTCACAAAACCATACAGCTACTCACACACCCAGTCAGACAGCAACAGAGGCACTTACAAATCCACTCACACATCACTTATGTATCCACCAGTAACAGAGCAACATTCACACACAATTGCACGGCCAAACACCCAAAAAACACAGCCTTTTACAAATTACCATACAGTAACTTACATACCAATTTAGACATCCTTACAATCCATAACACCCAGTCACAAACTCACACAGCTAGCTACACATCCAGCGACATACCCACAGAGACACTGATACACTCACTCACATATCTACTCAACCACTAACACATCCAGTCACCCACCAATACTGTCACTCATATACCCATTTCTACACCCATTCTCAGACACTTACACAGCCTGTTACACATGGACATAACCACTTATGTAGCTACACACTAGCTTATAGTTTATAATGTATTGGTATATGATGTAAAGGTAAATGTATTCTATATTTACTTTTTAGATCTCTACTTGTGTTTAAAGAGGAATGAAAGATGGAATGGTGAGGCAAAAAAAAAAAATTATGCTTGTTGACAGCCTCCATAAACTGGCCAACAGATTACATTTTTAGTGCAACTGGCATATGGTATGTGCCACAATGAATGACCATGTCTTCCAGTTTTGGTGGGGATCGTAACCATCTGATCAAGAGGTAAGGGTCCCACAGATGGCCCAGCTTCTGCTGATGATGCACCAGCTTCCCTATTTCTTATCATGCTGTGATATGTCCTTCATATGTATGGCTTTCTGGTGTTTCCAAATAGAGTATGTGCCTTGTGAATACTTCTTCACTTGAGCTAACTATAACTTGCGCTCCTACAATGCACTGCTTATGACCTCACATATTGCTTCACTCATTACATGTTCAGTGACAACATTGATGATATCACTGATTGAATCACTGATGGCATCATCCAGTGAGTGTATTTCATAAACGTTTCTGAGTCTTTAAGATGTATGCTAAGTGTACTGCATAGGTTAAACTACTATTCTTTTTCTACTACTGAGTGATACTCATGACCTAAGGTAGCTATAACTCATGCCCCCTCCATGCACTGCTAGTTACCAGAGATACTACATCACTCATGACATCTCGTATGACATCATTGATAGTATCACTGTAACATTTGCAGTAAAATTATTGATGAGAAAACTGTGCATGCTGAGGACGTGAGTTCAATGTTGAAGCCTAGCAGGTTAAGCTGGTCTTGTTCCCTGTCTAAGATAGCTGCCCAGTGGTGCGTCAACTGCTTCTGTGTGCGCAGGACACAGGACACCGGTGGGTAGCACATACAGCACCTCACTCACCCCCACATTACACAACGCTCCTATAGGGTGTAGCCATACCCAGACCTGCCATCTGCGGCCAACATCTAGGGGAGATAGTGAGGCACCAAAAAGATTAATGTGGCCACCTCTGGCTTGCCAAAAATAGGGTGGTCAGCAGCCCCATCTATCAGCATTATCCAAAAGGGGGTATGGGTGGTGCTGCCTGCTTCTGCCATTTAGGACTGGCACTGGGAGGGAGGTGGACTGGGATGAGAAAGGAAACTGGACAACAGAGAGGACATGTCAGGAAAGGAAAACAAAAACAAAGTACATAAAAGTCACAAAAACACACACAGAAACGTACATACACACAAGGAAAATCAGAAAGTAATAAAGTGAGGAAGGGTGGAAATGATTAAGAAAAGTGATCAGATGAGGTTGATTGGATAGGATGGAGCAGGACAAAGTCTGGGGAAAATAGCAGAAATGGGCTAAATTAACCAAAATGGCCAACCGCTGCCGCACTGCGTTGTGCTGCTCTCGCTGATTTTTCTGTGCAGAAAGCACTACCAGCTCTAAATCGCAGCATGAGCAGCGCAAAGTGCATTTGCAGCCCCTTCTTGGAACTTTGTGGAGTCTCACAGGGTTTTTATATAACTCAGTGAAATTCAGCTGAATGAAATTCCGCAAGTTCCACCCAGGCATAATGTAAATTACTTCTCCAGGCACACATACCCCAGTGCACTCATCATGCACAAACTGCACAACCCTATTCTCTATCCTTCCTAGGCACACATATAACCAATGTAGAGTCACCATTTCTGCACTGAGCATTGTCCCACAAATTTGCTTGGGAACCCTGATTTAAAAAGTGTTCCTTACTTATCCAACACAGGTCTAAAGCTATTGCATGTATGCATTTTAGAACCAGCTCTTGTTCAATTTACCCTGCCCTGGAAACATGCAAAGTGAAGGCACAGAAGTCTGCCCTCTCTGGAGTTGAGCTGTTGGGCTCTAATGCAGAAAATGATTTTCTGAGATCCCTTGTTTCAGCTCCTCTAAGTACATCTATTGCGCCTAAGTAATATTTAAATCAAAATAATGTCCTTTCTTAAGTTATTCCAAATGGCACGGTTTCCACTGTTTGTCACGGAGATGTACAGATATCACTAATAATGAGATCAGGAATATAATTAATGAACTGTATATTGATATATTACTTATGGGAATATTGTTTTAGGAGGTCCTGAAGAAATCCAGGGGCACTCCCCGGATGAAACACGTGTTGATGGACGAGCTTGAAAAGATTTGAAATTCTTGGATCAGAGACTTTTTGAATTTGGGACTTTACTTTCACGAGGATACACATGTTGGATCTTTGGAATGAATGTTTTCATTTGGAATAACTGTGTTTATAACTTTAGAAAGGACATTATTTTGGTTTAAATATTACTTGTTTGAATCTTTATTTAGTGACTTATGTACTGTTTTATTGTTAATTGTACACATGTGCAATACTTATTGCTAACCATTGGAATATTGATTGAGGCTATGGACCACTCCTGAGCTAATCATCTACAGCAGGAGTCTCCAACCTTTTCTGTGTTAAGAGCTACTTATGATGAATGAAAACCATAGAGAACTACTCATTATCAGCGTTGTAATAGCAACTGCATCACACAAGACTACATTGGTGTCCACCCTATACAATGTTACTAGTAGTAGTCAGCTCAGTAAAGGATTGGCAGCAATGATTGCTTAAGGGCATCAGGTAGGGCTTCCAAAAGCAGTATAAAAAAAGCGTTGTCAATTTGGAATGCTTTTACATCTATAATACATACCAGCCATAGCTGCACCCCCTGGCTCCATGGTAATAATATTAGTAATAATAATATGCTTCCCCCAGAGACACATGATTTATCACTTAAATGTCAAATTTAAATATATTGAGGAAATTCAACAGTTTTACTTAAACCAAGTGTATAAAAGTCTGAAAAAACACACATACTAATCCAAGATATACACGTTTCAATGTTGGTGTACATGTATTAACTCAGCCAAACAAAAGCTTCAAATTTAGTAAACTCAACTGCACACAGGAGAGCTACTTACAGGTAGCTGGAGAGCTACCAGTAGCTCAAGAGCTATTCATTGGAGAACTTGAATTGTCCTAATGAGTTTACCAAACTCTTCCTACATTCACTGGTTAAAGCACATTTCTACTTGGTTTATTAAACTGGTTCTCAATGGGATGTGGGACAACCCCAAAACCAAAAAAAAAAAGCTGATGTGGAAGTTCTTAAGTCTCATTACTGGACCTTTGTCTGCCACCATTATGTTTTAAATACTTTGATTTCAGGCTTGTTCCTCAGTTTGAGACATTTTTAGATGTCACACCCCCTCCTGCTTAAGGCTTATGTGTAAGATTCCAATTGGGGAACCTGTCACTCAATGCATTTAGGCTGAAATGGCAGAATGGTGCAACATTTAACATTTGCCCGGCTTGCAGTACATGCCCTGAAACTGAGGCCCATATATTATTCTGTTGCCCTGCGTGCCGCTGTGCACAACTGAAGGGGATTCAACCGGTGTGTCTGATTTTAGGGACAAGAAGACATCATGTTGCCCTTAGAATACTAAAATCTAACACTTTGGATTCTATAATATCCACTGTGAGTCATTTTCTGTTAAGTGTGTGGTATAAGAGGGTTCGTTTTTAGTAAAGCCTGAAGCGCTTTTCAGGGTGAAAGACAGGGACTTCATCCTATTCCTATGATTTAGAGCCTTATAATATGCTTCCCCCATTCTTACGTACCTATGCATAATTATAATTATATAAAGGCTGCCTTTGGTCTTTTAAGATACCTTGCCTCACACTGTCTTTGCCTGTTTAACCAAATCATGTGCCTTGTGCGCCTAACGGTGTATTTGAGAATTTGTACCCAATTAAGTTTGAGCATATTTTTAAATAGAGCTACGCCGGAGTGCGCATCATTCAACTGTCCATCTATGTTTATGGGAGTGTACACTCAGATTATTAATGAGTTGTATTTCACAACGTACACTCTGCATGTTGCACAATGCATTGATGCAGCATCGCAAAATACTGCTTTTTTTGCAAGTTAATAATGTATACACAATGAATATACACATTTTAGTTTTTTTATTCTCTTTTTATTTGTTTTCTAATGTATTATGTAGTGCACTGCTTTTATTGTACTTTGATAGTTTTATAACCAAATAAAGTAATTTGGATTACAACATATTTTGAGGGTCATTATGACCCTGGCGGTGAGTGGAAATGTGACGGTAGTACCGCCACCAGTCTGGCAGTACATACCGCCACATTATGAGAATGGCGGGTTGGCTGCAGCCAACCTGCCACTTCTCCACTCATACCGCCATGGCAGTATCAACCGCCAGGCCGGAGATGTCAATCTCCAGCCCGGTAGCTGGCATAGTACCGCCGGCAGCATTATGAGCCTGCCTACCACCATGGTTTTCATGCCATTAGCAACACCACGAAAACCATGGCGGTAGGCCCTACCAGTGACAGTGAATTCCTTGTCACCTGTAGGCGTCTCCCTCACCCCCCCAACACTCACCAGACACCCCCACCCCCTCCATCCAAACTCCCCCCCACCCTCTCTGATCCTCACACTCCCCCCACCCCCATACACGCACACACCCGCAGAAACGCACCATACACCCAATCAGTCACACTGGCATACACACATTCATTCATGCATACTTCCAGACATGCTCGCATACATTCATACACACAATCACACTGACATGCAGACACGCAATCACTTCACCATTCTTACATGCATTTACTCACACGCATCTAACCATGCAAACAACACAACACACACAGACGCATTCACGCACACTCACACATTCATGCACACAACCAGACACACACAACACCCCCCACCCCTTTCCGAAGTCCAACTTACCTTTGTCGAGGAGGTCTTCCGGCAGGAAACGGGAAGGGGCGCTGCTACCGCCAGCAGAACACCGCCAGGCCTTATCACAGGTCATGATACTGCTGGTGGCGTTCAACTGGTGTGGCGGTGCTGGTGGTATCAGCCACCTTCGGCCAGTCTTGGGACGAAAGTCCAGCAGTGATCATAATATGGTGATGACGGTATGTTGGCAGCCGTCACAGCGGAGGTAGGTGGTTTTTACCGCCATTGTTATAATGAGGGCCTATATGTAGGTGGCAAGGATACTATTTGCACAGATTTTCTTTTGTGAATACCTGCACCATCATAAGTGTATGAGGATGAACGATGGAATGGGTTTCAAGCAGCATTGGTGCATGAATGCGGTGTCCCAGCTGTCTAGACTGATTAGTGGAATTATTAATATAACAAAGACAGAACCTTACAAAAACGTATTGAAATATGTAAATAATGGATGGGGCAAAAAAATGATTCAGATAGGTATATTCGACCTTTCTGGGAGGTCAGATGTTAACTTTCAGAAGGCAATGATACACTTTTGAGGGGTGAAAGAGTGACTCCAGCACACCCTTTGCATGAAATGGTTATCAGTTAGCACATGAGGGTCACTTTGGCATTCTCACAACTAAATCAGTGGTGAAACAAATATTCTGGTGGCCCGGTATTGATCTTGAAATGGGAAGATTTACGAGAGGTTATATTGAATGTGTGAGGGCAGACTAGTCATTACAGAGTGCTAGACCACCAATGTGTAATGATTTGTGTCCTCAAAACCTTTGGGAATCTTTAGCGGTGGACATTATGGGACCCAATGGATTGCCACAAAAGTATGTGTTAGTCTTTATTGATTTGTTTTCAAGATAGCTTGTTGTTAAGTTTACTCATGGAGCAGATACAGATTCTGTTTTAGAATTTCTTGTTCACGTTTTTGCTTCAGAGGGTATCCCTGCCAATATCCTGAGTGACAATGGTGTGCAATTCATGTCCAAGGAGGCTGAAATGTAATTTTAGATGGTTAGTGTTAATCGCAGGACCATTTGGTTACATAATCCAAGTGGTAATTGCATGGTGGAGAGATTCAATCAAGCTATTAAAGGTGTTATACAATTGGCTATTGCTAGTAACTAACTATGATTGGGTCACTCAGTTTGGGAAAACTGTGTGGTCACACACGGTTACCAGCAATGAAACCACAAGTGTATCTCCATTTCTAATGATGAGAAGGAACAATCCTAGCGCTATGTACAATCCTGGATGGTTATTTTGCACAGTAATAGAGCAATGGTCCTTGGAAGCTGCCAGTGACAAGATTCTTGATAGTCAAAGGAAAAATAGGTTGCATTATGACTCCAAGAAAGTTGCAAAAGGTGCAAATGTTAAAGTGAGAAATTGGGTTTGTGTTAAGAAGCTTGGGTGCATTGTGAAAGGTGAGAGTCGGAACCAAAGGAAGTGGTTGAAGTTTGACAAACTCTGTCAGGTTGAGTAATGGGAAAGTATGGAATCTCAATGGGAATGCATTTGGACCTTCTGAAGTGTGGAGGAAAGTTCTGAATTAATCTTTTGCTGCTATCCAGAATCCCTTAGAAGATATTCCAGTTTTGAGGGCAACTCTGATGAAGCTGCCCAATTGTTTGCAGAGTTGACATATGAAGAAAATGTTTAAGGCCTTTCCAAAACATCTAGAGATGGAGATGGGGTGTCAGTTGGTGATTCATCTAGCGAATCATCTGATGCTATGAAGAATAAATGATCTGATGCTGTAAATGTTGCTGTTAGTGCTAATGTTGAAGGGGAGAGTTTGCAATCTGTCAATAATGATTCACATGTGTGTGATGATGATTGGAGTTGCAACAAGAGAGTAAGGAAGCATCCAAAGTGGGTGGAAGATTATGTATGGGAAAGTTCTTAGTTTGCATGTACTGCTTTATTGTTTTTTAATTCATTTTTTTCATTATTTTATATTTTATTAGTTTTCTTTTAGAAGCATTAAGAGTAAGGAATGTCTACATTTTGGTTTGTATTTTCTTCTCATGTATCTTCTTGTTGTTGAATAAACAGGGGATGTGTTGTGGGCTTAAGTATTATAGTGGAATTGTTGGTATGTAACAATAGGTTATGTCATGGGAAAGTTCTATATGATATAAGGAGGGTGGCAGTTGATGGGGAACAGATAAAGAAAGCCATGTGCTGCCCTGCTGTTTTGTATTCTCTTCAGGTCTACTGACAATACACTTCTTCTAAGCCAGCATCAACTCCATGGAGTGCTTGCAACAGCCCCTCCCAAAATAGCAGTCCCTGAAACAACTACTAACCTGGAAAGGGTACATGAGCAGATTGGTAAATTCGGCAGGAAAGTCTATCAGCATTCCCAAAGACTAGTCCAGCTCTGTGCTCCGCTACAAAGTCTAACCCTTAGCTAGCAATCGCCATCAACAACTTGGAATTCTCTCCCTTCATGGCCATAAATCATTTCAGTTGTTTGTGATTCTTTTGAGGTACAGATCTAGTGGCAAACAACTATGGACAGAACCTATGCAAGAGCCACACTATGCAAAGCACTCCTTCCCCATAGTTGCCCAGTTCTGTTCTCTGAGTAGTAATTTCCTACTAATAAAAGTTACCAGACACTCTCTACATTTGTCATCAAGTTGAGCTAAAACTGCTCTAACTTCTTTGTCAGAGGCATCTATCTGTAAAAGGAAAGGCTAAATGTAATGAGGTGCCTTTGGTACCGGTGCAGTGCATAGTGCTTCCTTCAGTTCCTCAAATGATTGTTGACACTCTGCTGTCCATAATACTTTCCTGGGCTGCTTCTTAGAGGTCAAGGCAGTCAATTGACAGCTATACTCCCATAGATAGCCACAGCATTCTTGTAATACCCAGTGAATCCTAAAAAGGCACACACTTCAGTATGGGTAGTAGGCACTTCCCAGGTCATCACAGACTGAATTTTGGCATCCACTAGGGTTTTTTTCCCCATGCCCTACTTCCTACCCAGGGTAAACTACAGAGGTTTGCCCCACCTAAACTCTTCCAGCCCTGCAAAAACATAGTTCACCAGGCAATGAAAAGTGGCAGGGGCATTCTTCACAAAAAAAGGGCTTCACTTTAAATTGATACAGCCCCTCTGGCATGCAGAATGTTGCACCTCCTTGACAGTTGGTGTCAAAGCAATCTGCCAATGTTCACTGGTCAGATCCAAGGTGCTCAAGTACTTTGCAGAACCTAATTGATCCAAAAGCTCATCCGCTCTTAGGATTGGATGTGCATTGGTTTTGGATACCTCATTGAGGGCATGGTAGTTCATACAGAATGGCATGTCAGTTTACCCTTGTTTTTGTAGTAGAATCATAGGACTGCACAAAGGACTTCAAGAGATCACAATAACCACCAGGTTCATCTCTTTCTTCCTCTTGAATGATTCTGTCACAGCAGTAGAGATCCATTGCTGTAAATTCCACAAGTGACTGTGCATCAAAAGGTCCCTTTATCAGCCCCATCTATTTCCTGAGATATGTCCTGGGCCCTTTCCTTCTGACCTTTCACTGAATCAAAGATCACCTTTTGAAGTGTACAGGGGGCTTATCTTTATCTCCCTTTTCTAGTGTGTCCCATCCAGCTCACATGAAGGCAGCAATACTCAAATCTCTCTGGGTCCTCCCAAAATGGAACCGAGGGCCCTCCATGTAATGTACCATTGCATGCATACTTTCCTCAGTGTATGTCAATAGCACACACACAGTCCAGCACTGCTACCTCCATGTGTTGTGCCACCCCAGGCACACCTATATTCAGCAAACACAGTCACTCTGTGCGCACTGCTCAGTGGTATAGACATTTTGTATTGTGTCACTAGCAGGCACACAGGCAACCAGAACACACATTTATTTGGTGTGCCCTACACACCACTACACCCTCCATGTATTGTACTCCTTGCATGGATACTTACACCCAGTACCTGCATTCACCATGTATTCACTGCACAGAACTTTATCTCTAGTGTAATGTATGTCTCACATGTACACATACACCGAGCACATGTACTCACCATGCATGCAATACACAGCACTATATCTCTCATGTAATGGTACTTCTCGCAAGTACATATACACCCAGTACATGCACTCATCATGCACGCCCTGCACAGCACTACTCTAACCGTGTACTGTACCTTTCCTAGGCACACGTACAATCAATCAGGAGTCACCATTCCTGCCCTGCACAGCACTTTACATCTACCTAATGTAGGCCAATGATGATTTAGGCACACTACAGTGGAAGTTTAAAAGTGAGTAAGCCTGTAGGTCTCACTCCAGTGACACAGGTTAGCAAGAGCCTCTTCACTTCTACTGATCGCTATATGGTATGCTGCAACAATCGTGCCTGTGCACCTTTACTCCTGGTGAAGGCAGTAACCTTCCACCACTTTAATGGTAGTGCTATTTGCTCCTGTCCTGCTCCAGCAAGTCCACAATCCATGAGACAGGCCTATGTCATCATGCACATGCATGATCTCTATTTGTCTATGGCTAGAAACATCAGCATTAGGGATCCAGACAACAGTATAGTTGGGCACTCAGAGCAAGCGTACACATCCATTACCATTCAGAGGACTTTTCCATCCCAACACACGCTGTATAAGTGTTTTGCCAGGTATGGAAGACTACACAGATTTGAGCTTGCTAAAGACAATATTTACTTTATTGTCTGACAAATTAACAGTAAAAACTGTCCCAGCATACCATAAAACAGGCCCACAAACAACCAAAAACATGGCCCACAAGTCATACATGAACTTGGGTTGGGATTTATTTGTTTTTCCCATTGGGGCCATTGGTCTTGTCAGTCTTCATGAAGTTTAGGGTGGGCAGCACATGCACTGGTTTAACAGGTTCCAGTTGTCCGGGGTAGATGAGAAGTGTAACACTGGGTGCATAGTTGCCACAGCAATGGAGTCTTTGCTTGCTCCCGGTCTTCCCTTATCCAGGAGCCCTCATCTTGTCACGCCGCAAGAACTCTTCTCTGGTTGAATCCCAGCACTATCTCCCAGTATCTCCTCCTGGAGGGGATCCTACCTCTTTGTTTGCTCCCCTAAAGGTCTTCACTCTGGTGCAGTTTTTCTGGTGATGGGCTGCCATCCTCAGCTAGGGTGATCTCAGATTTGTTGTGGTTTCTGCTTCCTGCTTGTTCAGCCCCCTATCACGACCGGTTCATGTGGACTGCGCTGCTTGGGCCTGGTTGGGGAGTGAAATGGAGGTTCACGTTCTAGTTGTGCTGGCGTGTTTCCCACTGTTAGATGCCATGATACCTTAAGTGCCTGGCCCACTGCTTAAAAGTCTAGGAGGCATTAGCAGCCCATATAGTGCTGATTCATATCATGCTACTCTCTCCTTTTGCTGTGTTTTAATCTGTACGGGGGAGAATCAGGGCATCCTTGCATTCTGGGAATATCAGCTAGTAGGGCGCTTGTATGGGGCCTGCCTACTACAGTCCCATCCAACTGGGAAATCAGGCACTTTCACAGTTCTCTCTGCAGTTCACTCATTTAACAGTGCAGCATCATTTGCTGCTCTTATCTGCCAGCGTTCAGCAGCCGATTTGTCTCCCATCCTCAGGGCTGTGCACTGCACAGCAATGCTCACTTACTTCTTCTAGGCAGCCTTGGCAGTCCCTGGTAAATCCTCTGATCGCTGCAGTCCCTGTTCTCCCCATCCATATTCCACGCTCTGATGCTGACCTGCAGAAGTGAGCAACCACAGCCATATCTTCTCAGTCTCCTTGTGGTCACCGCCTAGCCATGGTGGGCTACGGTGGAAGCAAGAACCTAGACTGAAGTGATAGTTCAGACACCTTCAGAGCAACAAGAAGATCCAGGAGAAGGAACAAGCACTGAATCAAGAGCAAAAAGAAATGCCCACAGTTGTCCGGGATAGATGACCAAAAGCTTACAGTCAAAAGGAATTGAAGTAAAGTGTGTCAGTTGGATCCATATCACCAACAATTGATGAAGAGACAGAATCAAGCGGTATAAGTGACACAGGCAGAGATCAGCAAAAACTGAGAAGATTCAAAACAGCCGGTGTACCTTGTTGAAGATATTCAGCATTTGAATGGCCTTAGTATATGAGCCAAGTGCTAAATATCCCAATATCAGATTAGCTTAACAGGAATAAAGAATTGCCTAAACCCCCTTTGGTTTAAAGCAAAACCAAGTCCTTTAAAAACAATATTGAATGAATTGTGCTAATAAACGGAAATAAAACTGATAAGTTGTCAAAAAAGAATTAGGAAGATTTACCTAGGCTGTAGTAGAAGAGTAGGGATAAAATTTTAGAAGAACACAGAGTAGGGTTAAGGAAGGCTATACCAAGACTACTTTAAATAAAGCTGCAAGAAAAAAAAAAATAGGAAGGCGAAAAGGAAAGAAGAAAAATAAAAACTGTACAATAAAAACAAGACACTAACGGCCTGATTAGAAGCTTGGCAGAGGGGATTACTCCGTCACAAATGTGACAGATATTCCAAGCTGCATTATATCCTTTGTTGCTACACTCATTATTTTTAAAAGATCTGACTTCAGACAAACGTGTTCTAATTAGTACTAGATCCAAAATATTCATAGCCATTACAGTTTTCTCAGTAGTCTTATTACCTATAAAAATATTATTATTAATACATTTAACACCAGAGGCAGAGATATCTGTATTTTCATTCACTGACACAACATCTGTTCCTGACATAGATAAGCTTGAGTTGAAAGCCTCATTTGTAGATTATATAAAAAAGATCACTCAACAAATGTTTATTCTAGATTAGTTAAAGAGAATACACAAGCTATAAATGCAAAAGAATGTTATGTGTATGCTCACTTACCTTCATCGGCTGATGAGGTGGTGGCATACCATCACATTTCTCTTTCACATGCTAAATCATGCAATATTTTAGTTAGTTTAGTTTATAGGCAATGACATTTTGAATATTACTGCTCTACCTATGACATGATTCTTTCAAAGGTGCCTTTACTAACAAGCATACACTTACATCCACAGGCAAAAGAAATGGAGACATCTTGAGATTATTGTAGACCTTTTCTACTTATAGACAATGACAAGCTATACACAAATGATCTAACCTGCTCAAGGAATCCATTAGAGAAAACTTAATGTTAGAGGAGAGAAGAACACATTTCAATCATAGTACTAACAAAAATGAAGATGTTCTTAAGAATGTTTTGGAAAAGGAAAAAAGATAAGTATAGAAAGAAAACGTCTTATCCAAGACTAGAGATAGAAAATAGGCATGAAGGAAAACTGTGTGTCTGCAAGAGAAAAATCTAAAGCAAAAGAGACCTGTAGGGAATAGTAAATGTAGGCATACATTTGAATTATCGGGAGGAACATGCATATTTCACAGGGGGACGATCCATTTACACCTGGAGTTTATTTTATATGTGGTGAGAATGCATACTTTAGATTACTAGGATATTTGCTACTTAGGCTTAATTTTTCCAAAAATGCATCATGTACTTAGCTTAGATGCTTTAACAATGACACCTGCATACAGACAAACATGTAGTGTTAATGAAGGAACACAACTAATGAGAGACATATTTGCTATTATAATACCATTAAGAGTAATACTAAACTACAGGAAGGTTAGAAAGCCTTCAACAGTAGTGGACAAACTAGCAGCTAGCACATCTGACGATTTATTGGTTGAAAACACTGAACTGTAGCAATCAGATCAATGGTTTTGCAAAATAGACATGTTTTAGAAATTTTACTCACAAAAAACAGTGGAGTCTGCAAGATGCTGAAAATAGAAAATTGCTGCACATATATTCCTGACGAGAGTAAAAAAATGATAGAATACACAAAGAATATTTCTAACCTAGAGCTTGACTAAGAACCTTTAGAAACCACTAGTATTGCGAAAAGCTTCACAAAGGGAATTTCTACAATAGGCAATTGGGTTAAAGCAGCAGGAGGATGAACCCTCAAGGTTATATTAGTATCTGTACTAATTGTAGTTGTTTGTTTCTTGTCTGCTTTAAGAGTCTATAAAGCTATTAGTGCATTATTACAAAAGAAGGCATGAATACATGAATGAAGAAAGATTTGAACTAAATGACTGAACTAACAAAGATTACCAGAAACTAAAAGAATGGAAAAACTTAAAAAGAAAGAGAAAAGACTCAACTGAAGATGAAAGTGAACTTTGAAACCATCTATGAATTATATTTTGTAATGATTGCAGACCATCAGAGTGGGAGGTTGCAGGAGAATCTTTACCAAATGAAAATTAATGCAATGAACATGTAGAATATATATGTGTAGGCCTTAGACGAAAAGCAGTGTATCAAGTGCTAACATGAGCAGTAAGCTCCAAAGCCACATGAATTCAGCGAAAACCACCGACTAATGCATTGTTCTTTATTTCTTTTACCTTGACCTAGGTCGGGAATGTGAGATATAGACCTTCAAGGATGCAAATTTGTTGAGACAATAGACTGAATAGTTGTAGTGTTATATTTCAAACTTTCTCAGAGGCGTTGTTTTCATAAAATGTAATAAAATGTAATAATGTATTAAAATATTTAGTTTAATTTCGGTAGAATGTTTCTTTATGAATACATTTTTCAATAGAAGTGTATGGGAAAGGGAATGATTTCACCTAGTAATGTAACCGTGATCTGTTTTTGTTTTATAGTAAGAAGCACTGGGAAGCGAGTATGATTTTATAGTCGCATTGCAATTTGTAGCCCATTTGTAGCTTATGTTTAGATGCTCTTTCTTTTAGTTTGCTTAGATGACGTAAGCTGTCCCGTTCCCATGATGACACCGCTGTATTGGATGAGCTGGGGAGAGATGGCAACAAATTGTAGCAGATGAATAAAATCAATGTATTAGAAATGTGTGTTCCTAGAGTAGAGGATGGCACGATTCTCCCTTTAATTCTCTAGAGACCCAGACATTTTTCTAATGCTTCTTAAATTCATTCTGAGCGACTCTTTATTTCTCTTGCTAGAATCTAAGCTGCTTTGAGACTCTACTGAGCCTCTGTATGTGGAAAGTTCTGTTTATGATCTGAAATTTATGTTAAAGCTTCATGCTTTCACATCTCAAAATTTAGAACTCCTTATGGGTTCTGACTGATGCTTTCCTCTAACTCTCCATAGCTTAGAATAGGGATCAACTTAAATGGAACACACTTTATGCTTTGCTCTGTATTTTATTGATAATTTGATTGAATTGTATTGATGGCCTTCAATAAAGAAATATTTACTGAAACATTTAATAAATCTTTGAAACTCAAACCAAAATCTCGTTATTGACTTTCATGAAACACTTGAAATTTGTAATGATAACTAGAGGGTTTGCAGCATCTGATTAATTCTTTTATTTGCGTCCATGGTCCGTCCATGTTCCCTCTTCCTTGGGCCTGGTATGGAGAGCAGGGACTTATGTTTCTGGTTAGGTTGTTAAGATTTACGCCGAAAACCAAAATTATTTTTCTAGAGTCCCACTGTTCCCTCAGTAGTAGATTTTTTTCACTGAATTCAATTTCTTAACATTGCTAGGGCTGAGCATGGTGCAAATGAAGTACGTGTAGGCTTTCCAGGGTTTTTCCATTGTGCAATAAATATGACACCTGTAAGAGAGGACAGAAGAGGCAAAATTCAATAGCAAAATCATGCCAGACTCCATGGGATTGTCACTTCACATGTGTCACCTGAGCAAATGTAGCAATATGTGACCCACAATACATTGCAGTAAGGTAGGCTCTTTACACACCAGTAGTACATAACTGATCAAAATATGCAACAGACAATAAACCAATAAGGCTATATGCAGGACTTTAATCGATTATCTAATAACAAACCACAGCTTCATTCAACCCATTAACAGCCAACACAATGTGAGCATGCCCATGCCTAGGGCCAAATGCACAAGTTTATTCCTGGCATTAGCCAAGAAAAGAAGTGCACATGCAATTGAAACACCTCTGAAACTGAAACACACACATTATGCCTATGATAATACTGCTTACTATGGGAAATCATCAGTCCAGTGGTGAGCAAGCAAAAACATGAGTACAAATGTATACAGTCAGCATAGCAGTGGAGCAGAGACGCTAGACATGCAGCCATTCCCGATTTGGCACACATACTTTCATGCTAGTAAGAGCCATTTGCGATTGCAAGAACATATGCAGGGAGTGCCAAGCTTGCGATCATAGAGGTCACAGCTATAAGCAAAGGTATAAGAATATTATACTTACAACATGAACTTACCGCAGATCACTTATCGCACCTCCAGGCAATAAAGGGGGTGGTGACAGCATTTCCCCAACCTCAACAACGGGGAGAGGTCAGAGAGAACATAGCACCCATTACTTAAAGGCACTAGCAAAAAATACTCCTCAAGCAGGAAACTCCAGGGTGGGTGGTGAGAAGGAAGGCAACAGGCTTGAATGAATATCCAATAAAGTCATACATGGGAATGTGCAACATAGAGATGAATAGAAAAGCATGTGCACCCCTTCACTAGGACGCCAATATCATGGCTTAATTTTGAAAAGTTCTTAAAGTCATACATTCATCCACTAAATTATCTGATGGAATATGTTTGAAATTGACTATACCTGGTATGAGAAATTGAGAAAGGTCGTTTTTATTGCACGAAGAAAAAGGCATGCTGCACCTGATATGGCTGGAGTACAATTTGCTAAGACATTTAGCAGCAATCTCCTAGTAAATTCAAAAATTCCATTCAGTAGTGTAAACGATAACCAGTGTGGCAGGTAAATTCCAATCGCTCATTACTTCATTGATGTTGTTGATGGGATGAAAAGAGCTCTCTAATACTGACATTCAAATTCAAGGGCTGCTGAAATTTCGCACTTTATTGGAATTCCCATTTTGTGAAAGGTCAGAGTGATACGATATTTAAAGTATTTCAATATTTACTCTAGAATAAAGACAAAACCATGATCGAAGCCCCTTTATGAATAGCTTGCATGTCATGAAAGTAAGTAGTGTAAATCTGAAAAATAGAAAGATGCAAGCATTAAAATTCTTCTATTTATCTCATTTTGCATATTATGTTGGTGAAGGTGGCGTGGGCAAGAACAGGAAAAGTTCTACCAACTTGCCATATCGTAACAGTATATAATGTAGTAATAATAAAGCCACTTTTCTTTTTTTATCTTGATCTACATTGTTTCTGTCTTTGGTATGATATTGTCGGTATTTGTAACGTTTACGATATTTTTGTGCTGAGTGTAAAACGCAAGCATCGTTCAAAGATGAAATAGGCAGGCCTCCTGCTCCACCACTCTTGCAGTTCCCTCGCCCTTTTAAAAGGTGATGAAGTGCCACTAGCAGAGCCTCAGCTGGCTTTGCCAGCATAAACCCTGACCTGCAGTCCTCTTTGCCACAGTCATTGCCAAGCATGGTGCAACAACTCATTGTGTGTCAGAACCATTCATTTTTAGTTTTCCAGAAGCAAACTCCCAAGCAGTGTTAAGGGGACATTACTAGGCAGCATGTGTTAGATTGTGATGCAATTATGGGCACATGAATAGACAGTGCAAGGTCTTTAGGGCGTTTGAAAAAAGCAGTCTAAGATATGGTGGACTATAGAAAGACTTTTGCATGGTAAAAGCTTTGGAGTTGGGGGCATACAAAATTAGATGCTTAGAGAATATGTACAAACAAACTAAGGTATAAGAAAAGACAGGGTGATATGCATGAGCCACACACACAGGTAGATCGTAGCGAATGATTACTTAGTGTGGGGATCAGCTTTGAGGTGTCCAAGAGGACATCACAGTAAGGGTGTGGAGTTGGTATTGACAGACAGTGTGAAAAGGAGGGCCCATGCACATAGAATGCAGACAGCAATGGACCAGACTGGCCATTTATCTTATCAGACGTTTTTCCCTTGGGCTGGTGCCATTAAATGCAGGCTTTGGAAGGTTCACAACATCCGCTGTCACTCTCTCCAGCTTCTTTGTGTTTATTGCATTACCCATAGTGGGATTGTAAGGAAAGGAAGGGTGAGAGAGTATGTGAAAGAGAGAGTGAGAAAGGGAAACAGAGAGGAAGAGAGAGAGAGAAAGAAAATGAGATATGTTTAATGGAAAGTGAGGGAGGGAAAGAAAGAGGGGAGGAAGGAAGCTGCCCGGTCTGCACATTTTTGTCAGGGCTTCTTTTTATCCCAGTCCAGCCCCAGAGCAGCTCGGGGCACAGACAAAGACAAAGTAGCACTGGGAAGAATAATTGTAAGGTAGCATGCACACTTGCAGTATGAGGACATGTGAACTCATTGTTAAAATGTTGGGATGGAATAGTCCTCATGGAACAAGATGTGTACCCCTGCCCTGAGTGCTTAACATTACTGTTGTTTGGATTCCTAATGCTGATTCCTGTGGTCATAGGTAAACACAGATCATGCATGTGCACCATGACATAGGCCTGTCTCACAGAATACGGTCTTTTTGGACTGGGAGGGGTGCCCAAAGAGCTAGCCTGACAGTACTGGACAGCTACCAACCTTCATCAAGAATTAAACAGCATGAGTGCAGCTGTGGCAGCATACTGTGTAGAAGTCAGTAGGGGTGAACAGGTTATTTTTACCTGTGTCACTGGAGTGAGACCTACAGACGCACTCACCTTCTTAAGGTTTGGCTGCTATGTGCTTAACTTACCATTGGCCTACATCAGGTGGATGTGAAATGCTGTGCAACATATTAGAAGTGGCTCTGTGCTGGATATATGTGTCCCTGAGAAGGGTACAGTACAAAGGATGAGCAGTACTGTGTTGCACAAGAGATGCAGTGGTGTGCAGTACTAATGCAATGAAACGCACATACTGGGTGTATGTGTACTTGTGAGAAGTGCAGTACATGAAGGGTGAAGTGTTGTGCAGCACAAATATGGTAGGTGTGTGTGCTTGCAGTGTGTGTTTCCAAATAGTACACCCTGGCACAACACAGAAAAGCTACAGTACGGAAGAGTGCACAGACTGAATGTGTACTGAATGTATGTGACTGTAGAGGCACAATGTACAGAGGTAAGAGTGCTGGACAGTATGTGTGCTGTGAATGCACACTGAGTGTAAGTATGCATTTAATGGTACATTACATGGAGGACCCTGGGTTCTATTGGAGGAAGCCCAGACCTGCCTGGTGAAGACATAAGGAGTAGAGAAATAAACCCAGACAGATTTGTGTATTGCTGCATTCCTGTGAGCTGGGCGGGGCACTGTGAGACATTGGATTGTTGGATGACTGGGTGTGCGTCCTGGTCAAGCAGGAGCCACAATCCTTTGCAGGGTGAATGCCAATAAGTCACTAATTTAACCTGTGCTTAACCTTGGGTAGATTGGCACCAAAGGCAGTCAGGATAAACCTAGAGGTAATGAGTTAAGTACTTATGCAGCACACAAACAGCAATACAGTCAAAACAAAACACAATAAAACTCCCAAAACAATACATTTTAATAAATTATTTTATACCAAAACCATGAGAATCCAATTAGTAGTTGGAGTTATGGGTTTTTGAAGTTTAAGATTCAAATTAGCAGGTCTTCAGTTTTGGAAAATGCCCCCCTGGGTAACTAAGGGTCCATGAGTAGATGGCAACCTCTTGGGAGTTCAAGACTCACACAGGCTTGGTCTAGGTGTAGATTCAAAATGGTGGGGGCCTTTTATGTCCCTGTGCCTCTGAGGAGGAGGCCCGCTAAACTAGCCATTGGAGTAATTTCTGAAGTCCTGGGTGCAGATGAAGATGTTGGGCTCCACAGCAGGTCTGGCCTCTGGAGGTACAAGGCAGACCCCAGGTAGCAAAGCAGGCCTTAAAGGTACAGCAGCAGTCTGGTATATTAAATAGCTGGTCACATCAGCAGTCAGTTCTCTGAGAGTCCTACTGCATCACTAGTGAACTGAAGAATTTGTCTGAAAGTGCTATTTTTTACCCTGGTGCCTTGCTCCTAGAAGTTGGGAGAAGTTTCCAGAAGTTTCCTGCCTCCTAGCTGGCTGCACTGATAAGGCAGGTTTGTTAAGTCAAAGCTAAGCCTATTCAGATGTAAGTGGGCTGTGCTTAACTCTACCCCCATCAATTCAGTTAATAGCCCATTCAGGCTCTGCTAATCCCACTATTGTGGAACTGCCTAAGGTAAATTCAAAAAGTTTCAACAGTTAGTTACACCCAGTCATGTGACCTAATGCAGTCTACAGGCACAGAGGGCTAAGGGCAGGAAAATGCAAACTTTCTAAAAGGTGCATTTTCAAACTTCTAATAATAAATAAGACATTACCATTAAAGATGGTATATCATATCATTATATGTTCATAGCTATGATATATCTACCACCTATGGTTTAGGAATTAGTGCTTATTAAATGTGATAAGCAATCCCCAATGTTATCCTGCAGGAAGGGTAGGCCTCACAGTAGTGAAAAAATAAATTTGCAAGTTTTTCACTACTAGGACAACTAACACTTAAAAGTACATGTCCTACATTTTAATTCCACAGCACCCCGCCCTATGGGCTACCTAAGGCCTAACGTAGAGGTGACTTATATGTAATAAAAGGGGAGCTTAAGGCTTGGCAAGGGGTTTTACATGCCAAGTCTACATGATAGTGGGACACTGCCTTCAGGCTGCAATGGCAGGCTTAAGGCATGTTTTGAGGTGCTACCTGAGTGGGCAGCACAATAAGTGCTGCAGCCCCACTGGTACATTTAATTTACAGGTCCTGGGTATATGGTATACCACTCTACAAGGGACTGGCATGCAAATTAAATATCCCAATCGGGTAAATGCCAATCAAACCATATTTAGGGAGAGAGAGCACAAGCACTTTAGCATTGGTTAGCAGTGGTAACGTACAGAATCCTAGGGCCAACAAGCTGAAGTCCAGCAAAAAGTAGGAGGAGAAAGGCAAAAAAGGTTGGGGGTGACCTTGTAGAAAAGGACCATTTCCAAAAGACACACACTTCAAAAGGGTGCTCTTTGATTCAGTGATGGATCACAAGTAAGGGACCTGAACACATCTCAAGCTGGAGATGGAGTTAATAAGGGAATCATAAAGAATAGAGCTAAAAGCTCAGAATGAACCTTTTGATGCACGTATAACTATGGTTGAGGTTACTGCTGCAAGAGCGCTGTGATTCATATCAGTCATGGTGCAGGAACTTGCTCCATTTTTGAAAAAGTACTTTAGCAACCCCAGGTGCCAGGAGGGGCTGCCGGTACTGACATTGTCAAGTAGATTGGGTTATTTACCGAGGAAAGACTGACGCTGTGGTCAGTGAGTTGAGCCTGAACAGTGAGAGAACTACCCCTGAGGACTGTAGAGGATGCTGTGATTGAGGTTGCACTTTCACTGGGCTCCAGTCAGGAGCTAAAAAGATCGGATTCCCCTGCCCCCCCCAGCCATCTGCAGAAGATTGACTTACTGCATCTTCACAGGCTAGGAGCATCTCCGATCATAGGGAAGACAACAGCACCTGCCGAGTGCTCTTGCGTGTGCCACATGCAGCCCAACTTCTCTGAGCAAGATCAAAACTCTTGAGTGCCTATGGTCAGGGCACTCGCCACAACTCTGAAGGCTTCCATGCTGCAGGAGCAGGTATGGCTTGAACTGGGGTTGTGGGGCCCTAGCGTACTCATTGCTGACAGTGCTGTGGCACCATAGACACTTTTGGATAATTCCAAAGTCAAAGGGGAACTCTTAAGTACGGCCTAGTAAAACACATTCCCTGGATGCAGCCAGAAGACAATGGGGAATATCCCCAAGCATGTTACTGAGTCAAAGTCAAATGAATCTTTATTAAGATTTGTTTTTTGAAATCCATAAAATACATTTATAAATACAAATAGATTACATATATTGTAAGTATAAAAATGTATGTTTAACACCAGTATTGAAAACATCATATCATCAATAACTCACAAAGGTTCTATGATCTGTATAACAATTGGATGATATTTTGTAGTGCAATCTAGACATAAATGTGCGAAATATACAATTATTACAATAGTGCAAATTGGACAGTTTGCTCAATGATGTCAAGCTTTACAACATCACATCATGACCTCTTCTTAAAAACGTTGCATGAGGTATGCATGTGACGTTTGAAGGCCTAGACCTATCATTCTACCACAAGTCTTTTTCACAGATTATACCATGCGAAAATGTGAGAGATTTACTTCTGATAAATAGCACGAGTAAAGAAAGCAGACACAGCACAGAAAATAACATTGATCTGAAGTTTACATAAAAAGTTAAAATCATCCTGATAAAATCAGAATTTCTCTGTTAAAAAGGAGACATAAAAAAACGCTTTCTGATATCATTATAAAGCCTATAAAACAATATGAAATGTACTGTAGATTGATTGGCTTTCCCATCGCACAGATACTTAGGGAGATTTTTGTCCATGCCTCCGTTTTTGGGAATGCAACTAAACGGTGTAAGGTGCCCAACCACAATCTTGCTAAAATCTCTTCTGTACATTTGTTACCATTATCAGACAGCCTTGCAGGCTTTGTTTGTAGGCCCTGTCATATACCATGATACAGTCAATATTTAGCTTTCTCTACTTTCTCTTTCAGCCTTGATTTCTTTATAAACTTCATTTTCAGCTCTTTTTTACTAAACTTCAGAGTGCTAGTGGGACTCTCAATGGAGAAACTTCTATCCATTTCTTTATGTAGCCTGCTTGTATATGCTAACCAGGGAATCTTATCATGGTGCTCACGCATAAGGCAGTCCTCGATAACTTCCTTGATAAATTTGGTTCCTAACTTACTCCTAATGTCATACCAAGTAGTAATTATGCTTAGATGGATTATCCCTTTGAGGCAGGAAATCTATAGTTCTTTATGGGTAATATACATTGGTACTGAGCAGGGAACAGCCAGGAATCTACACAAAAAGGAATTTCCCCTGCAATTGCAATATTGTATTCTCCACCATGCCCCATAGAGTAGCCCCATATGTGATGGTAAAAATTAATTTACTCTTGCACAGCTGCACCATTTCGCGTACAGGTTTGTTTCCTATTTTTTAGCAAATCTAAACAGAGCCTCAATTGCCCTTGTAAGTTTGTGTTTAGCTTCTATTTGGGGACCACAGGTGCCAGATTGTGAAAAGAAGATGCCCAGGTAGGAAACATTTTGGACTTCCTCTAACTTGTAACCCCTCACATGTGGGCCTTTTTCCTCATTTTCTCCCTTCAACAGATCATTACAATGGTTTTTGTCAAAAAAGGTTTTAGGTCTTTTTGCTCCATATATGTGACAAATGTATTTGTCAGCTGTTGTAGACCATTGGCTGTTCTAGACATCAGTACCGGATTGTAAGCATATAGGAGCATAGTGGTTGGACGAGAGCCAACTCTTGGGATCTCGGCATCCACCTGTTGTCATATTCTGTCCACCACATTTATATGTAGTTAAAATAAGAACGGGCAAGGACACAGTCTTGCCTGATACCTCTAGTGACCCTAAACCTTGAGGTACATTCCCTGTCTAGCCCTCTTATGCTGTCAGGGAGACATACATCTGAGACAGATGTGATACCATTTCTTTTGGGGCATCCATTTCTATCATGGTCTTCTACAATTTTGCATTGTCGACCAAATTGAAGGTGCATCTCAAATCAGCAAAGCAGAGATTTAAATGTCCCTGCTGACCTACCTTGTATTTGCTAATAAGGAGGTGGAGATTGATACATTGCTCCACAGTATCAATATCCCTCCTGAATCAATACTGGAAGTCTGTCAGCACATGATTTTCTGTGGCCCAGGTATCTAATCTACCCAGTACAATTCTCCCCATTATTATTGCAGATTAATCCAGGATGGATATTGGACAGTAGCATTTAGCGTCCCCCATCTCCGTTTTTAAAAATTGGGACAGTTATACTGTCTGTCCAAGTAGATGGAATAAACTTTAATATCACAGCATTACATACCTGCATCAATATTGGGGCCCATAAGGCTATACAAGATTTAAGTGCATCTACTGGAACCCATTGGGGGCCAAGTGTGTTCCCACTAGCAGATATGTCAATGGCAATTATAACCTCTTCTAAACTAAATGCTTGTTAGTGAGCTGACATCTTAGCATTTGCATCAAATTTGGGATGGTTAGTTATTCATTCTGTGGGTTAAAGATGCTACTAAAATGACTTATCCAATCAGTCAGAGAGGCACGTGCCTCCACTCTCGGGTTTGAGTTATCTCTAAGAAATGGGGAATTTATTTTTTTCCAAATCAATATGGTATCGCTAATTACCACTGAAAGTTCCTGACTGGCCTACACCTGTACTGGCATTTATCTCTTTCTCTGACCTATCGCTTGGTTCTAAATGTGTCTAAGAAATTTAACCTCCTCTCTATACCTGGGAGTTAGCTGTAAGGCCTTTTTTAGGTTTTGATTGGCCTCTGTACATTCATGGTCAAACCAGCCTAAATTATATTTCTTGGGGCCCTAATTAGCAAAATTTAAGTCAATTGCTATTACAGATGTATTCTTACTGAAAGCAGCCACGATTTTATCTGAAAGGACTTCTAGTTCAGTACAGATAATAAAGTCCTCCTTATTATTTTTACAACCTTCTCCAGAAGGACTGTTTGATTGATCCCCGTCCACTTAAGGATGATCCCATTTTTTCTTGCTACATCAATATGGAATGCTAGGTGAGCAGCTTCACAAAGTTTAGACTTTACTTTCAGGGTTAGTGTGAGCGGGAGGTGATGGTTAAAACTGGCGGGTTCTATGGTAGGGGAGTTAAATAGCTCTGCACCATTCATTGCAAGTATTGTGTGGTCAAGGTATGAACAGCTCCTATTCCCTTGAAAAAAGTAGGCAGGGGAACCTTTTCCTTATCAATGGCTTGTTCCAGTAGTTATAGATTATATTTGCATAGAACTTCGTTAATAAAATCTCCATCTCTATCACGGGGAAAATGAGCCTGATTATTCAGTAAGGCATTGGTGTATCCACATATTTCTGTCTTTTTTTAGCATCACCGGTGCTGTAGTTGATATCAAGATCGCCAGGCCCCCCTTTGCCCGCCCATGTGTTAATGGAGTTGTAACAATAGTAACAAATCCATCAATAGTGAAATTTTGTTAGTGCCATTTCACCTGTGAATGTAACAGCTGCGCTGTATTTATGTGGCTTTGCCATTCTTTGCTGTCTATTTTATTTTTGATTCCTACAATGTACCAGTATCTAACAACTAATTTGCAGTCAAGGTGAAACGCTGAGGTTTTGTGCCCCTGGTCCCCGCTTGCATTCCCTTGCCCTCTAATTTTTTCCATTGCCCCAACGTCCTCCCAATGTCAATCTTGTTCACTTAAGCTTGAAAGGGGGGATTTAATTCAGCTGGTCATGGAAATGCCCATTCTATGGTTGCCACAATGATATGTCATCGGGGGTCCCTATGGTCTTGAGATAGGTACTGGGGATTTGTAAAAGAATCCCAAGGGTACAGCGGCAAGCTTCCCCTCAGGGCAGTTCTGATTCTTCTGCCTGCAATAAAAATGAGAAAGAAGAGACTTTACTTGTCTAGGTGTCAGAATTTGACAATAAGGCAGTCACCATGGCCTATTTTTTGCTCATCCCCATCCCAGATTACCCTTCTTATCAGGATTATTTCTTGGTACAGGAAGTTGACGTTAGAACTGTGATCCAACATCCTGCGGGCATCTTTGATTTTTTCAGTAAGACCATTAGTCTTCAACATGTGGCTCCAGTTTAGGGATACCCTTTAGGATGACGACATAGGGGGTTGCTTTGGGAGGAAAATGTAGGGTGTCTGGGTTATGGGCCCAAGATCCTACCCTGTCGTTACTTCTTTGGCATATGGTGCTCCTTTCCATTTCGGATGGAAATGCATATGAAGGGATCTCCAGAATGTCACTTCTGCTATTGCTTAGGCTTGGTGGCTCAGATTGCTGAGGCATATAAGTGGGGTTTATTAGTACAGGTCAATCGGTTGTTGCAGTCACTGAATACTGGTAACCCAGTATTTCCCCCAAATTTGGCAAACTAGCCCCCCCTTATAAATCCCTAGTACATGGTGCCTAGGTGCCCAGGGTATTGAGGTTCCAGGGGATCCCTATGGGCTGCAGCATTTCTTTTGCCACCAATAGGGAGCCCATGCAAAGGCTTCTACAAGACTGCCATTCTAGACTGTGTGAAATGGTGCATGCACCCTTTCACTGCCATTTATACTTCACCAGGTCACTTATAAGTGAACCATATTGCAGGCCTTCCAAACCTGAAGGCTGGGTGCAGAGTACCTGTTTGTGAGGGCACCCCTGCACTAGCAAAGGTGCCCCCATGGCCTCCAGGACCATTTTCCCAGACTTCATAAGTGCGGGGATGCCATTTTACACGTGAACTTGACATAGGTAACCACCTATGTCCAGCTTCACAATGTTAACTCCGGAAATTGCCATTTTGGGTATCAAACATGTTGGAATCATACCCCAAGGCATCTGCAAGCATTGGTTGAATGGTTCCATGCACTCTGGGGTCTCCTTAGAGGACCCCCAGTACTACCATTACAGCCTTCTGAGATTTTCCAGGCAGCTCCAGCTGCTGCCACCTCACAGACAGGTTTCTGCCCTCTTGTTGATCAAGCAGCTCGAGCCCAGGAAGGCAGAACAAAGGATTTCCTTAGAGAGAGGGGTATTACACTCTCTCCCTTTGGAAATAGGTGTTACAGGCATGGGAGGGGTAGCCTTCCAGAGCCTCTGGAAATGCTTTGAAGGGCACAGATAGTGCCCTCCTTGCATTATCCAGTCTACACCAGTTCAGGGACCCTCAGTCCCTGCTCTGGCACGAACCTGGACAAAGGAAAGGGGAGTGACCACTCCCCTGTCTATCACCACCCCGGGGTAGTGCTCAGAGCTCCTCCAGAGGGTCCCTGGGTTTTGCCATCTTGACTCTGAGAGCATCTGAGTGGCCAGTGCCAGAAGGGGACATCAGAGCCCTCCCTTGATAGGTGCTTACCTGTGTACCGGACCAATCCCCCTTTCAGGGCTATTTAGGGTCTCTATCTTTGGTGGTTCTTCAGATTCGGATTTCAAGACTCCAGCAGGAATCCTCTGCATCCTTTACTTCACCTTCTTACCGAAGAAACTTCATCTGGACCCTCCAGGAACTCTACAAACTGCAACAAAGAAGCAAAGATGACTTCTGCAACATTGTATCTTCAGCTCCTGCCAGCAAATGCAACTGTTTCCAGGTGGGGCATCCTCCGAGGACTGCCTGTCTTCAGCCTGCTCCAGAAGAACAAATGAATCTCCCTTGAAGTGAAGTAATCACTTCCCTGCTTCAGCAGGCACCCCTCTGCAGTGACAACCGGTGGTGTGGGTCCCCTCTCCTGAAAAAGTGCCTGGATCCAGCAACACGGGTGGTGGACTGAAGTGGTCCCGACGATCCTGATGTCCAAATTTCCAACGTTGGTGGAGGTAAGAGCTTGCATCCCCACACAAGACAGTACCCCTGTGCACCGCGTGTTTTGCAATTGCCAAGGCTTGTTGGCATCCTTCTTTGAATTTCTTCATGCACCGTGCAGCTCTGGCCCCCAGTGCTCTATCATGTGAGGCACAACTTCCTGAATGGTTCTCCGGCGGCGTGGGATCCCTTTGTGTAGTGCTGCATGGGCCTTCTTTTGCATCTTCTTTGTCCCCGTGGTGTAGGACTCCTGTGCATGCTGCCTGGTCTTCTAGGGCTCTCTGAGTTGCTGAGAGCCCCCACTGACTCCCCCTCCTGTGTAGAGTTCACCAGGTCCCTCGTGGCCCCGGGCAGCACCATTTTATGCTAACCATGTGCTTTGCATGTGCCAAGGCTTGTTGGCGGAATCCAGCAACACAAACCAGACTGCATTCATCCATCTGACGTGGGACATCTTCTGCACCAACCAGGAACCCACATCTGTCTTCTTGGGTGCAATACTGACTGTTGTTCCTCACTGGTGATTCCTCTTTTGTACCTTTATCTGGATTAGAAGGGGCTTCTGTTCTCCTTGGCCTCTTCAGTGCTTCTTGGACTTGGTCCCTTTTGTTCCACAGGTCTTCAGGTCCAGGAATCCACTGTTGGTGTGTTACAGTATCTTCTGGTTCTTGCATAATATTCTTTCATGTATTCTTGTGTGTTCTAAGAAAGTTACTGTGATTTACTCCTGCTTTCTTGGGCTCTGTGTGGGTTCTATTACTTACCTTTGATGTTTTCTAATACTCCCAGTGCCCCTCTACACACTACACTTGCCTGGGTGGGAAACCGACTTTCACATTCCACTTTCTTAGTATATGGTTTGTGTTCCCCCTAGGCCCATTTCTAACTATTGTGATTTTCACTATTTTCACTGTTTACTAACTGTTTTTACAGCTATTTCTACATACTAGTGTATATAATTTGTGTATTACTTACCTCCTAAGGGAGTATAGTCTCTGTGGTATTTTTGGCATTTGTCCCACCGATATAAAGTACCTTTATTTTATTTCATGTGTGTGAGTACTGTATGTCTACGGTGGTACTGCATGAGCTTTGCCTGTCTCTTAGTTAGGCCTTGGCTGCTCATCCACACTACCCCTAGAGAGCCTGGTTTGTAGACGCTGTCCCCATGTCATTAATAAGGGATAACTAGACCTGGTATAAGGTGTAAGTTTCTTAGGTACCCACTACAAACCAGGCCAGCCTCCTACATTGGTAGTGCAATTGCCTTATCACTCTGTCACCAGTGCATTCCACAGGAAAGAATACTCTGTACCTAGAGCTATACATATATATATATATCTAGTACAGGGTTCTAGTCTCTTACCTTCCTTTCCAAGAGACCAGAGATTAGGTAGGGTAGGTTTTCCTTACACTACATGAACACTCACACTACATCATGCCTACTGCTGGGCCTAGCTCTGTGCCTTATGAGGGCATGACCTTCAAAGAACTCAAGGGGCTTTGCTCAGAGAGAAGCCTAGATGTAGGGAAGAACCCTAACAAAAAGTGTCTTCTGAGTCTCCTTCTTCAGCATGGAACATACTGATAGCCAGGAGAAGGAGGAGGACGATTCTACACCCTTAGAGTCAGGGAATCATCCTTTAGATTCAGGGGAGGGCTCTTCCAAAGATCTTCCCCCTAGCAAACCTACTAGTGTAGCAGGCAGTGGGTGGGAGGGAAAGCCACTCAGGGAGAGCTCCCTTCACACCTAGAGGTCAGGTCACTAGAGTTAGCAAAGTTAAGGAAAGATCTACCTCTGCCCATTCCCATATCACCTCGGTTTCTGAGGGATCCCATGGTTCAACTCCAGGTGATGACTCCATAGATAGGGAGCTCAGGAAACGGAGACTGGAGGCCAGGCTGAAGCTACAGCCGCAGCAGCTAGCCCTAGATAGGGAGGCCTTGGCTGTGGAAAGGGAAAGGCAAGGACAGGGGTTAGTTCCCCATGTTAGCAGCAGCAGTTTTAGGAATTATGGAGTTAGGGGGGACACCATAGACTCTAGAAATCTGCACAAAATTGTTCCCACATTCATTGTTAGGGATGATATCTACAAGTGGTTTGCTGCACTTGAGGGGGCCTGCAAAGTTCAGAGGGTCCCTCAAAGGCAGTGGTCTGTCTCCTTTTAATCATGCTGTGGTGGAGTGGGGAGTCCTGCCTCTTTATTATGTAGAAAAAAAATACATTTCCTACCACAAATTTAGTCCAAAAGGTCCAAGCCAAGAGGAATGGCCCGGCCTCAATTGGGCGGGACCGGCAGAGTCAGGCCAACCCTTGGCCCAAGCTTCACCCTGGCATGTCTTGCTCGTGGACAGGTGCTTTCACATGCACTGGTGGGAGAAAAAGCGTCAGTCCCTTCTCCTTTGGTTCACAGTGGTTGATGGGACACCGAGTCCCTGGGCAGTAAGAGTCGTGTCAGTAATCCATGTATGTCCTGTGCCACGCAAGGTGGATGAGCACTTTCAAGCGTGCGGTGCAGGAGAAACAGGGTCAGCCCCTCCTCCTTGGGGTCACAATGGATGATGGGACACAGAGTCCCTGAGCAGCATGAGTCACAGCAGCATTCCCTGTACGTCCGTACCACGGAGGAGGTTGGGCGCTTTCAAGCGTGCGGCACAGGGGAAACAGGATCAGCCCCTCCTCCTTGGGCTCACAATGGTTGATGGAGCACTGAGTCCCTGGGCAGCAAGAGTCACAGCAGCACTCCTTGTACGTCCCCCATGTTACAAGAAAGAGGGTGGGAAAGGGATTTGCCTGACACATGCTGTGCCCAATCTCAAAAGATTGTGTTGTTGCTAGTGAATGTCAATATTCCTTTGCATGTGTAAAGATTTAAAAAATATATTTATTTTTCTTATAAAAGCAAGTATGTGACTGGACAATTATTTATTGACAATACTGCATGCACTTTGAGTTGTTTTCACTAATCTATATCTACACACCCACACAAGGGAGCCTTTGACTGCTTGTCTACAGCTACCACTAAAAGGTAGGTGCAGAAGTGGTACTTAGCCCCGTTGCTCAGGATTCATAGTAGGACCCGGGACATCAGGAGTAAGAGGCCTCAACCATCATGGTTGGGCCTGGTAACTTCTGCATGCCCTGTGGCCCTCTGAAAGGGGTCCTAACGGAAGGGCTTTAAGCTTGGTGCACATGAATAGACTGTCAGAAACATAAGGCATGAGAAAAGAGTATAAGGAGGAAGACGAAGATGCACATTAAGTCAGAGGAACTTGAGTCATAGGTAGGTATCTTATTCCTGTAGCCTTTTGATAGTGTAAGGATGTAGGGAACATGAACATGCAGCATAATTATAGCTAGAGGCAGCATGACTATTTTGTGGGGACATTTTAGAGCACCTGGAAGATATTGTGAAGAGTTTGGTGGCATGTGGAAAGGCACATTAAAGAGGCCATGCTCAAAAACATGAACAGAGACTCTTACATAGGTGTTAGCTCTTGGTCAAACTTTATGATGAGTTAGTGCCACAAGTATGATGAAGAAACAGGAGTTGCCACTCACATGAATGATCCAGTGAAATAAATGCCTCCATTTTTCTCTGGAAAAACCTCAGCCTCTTCTAAAGCATCTAGTTCACACAGTACTATCTGGCTTTCCTTTGTCATGAACCCCTCTTGTGCTCTCTGTTCTCTGGGATTTGCACACAGGGCTCATGTCGCTTTTTCCCGGTCGTACACCATGGCTTTCTACAAACCCTTGTTTCCCTCCCAGAGATCTTTACCCCCTTGAGCTTCCTGTACCATTGCTGTCTGTAGTAACATGTCTGCAAGTGTTTCCTAGTTATTAACTCCATCTGCCTTTACCTACTGAATGTAACCATTAGGCAAACTTTATTTGACTCTAGTCCGTAGGTTCATGTTTGTATTCTTGTCAAGATGCATGTATTTAGAACTCAAAAATACTTTTTGGGGGGTCATTACAACATTGGCGGTAAAAGCCGCTTACCCCCGTGCAGAAGACCGCCAACACACCGCCGCGGCAGTGGAATTCCGCCACAGCTATTATGACCCACATCTCGAAATCCGACAAAATTCAGACACCCACACAAGTCCGCCACACCAAAGGTCAGTGATAAACTGGCGAAAACAAAACCTCCACCGTCACGCCAACAGAAATACGCCCACGCTGTCATGACCCACGAATCCACGCGGCGGTCTTTCAACCGTGGTATTCCATTGGCGGTACACACCGCCGCGCTCAAAATACAAACACTCTTACAAAACACAGCCACATTGGACAATTCGAAATACACACACCTGAGACACATACACACACCACTCCCACACACCCAATACAATATAAAACACACACCCACATCACCCAAAAACCCCTACGACCACTATTACAGAGAGAAGGCCAGAGAGAGACACCACCATCCACAAACTAGCAGCCACAGGCACACAACACCATAACCCACACAACTTCCACGCACAAAACACCACACACCACTACATATCACCACTACATATCACCACACTTATCACCACACACACCACCCCACATATCACCTACACCACCCCATGGCACTGCAAAGACACCCCAGGTTCTCGGAGGAGGAGCTCAGGGTCATGGTGGAGGAAATCGTCCGGGTAGAGCCACAGCTATTTGGAGCACAGGTGCAGCACACCTCAATTGCAAGGAAGATGGAGCTATGGAGAAGAATAGTCGACAGGGTCAACGCAGTGGGACAACACCCAAGAAATCGGGACGACATCAGGAAGAGGTGGAATGACCTACGGGGGAAGGTGCGTTCTGTGGTCTCAAGACACCACCAGGCGGTTCAGCTGACTGGCAGCTGACCCCCACCTCCTCCCCCACAACTAACAACATGGGAGGAGCAGGTTTTGGCGATTCTGCATCCTGAGGGCCTCGCAGGAGTCGGTGGAGGAATGGACTCTGGTAAGTCAAATCTTAACTATTACATCCTCCACCCTTCCTGCATGCTATCACATACCCCCACCCTTGCCCCCACCCATATCACTCCAACTCCTCACAAATGTACCAATATCACAAACCACACATCCCAACACCAAGCCCTTCATGCCACAACAACGCATGGACACCCATCACCAATGCATGCCCACTGCACATACCCAAACACCCCCCTAAATCACCATCACACAAGCCCCCACAGAGGAATGCAAGCACTGGGGTACACGGTCACCCACCCATTGCACACCATGGCACACACAGATGCAATAATCATGCTTTTACACCCCTGCAGGACCACTACCCAACGTCACCAGATAGGAGGGTCCAGACATCTCCACCCCACCCACAGAAGAGGCCCACAGTGATGACAGCAGCTCTGTCCAGCTGGATCTAGATGACCAGCCCGGACCATCGTGGGCCTCGGGACAGTCGGTTCCCCTCACAGAGGCACAGGCCACCACAGACCTACCCCCCTCTGGTAACACCAGCACAGCACCCACCCAGCGGGCCCATACCTCCGTCCCCAGGACACGTCCATCAGCTGTGTGTCCACCACTACAGGGAACCCAGGATAACCCACCACCCCAACAACAACAGGGACCTGGGGGCAGTGGTAGTGGGCACACGGTCCAGGGGACGGAAGCCCAGGAACACAGGGGAACTGGGAGGGCTGCTGTGCGACGGGGCGGACAGGCCAAGGGAACCCACTCACCACGAGGCCCTCTCCTCCATCATGGGAGCATACCACCATTCCCAGGAGACGATGGCAACGGTCCTGGCCAAGTTTCAGGAGACCCAGCGCATGCAGGAGGAACAGTATTTGGGCTTCAGGGAGGAACTCAGAACCATCAGCTCCGCCCTGGGCACCATCGTAGGGGTGCTGAAGGAAATACTCAACACCAGGAGGGACACTGTGGCACTACAAGGGGCCCTTGACACTAGCATGGACGATGAACTGCCCACCACCTCCGCCGGCGCTAGTGGACAGGAGGCACCGCCACAGGACCACCACACCAGCACCCCACCCCCTGCAGACGAAGAACCACCCGCAAGCGGTCCCTGAGATCCAGGAACAAGCCAGAGCACGATGCCAAGACCCCCGCCAAGAAATTACACCACCCTGATTGTCAACCCACTGTCCCACTTTGTCACCCTGTCCATATTGGAACTGCCCCAGCTCCACTTCCTATGCCCATATGGGCAATGCACCTGTGAGACTAATAGACCTGACTCTGCCATGGACACTCCTCCGCAATCACCCCTCACCATTTCACTACCCCCTCCCATTTTGAGCACTTCAATAAACACACTTAAAGCACTAAACAATTTGGAGTCTGTCTGTGATTTCGAAATAGTGTATTAGCAATTACAGTAGCAAAATGTTCATTCAAATGTAATGTCAACATACCTATGTCACACAGCTCTAGTCCATGAGGAATCTAAGCAGATGACACACGTTGGGACCCACACCTGTGAAACCATAAGGGAAAGTGACAACTCAGGGACCATACACTGGGTGAAATCGACAGACAGGATAGAGGTAGAAGCGTAAAAGTACTTGTAGTAGGCAGGAATGTATTCTCACCTGTGTTTCACTGGAAATATTGCTGGATGACTGAGTGCCTTTTGTCAATGTCTTCTTCCTCTGCTTCCTCCTCATCACTGTCCACAGGCTCCACAGCTGGCACAACCCCGCCATCTGGACCACCCTCCTGCAGAAAAGGCACCTGTTGTCGTAAAGCCAAGTTATGAAGCATACAGCAGACCACGATGATCTGGCACACCTTCTTTGGTGAGTAGAATAGGGATCCACCTGTCATATGGAGGCACCTAAACCTGGCCTTCAGGAGGCCGAAGGTGTGTTCGATCACCCTCCTAGTCCGCCCATGGGCCTCATTGTAGCGTTCCTCTGCCCTGGTCCTGGGATTCCTCACTGGGGTCAGTAGCCATGACAGGTTGGGGTAACCAGAGTCACCTAATAACCACACCCGGTGCCTCTGTAGTTGACCCATCACATAAGGGATGCTGCTATTCCGCATGATGTAGGCATCATGCACTGAGCCAGGGAACATGGCATTCACATGGGAGATTTACTGGTCGGCCAAACTAACCATCTGTACATTCATCGAATGATAACTCTTCCGGTTCCTGTACACCTGTTCACTCCTGTGGGGGGGGGCCAAAGACACATGGGTCCCATAAATGGCACCTATGATGTTGGGGATATGTCCAAGGGCATAGAAGTCACCTTTCACTGTAGGCAAGTCCTCCACCTGAGGGAACATGATGTAGCTGCGCATATGTTTGAGCAGGGCAGACAACACTCTGGACAATACGTTGGAAAACATAGGCTGGGACATCCCTGATTCCATGGCCACAGTTGTTTGAAATGACCCACTTGCAAGGAAATGGAGCACTGACAGCACCTGCACTTGAGGGGGGATGCCTGTGGGATGTCGGATTGCTGACATCAGGTCTGGCTCCAACTGGGTACACAGTTCCTGGATTGTGACACGGTCAAACCGGTAGATGATGATAAAATTTCTTTCCTCCATTGTCAACAGGTCCACCAGTGGTCGGTACACCGGAGGATTCCGCCATCTCCTCACATGTCCCAGCGGACGGTGCCTATGAAGGATAACAGCGACCACAGAGTCAAACAACTCAGAGGTATGTACCCACAGTCTACACAGAACACCATTCATACACAAAATCTGGCCTGTATGTGTGTTGAGAGTAGGCCTAGGTATGTGTGACGCAGTTGGTAATTAGGCCATGAGGGCCCCTGAAATGGCGGCTGTCTGACCTCTAAAGCGGGGCAATGGGATATGAGGTAACTGCGCTGGCGTTGTACACCGTCGCAGTAGGCGGTTGAAGACCGCGGCTCAATGCAGCATTGGTTAACATTGGACCCTATGGGTCCCAGGAGCCAATGACGATGTACGCAGGTGGTGATGGTACGCACCGCAGCGGACGTGACCGCCATTTTCTATCTGTTGAATCACTTGATACCTGATCTTCGACAGGAGAGGACCTACACTGCAAATGCTGCTGTGACCTCGGTCTGGAAGAGACAATGGCCCTCATTCTGACCTTGGTGGGCGGCGGAGGCCGCCCGCCAAAGTCCCGCCGTCAAGTTACCGTTCCGCGGTCGAAAGACCGCGGCGGTAATTCTGACTTTCCCGCTGGGCTGGCGGGCGGTCGCCTTCAGACCGCCAGCCAGCCCAGCGGGAAAGAGGCTTCCACGATGAAGCCGGCTCGGAATCGAGCCGGCGGAGTGGAAGCTGTGCGACGGGTGCAGTTGCACCCGTCGCGTATTTCACTGTCTGCCCAGCAGACAGTGAAATACATGTAGGGGCCCTCTTACGGGGGCCCCTGCAATGCCCATGCCAGTGGCATGGGCACTGCATGGGCCCCCAGGGGCCCCGCGACCCCCCCTACCGCCATCCGGATCTCGGCGGTCCGACCGCCGGGATCTGGATGGCGGTAGGGGGGGTCGGAATCCCCGCGGCGGTGCAGCAAGCTGCGCCACCGCGGAGGATTCAATGGGGCCGCGGTACACTGGCGGGACCCCGCCAGTGGTGCCGGTCCGACCGCGGCTTTACCGCCGCGGTCGGAATCCCCATTGGAGCACCGCCGGCCTGTCGACGGTGCTCCCGCGGTCCTCCGCCCTGGCGGTCAAAGACCGCCAGGGTCAGAATGAGGGCCAATGTCTTGTGCGTCTGGGGAAAGGGCCCCTGCCTTCACATCGGAGGAGTTGGAGAAGCTAGTCGACGGGGTCCTCCCCCAGTACACGCTACTCTGCGGTCCTCCAGACCAACAGGTAAGTACACAGGGAGCATGTTGTATGGGCTATGTCTGTGTGGAGAGGCCTGGTTGTAAGAAGGAAGGGGGCAGAGTCCTGCGTGCATGAAAGACGGTGGGTGCATGTGCCACATGGCAAGGGTAGGGATGGGGGCCAATCACTTTGACGGTGCAGTTGGTAATGACTTCTCTTCTTCCCCTGTACATTTCATGTAGGTCAGCGCCCACCAGAAGAAGGATATTTGGCATGCTATCGCCAAGGACGTCCGGACCCTGGGGGTCCACCACAGACAGAGCACCCACTGCCGGAAGAGATGGGAGGACATTCGCAGCTGTAGCAAGAAGACGGCGGAGGCTCAGCTGGGGATGGCCTCCCAACGTGGGAGGGGTGCCCGTCGAACCATGACCCTTCTGATGTTCCGGATCCTGGCGGTGGCCTACCCTGAGTTGGATGGGCGCTTGAGGGCATCACAGCAGACACAAGGGGGTGAGTACACTCTCATTCAGCTGACTTTGCGCGCAGTGGAGGGGTCTGGGTGGGGGAGGAGGGCTGTGGGTTTCCCTAGGCCAGGGCGAGTTCCGTAGGCTAGGCCCCTTCGTAAGGCATGGTCCTGTGGCCCCCCACCCCACCTCTGTAGAGTACCAAGTACAGCTATTCATGCACCTGTGTCATCTATGTGTGCAGATCTCGTCCATAGCCTTGTAGGCCATTTCCCAGGAATTGCACTGTAGAGCCCAACAGCGCGATGTAGTGCAGGGGGCTGCTGTGTCTGTCTTGTCCGCCAACAGTAGCGGTAAGCCATGCACTCAACCTGTCTTTCTTCTGTTTCCCCCCCTTTTTTTGCGGTCTCCCTGTTCTCGTGTGCATTAGCATCATCAGGCGGAGGAGCAGTGGCACCGGAGCACGATGGAGCTGCATCCCACATGGGCATGGATGCCCACACTACGGACTCGGAATACACCAGTGGGACGGAGGGCGAGGGGAGCACCACGGCGGTCACAGGATCTGCAACCAGCGACAGGGACTCATCCTCCGATGGGAGCTCCCTTGTGGTGGCGGCAACATCTGTGCCCCCCACTTCAACATGTACAGCCGCCACCCCCCCACCAGCACCGCCCTCCCAGCAGCCCCTCAGCCTTCGCCCCATGCCCGCTCACCCAGGAGGGTGGGCATCTCCTTCGCCCCAGGCACCTCAGGCCCTGCCCTAGTCACCTCTGCTGCCCTCAGTGAGGAGGCCATTGACCTCCTCAGGTCCCTCACTGTTGGGCAGTCTACCATTTTGAATGCCATCCAGGGTGTAGAAAGGGAGTTGCAACACACAAATGCATTCCTGGAGGGCATTCATTCTGGTCAGGCTGCCCTTCATCGAACCGTTCAAACTCTGGCCTCAGCACTGATGGCAGCCATTGTCCCTGTGTCTAGCCTCCCCCCTCCAACTTCCTCCACCCAGACCCAATCCCCTGTACCTCTGCCTATCCCAAGCACACCATCAGCCCAACCAGCACACACTTCACCACACAAGGGAAGCTCAGGCAAACATAAACACCACACATCCCACAGGCACTCACGCAAGCATCACACACATACAGACACACCAACATCCACTGCCCCCACTGTGTCCCCCTCCTCGTCTCCCTCCTCCCTCCCAGTCTCGTCTACACTCACACCTGCATGCACTACCACTACAGCCACTACGTCCTGCACCAGCACACCCACCACCACAGCCGCTCACGTGCACTCAGCACCCCCACTACCATTCACACGTCCCCTGTGTCCTCTCCCAGTGTGTCTGTGACGCCCCCTCCGAAGATACACAAATGCAGCCACACACCCACCCAACAGCCATCCACCTCACGACAGCCTCCAGCGCATGCACCTGCACCCAAATCCACTAAACTTACACCTCCTACAACCACCACCTCTTCCGCCACTCCCAAACCCCCTCCAGCTACTTGTCCCAGTGTCTCCAAACAACCTTTTATGTCCACCCTTAACCTATTTCCCACCACCCCCCCGTCCAACTCATAGGTCACGTACTAGCACCTCAGCCACTAAATTACCGGGACCAGTGGTGCCTGTTGTGACAGGTATGTGGAGTGCACCGGCCACCAGGCCAGCCAGTGTATCACGGAGCCAGAGCACAGCCAGTCCCCCCCGTGAAGCACCAGAAGTTGGCCAGTGCCCGGCGGGAGAGGGGGAAGACTCCAGCCACCCAAGCCGCTCACAGGGGTCCCGGGGGAGTGTGGACTCAGCTGTGACTCCTCCCAAGGTGGGGAAGGGGCAGAAGAAAGCCGCAAAGTCTAGGAGGAGCAGCACGGCGGAGAAGACTGCCATCATCCCCGCTGGCCAGAAGGCCACCGCCAGTCCCCTCGTCGCTGCCCAGGAGGCCATCACCAGTCCCCTCGTCGCTGCCCAGAAGGACCCCGCCAGCCACAGCCCAGCTGCACAGGAGGGCCCCGCCAGCCACAGCCCAGCTGCCCAGGAGGGCCCGCCAGCCACAGCCCAGCTGCCCAGGAGGACCCCGCCAGCCACAGCCCAGCTGCCCAGGAGGACCCCGCCAGCCACAGCCCAGCTGGGCAATGAAGGACCGCCAGCCCTAGCCCAGCTGGGCAATGAATGACCGCCAAGTCAAGCACCGCTGAACAGGGTAAGGACCGCCATGTCAAGCACTGCTGAACAGGGCAAGCACTGCTGTCGTTGGTGCAGTACTCACCGTGGTCTTCGCCGCCAGCGTGGGTGCTCCTGGTACAGGAGCGGGAAGACTATCGCAGGAAGAATATGGAGTTCCGGCTCCATGGTGCCCTCCTTCCTCGTGGAGTGTGTAGAGGTGAGCGTTTTCCCTTCGAAATGCCTGTTTCCGCTGTGTTTTTATCTGCGTTGAATCCGCCCCGGAAAAGGTGGCGGATTGGCCTGTCATAATAGTGTGGGCGGTACATTGTCTCGTGCCTGCCTGTTGGCGGTGACCGCCAAGCTGTTTGTCAGTACCGCCGTGGCAGTCGGAGTGTTAAAGTGGCTGTCTTTGTTGGTGGTTTCCGCCACAGTCGTAATTGCAAATTTTTTACCGCCGGCCTGTTGGCCGTCTTACCGCCGCTTTAACACAGTCCGCCAGAGTTGTAATGGCCACTTTGTGTGCATAACTGTAGTTCTCAAACTTTTGAATTAAACTTTGTTATATTGAAATTTCTGTGGATTGAGAGAAAACTCTTTTTTTTTCCTTTTGAATTTGCATCTGCTCCCAAGCCTAACTTACGATGATGCCTGTAAGTGTTATTGTTGAAAATAACTGTTTAAACATCATATGCTAAGAACTGTTCATAATCTACTTTTCTTGTTATTTCTAATGAACCACACCAGCGATCACACACAAAGGTTCATGGAGTACAGATCCTCCTGTGCAGTGTTGCAAGACAGCAGAGAAGATAATGTGGCACAGGTCTATCTCTTTTCTTGTTTTATCCTCTCCTCCCTTCTCCTCAGAGACAGTGAGTGAATTATTTCATTCTCTGCCTCAGGGAGGATTAGAGGTCTAGCATTGTCTCTGCAGTCGGAACCAGGTGAGTGTGTGGCACCCTTGCTTTTCAGTCAGAGGGAATCCTAACTTAGACAAAGAAAAATAGGAACATGTTTATTTTGTCATACTTTTCCTTGGCTAATTGTACCTTCCTCTCAGCAAATGCAAAGGGCTGAGCCTGGACAGTTTTTGTGAACCTGCTGCTTCAGATGAAGCTCTGGAAGTGATGCGGGAGAATGGAGCTGTTTGTATTTATCTTATTATTCTAATCAGAGGTAGCTCCTCATCCCACAGAACTCACTGTTTTGGGAGGAGTAAAAGAAGGTGTTAATACCCTTACTGACCTTGCCCTTGTTATATGCCCTCACCTGTCACTAGGGTCCGTAGCTACATTAAGGATAATTAACAACCGTTATTGCACACAGGTGCAAGCAATAATACTAAATTCCAGCAGCCCTTGACAAATCAGAGATGGTTATGCTATAATCATTTCAACACACATTTCTCAAAGGCTAAATGGATACATTAAGCACATTTCAATGAATATCAGAATATATTAGTATCATTGATTATATCCTATATTCTACTTTTGCAGAAACCCACAAATTAAGACCTCCATCGCTGTGCTCTCCCTGGTATTAAGCCGTGCTGCCTGGTTGAAAGGTAAAAACCAGCTTAGAGCATATTTTGGTGTTGGAGCTGAAGAGGGCGATAGATTAAAATGATGTGCACAGGATGCTTTTTCTTCCAAATTATGGGTATTTTTATTTTAGTCCAGGATTCTAGAATAATAATTAAATGACACTGGCAATATGGGAAGCAATTGTTGCCTAATTTCTTTTTAATGCTATACAGGGAATCTAGCTTTAGTATCACCAATGCTAGTTGTCTTTCATTGGATTTCCACAGGGGCTGGGGCAGGCCTATCTTTTTATGTGTGGAGTCTTCACAGTTGTAAAAGTACTATTAATAAAATTACATTCATTATTTGTGAATACCAAAAAAATAGTAAACTTAGACAAAAGTGTAAGTTTACCTATGTGAATCAGGCTTTTGTCTGTTTCTGCATATTCACTAAAAAATTAGGCTAATTCATACAACTTAGGCACTGTCTTATTAACTGCATTTGCGCTTCACCCATCATTGTATATGAGTCTAAAAGCACTTGTATAAACACTACCTTGCCAAACAGGTGACCTCAACTCGTTTTTGAAGGTAAATAAACTGTTTCAGAGTTTGATCTCTAAATGAAGTGCATCTACAATAAAGAGGCCTGCATTGAGAATGATTGCCATGTGTGTAGAAAAGTTATACTTAGGGGTTCTTAGTCTGAGCAACTCTTTGCCACAAAGGTAGGCTGATGACTGATGAATGATTTTAGTTGACAGGAAACTGCGGGCCATAAGCTGTGGAATACAATATATAATGCAGTCCTGCAATGGGATCCAGTGAAGAGAGTGGACAATTAGTACACTTATAGATATTTTAGTAATCATTTTTGGTGTGAGCCTATATTTCAGCTGTAAGTTAAACTTGTACATCTAAAATAAAGTCCAGATTTTTCACTCTTTCTGTTGTTTTAACTTGAGTCCAAAAAAATATGCAGTCTTAACAGCCCATAAAGTTGATCTACCTGAGGTGCCAAACATTAACAATTTTGGTTTTCACTAATTTAACTGATTTTTGTTATCTAGCTGTGAATATCCAGTAAGAGTGAAATGATGTCTAAACAAGGATATACATTTGGAAATGACTGGTGCATCGTTGAGATATGATCGAAGGTGAACAATGGGATCACCTACATCAATTAAGGTAATGCAGCTAATTAGCTAAACGTTTAAAAGTGCAGACAAATAAGACAATCCCTTTGCCACTCCACACTTCAGGATTGTTTACGTACAAAGAACAGACCCTTACTCTACCTGTTGACTCAGATTGACCAAAAACAAATTGAAACATTTCATGACATTTCATTCAGTCCTCAGCACAGTGGGCAGACCCTTTAAGACAATCTGTTAGTCCAACGGGAAGGCTAGTGAAAGGCCTATTATGTTGAAAATTTAACCCTTTTCTTCATCCAGAACTATCAGCTGTCATTTCAGCAGCTTTGATGAGAAAATGCCATTGCACAATTTGAAATACAGATTGGATCTGCAAGTGGATATTAGTGTTATAAAAAAAGGTTTAAACTGGGCAAACACATCCTTTTTCTGCAACTTTTGCTAGGAACATAAGAGTAGTTATTGAGCGATAGATGGCTTGTTTGGAGAAATATATATTTATCTTGATAAGGGAGACTATTACTCCTTCTTCAAGATGAGGAGGAACGAATGTCTGTCTTATAGCTAAATTAAACATATTTGAATGATCAAAAGAAAATTATATGAATGTTATTTAAGAGACCACGCAGAAGTAAAGTCTATTAAATCAATTTGTTTTAAGTAGGGTGGTGAAACAATTTCTCAGCTCACTAATTGACACAGAAACATTTTAAGTGAAGTTGAGTCCTTGCTTTTATGCTCAGAGAGGGAGACAGCAAATGCTGTCCATCAGTTATAGCCCAAAATTGTTTTATATTACTGATGTGTTCTGAAAATAAGAATTGAGAATATCGCACAACTCTTGAGGTAGGATAGTCATATAGATTAAGGGTAGGCAGTGAGCTCTGCTCCACCGGCAGGAGTTAACGTAGTTTTTGGCATTTTGAGCTCCGCTTGGAGCTGGGACAAAAACTCCACTAGCCCCGGCAGCGGAGTGGAGCTCACTGGGTGCACACTGCAGGACAGTTATGGGCCACACAGCGCAAGACCAGACAGTCTGCACTTGCACTGTGCGGCCCATAACTTGACTGCAGTGCGCACTTGGCGCAAAGAAGACGTTGGCAGCTCCCGGGCATGGCTGTGGAGCTGCTGCAGAGGGGCTGCACCAGCACCACCTGCAGATCTAGACCTACCTCCTGTTAACGCATCAGTCCTTAAAAAGTAAACTTACAAGGGGATGCGTATAGGTCGATGAACCTTTTGACTAGTTTAAGATGTTCTTACCATAGCTCCAGAACAGCAATCCATAGGCAATACATAATAATCAATAATCATTTGTCAAACCAATAGTCAATAATCAATGGAGTCAGGAACTTTCACACACCATGACCTTCCAGCCATGAATAACCACAACTTTAGTAAATGTTTAATAATTTTATTGCCCTTATATTAACAATGCTTAAGTCATGTAGATTAATCTCGAAATCAAGTCAGAACACATATAAGTATAGAATTGATTAACTAAAAAGACGCAAGAAACACAACCTCATCAAAGCTTGAATCACAATACATTCTGAAGCATCAGCGCAACTTATTAGCAAAGTTAGCTTCAATAAGGCTACATAATCCATAAGGTTCAACAAAGTAGTCCGGCAACCCTTTTATCGCTCCGATTTGTCAGTTGTCATGTAGATACCCTCAACTAATCCAGATTAGCATCAGCATGTGGGGCTTCATGCAAAACAATTTATAGCACAAATTTAGGAAACATCTAGCTAAGGAGAACTAATAAAACAGCGCAGTTGGTACCTAGAAAGAAAAGGCATAAAAATGCAATTCAGTCATATTATCATATCTACCTATCCACGGTATGGGTCAGCAAACAGAATCAGTCTTCGTCCTAAGGTCATTAATCAATCAGCAACACATCAGGGTCTCAGTCAGAGAGTATGAGCCCAGTGACATAATCTCGAGTCTCTTCTTCTCAATATCCCCGTAAATCCATAAAAATCTGAAATCTTTCTCCTCTGTCACGTTGTTATATCAAAGTCACCCAAACTAACTCCTAATTCCCAATTGGTCAATTAATCATACGTTATTACTCTGTCCAATGGTTTTCATATACCAATTCTATGAATTCTAATATTTCACCTTTCAAACAATGTTGATTGGTCTGCCATACGATGTTCTCATCATCCGGCTCATCAGGTATCAAATTTGTTGCATCTTCGTCTCCAGTCAGTGTCTTCATTGTTCGCGCCCTGGGAAAGAACCTCTTGCACATATTACATACAGGTGGTCATTACAACCCTGGCGGTCGGTGTTAAAGCGGCGGTAAAAAAATTGGAATTACGACCGTGGTGGAGACCACCAACAAAGACAGCCACTTTAACACTCCGACCGCCACGGCGGTACAAACAAACAGCACAGCGGTCACCGCCAACAGACAGGCGGAGAACAAAGTACCGCCCACAGTTTCACAACCTACCAATCTGCCACCTTTTCTGGGGCGGATTCACCGCAGACAAAAACACGGCGGAAACAGGACTTCGAAGGGAAAACGCTCACCTCTACACACCCCACGAGGAACCAGGACGCCATGGAACCAGAGCTGCAGATCCTGCCAGCCCTTATCTTCTTGCTCCTCTACCAGGAGCACGAACGCCGGCGGCGAAGACCACGGTGAGTACTGCACCTACGACACAGGGGAGGGGGAGGGAAAAGACAGGGACACACACACGCAAGACGCAACACCCCCACCCCCACCCTCACCCACGACAACACACACACTAATACATCATGATACATTATAGTTACTCCCCCACAACCCCCCAAGAAGAATGCAAAGACCAAAGAAAATTAGTGTAACCACTGTAATATATGAAAATGCAGTACGCAAAAATATACATATATACACTATAAACAAAATATACACCAAGAATAGTAGTCCAGGTAGTGCTCCATTGAAGTCTGTGGAACACTGGGCCCACACGGTATGGGCGAGGCCCACACAAGATCCCCGCCCATGACGGAGAGAACACTGCAGGGGCATCAGATAGCAATAAAACAGTCACCTCAGGGGGAGGGAAAGGGGGGCACCTCAGCCGGTTGAGTGCACGACGCCAAATCCACGAGGGGGCCACATGCCCACTGTTCGATCCTGGGGAGTGCAAAGCCACAGTCTCTCAAGTCTCTACAGTGGGTGGGTTGCCCACTGCTTTATCCTGGGGAGTGCAAAGCCACAGTCTCTCAAGTCTCTACAGTGGGTGGGTTGCCCACTGTTCAATCCTGGGGAGTGCAAAGCCACAGTCTCTCAAGTCTCTACAGGAGGTGGGTTGCCCACTGTTCAATCCTGGGGAGTGCAAAACCACAGTCTCTCAAGTCTCTACAGTGGGTGGTTTGCCCACTGTTCAATCCTGGGGAGTGCAAAGCCACAGTCTCTCAAGTCTCTACAGTGAGTGGTTTGCCCACTGTTCCATTCTGGGGAGTGCAGAGCCACAGTCTCTCAAGTCTCTACAGTGGGTGGTTTGCCCACTGTTCAATCCTGGGGAATGCAAAGCCACAGTCTCTCAAGTCTCTACAGTGGGTGGTTTGCCCACTGTTCCATCCTGGGGAGTGCAAAACCACAGTCTCTCAAGTCTCTAAAGTGGGTGGTTTGCCCACTGCTTTATCCTGGGGAGTGCAAAGCCACAGTCTCTCAAGTCTCTACAGTGGGTGGTTTGCCCACTGATTTATCCTGGGGAGTGCAAAGCCACAGTCTCTCAAGTGGATGACAGTCTCCACTGGTTCTGAAGGGGGCTTCGGTGCCCAGAGTGCTTCATCCTGCCAAGGACTGAGGTAGTGGATGTATCTCTCCACTGGTTCTGGAGGGGGCTTGGTGCCCAGAGTGCTTCATCCTGCCAAGGACTGAGGTAGTGGATGTATCTCTCCACTGGCTCTGGAGGGGGCTTGGTGCCCAGAGTGCTTCATCCTGCTCGTGACGGCCTCAGTAGCGTCAGTGCCCTTGGCACTCATGGGCCAGCAGTGCATGTGGCTGCGGTGCCCTGTTCAGCGGTGCTTGTGGCGGCGGTGCCCTGTTCAGTGGTGCTTGTGGCGGCGGTGCCCTGTTCAGCGATGCTTGTGGCGGCGGTGTCCTGTTCAGCGGTGCTTGTGGCGGCGGTTCCCTGTTCAGCGGTGCTTGTGGTTGCGGTGCCCTGTTCAGTGGTGCTTGTGGTGGCGGTGCCCTGTTCAGCGGTGCGTGTGGCGGCGGTGCCCTGTTCAGCGGTACTTGTTGTGGTGGGGTCCTTTGCAGTGACTCAGCTGCTGGTGGTCCTTCATGGCCCAGCGGGGCTGGTGCTAGTGGTCCTGTCTGGCCCAGCGGGGCTGGTGCTGGCAGTCCTGTTTGGCCCAGCGGGGTTTGTGCTGGCGGTCCTCTCTGGCCCAGCGGGGCCGGTGCCGGCGGTCCTCTCTGGCCCAGCGGGGCCGGTGCCGGCGGTCCTCTCTGGCCCAGCGGGGCTGGTGCTGGCGGTACTGTCTGGCCCAGCGGGGCTGGTGCTGGCGGTCCTGTCTGGCCCAGGATGGCCGGGTGCTGGCGGTCCTCTCTGGCCCAGCGGGGCTGGTGCTGGCGGTCCTGTCTGGCCCAGCGGGGCTGGTGCTGGCGGTCCTCTCTGGCCCAACGGGGCTGGTGCTGGCGGTCCTGTCTGGCCCAGTGGGGCTGGTGGCGGTGGCCTCTTGGGCAGCAGGGCAGGTGCTGGCAGTGGCCTCCTGGGCAGCGAGGATGATGGCGGTGGCCTCTTAGGCAGCAGGGCAGGTGCTGGCGGTGGCCTCCTGGGAAGCGGGGATGATGGCGGTGGCCTCCTGGGCAGCAGGGCAGGTGCTGGCCTCCTGGGCAGCGGGGATGATGGCGGTGGCCTCCTGGGCAGCGGGGATGATGGTGGTCTTCTCCGCTGTGCTGCTCTTCCCAGACCTGCTGACTTTCTTGTGGCCCTTCCCCACCTTGGAAGGTGTCGCAGCTGACTCCACACTCGCACCTGTACCCCTGGGAGCGGCTTTGGTGGCTGGAGTCTTCCCCCTCTCCCGCCGGGCACTGGCCAACTTTTGATGCTTCACAGGTGGGGGACTGTCCGTGCTGTGGCTCTGTGCCACACTGGCTGCCCTGGTGGCCGGTGCACTCCCGATTCCGGTGACTACAGGCACCACTGGTCCCGGAGATGTTGTGGCTGAGGTGCTAGGTTGGGACCTGGAGAGTTGGGCCCTAGGAGATGGACGGGGTGGGGGAGGTGTGGGAAAGAGGTCAAGGTTGGACAGGAAAAGTTTTTGGGAAACACTGAGACGGGTAGCTGGAGGGGGTTTGGGAGTGGAGGAAGAGGTTGTCGTTGTAGGAGGTGTTCGTTTGGTGACTTTGGGTGAAGGTGCATGCGCTGGAGGCTGTTGTGAGGTGGATGGCTGTTGGGTGGGTGTGTGCCTGCGTTTGTGTATCTTGGGAGGTGGCGTCACAGACACATTGGGAGAGGACACAGGGGACATGTGAATGGCAGTGAGGGTGGTGACTGCACGTAAGCGGGGTGTGGTGGTGTGTGTGTGGTGATGGCAGTAGTGGCTGTAGATGTAGTGCATGCAGGTGTGAGTGTAGACGAGACTGGGAGGGAGGAGGGAGATGAGGAGGAGGGGGTCACAGTGGAGGCAGTGGATGTTGGTGTGTCTGCATGTGTGTGATGCTTGCGTGAGTGCCTGTGGGATGTGTGGTGCTTATGTTTGTCTGAGCTTCCTTTGTGTGTTGACGTGTGTGCATGCTGGTCTGAAGGTGTGCTTGGGATAGGCTGAGGTAGAGGGGATTGGGTCTGGGTGGAGGAAGCTGGAGGGGGGAGGCTAGACACAGAGACAATGGCTGCCATCATTGCTGAGGCCAAAGTCTGAAAAGCTCGCTGAAGGGCCGCCTGACCAGAATGAATGCCCTCCAGGAATGCATTTGTTTGTTGCAACTGCCTTCCTACACCCTGGATGGCATTCAAAATGGTAGACTGCCCAACAGTGAGGGACCTGAGGAGGTCAAGGGCCTCCTCAGTGAGGGCAGCAGGGGTGACTGGTGCAGGGGCTGAGATGCCTGGGGCGAAGGTGATGCCCACCCTCCTGGGTGAGCGGGCACAGGGCAAAGGCTGAGGGGCTGCTGGGAGGGCGGTGCTGGTAGGGGGGGTGGCGGCTGTACCTGTAGATGCGGGGGCACAGATGTTGCCGCCACCACAAGGGAGCTCCCATCAGAGGACGAGTCTGTGTCACTGGTGTCAGCTCCTGTCCCTGCCGTGAAGCTCCCCTCGCCCTCCGTCCCACTGGTGAACTCCGAGTCCGTTGTCTCACCCTCCAGGGCCATGTGGGATGTAGCTCCCTCCTGCTCCGGTGCCACTGCTACTCCGCCTGATGATGCTAATGCACACAAGAACTGGGAGACCACAAAAAGGGGGGGGGGCAACAGAAGAAAGGCATGTTGAGTGCATGCATTACCGCTACCGTTGGCGGACATGACAGACACAGAAGCCCCCTGCACTACGCCGCGCACTTGGCCTCCACTGTTCAATCCCTGGGACATGGCCTACAAGGCTATGGACGACATCTGCATACATGGATGACATGACAGGAGCCTGACTAGGTGTACTTGGCACTGTACACAGGTGGGGTGGGGTGCCACAGGGTCTGCCAGAACAAGGGGACCTTGCCTACTAAACTCGCAGCCCACCCACCACCTCACCCACCCAGACACATCAATTGTGTGCAAAATCAGCAGAATGAGAGTGTACTCATCCCCTTGTGGCTGCTATGATGCCCCCACGTGCCCATCCAACTCCGGGTACGCCACCGCCAGGATCCCGAACATCAGGGGGGTCATGGTGCCACGTTGGGAGGCCATCCCCAGCTGGGCCTCTGCCGTCTTCTTGCTCCAGCTGCGAATGTCCACCAATCTCTTACGGCAGTGGGTGCTCTGTCTGTGGTAGACCCCCAGGGTCCGGACGTCCTTGGCGATGGCACACCAAATATCTTTTTTCTGGTGGGCACTGACCTACATGAAATGTACAGGGGGAAAAGAAAAGTTATTACCAAATGCACCGTCACAGTCATTGGCCCCCATCCCTACACTTGCCATGATGCACATGCACTCACCGTCGTTTCATGCACGCCTCAATCCCCCCCCCATCTTTCATCCACCCCACTCCACACAGGCATAGCCCATACAGCATGCTCCCAGTGTATTCACCTGTTTGTCTGGAGGACCGTAGAGTAGCGTGTACTGGGGGAGGACCCCATCCACGAGTTTCTACAACTCCTCCGATGTGAAGGCAGGGGCCCTTTCCCCAGACGCACGAGCCATTGTCTCTTCCAGACCGAGTTCACAGCAGCACTTGCAGTGTAGGTCCTCTCCTGTCGAAGATCAGTTATTGAGTGATTGAACAGATAGAAAATGGCGGTCACACCCGCGGCGGAGCGTACCGTCACCGCCGGCGTACATCGTCATTGGCTCCTGGGACCCATAGGGTTCCAATGTTAACCAATGCAGCATTGCGCCGCGGTCTTCGACCGTCTACCGCGACGGTGTACAATGCCAGCGCAGTTACCTCACATCCCGTTGTCCCACTTTACAGGTCAGGCAGCTGCCATTTCAGGGGCCCACATGGCCTAATTTTTAACTGCGTCACACATACCTAGGCCTAGCCTCAACACACATACAGGCCAATTTTCAGATTATGATTCGTGTTCTGTGTAAGCTGTAGGTACGTACCTCTGAGTTGTTTGACTCTGTGCTCGCTGTTGTCCTTCATAGGCACCATCCGCTGGGACATGTGAGGAGATGGCAGCATCCTCCGGTGTACAGACCGCTGGTGGACCTGTCGACAATGGAGGAAAGACATGTGATCATCACCTACAGGCTTGACCGTACCACAATCCAGGAACTGTGTGCCCAGCTGGAGCCAGACCTGATGTCAGCTATCCGCCATCCCACAGGAATCCCCCCTCAAGTGCAGGTGCTGTCAGTATTCCATTTCCTTGCAAGTGGGTCATTTCAAACAACAGTGGCCATAGCATCAGGGATGTCCCAGCCTATGTTTTCCAACGTGTTGTCCAGAGTGTTGTCTGCCCTGCTGAAACACATGCGGAGCTACATCGTTTTCCCTCAGGTGGAGGATTTGCCTACAGTAAAAGGAGACTTCTATGCCCTGGGACATATCCCCAACATCATAGGTGCCATTGATTGGACCCATGTGGCTCAGTGCATGACGCCTACATCCTGCGGAATAGCAGAATCCCTTATGTGATGGGTCAACTCCAGAGGCACCGTGTGTGGCTATTGGGGGACTCTAGTTACCCCAACCTGTCATGGCTACTGACCCCAGTGAGGAATCCCAGGACCAGGGCAGAGGAACGCTACAATGAGGCCCATGGGCGGACTAGGAGGGTGATCGAACGCACCTTCGGCCTCCTGAAGGCCAGGTTCAGGTGCCTCCATATGACAGGTGGTTCCCTATTCTACTCACCAAAGAAGGTGTGCCAGATCATCGTGGCCTGCTGTATGCTTCACAACTTGGCTTTGCGACAACAGGTGCCTTTTCTGCAGTAGGATGGTCCAGATGGCGGTGTTGTGGCAGCTGTAGAGCCTGTGGACAGTGATGAGGAGGAAGCAGAGGAAGAAGACATTGACAACAGGGACTCAGTTATCCAGCAATATTTCCAGTGACACACAGGTGAGAAAACATTCCTGCCTACTACAAGTACTTTCACACTTCTACCTCTATCCTGTCTGTCGATTTCAACCAGTATATGGTCACTGAGTTGTACATTTCCCTTACGGTTTCACAGGTGTGGTTTCCAACGTGTGTCATCTGCTTAGATTCCTCATGGACTTGAGATGTGTGACATAGGTATGTTGACATTACATTTGAAACAGCATTTTGTCACTGTCATTGCTAATACACATTTTTGAAATCACAGACTGACTCCAGATTGTTTTGTGCTTCAAGGGTGTTTATTGAAGTGCTCAATATTGGAGGGGGGTTGTAAAATGGTGAGGGGTGATGGTGGAGGAATGTCCATGGCAGAGTCCAGTCTATTAGTCTCACAGGTGCATTGCCCATATGGGCATAGGAAGTGGAGCTGGGGCAGTTCCAATATGGACAGGGTTACAAAGTGGGACAGTGGTTTGACAATCAGGGTGGTCTCATTTCTTGGCGGGGGTCTTTGCATCGTGCTCTGTCTTGTTCCTGGATCTCAGGGACCGCTTGCAGGGTGGTTCTCCATCTGCAGGGGGTGGGGTGCTGGTGTGGTGGTCCTGTGGCGGTGCCTCCTGTCCACTAGCGCCGGCGGAGGTGGTGGGCAGTTCATCGTCCATGCTGGTGTCAGGGGCCCCTTGGAGTACCACAGTGTCCCTCCTGGTGTTAAGTATTTCCTTCAGCACCCCGACGATGGTGCCCAGGGCGGAGCTGATGGTTCTGAGTTCCTCCCTGAACCCGAAATACTGTTCCTCCTGCATGCGCTGGGTCTCCTGAAACTTGGCCAGGACCGTTGCCATCGTCTCCTTGGAGTGGTGGTATGCTCCCATGATGGGTGAGAACCTGGAAGCAAGTCAGTGGGAATGGTTGTCTGGATCTGGGGATATCCCTACAGATTAGTGTGTGTCTAACAGTTGTCCCTCGCCATTTGCAGGTGACTCTGATTACTCCAACCTGTCATGGCTACTGACCCCAGTGAGGAATCCCAGGACAAGGGCAGAGGAACGCTACAATGAGGCACATGGGCGAACTCGGCGGATAATAGAGCGGACCTTCGGCCTCCTGAAGGCCAGGTTCAGGAGCCTCCATATGACAGGTGGATCCCTATTCTACTCACCAAAGAAGGTGTGCCAGATCATCGTGGCCTGCTGTATGCTTCACATCTTAGCTTTGCGACTACAGGTGCCTTTTCTGCAAGAGGATGGTCCAGATGGCGGTGTTGTTGCAGCTGTGGAGCCTGTGGACAGTGAAGACGAGGAAGCAGAAGAAGAGGACATCAACAGCAGCATCCTGCAATATTTCCAGTGAGACACAGGTAAGAATACAAACCTGCCTACTACATGTACTTTAACACTACTACCTCTCTACTGTCTGTCGTTTTCACCCAGTGTACGGTCACTGAGTTGTCACTTTCCCTTACGATTTCACAGATGTGTGTCCCGCAGTGTGACATCTGCTTTGTTTCCCCATGGACTAGAGCTGTGTGACATAGGTATGTTGACATTACAATTGAAAGAGCATTTTGCCACTGTAATTGCTAAAACACTATTTCGAATTCACAGACTGACTCCAGATTGTGTTGTGCTTCAAGGGTGTTTATTTAAGTGCTCAATATTGGAGGGGGTTGTAAAATGGTGAGGGGTGATGGTGGAGGAATGTCCATGGCTGAGTCCAGTCTATTAGTCTCACAGGTGCATTGCCCAAATGGGCATAGGAAGTGGAGCTGGGGCAGTTTGAGGATGGACAGGGTGACAAAGTGGGACAGTAAGCTGACGTTCAGGGTGGTCTAATTTCTTGGCGGGGTCTTGGTATCGTTCTCTGTCTTTGTCCTGGATCTCAGGGACCGTTTGCGGGGTGGTTCTCCCTCTGCAGGGGGTGGGGTGCTGGTGTGGTGGTCCTGTGGCGGTACCTCCTGTCCACTAGCGCCGGCGGAGGTGGTGGGCAGTCCATTGTCCATGCTAGTGTCAGGGGCCCATTGTTGTGCCACAGTGTCCCTCCTGGTGTTGAGTACTTCCTTCAGCACCCCTACAATGGTGCCCAGGGTCGAATTCATGGCTCTGAGTTCCTCCCTGAAGCCTAAATACTGTTCCTCCTGCAGGTGCTGGGTCTCCTGAAACTTGGCCAGTACCGTTGCCATCGTCTCCTGGGAGTGGTGGTAGGCTCCCATGATGGAGGAGAGGGCCTTGTGGAGAGTGGGTTCCCTTGGCCTGTCCTCCCCCTGTCGCACAGCAGCCCTCCCAGTTCCCCTGTGTTCCTGGGCCTCCGTCCCCTGGACCGTGTGCCCACTACCACTGCCCCCAGGTCCCTGTTGTTGTTGGGGTGGTGGGTTAGCCTGGGTTCCCTGTAGTGGTGGACACACTGCTGCTTGACGTGTCCTGGGGACAAAGGTATGGGCCCGCTGGGTGGGTGCTGTGCTGGTGTTTCCAGAGGGGGGAAGGTCTGTAGTGGCCTGTGACTGTGTGAGGGGAACCAACTGTCCCAAGGTCCCCGATGGGCCGGGCTGGTCATCTAGATCCAGTTGGGCAGAGATGCTGTCATCACTGTGGGCATCTTCTGTTGGTGGTGTGGACATGTGTGGACCCTCCTGTCCGGTGACGTTGGGTAGGGGTCCTACAGGGATATAAAAGGTTGTTTATTACATCTGTGTGTGCCATGGTGTGCAATAGGTGGGTGACCATGTACCCCAGTGCGTGCATTCCTGTGTGGGACCTTGTGTGATGGTGGTTTAGGGGGGTGTATGGGTATGTGCAGTGGCCATGCTTTGGTGATGGATGTCCATGCTTTGGTGTTGCATGCAGGGCTTGGTGTTGGGATGGGTGGGTTGTGATAGTGGGGCATTTGTGAAGAGTAGGAGTGATGGGGGTGAGGGTGGGGGTATGTGATGGCATGCAGGTAGGGTGGGGGATATAATAGTAAAGCTTTGACTTACCAGAGTCCATTCCTCCATCTACTCCTGCGAGGCCCTCAGGATGCAGAATCGCCAAGACCTGCTCCTCCCATGTTGTTAGTTGTGGGGGAGAAGGTGGGGGTCTGCCGCCAGTCCGCTGAACCGCAAGGTGGTGTCTTGAGACCACGGAACGCACCTTCCCCCGTAGGTCGTTCCACCTCTTCCTGATGTCATCCCTATTTCTTGGGTGCTGTCCCACTGCATTAACCCTGTCCACTATTCTTCGCCATAGCTCCATCTTCCTAGTTATGGAGGTGTGCTGCACCTGTGATCCGAATAGCTGTGGCTCTACCCGGCCGATTTCCTCCACCATGACCCTGAGCTCCTCCTCAGAGAACCTGGGGTGTCTTTGCCGTGCCATGGGGCAGTGTGGGTGATGTGTGGGGTGGTGTGTATAGTGATAAGTGGGGTGATATTTAGTGGTGTGTTGTGTGAGGTGCATGGAAGTTCTGTGGGTGATGGTATTGTGTGCCTGTGGATGCTTGGTAGTTGTTTGTGGTGTCTCTCTCTGGCCTTCTCTTGGTAATTGTGGTCGTAGGGGTTTGTGGGTGATGTGGGTGTGTGTTTTATATTGTATTGGGTGTGTGGGAATGGTGTGTGTATGTGTATCAGGTGTGTATATTTGGAATTGTCCAATGTGGTAGTGTTTTGTAAGAGTGTGTGTATTTTTAGCGCGGCGGTGTGTACCGCCAATGGAATACCGCGGTTGAAAGACCGCCACGTGGATTTGTGTGTCGTGATAGTGTGGGCGTATTTCTGTTGGCGTGATGGTGGAGGATTTGTTTTCACCAGTTTATCACTGACCTTTGGTATGGTGGACTTTTGTGGGTGTCTGAATTTTGGCGGATTTCGAGCTGTGGGTCATAAAAGCTGTGGCGGAATTCCGCGGCCGCGGCGGTGTGTTGGCGGTCTTCTGCACAGCGGTAAGCGGCTTTTACCGCCAATGTTGTAATGAGGGCCACAGTCTGGTACATTTTAAGGCCACTGTCTCCTGTTAGTCAGTTCTCATAGAAAGCTTCAGTTAAGCATTTTATTTAAACAATGAGCATTTCACAGTTAGTTTACTCTGTCAGCATTTTCTATTAAACGCTAAGAAATACAGCTTCTGCATGAGGTCTGGCAAACTAGGCCAAGACATTTGCTAAGTTAAAACCTACATTTAATAAGCTAAAACATAATTCATAACCCTTAATATGGCATATTACTACATTAATCTAATACATTTTCAATATTTCGTAAGTATTAATCATAAATGAGTATATTCCCACCGAAGCAAACCCCTTACCAACTTTTCCTCAACCACCTGGTTCTTTTAACTCCTTCAAATCGCTACTTGTGTTAGTCAGATTAGTAAGTAAGTCCCTTTTCTCTTTACTGTTGTTAGGTGTGTAAGAGCAGCAATGCCTAGGGTTAATCATTTTACAGACTCCGCCGTCCTTCGCTAAAAGAATGTCTAAAGAAAGACGACTTTGAAGAGTCATAGCTCTATCCGCAGCCAATTCAGTATCTATCAGGAGTATAGCCCCTAAAAGAAATTGTCAGCATGTTATCCACAATAGTAGACAACTTTTAAATCTTGATCGAGTTCAGGATGACTCCCACTGAAGGAATCATTGCACCAAATATATCTCCCACTATCGCAGAAGAGGACTCCCTCCACTGTCTATTATGATGTAATTCTGTCATTTTCTGAAACCTTTTCAAATCCTCCATCTGGTAGATCTTTGGGAATACTATCCCCAAATAACATGTCCCATACCATCCTCTTGGAAGACGGTAATAAGCATTAAGTCCACAAATATAATATATCCCTGGAATTGCAGGGTCCTGTCCAATATAAATGTCCATTTACTCTGAAACAAAAACACATGCCTACATTCACTCGTACCCACAAATAAAGTGTCAGTGCGCGACTTTGGCCTATGTACAAAGCTTCCCTACATGTAATGCATCTGAAGCTAATTTCCCTTGCGTCTTAATTGCAGTGTAAGCAGAATCATTTTTGTAAGACCTTTTCTCTAAGCCTTTTTCTAATTTCTCCTTCAGAGCATTTCTCCTGTCATCAGTTTGATCTAAGAGCTCTTTTCTAATGGTGTAAGCAAGTATGTAAGATTATTCTTGTGAGCATAAGCTGTACCAAAGGTTAGTGTAGGCTCAAAGAATCCTCTAACTAATACTATGCCATTATCCTTAGCCACTCTTCTCAAATACCTAATAATAGGAACAAACAAAAACACAACGTTGTGATTAGAGTAAAAATACTGAATGTACTCCTGTTTATAGAACCTTGTTAGTAACAGACTACAACTTATTCCTTATGTGAATGGAAGACTATGATAGGTGTCTCCTTTGTCAACTGATGAAGGAATCTGCATACACACAAGACAATCCTTTGCATCCATCGTCTCAACATACTCACTCAATAAGCGATAGAAAAGGTTAGAAGAAAGTTCTCCTTGTGCATTAGTATAATCATGCAAATACTTCTCATCTAACTTAAACCTCTCTAAAGCTGTTAGCGTAGTGGTCTCAAAAGCAGAAGTATGGTTGGCTCCTTTCGCATCAAGAACAGACATTTCCACAATTAATATTATAAACAAAATCCCACACATAATTGCCAAACTAATGCTCATATATGTACAGCGCCTAGCATCCTTAACCTGCTTATCAAAATCAGCCATGATATCTAAAGAATCAGGATGCAGAAATAACTCAGAAAATGTGCAGCAAAAATCAAAAATAGAAAACTCTTCTTTCAGCAGTTCAGTTTCACTTCCAGGAACACTTTCTCCCTTGTCAAAAATCAGTTAGCAGCTTGTCAAAATCAGGCTTCAAAATTCAAATCAGGTTATCAATGTCTTTTCCGGTTTCTTTCAACAGTCTCTTTCTCAAAAAAATGTTTGCAGATTGTTTCAACAGTTCAGTTCAGTTCATGAATTTTCTTCATCTCAAAATATTGACTCAGAACTTCCCTATCAAGACAAAAAGACATACATTCTTGCTGCCATTCATTGTAGTCGCATACGCCCATTCAGGACCTGGGTATCTTCGACTTGCTATTCTCTTTCTTTTCAACTTTCGATCACCATTCAGCTCTCCTTCACTTAGTTCTTCCTTTCTCGTAGTATCTACTTCTTCCTCTATCGTTGGTTCGACAATCACCTCTTTCCTTTTCTCCACTTGCGATTTTTGGCCACTAATCTTTTAATTAACCTTCTGTCAGTATTCTCTTCAGAACTGAACTTGAATCCTTTTCTCTGTGGTGTTTTCTCTTGACGGACTTTGATCCAGCTCAACTCCTTCCCCTTCTGGGTCTGGCACTTAATCTCTCTTTGTCTCTCGGATTCGTCTGCTTCTGGGAGAGATCCCTCTGTACTAGTCTTTCCTGCTGGTTAAATCGAGATATGTTCCCCAACACCTTCCTGGAGATCTCCACCTTCGTCTCTCACAGGGGTGATGGAACCATCCTCAACGAGCTCAGGTTCAGCTTCAGCTCCTCCTTGCCCTTTTTCCTGTTCTGGTGCTGTAATTTGTCTCAAAGTTGTTGGTACTCTCAGCAACGCTTCTTCATGATCCAGTGGACATGCCACTTTGTTCGTGTGACTTGCGTGAATCCAGTTCGGGATCCCAACACACTTCACAGCTGTCGTAGTCGTTGAAACCACTTGATATGGACCCTTCCAACGAGATGCCAAGCACGTCTTGCGCACATGTTTTCAGACAACAACCCAGTCACCAGGTCTCAGGTTGTGCTCTGGATCGTGGATCGGTGGCAGTGTGGTAGCCTCCACCTGCTGAGAGTAAGAGCGGACTACATCAGCCAGACCCTTGCAATAATCCAACACCACATCATCTGTAATGTTGACAAGTGCATTGCCTGGAACTGCTGGCAGCCTCATTGCTCTGCCCATGAGAATCCCATGGGGTGACAATCCTGTCTTCCTGTCATATGTGTTTCTCATTTACATCAATACCAAAGTCATTGCATTAGGCCATTTCAAAATCATAGCTGCACACTTTTTTGCAACTCTTGACTTAAAAGTATCATTCATCTGCTCCACTCACCCGATGCGTCAGGGCGGTAACTACAATGCAGCTTCTGCTCAATGTTCAATGCTGCACACAATAGTTTAATCACCTTGTTATTGAAGTGCATTCCCCTATCTGATTTTAAAGAGATTGGAAATCCGAAGCGCTGTATCAGATCCCTAAGTAACAATTTTGCTACAGTGAGGCTATAATTTCTTCGTGTAGGGTACACTTCAATCCAATGACTAAAGATGCATACACTCACCAACACATATTTCAATGAAATCCAATTGCATTCTGCTGAATGGAGCCCCTGCTCTTCCAATGTGGCTCAAATTAACCACTGTCCCTTTTCCCGCATTTAATTGCTGTCAAATGACACAACGATGGCATACTGCTTCAGCTGCCTATCTAAACTTGGGGTTAAACCAATCAATTCTGAACAAACGAACCATGGCATCCCTCCCAATGTGTGCCTGACCATGATAGTACCTTGTCAACAAACTATTTGGCAAAACCATCTGACCCTCCTCAGATACCCACAATTCATCCTGTCTTTGAACACATTTCATTTTGCTCCATGACCGTATCTCTTCTTTGTCGACATTACTCTGCAGAGTTTCTAACTCCTCTAATGTGTCGATCACTTTTAATGCAAAGCTCGTACATGTAGTGTTTCTTCAGGTAACAAATTCCCACTTGTCTTTGAACGATATACAGTTCAGTGTGCAAAACCTTGCGACTTGACCCGCATATCCATTCCCCAGTGACACTTAGGCCCTCATTACAACCCTGGCGGTCGGTGATAAAGCGGCGGTAATACCGCCAACCGGCAGGCGATAACCAAAATAGAATTATGACCACTGCAGAACCCCTCAGACAGACAGACACTTTAACACACCGACCACCACGGCGAAATCAACAAGCACCACGGCGGTAACCGCCAACACCCAGGTGGAAGACAATGTACCGCCCACACTATTATGACCGGCCTATCCGCCTCTTTTTCAGGGGCGGTACCAACGACATCAAAAGCATGGCAGAAACACTGCACAGAAGTCAAAGGAGTCACCTGTAGAGACTCAGGGAACAACCAGGACGCCATGGAGCCCGAGCTGCACATTTTTCGGATGCTCGTCTACCTTCTGCTGCATTATGAACATCAACGCCGGCGAAGACGACCACGGTGAGTACTGCCACCTAGCACACAAGGGAGGTGAAGAAAAAGAGAGTGACACACACACGCAACACACACACACACACACACCCACCCCCAACATCATACACACAACCAGATGCACAAACATTACATATTCATCCCGTACCCCTCAGGAATAATGCGAGGACAAAATGATTTGTAGAAAGTGAGTGTAATACGATAAAATAACATGAATAAGTACATCAAAATACAAACATATATACATACTTACAAATGTAGGGACACTGCCCAGTCCTCAATGCCCATGGGCCACAGGGCCACAGCACATAGGCCATGGTCCCACCTCACTCCTGCAACAACACGGAGAGAGAAAACTGCAGGGGCATCAGGTCAAAAATACACAGGCACCTCAGGGGCACGGGGGATAGGGGGCACCTCAGCCAGAAGATGGTACCACACCACTGGTCCTGGAGGGGGTAACATGCCCATTGCTTAGTCCTGGGGAGTGCAAGGCCACAGTCCCTCAAGTGGGTGATTTACCCACATGCTCAGGAGGGGGTAACATGCCCTGTGGGCTGTCCTGGGGAGTGCAAGGCTACAGTTTCTCAAGTAGGTGGTTTGCTCACATGCACTGGAGGGGGCAACATGCCCTGAGCGCTGTCCTGGGGAGTGCAAGACCACAGTCTCTCAAGTGGGTGGTTTGCCCACATGCTCTGGAGGGGGCGACATGCCCTGTGCGCTGTCCTGGGGAGTGTAAGGCCGCAATGTCTCAAGTGGATGGCTTCTCCACTGGTTCTGGAGGGGGCAGTGTGCCTGTGTGCTTCATCCTGGTTGGGATGGGGTGAGTGGATGGTGTCTCCAATGGTTCTGGACGGGGCTTTGTGCCGAGTGTGATTCATCCTGGTAAGGATGCGGTGAGTGGATGGCTTCTCCACTGGTTCTGGAGGGGACCTTGTGCCCAGTGTGCTTCATCCTGGGAAGGATGGGGTGAGTGGATGGCTTCTTCCACTGGTTCTGGAGGGGGCCTTGTGCCCAGTGTGCTTCATCCTGGGAAGGATGGGGTGAGTGGATGGCTTCTTCCACTGGTTCTGGAGGGGGCATTGGGCCCAGTGTGCTTCATCCTGGGAAGGATGGGGTGAGTGGATGGTGTCTCCACTGGTTCTGGACGGGGTCTTGTGCCCAGTGTGCTTCATCCTGGGAAGGATGCAGTGAGTGGATGGCTTCTCCACTGGTTCTGGAGGGGAACTTGTGCCCAGTGTGCTTCATCCTGGGAAGGATGGGGTGAGTGGATGGCTTCTTCCACTGGTTCTGGAGGGGGCTTTGTGCCCAGTGTGCTTCATCCTGGGAGGGATGGGTTGAGTGGATGGCTTCTTCCACTGGTTCTGGAGGGGGCATTGGGCCCAGTGTGATTCATCCTGGGAAGGATGGGGTGAGTGGATGGTTTCGCCACTGGTTCGGGAGGAGGCCTTATGCCCAGTGTGCTTCATCCTGGGAAGGATGGGGTGAGTGGATGGCTTCTTCCACTGGTTCTGGAGGGGGCATTGTGCCATGTGATGCAGATCTTGGGGAGTGCAAGCTCACCTGGGTGTCAGACCCAGAGGATTTGCAGGGGCCAGGATGCACAACAGCCCATGGAGGCAGGACTACATACTGTACGCCGGTGGTGACAGCTACTCAGTGGTGGCAGTGGCGGGGCTTTGCTAGCAGTGGTGCTGGTGGCGGTGCCGGCAATAGTGGGGGGAGGCTCCAGCCCATCCCCTGCAGCCTCAGACGGCTGCCCAATGGGGCTGCTGCTGCTGGCAGTGGTGCTGGTGGCGGTGCTGGCAGTGGTCGAGGGAGGCTCCAGCCCATCCCTGCAGCCTCATACGGCTGCCCACTGGGGCTGCTGCTGCTGCTGACAGTGGTGCTGAAGGCGGTGCTGGTGGCGGTGCCGGCAATAGTGGGGGGAGGCTCCAGCCCATCCCCTGCAGCCTCAGACGGCTGCCCAATGGGGCTGCTGCTGCTGGCAGTGGTGCTGGTGGCGGTGCTGGCAGTGGTCGAGGGAGGCTCCAGCCCATCCCTGCAGCCTCATACAGCTGCCCACTGGGGCTGCTGCTGCTGCTGACAGTGGTGCTGAAGGCGGTGCTGGTGGTGGTGGTGGTGATGGCAGTGGCGGCGGAGGCTCAAGCCCATCCCCTGCAGCCTCGGATGGCTGCCCATTGGGGCTACTGCTGCTGGCAGTGGGGCTGGTGGCAGTGCTGGTGGCGGTGCTGGCAGTGCTGGGGGAGGCTCCAGCCCATCCCCTGCAGCCTTGGACAGCTGCCCACTGGGGCTGCTGCTGCTGGCAGTGGTGCTGGTGGCGGTGCTGGCAGTGGTGGGGGGAGGCTCCAGCCCTTCCCTTGCAGCCTCGGACGGCTGAACCACCATGGTTGGTGGTGGGGGCTCCGAATGAGTCCCATCACCAGGCCTCCTGTCCTTTCTGTCTCCCGGTGCAGGCCCCTTTCCTTCCTGTCAGAAGCTGGGGAATGCCCCTTGCCCTTCCCTCCTGCAGCTGGTGGTGCCTCATTGCCCTTCCTAGATGCTGCTGGTGGTGCCTCCTTGCCCTTCCCTGTTGCAGCTGGTGGTGCCTCCTAGCCCTTCCTTGATGCACCTGGGGCAGGCACCCTTTCAGTGTTGCTGCCTGGTGCCCGGGATCCTCTCCTACCTGCAGTAGCTGTCGACACTACTGTGGCCGTGGACTGGGAGGCTGAGGAGCATGCATCGGTTCTGATCACCCTGGTCCGACGTGAAGGACGGGCGGGGGGAGTGGTAGGGAAGGGGTCAATGGTGGAGAGGAAAAGCTTCTTAGGGACATTGGGGAGGGAAGAGGGTGAAGGTTTAGGAGTGGAGGAAGAGGAAGTGATTGTAGGAGGTATCTGTCTGATGTGTTTGGGTGCAGGTGCATGGGCTGGATGCTGTTGTGAGGTGGATGGCTGTTGGGTGTCTGAGTGCTTGCATTTGTGTACTTTGGGAGAAGGAGGCACAGACACAGTGGGAGAAGACACAGGGGAAGTGTGCATGGATGTGGGGGTGGTGACTGCCAATGAGGAGTGTGTAGTGATAGGCGTGATGGTGGTAGTGGATGAGGATGTAGTGCATGCAGGTGTGAGTGTAGACGCTACTGGGAGGGGGGTGGACGATGAGGAGGAGGGGGACACAGTGGAGGCAGTGGATGTTGGTATGCCTGCATCTGGATGGTGTGTGAATGCCTGTGGGATGATGTGTGGTGCTTGTGTTTGCCTGACCACTCTTGTGTGTTGTCTTGTGTGCTTGGGATAGGTTGGGGTTGAGGGGAAAGGGATTGGGTAGAGGAAGTTGGAGGGGGGAGGCTAAAAACAGGGACAATGGCTGCCATCATGGAGGAGGCCAGAGCCTGGATTGATATCTGTTGGGTTGCCTTGCCAGAGTGAATGCCCTCCAGGAATGCATTTGTTTGTTGAAAATGGGCTGCCAGCCCCTGGATGGCATTCACAATAGTTAACTGCCCAACAGAGATGGATCACAGGAGGTCAATAGCCTCCTCACTCAGGGCAGCAGGGCTAACTGGGGCAGGGCCTGAGGTGCCTGGGCGAAGGAGAGGCCCACCCTCCTGGGCATGTCAAACACGCTAAGGGGCTACTGGAAGGGCGGTGGAGGCTGTACCTGTAGTTGGAGTGGGCACAGAGGTGTCTGCCACCACCAGGGAGCTTCCATCAGAGGAGGTATCACTGTCAGAACTATCCCCTCCAGTCTCCGCCGTGGTGCTCCCCTCGCCCTCCGTCCCACTGGTGCCCTCACCGTCGGTGGGTTCGGCCTCCTGGGCCCTGTGGGATGCAGCTCTTCCCGTCACCGGTGCCTCTGCTCCTCCGCCAGATGATGCTAATGCTCATAAGGACAGGGTGACAAAACAAAAAGGGTGGGAGAGACAAAGGATACCGTTGGTCAATGGCGGCAACAACAGCACGGTTGGCGTACACGACACACACACACACAGGGAACAGCCCTATGCACTAGGCAATGCACTAACAGTCACAATGCTAGTCACCAGCCCATGGAGAGGGAAACCTAACGCCAATTGCAGCATACCTGAGACCTACAGACCCCTGCCCAGTAGTGGATGCCTACTACCTTGGTTGGAGGAGGTTTACATCAAACCTTGCCCAAATGGGCTCTGCATTGCAATGTCCGGCCTAGGGGCACCCACAGGCCCACATCCCCCACCCGGATGCCACCCCACCATGTGCAAGTATTATATTGGGGCACTGTACACACCCCCTTGTGGCTGCTGTGATGCCCCCAACCGCCGATCCAGCTCCGGCTAGGCCACCGCCAGAATGTGAGCCATCAGGGGGGTCAGTGTTTGACAGGCACCCCTTCTACATTGGGAGGCCATCCCCAGCTGGGCCTCCGCCATCGTCCATCCCCAGCGTCTCAGATTCTACCACCGTTTCCGTCAATGGGTGCTCTGCCTGCCGTAGACCCCCAGGGTCTGCCCGTCCTTAGCAAAGGCACGCTATATACCTTTTTTTTGATGGGCGCTGACCTGCAGAGAAATACACATAGGAAGAGGTATCAGTCAGACCGTCCTGCCTATAACACTCATGGCCCACCATAGCCCTCACATCCCCTTATGCACAGACATTGCCCACCATAAATGCAGCACGCTGCCCAGGTCCCTTCCACCAACCTCCCCACACAAGGCCCTCACACATAGCACTCCATGCATTTATGCCTCAGGCATCATGCTCACAGTGTACTCACATTTTGGCCTGGAGGTCCATACAGCATTCAGTACTGGGGTAGGACCCCATCCACCAGTCTCTCCAACTCCGCAGCGGTGAAGGCAGGGGCTTTTTCACCAGTGACATGAGACATGGTCGGTTCTAGACACAGGTCACAGCAGCACTTGCAGTGCAGGTCCTCTCCTGTTGAAGGTCAGGTAGTAAGTGAGTGAACAAATAGAAAATAGTGGTCACGTCCGCAGCTGTGCGTACCGTCTCCGCCGGTGTACATCACCATTGGCCACTGTAACCCATAGGGCCCAATGGTATCTAATGAGGAGTTGCACGGTGGTTCACAACCGCCTCCCGCCACGGCGCACAACATCAGCAGAATTACCTCATTTCCAATTGTCCCTCCATACAGGACAGGCGGATGCCATTTCAGGGGGGGGGGCAAGCCATGGCACCTAATTGCGTCACAGTACACATAGGCATCATATGGGCCTATCCAACAATATACTGTTACAGTCACAACATGCAATGCAGTGTAGTGTTTGTAAATATGAATACTGACCAGCTGCTCACTGTTTTTCCCCCTAGATTGCAACCGCTGCAGATGAATAGGAGATGGAGACATCCCCCATGTACAGGCCCCTGGTGGACTTGGCAACAATGGAGGACAGGCACATTATCCTCACCTATAGACTGGACGGACCACAGTTACAGAGCTGTGTGCCCAATTGGAGCCTGACCTGATATCTGCTATCCGTCAGCCCACCGGGATCCCCCCTCTTGTGCAAGTCCTATCTGGGCTCCATTTCCTGGCAACTGGCTCCTTCCAAGTGACAGTGGGCTTGGCAGCAGGAATGTCTCAGCCAATGTTCTCAATAGTGCTGACCAGAGTGTTGTCTGCCCTGCTTAAACACATGCGCAGCTACATTGTTTTCCACCAGGTGGAGGATTTGGCCACAGTGAAAGCTGATTTCTAAGCAATGGGACATATCCCCAGCATTATTGGGGCTATTGATGGTACACATATTGCATTTGTCGCCTCCCCCAGAGAAATGCACAGGTGTTCAGAAATCGAAAGCGCTTTCACTCCATGAATGTGCAGATAGTGTGGCTGGTGGACCAGTACATCTCCCATGTCAATGCAAAGTATCCTGGGTCTGTGCATGATGCCTTTATCCTGAGGAATAGTAGCATCCCATATGTGATGACTCAGCTCCAGAGGCACCGGGTGTAGCTAATAGGTGAGCCCTGGTTCCCACCAAGTAGGTGTTGGTGTATGGGTATGGTGTTGGCCCCTAAGGGTTAGTGTCCGTCTAACAGTTGTCCCTCAATATTTGCAGGTGACTCTGGTTACCCCAACCTCTCATGGCTACTGACCCTTTTAAGGAATGCCAGGACAAGGGAAGAGGAATGTTACAATGAGGCACATGGGCGAACAAGAAGAATCATAAAGAGGACATTCGGCCTCCTGGAGGCCAGGTTTTGTTGCCTCCATCTAACAGGTAGATCCCTGTACTAATCACCAAAGGAGGTCTGCCAGATCATGGTGGCATGCTGTATGCTGCACAACCTTGCCTCACTTAGCCAGGTGCTTTTTCTGCAGGAGGATGAGGCTGGAGATGGCCGTGTGGACAACAGCAGTGCAATAATACGACAATACTTCCAATGACACACAAGTAAGACACTGTAACTTCACTTTTCATTGACAGTTTTGTGCTTGACATTGTCACTTGCAGGTTGATTTTCCCACTTCTATGGCCACCTACTGTACCCTTTGGCATCTCTATTTTCAGATATTTGTGCCCCACTATCGCTCTTGGTGTGTTGACTGCAGCCAAATACAGGTCATTCCTATGTACAGTATACATTACTGTACAGTTGAATTGCAGTGCTTAAAGCTTGTTAAATGACTACATAGTTCAATCATTTGACAGACTCCATACTTGTATTCATTCAAATGGTGTTTATTTAAGTGCCAATAAGTAGAGGGGGTGTGCAATGGGCTGGGGTGATGGTGGAGGAATGTCCAGGATAGAGTCCAGTCTATGTGGATCACAGGTGCATTGTCCAAGGGGGCAGAGGAAGTGGAGTAATGGCAGTTCATGGTGGACAGGGTGATAGGGTGGGACACAAGGGTGACAATCAGGAGAGTCTTATTTCCTGGCGGGGCCTTAGCAATAGTCTCTGGCTTCTGCCTGGATCACAGGGACCGTTTGTGGGTGGTTCTCCTTGTGCAGGGGGTGGGGTGCTGGTGGCCTGTTGGCCCTGTGGCTGGCCTCCTGTCCATTAGCGGCAGCAGAGGTGGAAGGCTGTTCATCGGTTTGGCTAGTGTCAGAGGCCCGCTGGTGTGCCACTGCCTCCCTCATGGTGTTGGCTATGTCTGCCAACACCCCTTTAATGCTGACCAGGGTGGTATCGATGTCCTTCAAGTCCTCCCTGACCCCTAGGTATTGTCCCTCCTGCAGCCGCTGGGCAGTATCTGGCCCATCGTCTCCTGGTATGCTCCCAGGATCTTGGTGAGTGCCTCCTGGAGAGTTGGTTCCCTGGGCCTGTCCTCAGTCTGTCTCACAGCAGTCCTCCCAGCTTCCCTGTTGTCCTGTGCCTCTGTCCCCTGAACTGTGTGCCCACTGACCCCAGGTTCCTGATCGTCCTTTGTTTATGGGGTACCCTGGTGTCCCTGTAGTGGTAGACACACTGGTGTTGATGTGTCCTGGGGGCAGAGGTATGGGCCTTCTGGGTGGCTACTGTGCTGGTGTTTACTGAGGGGGGAGGCTCTGTGGTGGTATGGGACTGTGCCTGGGTAATCGACTGTCCGGAGGTCCCTGATGGGCCAGGTTGGTCATCCAGATCCAGGCATCCAGAGCTGCTGTTATCACTGTGGGCCTCTTCTGGGGGGGACTGAATGTTGTTGGCACCTCCTCTCCGGTGACGTTGGGTGGGGACCTGTGAGGATGTAAATGCAGTGTTATTGTTCTGCTTGTGACTTCTTGTGCTTGGGTGTGTCACCCTCTGTGGTTGTTATTGCCCTGGCAGCTTTGCCTTGTGTGAGTAGTTATTTGGTGGGCTAGGTGATTCTCTCTAGTGTGCATCTTTAGTGATGGGTGTCCATGCAGGTCTGTGATGGTGGTCCGTGCATTGGTGTTACATGCAGGGCTTGGTTTTGGGAGGGGTGGGTTGTGATGGTGGGGTGTGTGTGAAGTGGTGGAGTGATGGGAGTGAGGGTAAGGGTAGGGGTTTGTGATGGCATGCAGGTGGGGGGGTGATAGTAATAGAGATTTGGCTTGCCAGAGGCCAGTCCTCCTACTACTCCTGCCAGGCCCTCAGGATGCATGATTGCCAAGACTTGCTCCTCCCATGTTGTTAGTTGTGGGGGAGAAGGTGGGGGTCCACCATCAATCCTCTGTACAGCTAGTTGATGTCTAGCTGCCACAGAATGCACCTTCCCCCGTAGGTCATTCCACCTCTTCCTGATGTCATCCCTTGTTCTGGGGTGCTGTTCCATGGCGTTGACTCTGTCCACGATTCTCCGCCATAGCTCCATCTTCCTTGCAATGGATGTCTGCTGCACCTGTGATCCGGATAGCTGTGGCTCTACCCGGATGATTTCCTCCACCATGACCCTTAGCTCCTCCTCTGAGAACCTGGGGTGTCGTTGTGGTGCCAGGGTGTAGTGTGAGTGGTGTGGGTGAGGGTGTGTGGGGTGATGTGTTGCGGTGTGTGTTGTAAGGTGCGTGGATGGTGTATAGGTGATGGTGGTGTGTGGCTGTGGTCTTGTCCGTGCTCTTGCTATCTCTCTTGTGGCAATTGTTTTCAGTCGTAAAGGGTTGTGGGTAATGTGTGTGTGTGTTTTATAGTGGTGTGAGTGTGTGGTTGTATGGGTGTCAGGTGTGTGTTATTCAAATTGTCCAATGTACTGTTGTTTTGTATGTGTGTGTGTATTTTGAGCGAGGCAGTATGTACCGCCAATGGTTCAGCACCATTGAATATCCGCCGCAGTGATTCGTGGGTCATAATGCTGTGGGTGTAGTTCTGTTGGCGTAACGGTGTGGGTTTTGCTACCACCAATTTATCACTGACCTTTGGGCTGGCGAACTTGTGTGTGTGGCTGTATAGTGACAGATTGCTATGTGTGTGTCATAATATGGGTAGCGATAATCTGCTGCGGCGGCGGTATGCTGGCGGCAGTCAGCATGGTGGTAGGCGGTACTTACTCCCAATGTCATAATGAGGGCCTAAGGCCTGCAACTTTAGATGTGCACTGCATTTCACCACATAAATTTCTTCAGGGAGGTGAATTGCATACAGCAACTCCTTTATTCTCTCAGCATTTCTCACTAGTGATCCAGTAGAGGTCAGAAAACCACTGCGACCACAATTGACCAAAATCATTATCAATATCAAATCTGTATTGGCTATCTGTATAGATAGTGACTCTCAATTGAGCCGAAACATGGCATGCCCTAATAAGAGCAACCAACTCTATCTCTAATATCAGGTCTCTGTTTTGTGCACATCTCAGTGACTTTGAGACAATCATGTTCAACATCTTCCTCTGTCTCATTTCAGCAGTATCACTTGGAAATAAGGTTGCTGGGTTCAGCACTGTACATCATTTCAGTGTCACATTTGGTGCACCCAAAATGCTTGTGTCATACCTAGTCAACCTAGCACCTGTCAAGTATTGGGTTTTCGTCCTTGTCAGTAAAATCTCAATCGAGTGAGGGACCATTACAGTCAGGGGATATCCCATCACTACGCCTTCACACTGTGAAAGACTCTGACAATGAACATGCATCACGCTCATGACAAAACAATGTAAATGGCTTTGTATAGTCAGGCATACCCAATGCTGGAGCTTTGCACAAACTTTCTCTCAACTCAATGAACACTTTCATCTCATCCTGGTCTAACACTATGGGATCTGTGACATCCTTATGAGTTGGCTTCTGTAATGATTTTGAAATCACTGTAAAATTCGGGATCCATTGGCGACAATAGCCCACCATTCCCAGGAACATCCTGACATGTTACTGTGAAGTCGGGGGTATCATTGTGATTCTCTCTCTGGATATTTTCCTTGACCCTTTCTCAATGTGGTGGCCCAACTACTTTACTACCTTCTGACAGTACTGCAATTTCAGCGGTCACACTTTATGACCATACCTTCCCAAATGATTCAACAGGGCAATCGAGTCATACTTGCACTCGTCCCTCGTCTTGGATGCAATCAATAAATCATCAATGAACTGCACCAGAGTCTATTGAAAAGGTAACTCTAATGACTCCAAATTCTTTTTCAAGATCTGGTTAAATGAGGAAGGTGACTCCTTGTACCCTTGAGGAAGTCTACACCAGCAGTAGACTCGATCCAGGAATGTGAAACTAAAGAAAAATTGACTATCCTCATGAAGAGGCACAGAAAAGAATGCTTGTGACAAATCAACTACTGTGAACCATTCTGCGTGACATGGAATCCGGAACATTATTACAGCTGGATTGGGGACTACAGGACAACAATTGACCACAATGTAATTTATTTTTCTCAAATCCTGAACAATTCGAACTTTCCCACACGGTTTCTTCAAACTCATTATCGGTGAATTACATGGGCTGCTCAACACCTCCTTTAAAACTCCCTGCTTCACATAATCTGCAATTATCTGAGCCACTTTCATCAGAACATCTTGCGTCATGTTGTACTGTGGAAGCTGCAACCTTCATCGACTTCAAAGTAACTTTAATCAGCTCCACTACTTTGATCAAACCCACTTCTTTACCTGTCAAATCCCACACGTTCTCTTGCACTGTTCCCTGCAAATCAGAATGAAGCTCTCTTACTGTGGACATCGGGAAAAACTCAATCAAAGGGTACTCCTCATTTGTAGTTTCGCATTCAGTTTCTGGAGCTGGATCTTCCTCATCATCAGTATTTGTCTGGATCTCAAATCCATCATTTGAGCAAGTAATCAAACATTTTGTTTTACACAAAACGTCCCTTCCCAATAGGGATACCAGACTCGAATCGCAGACCACAAACTTATGCAGTCCTTGAAAACTGCCAATATCAACTTGCACTGGATCTGTAATCAATTCGTCAAATACTGATTTGCCACCTCCACAACCTGAACTGTCCTTCCTGAAAGGGGCAAATGTGGAACCTCTGCACTTCTCACAGTAGATCGTGTAGCTCCTGTGTCTACTAACAATGAGACTCTGAGACCCATCACCTTTCCTTTCACATAGGGTCCCCTCCGATCTACTTCTAAGGCAGTCGCAAGCACACATGGCTCCTCATCCGAACTGTCACTCACCCATTCACCATTTATTTCATTCTCACTGTGTAACGGGAATTGGTGCTCAGCATTACTACTTTTGTCTTGTCTCTGACCTGTGACCTGTTGAGAAAGCATCATCTGTTGCTGCTCCATCAGGGCTTGAGGTATTTGCATTTTCTGTCTAGGTACCCTGGGAGGTGCTGCATTGGTTGCAATTGTGACACTTGTGCATGGGGCATCTGCACCTGTACCATAGCCTGGGAATTTTGCATCTGATTCACAATATTCTGAGAATTTGGATTAGGACCCCTTAATATTGGTCCTCTCACATTCTGAAATGCATTGACGTCGTTACTTTGCTGAACAACACCCTCCTGTACCACAATCGGACACTCTTGCTTCCAGCGTCCTATGGCTCTGCAAATGTGACATGGTAACACCTTCTTCATTCCCTGCACATCATTCTGAACCACTACAGTATTCAAATCCAGACCACGATTCATATTGCCTCCATGACCTCTACCTCTCATCAGAGGTTGAAACATGACATTTCCCTGTTGTTGCATCATCTCATGCACAAAGGTCCCCTGCACCCCTGTTTGAGGTGCCTTAATCTGCATCACCATTGCCTTCTCTTTTTCTGCTTCAACTCAGTCTCATCACTACAGTATTTCACATCCTGCAACACCTCATAAATCAGCTTGGCTTGCCAGCAAATTAAATGACTCTTAATCATCTGACCTATTTCAGGTTTCAGTCCTTCCACAAACCTAAACACAAAATGCAGCATGTCCTTCGGCTCAATCGATTCTTTGCCACTGTACTCCTTGAATGTCATCAACAATCTCTCATAGTATACATGTATTGACTCCTTTACTTCCTGCACTGTCCTGTCGATTCTCTGCCAATCAATATTTTTGGGCAAAATCCTCGTCTTCAGGAACTCTATCACTTTATAGTAATATTTCGTTACCTCAGGAGATGGTGCACCTGTACTCTTATCTCTCTCTTCTTCACTTGTTGGCCAATCTACGACTCTCTTGCACTCAACCCACAAATGAGCTGGAACCACTAACTCCAGTAAGGTCTCCCTTCAAGTCTTCCCACAAACACTTCGCAAGCTTCACAAACCTGTCTGTCTGCTGATACCACTCTACTGGCTTTTCCCTAAGTTTTGGATAATCGTGTGTGAATGACAGAATATCACTTCTACTCCAAGGGACATGAACAAAATTTCCCTCTGGGATTTCGCTCATTGGTAAAATCTTTACCAGATCATTGTCCTGCTGTACAATTTCAGGCACCTCTGGAGAATCTTGTTTCTTTTTATCTCTTTTCTTTATCCATCTGCCTTCCCACTCCTCTAATGCTCTCCAAACCTGAGCACTCTGCAATAGTTCTTTAAGGTGCGCCTTCATTCTGGCTGATCTCATTGGTTCAAAATCCTTTGCCTCAAAATCTAATCTGTAACTTCTCGTCAAATGCTTTGTTTTCTCAATTTCTATGCCATGCTTTTCTGCCAAATCTGCCAATTTCTGATGTACCTTGCCTACCTCTTTTGTGATTCTCAGGCAACTCTGCCTCTGTGTAGGAGTCTAATCTATTCACCCCTATTGTTTCCTCGACTAGTTCACCAGCTTCCATGCTCAATCTGACATAATTGATCTGCTCCTCACTCTTGAAAGCATTCAGTGGGAGTATTCATCTTGTCCAACCATTCAGGCTACTGCTGAGCTGTCAATCCTTGTAACAAAATGTTATTCACATTCACCGGTGGCACCTGTTGAACCACTGCATTTTATGTCTGCAGTGTCAATAACTTCAAGCTCTGACGTGCACTAGGTCCATTCACAGTAACTGGAAATGCAACAAGTGGACTGAGATCCAACAGCGACTTTGATCCATCAAAGGTGTGACCCATCGAAGAGACTACCTGAACTTACTAATTTGGTCCCCTCCTCACTAAACTCTGAGACATCTCTCCCTGTTTCCTCATGCTTGGTTTCTTCTGCACAAATAATGGTACTGCCGCACTAACAGTAATTGGCAGCAATATTGTATCTGGGGCTACTCTAGCACCTGCACCCTGTGGGAGAGTAACTCCCATGCTCTGATTCATAACTGGTGTCAAGTCTGACTGTGTCCCTGTCATTGTCGTAATCCTCGGCATCCCCTGCGGCTACACTTTGGGAAACAAAATCAGAGTCGGCTCAGTCTGAACCAGCAGTGGTCTTGGAACCACTTGCTACGTAGGCACAACAAGGTTCGAGGAAGTCTTATCCAACATAGGCACATCTGGGTAAATTCTCTGAATCGGTGGTGGATGCATCTGAGCCTGAATTACTGGAGTAGTCAACACATTAGGTCCTTGCATTGCACCCTGTATCTAGCTAGTATTAACCTGTACCAGACTCATTATCCCCATTGCCTGTGCCGGGGCTGTTGGATCAGCACCAGTACCCGGAACATCCTCATGCACTGCATACGGTGGTGGTCAGTCTCTCAATATATGCGTAACAAGATCCTCAGCATCCGATTCCTCCTCCACTATGGAAGACTTTCTCGCTTCCTTATTTTCAGATGGACTCTTACTATTCTTTTTAGTCGCTTTCCTTCCGTCTCATCTTCCTGCGTAATTGCTGGAAACAATTTAACATCCTGCAATGTCACTGATCTTCACTTCGTTTGTTCCCAATCCCATCTCGCCTCTGCTAAAGACTTACCTACTTTTCTTACTCTCCTCTCAAATTTCAATTGCTGTTACTGCCTAGCTCACAGCTCCCAAACTGCTAATGTCTCAAACTGTGCTGGTCTCGGTAGGGGCTTCGATTCATATAGCGCCATCCGCAATTGCTCCAAAATTCTCAAATTAAATGGCCCATTCTCAGGAACAGCAAACTCCCATTTTTCTCTGTTAACTTGCACCATTGTTTTAACCAAAGACATGGCACGACACCTCGTTCCTCCATTACAATGTAAGCCAATGTACCCTCCGGCGGTGTAGGCTCCCCTATATTTGCTCTAATGTATGCATCTCCCTTTAGGGCATTCTTCAATGCCTTGAAAAACTTCATCTTTTCTACTTTTTGTTTATTCAAAATCAGATCAGGAAATGACTTTTAATCCCAAGATTCCTTTCACCCACATTCTCAACCAATTGCCTGCCACGGACGGCTGCCAATCCGTGTGCGACCCTTCTCACTACTCCACCTATCCCGGCGGGGCTCCAATGACTTCACACTCACACGTACTGCGGCTGACAAAGTCTTGCAGCTGGTCCGCCTACATTCCAATCCACTCAAAACTAATGCAAATTATTGCGAGCACTAATCAAAAACCAAAAACCAAAAACAAATCTGCTGGTCTACTACAGGAAAGGTAACACAATCGCTTCAGAAACCTTACGGATTTTCACTGATGGCCCTTTCGCTCATGCAGCTATTCCTCTTTCTTGGTCTCCTAGATTCGCAAGCAAAATTCGATCAGTGGGTCTGTCCTGGTGCACATAGGATTCTCCAAATCCCAGTCTAATGTTTCTCTCTCCCACTTTAACTCACACACTGACTTGTTGACCACGCCCGATCAACCTACTAAATCAGACAGATTACAACATATAACCAAGTGTCTCATACACTTTTCAATATATTCCGGAGTCTTAGACCACACAGGGTCCATACATCGACAACCACATGGACAATTTTTTAGCACAAAGCGCCACACACATGTGAAGTTCGACGACTTCCCTACTCTCTTATTACGGAGTACGCACACTCCTACAAAAACTTCATCTGAAGTAAGCAAACTCCCTAAATCCTCTCATACGTCACAATTCACCTGCGATTTGCATAAGCTGTGCAAGCGCACTCTATCTCTCCCACTCTATCACTAGAACTCCAGGAACATACCCAACACTACTAGCACGATCGGGGATCTGGGAAAGTCATTTCTGGGCTTAAGGGAACATCATTTTCTCTCCAATTATCATTTAGAAAAAAACAAGATCCAAATCTCAAGAATACTGAATTCTCCATGACTGTCAACACCTGTCATTTATAGAGAGGAAACATCAATCTCTTTACCACAATTGTTAACACCCTATACCGAACGCTTGTGGCAAGCTCTTAAAGAGAAAAACCATTGGTCCCTATACCATGTCCGTTAACACCTGTCACGTTCTGGACACCTATGGCAAGCTCTCAAAGAGACCTAGCCATCAGCCTGCTACTATAACTGTTAGCGCGTCGGTCCTTAATAAGTAAACTTACAGTGGGACGCGTATAGGTTGATTAAACTTTTGACTCATGTTCTTACCATAGCTCCAGAACAGAAATCCAAAGGCAATACACAGTAATCATTTGTCAAATCAATAGTCAATAATCAATGTAGTCAGCAATTGTCACACACCATGACCTAAGAAATACAGCTTCTGCATGGGGCCTGCCAAACTAGGTCAAGACATTTGCTAAGTTAAGGCCTACATTTAATAAGCTAAAACATAATTCATAACCCTTAATATGACATATTACTACTTTAATCTAATACATTTACAATATTTCGTATGTATTAATCATAAATTAGTACATTTCGTGAACACTGGTGGTCATTCTTCAAGGTCACATTTTCAAATGTGCACATTATTTTTCCCTATGTTATTCATTTTCTACAGAATTCATTATTCAAAATACATAAACACTCATTAATTATTTCTAATTAAGACATCTGCTTCAGCACTCCTTTCACTGTTCTCTGCCAGGGTGCAGGGGGCAGAGGGAGGCAGAAAGCCATGCCGCTTGCAACGGGGATTGGCCTAGACCTAACTAAGTCCTCGTTCTCTTTCTCTTTCTCTTCTGTGTACACACAGGGACCGGCACTGGGCATGGACAGTATTTGCATATGAGAGGGTGGAGGTGGGGGGGTCTGTGCTTAGAAAAGGAAACTTGCAGTTAGAGATCCACTTGAAAAGAATCTGTCTCCCCAGAGTCCCTGGGAAAGGAAGTGGTGTTATGGGATAATGTGCTGAGGCCAGCAGGGAGAACTGGGGACTGGTGGTGCATGAGGCTGCTGGTGGTGGTGAGCTGGTTTGCTGCTGCTAGTGCTGGGCCCTAAAGAATGGGTCATCTGAGGCTGTGCATAAGTGCAGGGGAAACAATCGCAAGGCTGGTGCAAGACGGGGTGTGCTTGGCCTTCCGAAGCAAGTTTGTGAAGCAGGGCAGGTGGCGAAGGGAAGTGTGCAGGTGTGGTTTAGAGCAGCAGGCTCCAGGCCGGTGGGCTGTGTCAGCGCAAGAGGTCTAGAACGGCAGCTTTTGCTGCGGAAGGGGAGGCATACACACTAGCCTGAATGCACTTGATCTCAGAAGTGTTAAGCAGATCAAACCCTGCTTAGCACTTCCGAGATCGGGCACATTCATCACCAGAGTGAGTAGGGCAGGCAGCACTCTGCCCCCACGCGGAACTCTGTGGAATTACATTGAGTTTTTTTCCCAACTCCGCAGAATTCTGCAGAGTAGAACTCCATGAGCTCCGTCCACCCCTAATATAGATGTTATCTGAATAAATTATGGCAGAGTTAACTACTCTGAAAACCGGATTTAGAGTTTAGTGGATGAGTTTCTCCGTCACAAACACAACGGATATCCCGTCCGCCGTATCATAGTATATAATGGGTTCCTAATGTGGCAGACAGGATATCTGTCAAGTTTGTGACAGAGTAACTCCATCCACCAACCTAAAAATCAGACCCTAACACCTGTTGTGAGTCATTAAATGCCTTTTCAATTTCTTGCTCCTAGTACCCCTTTTTTTCTTGCCCAAATCAATTTTATACTTGTTAAGCATACCTGATATTCTTTTTTGTCAGTGGAATTGTTTTTTTCCTCCATGAACAAAATGTCCGAAGCACTGCGGATGACAAGCTTGTGCTATAGATGTACAATGCTGGGGCACCCACTTCAGTCTCAAACAAAAGGTTGGGTTCTCAATAATATACACATGCATATACCCACTAAAGCCTCTTAAAACCGTGACTGTCCACATTTTCACTACTCACTGCCCTGTTTCACTTCCTGATTGGCAGCTTCATACAAGACAGCTTAGATCCTGTTTCTCTTTCCTATCTCCCAAAACAAACTGTGGTTCGCTCACCTGCTGTGCTGCAGTTGCCTCTTGCTGCCACTTTACCTTTCTGCCACAAGACAACACTTTGCTTTTAAAGTAAAAAACAAATCTGCTCCTCAGTAAGTCACAGCTCCCATCAAGTGATGGATCTACACTCTCACTAAAGCCCTTCTTACAAGTGGGCCAGTTAATTGCAAGATGTAGGGTAACTCCTATTATTGCACATCTCGCAATATCAGCAGGTTGGGTGGTGTGGCTTGAATGCCTGAAAAACGGCTGGTTAACTCTGAAGCTCTGAGGGCAATTAGTCTTCATTGGCTACTAAAATGACAGAAGAAGTAGCCACCAAACTGGATTGTCTAACATCATCTATTCCAAAGCCCATTCTGTCATATATATCAGTGTTTTCTTCACCAAGGAAAAAGAGACCTAAGCAGGATCCACTGTCACCTGCTGAGTCCACTGCTCTCCTTACTCTGGAAGAGTTGATAGATGAAATTACAAATGTGAAATTATTAGTTATAAAAACTAACAGTACCTTTAAGAGAACTAAAGAAAAATGGTATGATCTTGAGACTCAAGTCACAGAGGTTGAACAGAGGATCAGTGACATCACCATTAAAGTTGATATATTGTTGAAGGTAAGAAACAAACTGAGAAAACTGTGATTAACATAATAATCTATGTCTTTATGCCATACCTGAAAGTGCAGAAGGTCCTGATATAATATGTTTCCTAAGAACTAATATCCCCAAATTGTTGGTTTGGTGGATAACTCTCCAACTCTTGAAAAAGTCCTCCATATTGGTCCACAAACACTTGCATCATCAAATTCCCTCAAGCCTAGTGGTATCATAATAATTTGTGTACAATTTACAGGCTTAGTCAGAGCCTTATAAGCAGCCAAGCAACGTAAGCAAATGCATTGGTCTGGACACAGGATCTTTTTTTCAGGATGTCTCTGAAGCTACAGCTAACAGGCAGTCAGAATTTTTAGACATGCTTCCAACTGTAAGATTGAATGCTCTATATGGTCTAATCAATGTTTGTTTATTGAAAGTCATCTATGGAGATAAGACTACTACTTTGGTTGAGAGAATTTACTCATGTTCACAAAGAGAAAGCAAAGGATGCTATTAAAACTTGACATTTAATTCATTATGAAGCATGTTTAAATTATCAGTTTTGTATGTATTCTTTTTGCCATTTATGGTTGAATACATTATAATCTTTATGTTTGTTCTCTTCTAACAGGTCCCTGTTTGTGTTGGACAGTTTTGTGAATCTACATGTATCTCTTGCCCTATTATATGCTTCTTATTGTTCTACTAGATTTGTCGCACCCTCATCCCTACCTTCATTTCAGAGAGGTCTTTCTTAAAATATTTTAGAATGTGATACAGTTTTCTGCGTTCTAATATTCTTCAATTACAATTATCTATATCACTATTTGCTCCTAAGTATTTTATGAGTACTTTTGGGGCTATTGACTTAGGCATTTCAATAGTCCTCATTTCTAATATATTTGTTCCATGTAATTACATTTTTATGGATTTTCGTACATTGGACTTCTTAGCATACTTCTTCAATTATTTGGGATTCAGTTATGAATCCTGTTCTTTGTTTTGTTTTTTCTCTCTACTCTTCCCTACCTTGCGGAATTTGCATAGTATTGTTTTGCATTCCTATCACCTTCAGAAATGTGAATGACTCAATGTAGTATAATATCTATGTGACTTTTGTTCTATGCCTGCTATTTCGTTTTGTTTATTCTTTTATGATTATGTTTATGATGTTGTTTAATGGATAATATTTGTGTTGTCTCTTGGAACAGCAAATTGCAGTCAAAGGCTAACATAATCCTATTAAACATCAAAGATTTCTTACTCATCTGTGTAAAACTAAGGGCCTCATTTATAAGGAAATGTCAGAGCGCAGAGCTGTGCAAAATTTGGCAGTGCGATGCTTCAACATTTAGAAAATGCAGGGATGCACTATACTTATAACAATACGCTGCTTTGTGTTCCCTAGGGCTGGCACTAAAATTAACAGCCTTGCACTATAGTGCAAGGGTGCCTGCGTTGCAGGAAATTATTGTTTATGTGCAGTAAGGGACACCTTCCTGCACATAAACAATCATTAATGGTATTTTGCTCTTTCTATGTGTGCTGCTGAATGCATAATTCTCCTCATTGCGCCACCCTAACGCTATCCTTGGGGTGGTGTTAGTTTTTGGTGCTGCCTCAGGTTTACAAGTACTAGTAAATCTGAGTCAGTGTCAAAAGCAATGGGCGTTGCATGGAAATGCCCACAGCAGCACCCATTGCCCACCGGGCCCATATTTTCAAGGTGGCATTAAGCCACGCAAAGTGGCTTAGTGCCACCTTGTAAATATGAAAAAGAGCACTGCGCCACAATGCGTCACTGAAAGTGACACTCTGGTGGTGCTAGGGGCTTGTAAATGAGCCCCTAAGTGTTATATTGCAATGTGTAAGATGTTATTGTTGAAAAAGTGTTGGGTGGATCATGGATAACACTCTCCATTCATTAATAAGAGAATGGGGTAATTATTCTTTGTCACAAGGCTTTGTAATTATCTATATATAAACGAGATTTACAATAATAGTAGGTGAATATTTATGGATCCTACTCGTAGTGGTTTATTTTATTAATTTCTAAATGTTTATGGTCCAAATGGGACTGGAGTTATGTTGTGAAAAAGAAATAAGAAGCTTTAATAGATTCACCTCCTTACAGAAATGTATTAAATGTATTAAATGTGTCTAAATGGTTAGAATATGAATATTATACCTCAAATCATAAGGATACTCTTTCTCATCTCATAATTTAATAAACATTCAATTGAGCATGGAAGCAATACTCTCAAAAATCAATGTGAGATATTATACTGGCCGTAATAAAGCTGGTAAGCAGCTTGAAAACGTTTGACACCAAAATCTAACATCGAAATTATTACAGATGAACATGGACTTTCACGTTTTAAAAATTAAGATATTCTTAATTGTTTTGTGGATTACTGCACTAAATTGTATATCCCTGATTATATCCCCGATGCTGCAGTGTTGGATATGTACTTTTTTTCTATTGCTAGAAATTCCAGGACATGATTTAACTTTGAAAGGGATTTCACAATTATTGATATACGCAATGCCATGCGGTGCTAGTGGTTCTTTCTGTGATGCAATGTTATGTTTAATACCTAAAAAAAGGAAAGGATCTTACTCATTGTAAGGATTATAGGCCAGTATAATAGATTGTAAGATTGCTGCCAAAATACTAGCACTATGCATTAATAACTTAGCCCTTGACCTAGCAGGCATAAAACTATTTGGTTTTGTTAAAATAAGATGCACTACAGACAATTCTAGAACCTTTATAAATTGTTAATGGTTCCTCACGAATCATTAGTTACTGTAGCAGTGGATGCTGACAAGACCTTTGATAAAGTAATCTGGGATTTTATAATGACAGAATTGAGGTGGCATTGTTTTGGTTCTAAAATATTAAATTATATTAGTTTTTTTTATTCTGCCCTAAAGCCTCATTTTTTGTTCATGATGTTCACTCTTCTGATTTCAAACTCAAGAGAGGATATCCACTTTCCCCATTACTTTTTACGTTATCACTTGACCTCTTTTTAGGAAAAAAAATCATAGAGATAGAACTTTTACAGCGCATAATGATAGAAATGTAGAGATAAAATTTGTATATGGGGATGATATATTATTGTATGTCCCTGACCTTTCGACTTCAATGCCATTATTCTTTCAGATCTTGATTGAATATTCTGTTCTGTCTGGACACAAACTAAATATTGAAGAATCAAACATTTTCGCACTGAATAAATATTGATTTAAAGACATATTCAAAGACCCAGGATTTTTATAGAAGCCTTGTTAGACTTGGCATCATTGGCATCGTCTCCCCTAACTTTTTGTGTCTACTTCCCAGGTTGTTTTCTGCGTGCTGGATACTGTTTTTGCTGTTTTGTTTGCTCTCAACACTTTACCACTGCTGACTAATGATAAAGCGTTCCCTGTAAAAAGAATATGTGCACATTGGCTTATCCATGATTGGTATATTTGATTTACTAGTAATGCCCTAGTAAAGTGCACTAGAAGGGCCCAGGGCCTGTAAATCAAATGCTACTAGTAGGCCTGTGTAGGAAGTTGGCTCTGTATGTACTATTTCAAAGTAAGAAATAGCATACACAGAGTCCAAGGGTTCCCCTTAGAGGTAAGATAGTGGCAAAAAGAGATAATTCTAATGCTCTATTTTGTGGTAGTGTGGTCGAGCAGTAGGCTTATCAGAGGGTAGTGTTAAGCATTTGTTGTACACACGCAGGCAATAAATGAGGAACACACACTCAAAGACAATTCCAGGCCAATAGGTTTTTGTATAGAAAAATATCTTTTCTCAGTTTATTTTAAGAACCACAGGTTCAAGATTTACAATCACTACTTTAAATTAAAGGTGTTTCACTTAGGTAACTTAGGAACTTTGAATCATCAAAATAGCATGTACAGTTTTCGCAAAAATGGAAATAAGCTATTTTAAAACTAGACACTGCAAATTTCAACAGTTCCTGGGGGAGGTAAGTGTTTGTTAGTTTTGCAGGTAAGTAAACCACCTACAGGGTTCAAAGTTGGGTCCAAGGTAGCCCACCGTTGGGGGTTCAGGGCAACCCCAAAGTTACCACACCAGCAGCTCAGGGCCGGTCAGGTGCAGAGGTCAAAGTGGTGCCCAAAACACATAGGCTTCAATGGAGAGGGCGGTGCCCCGGTTCCAGTCTGCCAGCGGGTAAGTACCCGCGACTTCAGAGGGCAGACCAGGGGGGTTTTGTAGTCACCTGGAGGGACACAAGTCAGCACAAAAAGTACACCATCAGCGGCATGGGGGCGGCCGGGTGCAGAGTGCAAACAGGCATCGGGTTTGCAATGGAGTTCAATGGGAGACCCAGGGGTCTCTTCAGCGAAGCAGGCAGGCAAGGGGGGGGGGCTCCTCGGGGTAGCCATCACCTGGGCAAGAGAGAGGGCCACCTGGGGGTCGCTTCTGCACTGAAGGTCGGATCCTTCAGGTCCTGGGGGCTGCGGGTGCAGTGTCTTTACCAGCGTCGGGTTCTTAGAAGCAGGCAGTCGCGGTCAGGGGGAGCCTCTGGATTCCCTCTGCAGGCGTCGCTGGGGGGGTTCAGGGGGGTCAACTCTGGCTACTCACAGGGTCGCAGTCACCGGGGAGTCCTCCCTGTAGTGTTGTTTCTCTGCCGGTCGAGCCGGGGGCGTCGGGTGCATAGTGGAAAGTCTCACGCTTCCGGCGGGAAATGTGTAGTCCTTTAAAGTTGGTTTCTTTGTTGCAAAGTTGTTTCTTCTTTGGAGCAGAGCCGCTGTCCTCAGGAGTTCTTGGTCCTTTTAGATGCAGGGTAGTCCTCTGAGGCTTCAGAGGTCGCTGGACCCTGGGGGATGCGTCGCTGGTGCAGTTTTTCTTGAAGTGGGGAGACAGGCCGGTAGGGCTGGGGCCAAAGCAGTTGGTATCACCGTCTTCTCTGCAGGGCTTTCAGGTCAGCAGTCCTTCTTCGTCTTCAGGTTGCAGGAATCTAGTTTCCTAGGTTCTGGTGTGTTCAGGTCTGGGAGGGCAGTAGCCAATGGCTACTGTCCTTGAGGGTGGCTACACCCTCTTTGTGCCTTCTCCCTGAGGGGAGGGGGCACATCCCTATTCCTATTGGGGGAATCCTCCAAAATCAAGATGGAGGATTTCTAAAGGCAGGGGTCACCTCAGCTCAGGACACCTTAGGGCTGTCCTGACTGGTGGGTGACTCCTCCTTGTTTTTCTCATTATCTCCCGTGGACTTGCCGCCAAAAGTAGGGGCTATGTCCAGGGGGCGGGCATCTCCACTAGCTGGAGTGCCCTGGGGCATTGTAACATGAAGATGAGCCTTTGAGGCTCACTGCTAGGTGTTACAGTTCCTGCGGGGGGAGGTGTGAAGCACCTCCACTCAGAGCAGGCTTTTGTTTCTGTCCTCAGAGAGCACAAAGGCCCTCACCACATGGGGTCAGAAACTCGTCTCTCAGCAGCAGGCTGGCACAGACCAGTCAGTCCTGCACTGAACAATTGGGTAAAATACAGGGGGCATCTCTAAGATGCCCTCTGTGTGCATTTTTTAATAAATCCAACACTGGCATCACTGTGGTTTTATTATTCTGAGCAGTTTGGTACTAAACTTCCCACTATTCAGTGTAGCCATTATGGAGCTGTGGAGTTCGTTTTTGACAGACTCCCAGACCATATACTCTTATGGCTACCCTGCACTTACAATGTCTAAGGTTTTTCTTAGACACTGTAGGGGCATAGTGCTCATGCACCTACGCCCTCACCTGTGGTATAGTTCACCCTGCCTTAGGGCTGTAAGGCCTGCTAGAGGGGTGACTTACCTATGCCACAGGCAGTGTGAGGTTGGCATGGCACCCTGAGGGGAGTGGCATGTCGACTTAGTCATTTTCTCCCCACCAGCACACACAAGCTGGCAAGCAGTGTGTCTGTGCTGAGTGAGGGGTCCCTAGGGTGGGATAAGACATGCTGCAGCCCTTAGAGACCTTCCCTGCCATCAGGGCCCTTGGTACCAGGGGTACCACTTACAAGGGACTTATCTTGGTGCCAGGGTTGTGCCAATTGTGGAGACAATGGTACATTTTAGGTGAAAGAACACTGGTGCTGGGACCTGGTTAGCAGGGTCCCAGCACACTTCTCAGTCAAGTCAGCATCAGTGTCAGGCAAAAAGTGGGGGGTAACTGCAACAGGGAGCCATTTCCTTACAGCCTGTAGCACTGGTTCTGCCAGCCACCTTAGTAGCCCTGTAAACGTGGCTCAGACCTGCCACTGCAGTGTCTGTCAGGGCAGTTTTAAACTGCCAATTTGACTTGGCCAGTGTGCCCACTTTTCAGGCCTAAACCTTCCCTTTTCTTACTTGTAAGACACCCCTAAGGTAGGCCCTGGGTAGCCTCATGGGCAGTGTATGTTTAAGGTAGGACATATATTAATGTGTTTTATGTGTCCTGACAGTGAAATACTGCCAAATTCAGTTTTCACTGTTGCAAGGCCTATCTCTTTCATAGATTAACATGGGGGCTACCTTTAAATATGATTAAAGTTTAGATTCCCTTCGGGAGCAGATAGATGTGGAAGTTGGGGTTTCTGAACTCACAATTTAAAAATACATCTTTTATTGAAGTTGGTTTTAAGATTGTGTGTTTGAAAATAATACTTTTAGAAAGTATGCAAAAACAACAGATGATGGATGGAATGCAGTGCAAATCAACCATTCAACCCCAGTCACAGATCCGGGTTTAATCCTTCAGTTTATTTGCTTGCCATGCCATTCCAGTTTGGACCCAGTCATATGCAAATCAGTCTTGACCCTGTTCCCCATGGGAGCAGTCCAGCCCAAACTGCCAGGCAAGGCCTTCTCTGGACCAGATACAAGCATCCTGGGACTGGTTTCAGGGTATCACCCTTCATCAGCCAGGCTAGCTTGAATCTGGTGGCATAGCAAGCACGGGACCCACGTCTGGGCATACCCTTCCCACTTGGGGCAACAAATGCAAAAACAACAGATGATGGATGGAATGCAGAGCAAATCAAACATTCACCCCCAGTCACAGATCTGGGTTTAATCCATTAGTCTATTTGCTTGCCATGCCATTCCAGTTTGGACCCAGCCATATGCAAATCAGTCTTGACCCTGTTCCCCATGGGAACAGTCCAGCCCGAACTGCCAGGCCAGGTCTTCGCTTGACCAGAAACAAGCATCTTGGGACCGGTTTCAGGGTATCACCCTTCATCAGCCAGGCTAGCTTGAATCTGGTGGCATAGCGGGCACTTTTAGAAAGTATGCATTTTCTTGCTTAAACCATTCTGTGACTCTGCTTGTTTGTGGATTCCCTGTCAGGGTCAGTTTGACAGTTGGGCTGTTTGCCCCTCTCCTCTAGACAGTGACAAAAAGGGAGCTAGGATGTAGCCTGCAAATCTTGATGAGCCATCTGGGCTGAGGGGATGGGAGGAGTGGTCACTTACACCTGAAAGGGCTGTGCCTGTCCTCACACAATGCAGTCTCCATCTCCCTGGTGTGTGTCTGGGGCCTGTCCTGGGCAAGGCAGGATCTTGAAAACAACAGAGACTTCTCTTTGAAGTAGGCCTAATTCAAAGGCAGAAATGGGTATAAGACCCCTGGAAATTAGATTACTTCTGGAACCAAGAGGAACCTCTGCCAAAGAGAAGAGCTGGAGAAGCCGGAGGAGGAGTACTGCCCCTTTGTCTGTGACTGTGCTTTGCTGGGTTGGCCTGCAGTAGCTGCTTCTACCTGAGAGAGGACAAAAACTGACTTTTGTGTGACTTCACACTGGTGATGAATCTCCAAGGGCTTGAAGCTGAGCTTGCCTCCTGTTGTTTATGTCTCAGGGACAGCAAAGACTTCTCTCTGCCAGCACGTGGGCTTTCTGCTGTGAGTCCTGCCTGCCAAGTGGCGCCCTGACCTGTCTCTGGGCCCTTGAAAGGTGCAGCTGGTGGAAAAGGACAGAAATCCATGCAAAGACCGGCGTGCGGGGAAACTTTCGACACACCACCAGCTTCGGGCTGAAAAACGATGCGCCGCTGGTCTTGCGGCCAAAATCAACGCTCCACCTGCAATGCAGCTGGGAGATCGACGCAACGTGGCTGGGGAAACGACACGCAACACCCTCAGCAGCTGCTTTTAACGTCACAAGCTCCACGCCGTGCGGTTTCTTGACACCGTTCGACCGGATTTTGATGCAACATGGATGGGCGCAGAAAATCAAAGTAAAGTCTGCCCAGAGCCGAGGTGCCTGTCCGAATCGATGTATTGCTCTCATGAGGAGAGGAAAAACGATACATGCTGACCCGACCTGAGGGGGAATGACGCACGGTCTCGCTTGAGAGTGAGAAATCAAAGCATTGCTGGCCTTTTTCCAAGGCACCCTCACCCATGCGGTGTTATTTTGATGCAACCCAGGTACTTTTTCACGCAAACAGTGCTCTCACTGTTTCCTAAAGGATTTAAGACTCTTATTCTTTAAAAAATTAATAACTTGACTTGTGTATGTTGTTTTTTTTTCGTTGTGGTCTTGTTTTGTTTAGATAAATATTACCTATTTTTCTAAACCTGTGCGGTGTCATTTTGTAGTCTTTCCACTGAGTTACTGTGTGTGTTGGTACAAATACATTACACATTGCTTCTGAGGTGAAGCCTGTCTGCTCATGCCAAGCTACCAATGGGGGGATGGGGGTTAACTAAGAGTGATTCTCCTTACCCTGACTCGAGCGATGGTCCTTGCTTGGACAGGGGATAACCTGACTGCCAACCAAAGACCCCATTTTTAACAAGCCATCTAAAATTAAGGGCCTGATTTAGATCTTGGTGGAATCAGCGCCAACGTAATTTTTCCTTTTGATAATCCATCTGTCGTCTAGGCAGTCCGCCTGCTCTGTTTAGATGCTGGCAGATTCACAGACAAAAGTCCATTGGCGAACCGCCATCACACCATAATTTTCCACCCGTGTTGATGGTGCCCTAGGCAAAAGTGGCTGCAGGTGGGACCACAGCCACTTTTATTGTCCAAGCCAATCAAGGTGTGCCTTGCCGCCGATGTAACTTTGGCGGCTAAACCTCCACAATTGAGTTGGCGGATTCTAAGGCACATAAGGTCGAAACTTACCTTTTCTCTACTTTTCACTTTCCATGCCACCATGAAACCGATCATTCGAGCTCTACCTTTGCTGCTGTTACTGGACCATGCAGAAAATCAACCCCATCATTGCCAGAATCGAAGGTGAGTGACTGTTTTACCTGTTACCATCGGAATTATCTATCATTGTGAAATAAACACACCTGCATTTATAAGTTACAAAAATATGACCATGTTTAATTTTGGTGTAAGTGTCCATTATCATGGTGAATGCTTGCACCAAAATTAACATGCCCATTCGAAAATCGCTAATGTAGGCACTATACAAATATGTCAAAAATAAATCTATTTCTGTCACTGTCATTTACAAAATTAAGTTCATGATACTCGCATTTGCATTAATAACAGGGTCATCAATCAATTACTATCAATTTAAAAAAAATATCAGGACAAACTTTGTGGAAATAAATATACATTTATTCAAAATAATGAGATATTTATCTCAGAAATAATTGTCCATCAAATCCAGTGATTTATAATTTGTGTTTCAGGCCCAGAACTTGCCTGCTAATGGTATTGCCAAGGACAAAATCCTCAGTGAGGGGCTTCTAGTGGGCAGAGCCGGCAACTCAATGATCTTTCTTGGGTCGATTGGGTCTTGGGGCCAGATGTAGGAAAGGAATTGCAACTCGCAAACGGCAAAAACTGACGTTTGCGAGTTGCAAATCACATTTTCCTATGCAGAAATGCATTCTGCGAGTCGGACCGACTCGCAAAATGCATTTCAGAATCGCAAATAGGAAGGGGTGTTCCCTTCCTATTTGCGATTCCTAGTGGTATGCATGGGACCCCTTCCAGTTTGTGACTGGACCCAAAAACATTTTTTCAGGGCAGGGAGTGGTCCAAGGGACCACTCCCTGCCCTGAAAAAATACCGAAACTAAAGGTTTCGGTTTTCTTTTTAAGTGCAGCTCGTTTTCCTTTAAGGAAAACGGGCTACACTTAAAAAAAAAAAAACTGCTTTATTTAAAGCAGTCACGAACACGGAGGTCTGCTGACTACAGCAGGCCTCCATGTTTGCGAGTGCCCATAGTCGGTATGGGGCCGCAATTTGCGACCCACCTCATGAATATTCATGAGGTGGGTCATTGCGACCCCATACCGACTTGCAGACGGTGTCTGAGACACCGTTCTGCATAACATTTTGCGACTTGCAAACAGCGAGTCGCAATGACTCGCTATTTGCAAGTCGCAAAATGTTATTTTGCTACATCTGGCCCTAGGTTTCTTAACGGTCAAGGACAGGTAATCAGTAAAGGTGAGTGGAGTAGAAGGGGTAAAAGGAGAGGGAGAGGATGGGATTTGGGAGGTAGAGGGAACAGGAGTGGGTATTGTGTGAGTGTCTGCCAGTTTTGCAGGGGCATGTGGGTCTGATGTATGTGGAGTCTGTTTAGGTGGGTGTGTATTGGAATGTGCGTGGAATTCGGGTGGGTGTGTGCATTTACATTTGCTGGGTGTTAGTGTGTGCGGAATGTTCTGTGAGTGTGTTTGGATGAGTGTGCTGTTGAGGTGGTTGTGGTATGTGTGTTTGTATGTATAGTAGATGCACGTGTGTCTGTTGTATATTTGGATGTGAATGGTTTTGTAGGTGTGTGTATTCAGGTTATTGTGAATGTGTGCGCCTGGTGGGTGTTGTTTTGTGTGTAAATGTGCGTGGGTATGACTCTTTGAGTTTGAATAAGTGGAGGTGGATGTTGTGATTGTGGTGCTTGTGGGAGTGCTGGTGGTTGTGGGTATGGTGGTAGTAGAAAACCGTGTGGGGCAGAATAAAGAAAACTAATATAATTTAATATTTTAGAACCAAAACAATACCACCTCAATTCTATCATGATAAAATGTCAGCTTACTTTAGCAAAGGCCTTCTCACCATCCAATGTTACAGTAACTAATGATTTTAGAGGAACCATTCACATTTCAGAAAAGGCTCTAGTGCTGTCTGCAATGCATTTTCCTTTAACAAATCCAAATAGTTGTATGTCTTTCAGGTCAAGAATTATATTATTAATGCACAATGCTAGCATTTTGGCAACAATCTTGCAATCTATTATATTGGCCTATAATTCTTACAATGAGTAAGATACTTTCTTTTTTTAAGATGTTAAGCATAACATTGCATCCCAGAAGGAACCACTAGCACCGCCATTTTGGTAAAGAGATATTTGAAAAACAGAAATACAATTCCATGGGAAAACCATCTGGGCCAAGGGCTTTAACTATATAAAATTTGTGTGGCATTGCTTTATATCACTAATTGTGAAATTCCTTTCCAACAAAGTTAAATCATTAATTTGTCCTGGAGTTTTAGGAGCAGAAGAAAAATAAATATCCAACACTGCAGCATCAGAGGCACAATCAGAGACATGCAATTTAGTGTAGTTATTCATAAAACGATTAAAAATATCTGTTTTTTTAAATGCAAACGTCCATGTTCATCTGTAATGACTACAGCGTTGGATTGTTGTTTCTTAATCTGTTTCAAGCTGCTTACCATCTTTATTATGGACATCATAATATTTCACATTGATTTAAAAAAAGTATTGCTTCCATGTTCAGTGTATTGTTTATTAAATTATGAGACAAGAAAGAGTATCTTTAAGATTTGAAGAACAATATCAATGTTCTAACTGTTTAGACACATTGACTACTGTGTTCATTCACATTATTTCTCCTTGATTGTTCTAAGTAAATGTGTCCTGATTGTCTGTCATTTGTAATGTGTCTATGTTATCATGTAAATTAATAGATTTTTCCTGTTATTCTTTTTTAGGATCCTTCACCATGTCATCTTCATTTGGACATTTCAAAGTTGTGACATTTGCTGATATATATTGCAGCTGTTGCAAATCACAAAGGAAACATGGGTTGATCATGTGAAAAATACACACACTTTGGATGTACATATCCTTCACAAAGACAACTTGCACAGTGATTGCAATGAAGTTTATGATATTACATCAGACTTGTTTCCTGTTGACTTTGCAACCAAAGCAATATGTGCTGCTTAATTTGCTCTGACCACATGTGTAAGTTGAATCATAGCATATTGTGATGAGACCCCCTTCCGACCCATCTCCTCACTTGTATTGGATATGCAGAGTCCTTTTATACTTCAACTCTATTCTGGAGAGCAATGAGACCTAGAATACAGAGCAGTATCATGGTAGGCCGAAACAGGAGTAGCATCGAAATTGATGATACACTTCTCCGACAGGTGTCAGGGGTTGGGGCTGACTCACACAAAAGGCCTGTGGATTAGGCAGGAGAAGAGGACGCCTAAACTGCTGTAGAACTGGAGAAGGAAAGTGAAGAAGACGTCATCCTCTGGAAGAGAGTGAATGAGTGGTACACCAAAGCCGACCTTACGGAGCAGGAAAGAGGAAGAAAGTGAAGAAGTGTGGCCGAAACTAGGACAGGAGAAGAAGCAGTCCACACAACTACATTTCTGAATATTTCTGTCTCACCTTGACTAGCATAATATTTATCTAACTTATGAAGACAAAAGATAAATTAAGACACCATTTATTGATCCAACAAACCTCTGAAGCCATATTTCCACCTGATCTCACACAAGTGGTGTCCGAAGTGGGATAAGAGGAAACGGAGGCTTGGATGCCCAAAATGTTGGCGGGACATCAAAGAATTGAAAACATCATGGAACGTTTTTTACCAGCTGCCAAGGAGGACAGGAAAACCTTACAGACTGCCTTGACAGGTGTCACAGTCCCAAGATGAGGCAATTGGCAGATTGGCTGATGTACATGGCCAACAGTGGGTGGACACTGCTCTTCCCTTGGTGGTATAACAAAAATATGTGGAGGGGAGGACCCCGATTTGTTTTTCAACAACTTCGAGAAAATGGCCCAGACAGCTACCTGGCTGAAATGGGACAGTATTTAGGCCCTCTTCTGACAGGGGAACTGCAGATGACATACAAAGTCATAAATCCGAGAGGTACAGCTCCCTACAGAGTTATAAAAAGAAGTATCCTGGAACCTTGGTGGTTGATTGTGAGACTTACAGGGTGAGGTTAAGGCAGCATGAAGATGGACCTTATGAACCTCCTCGAGCCTTGTAATATGAAGTAAGGAATCTAGCAGATAGGTGGTTTTGACCAGAAACAGCCACTAAAGAGGAGATTATGGAACAAATAAACTTGGAGCAATTCCTCATGTTGTTACTTCTGCCCATTCAGAAATGGTACAGCATCATAGTAAGGTTGCCCTTGAGATGACCGTAGAAATTGCCAGCACTTACAGTCACACGCAGGACTGTATCAAAGGAAGAGAGTGGATAGAGGAAAAAGATGTCTGGCTCAGTGCGACCCATGAAACCCTAAGAACCCCGGAAACTAGACATCAGCCTCATGGTGGTAGGACTCAATCCTAGACCACCAGATCTACAATGCTTCCATTGTGGTGAATTTGGTCATATCATCTGGGTATGCCCACAAAAAGAGGAACCTATGGAGATCAGGTTGGTTCACTTTTCATATTACACCCAAACTGGAAACAAGGCTAAGTACAGTTGTACCATTAAGATCAATAGAGACCCAGAAACAGCTCTACTAGATAGTGGATGTCATTAAAGTGTCATAAGACCTCAAGTCATTCCTGGAGAGATACAAGAAGCAGAGGGCATGGTTGAAATTCAGTGCGTCCATGGAGACAAAAGAAATACACTACAGTAAAGATACAACATGAGCACCTGTGGTACCCTTACAAGAGGGACTGATACCCTAGTTTTCCAAACCACTCATTGTCGGGACCGATCACCTCAGCTTGGAGTCTTTGGTATCAGTTACTTGGAGGGAAGGAGATGAATGGCGGAAGGACATGCCCTTTTCTCAAGCAGAAGATAGTGAATGGCTGACTTCAAGGAAACAGAGAAAAAGTTGAAGAGAGAGAAGGGCTGAAAAAAAAGCCTCCTTGGAGTTGCCAGTATATTGGGAAGAATACATGCAAGACTCTGATAGGAACTTCAGAGCTGACCAAAGAGAAGAACCACAATTTTGGGAGGCATGGAATGTTGCTAAAGATGAAGAAGACTTCCAGACGGTAGGCCCTCACTTTGTTACCCAACAATGGTTGTTATACCAAAAAGGAGGACCATCTCACCCCAAACAGCTTCTTATACCCTCTCCCTTCAGAGAGAAGGTTAAATTCCTTGCTCATAGCCACCTATTGGAAGGGAATTTTGGACCAGAAAAAACAGAAATGGTAGTGTTAGAAAGGTTATATTGGCCAGGTATCCACCTTAACATCAAACGTTATCATTGTCCTATTTGCCAAATATACACAAATTGCTGACTCCAGAAGGCTTCCTTGCTTCCCCTCCCTATAATTGATGAACCCTTTTCTTAGGTGGGGATGGGCATAAATGGCCCTCTAATTTCTTCCAGGGGTGGATACAGATAAGTTTTAGTAATAGAAGACTACGCAACACGTTATCCTGAAGCCTTTCCCCTGAGACACCCAAATACCATCTGTGTTGGAAAAACAATGATCGAACTGATTTCCAGAGTGGGGTTTCCCAGGGATATTTTAATTGATGAAGGGACCTACTTTACCTCAGCACGAATGAAACACATGTGCATGCAACTGGATTTGAAACAGATCAGGACAGCTGCATATCATCTGCAAACCAATGGTTTAGTGGAACAATGTAATGCCATGTTAAAAAAAAACACCTAAGCCCTTTTTTACTTCAGATGGCAAGAACAAAGTAGCACAGGCTTCTCCCCGTTTGAATTCCTCTTTGATCAAAAACCCTGTACACTGCTGGATATGGCCTTTACTAGAATATGTGATGGGACTAAAAACCCAGTTGGGACAACTAAGAGCGATATCTAAGCTGAACATTGAACATGCCCAACAGACTCAAAAAAGTCCATTATGATAAACAAACAAAATTAAGTGACTTTGCAAGAGGAGATCAAGTGTTTCTAAAGTTACCCTCCTCTGGTAACAAGAAGCTAAGTCGGTGGCAAGGCCCCTTTACTGTGGTAGAAAGGATTTCACCCTTCACCTATAGAATTGAGACAAACAAAGAAAGGAAAGAGACTTAAATACATAATGTCAATGAACTAAAATAATGAAAAGGTCCACTCCAGTTTCTTTTAGGCATAGACAGGGACCAATCAATTTCGTATCCATCTTTCCTAGACCCGGATTTAAGCCCTGCTCAGAAACAAGAACTGATAGACAGATTAACACCCTACCGGGAGACATTCTCTACTACACTTGGAAGGACCACTATACTATCCCATGCTATCAATGCTAAAAATGCTAAAAAATGCTAGTCAAAGTCAGACTAAAACCTTATAGACAACCCCGACAACAGGCCATTGAGGAAGAGGTTCAGACCATGCTGACATTTGGTATGATTGAACTGTCCACCAGCAAATCGAACTCCCCAGTTGTTCTAATTCCTAAACCGAATGGCTCAATTTGTTTCTCTATAGATTTCAAAGAAGTCAAAAGGATATCTCAATTTAGCACCCGTCCCATCCCGAGAATAGTTAAGTTGATAGAGAAACTGGGGGGAACTCAATTAGGCAGCATCCTCAACATATGTAAAGGATTTTGGCATGTACCCTGTCAGCCCCAGGATAAGGAAAAAACTGCTACTTCTACTCCTGAGGGATTGTATCAGTTCACCGTCCTTCTTTTTTGGTTGCATGGGGCCCCTACTACCTTTTCATGGATGATGAATCAGATTCTAAAGCCCCATGATCAATACACATCTGCACATATTGACAATATGGTCATATGAAGCCCCTCATGGGAAACCCATCTACAACATTTGGCTAACATCTTGATTAGGGTCAGTAGGTTTCAAGGTGAATCCCACAAAGGGTCACTTGGCAGCTTCAACTTGATTCAGGAGAGTGATGAGACCTAGGAAAGGAAAACACAGCAGAATCATTGTGGGCGAAAACAGGAGTAACATCGAAACTGATGACAAACTTTTCCTGGCAGGTGCCAGGGGTGGGGCTGAATCACACATAAGGCCTGCTGATTAGACAGGAGAGGAGGATGCGAGAACTGCTGTAAAGCCCGAGGAAGAAAGAGAAGGAGACGTCAGCCTCAAGAAGAGAGAGAGAGAGAGCGGGACACCAATGCCAACCTAATGGAGAAGTAGAGAGGAAAAAAGCAGGGGAGTGTGGTCCAAACGAGGATGGGAGCAGAAGAAGTCCCACTGCACAATGGCTCACACGAGCAGGAAGCAGAAGCAGACATATGGTACGATGTTGACTGTGATAGGCAGCTGGATACACTGCTGCATCAAGCCACAGCTTGGGAAAGCTGTGGCTTGGGTGGTGAGTGCTAGAGACTAAAAGGGGAAAGGGTATAAAGCTAAAGTAATTGTTCTTCACTAAGTGCTTATTGTGTGGTGGATCCTGTGGGGTGAATCCCTCTTGCTATCTTATATATTAGAGAGGGCATTGAAGGGCAGGGGATGTCCTGTGAGAGAATTTAACTGGTTCCGTGCATGGCTGTAGTTTTGGGTTGAAAGCCTTGTTGTGTTTCTGTTTTGTGAGTTTTTTATATTTTCAAGAATTGGTTTTTTTATGCCTTTTTCACAAATATCCTTTGTCACTTGACCTTGGGCCCGGACACCACCCGAATTCCCTCCTATTAAGCTCAAAAAATAAGAAAAGGAGAAGAAATCCAAAACCTCCAACAGATTGCACTTGGTGATTGGGTGAGGGGAGATATAAAGAAAAGAATTAGCATACTAACCGCAGTTTTCGTTGTTCTTCTACTCAAAGGGCTCTGGTGGCGATCCTGCACTGGAAGACCTAGAAAAAGGAGAGAAAAAGAAACAGAATAGAATAAGCTCATCATACACTGGACCAGATGGAGAAGAAGCAGACCATACAACTACATTTGTAAATATTCCCATCTCACCTTGAGAAGTATAATATTTATCTAACTTATAAAGAAAAAAGATAAACAAAGACACCATTTATTGTTCCAATAAGCCACTGAAGCCATATTTCCGTCCCGATCTATCACACATACTCATCTCCCTTCACATTTGCAAAATCCTCATTTTGTGTTGTGTTTGAAACTGTTGATATTTCTCATCATTGTAGAAAGCAATGTTAATAGCACACCACAAGTTGGTTGTGACATGCCACCAGTTTCTGTCACAGTGTATTGAAAGGATCCTCTAGTCATAAAATTGTGTACTGCCATGATTTTGATTTCTTGATGTGGGATTCCTATTGTGAGGCAGTACGTCTGGCTCCACTTGGTGACATGAATCAATATTCGCTTTCCTAGTCAATCTTCTTTATATGATTATATTCCGTTTATCCATGGTTTCAAGGTCTGGAACTATAATAAAATAAATGACACAGACTATTTTGTTTATGCATGTGTTTTAATTTTTCCTCTTACATTTGACAAACAATTCTTACTTACTAATGTATAAACGTGATACATTAATATTTGTGGTGTTTGTTATACGTTACTTTTTTGAACATGGAAGAAACATTACCTCAATATAACATTTTCTTGGCTACAATGTTTTGATCATTTGCATTTTCAAAAGTAAAGATGGAAGGAATAAACTACAAATTGGGAACCACAAGAAATACAACACTAGTCCTTGTCTTTGTGTTTTTAGACTTTATTTAACAAACACAAATAAACTGATACAGGATGAAAATAAAACAACAAACAGGAAAACCAAAACCAAGTCAATCATGGTGGATGAAACTATTATTTTACAGGCAAAGTTGTTTGAAGTCCAATGTACAAAATACAACTGGCATCTAAAAGGTAAATGTGTCCAGAATCTAGTCCACAGAGTGAATGGGAGTCACACACTGGAGGAGATTAGGTTCTTCATCTCTTGCTGGCAGTGGTGGAGGTCTTGTCATCCTCTCCTGGAGACTGTCCCCTTCTGGGTGGGGACACATTTGCAATGACCGAGGTATTTATCAAATCAAATCAAATCAAATCATCAACATTTATAAAGCGCGCTACTCACCCATGCGGGTCTCAAGGCGCTAGGGTGAAGGGGTTACTGCTGCTCGAAGAGCCAGGCCTTGAGTAGTCTCCGGAATGCGGAGTGGTCCTGGGTGGTCCTGAGGATGGTGGGGAGGGTGTTCCATGTCTTGGCCGCCAGGTAGGAGAAGGACCTCCCACCTGCCGTGGAGCGGCGGATGCGAGGGACGGCGGTGAGAGCGAGGCTGGTGGAGCGGAGAAGACGGGTGGGAGCGTAGAAGCTGAGGCGACGGTCGAGGTATTCTTGTCCCTTGTTGTGGAGGGCTTTGTGTGCGTGGGTGAGGAGACGGAAGGTGATCCTTTGGCTGACGGGAAGCCAGTGCAGGTGTCTCAGGTGTGCGGGGATGTGGCTGTTGCGGGGTATGTTGAGGATGTGGCGGACGGAGGTGTTTTGAATTCGTTGCAGACGTTTCTGGAGTTTAGCAGTGGTTGCTGCGTATAGGGTGTTGCCGTAGTCCAGGCGGCTCGTGACGAGGGCGTGGGTCACGGTCTTTCTGGTGTCAGCGGGGATCCAACAGAAGATCTTTCGGAGCATGCGGAGGGTGAGGAAGCAGGAGGATGATACGGCGTTGACTTGTTTGGTCATAGTGAGAAGTGGGTCCAAGATGAAGCCGAGGTTGCGTGCGTGGTCTGAGGGGGTCGGTGCGGTGCCAAGGGCCGTGGGCCACGAGGAGTCGTCCCAGGCGGTCGGGGTGTTACCGAGGATGAGAACTTCCGTTTTGTCTGAGTTCAGTTTCAGACGGCTGAGTTTCATCCAATCTGCGACGTCTTTCATTCCATCTTCCAGGTTGGTCTTGGCGCTGGTGGGGTCCTTGGTGAGGGAAAGTATCAGTTGAGTGTCGTCGGCGTAGGAGGTGATGATGATGCTGTGTTTGCATACGATGTCAGCGAGGGGGCTCATGTAGACATTGAAGAGTGTCGGGCTGAGCGAGGAGCCTTGTGGGACGCCGCAAATGATCTCGGTGGGGTCTGAGCGAAAAGGTGGGAGGTAGACTCTTTGGGAGCGATTGGAGAGGAAGGAGGCGATCCAGTCCAGGGCCTGGCCTTGGATCCCGGTGGAGCGGAGGCGGGTTATTAGGGTGCGGTGACAGACGGTGTCGAAGGCAGCCGAGAGGTCGAGGAGGATGAGGGCGACTGTTTCTCCGTTGTCCATCAGTGTTCTGATGTCGTCTGTGACTGAGATGAGGGCGGTTTCTGTGCTGTGGTTGGCTCGGAATCCGGACTGAGAGGGGTCGAGAAGGTTGTCTTCAAGGAAGTTGGTAAGCTGCTTGTTGACGGTCTTCTCTATGACTTTGGCAGGGAAGGGGAGGAGCGAGATGGGGCGGAAGTTCTTCAGGTCGCTTGGGTCAGCCGTAGGTTTCTTCAGTAGGGCGTTGACTTCAGCGTGTTTCCAGCTCTCGGGGAAGGAAGCAGACGAAAACGAGGTGTTGATGATGGTCTGGAGGTGCGGGGCGATGATGTCGTCGGCTTTATTGAAGATGAAGTGTGGGAGGGGGCCGAGGGGGCACCGGAGTGGATGGAGTTCATGGTGGCTTTGGTCTCTTCTGTGTTGATGTGGGTCCAGGTGTTGAGGGTGATGGCTGGGGTTGTGGGTTCTGTGGTGGTCGGCTGGGTCTGGAGTCCGAAGCTGTCGTGTAGGTCGGTGATCTTGCGATGGAAGAAGGTGGCGAGGGAGTTGCAAAGGTCTTGTGAGGGCGTGATGGCGTTGGCGTTGGGGTTGGAGAGCTCTTTTACGATGTTGAAGAGTTCTCTGCTGTTGTGGCTGTTTTTGTCCAGTCTGTCTGTGAAGAAATTTCTTTTGGCGGCGCGGATCAGGTGATGGTGTTCGCGGGTAGCATTCTTGAGGGCAGTCATGTTGTCTGCGGTGTGGTCCTTACGCCAGGCTTTCTCGAGGGTGCAACAAGTTTTCTTTGATTCCTTAAGGGTGTCAGAGAACCAGAGAGGTTTTTTGGTGTTGGACTGTCTAGGAAGGCGTCTAAGGGGAGCGAGGTTGTCTGCGCAGTTGGTGATCCAGTTCGTGAGGCTGAGGGCTGCGTCGTTGGGGTCGTCAGATGTCTCTACTTGTGGCAGGGCCTCCCTTTCTGAGGCTGAGGTAGATGTAGTGGGCCCAAATGTTGTAAGCCCATAGAAAGGGGTAGATGTTTCTGGGAAAGCCCTGCACAAATGGTGGTAAATGTCAAACTGCACCCCAGTCGTGGAGCTCAAATTTGAGATTAGTGTCTGCATCTCTACATTGTGCTCCCCCTACAACTGCTTAACGTCCTGGAGCTCTGTAAGGAACCAGGCCATCATATCTTGAGACTGCTGTAGGGATCACAAGGCTTGCTCAAATGTGGTCTTTGTGGCGGGAAACCTGGTGGCTTCACTTTGAAAGTCCACAGATTCCCTCCCACGAATCCTATCCTCGCTACCCTGTGCATTTGAGCCAGCATGTGGCCCATCTTACTGGCTCCTGCCTGAACTGGAGGTGGTGGTGGTATTGGCTCAACAGAAGCCAGGACTGGGTTGATGTTTCTTTGGACACAGGAAGTGAAGGTGTCCATTGGCTGAGGTGTTGTAACAGCTGGGGTGGGAGATGTAGGTATGGGCTAAGTAAGATTCACTGGAGCTGTATGCCCAGGCAGACAAGATGACCAGGCTGTTCCACATCATCCAGACTTGCAGGAGTGGAGTCCTCACTGAAGGCTTGAGCCTGGTCTGGAGTGGAATGGAGGTATCCTTAGTAGCAGATGGTTGTCCACTTACTCTGGGCCTATATATAGATTACAAGAGAACAAATTGTAAGTCTCAATTATGCATCAAATGAGTTTTGATCTACAAATGAAGCAAACTATAATTACATTTTTTTATTTATAATATATTTAGATCTTTCAGTGGTTTTTTGGTTATTACCCATACATTATAAATTAGACACATGCAAATTTAAACAAAATGACATGGGAAGAGATGCCCTGAAAATAAAAAGATTTCTTAAGAAGTGTACACAAATTACACAAAATTTTCATTCCAACTCAGTATAGAGGAGAAATGAGAAGTTAACCATTCCAAGGACTAGCATGCTACAATTCAACTTAGTTGGATTAATGGCATTGGTCCTCATATGAACTTTGCTAAGTAAAGTTCTTATCATTATCACTTATATTCTGTATACTACATGACATGTAAATTCTTTAAGTCAACATACTTTGAGTTGCAAAACCAATTATGTCACTTCAATGAAATGAGAAGAAAATGACAACATACCAAATTGCATATAATAATCCACTTTTTATTCATTGCAGAAAATGAGAGTTGAGAAAAGCTGATATTTTGATATATGTGCATGTATGTAAGAAAAGAAATACTGACCAACGTCAAATTGCAAACATATTTTTCATGTACAAATACAAGGCATCATGGTAGTTGTTGTCCTTTCAATTTGGCATTGCCAACACTTGGAATATTGTAAGATGAACATTCCTAGTCAAATATATGCAGTGAAGATGTGCACACATTTAAAACATTATGATATATGCAAAATATGTTGAAGACAGACTTACAAGCACCATACCTTCATGGCATGGTGGATGGGGTTTTGAACATGTTATCATAACTACAACAAAATACATTAAAACAATCAAATACAAGAAATGACAAATGAAGAACAACACGCATAACAACCAAACATATTGCCTTGTAGTGAAAAGAGTGTTGGCTTTGATGATAATAGATTTGTGATTTTTCAAATTGTGATTATATGTTTTACAAAGGTAGAAAACACATGTGCAGCTAACTTAAGAGCAAAAACTACATTTATGTTTAGCGAGATATACATAAGTCTAATTTGCTCCACTCCGCCAGGTATTCCTATCAAGCCTTCGGGAAGTAGGATCTGCAAGACCTTCTCCTTCCAGCAAAAAAGTTATAGTGGGAGACTGGATGAACCATCACCAGTCCTCTGGTTCTCCAGGTGATGCTTGGAGGCCAGGGAATACACTTTCCCCAAAAGGTCGTCCAACCTCTTGGTACTTTCCTCCTATGTGCACTGGTTGTTTGCTACAGCATTCATTCAACTACTCTGGCCCACATTTGCCTTTTCTGAGATGTGGTTGTATTTTGTTCTTAGGCTCCAAACAATTGTGGCTCTACTCCAGTGCTTTCATCCACCATGACTGACAATTCTCCCTCTGTTAAACATGGATTTCTCTTTCCTGCCAATATGAGTAATTGAAAATAAATGAAATAGTGGCCCGCAGGTTAATGAAAAAATACAAAAATGGAAACAATAAAAAATGAATAGAGGGAGTGAAAAAAATAAAATAACCTGATTTCTGAGTGTCAAATTCTGCAGCAAAACTGTGTTCTACAGTGGAACTGCAAAGGACAATGGTCTAAAATGGAGTGTGTTTTATAGTGTGGTATTCAGGTGATCACAATTGGGCAATATCTGCCCAATCAGGTATGTGTTTGGATTGGTCTAAATTGACTCTGTTATATAAATTTGGCTTTTGGCCACATGCTTATTTTTAAATTTAGGATTATTGTGCTTTGGTGTTCTCTTGACTTGTTGAAATTATATAAGATTTTAGTTACCTTTTGTTTTAACATAGGGCATTTTTTTTTAGGATTAGATTGCAACCACTTTCTACCGACAAGGGGAGGGTGTAGTGTAGCCATTTTCAATATAGCCTTTGCGCGTTTGCTTAAAGCATTAGGCCTTTGTGCACTTTGTTCTAGATGCCTTTTATTTAGCCTCGCACTGTTATTTTTCAATAACCAGTTTCACGGTCTTGTTTTATTTCTTCTATCACACTGTTTAGCTTACTTCAGCACCGGAGTTCTCAAACAATACATTCTTGCTCGCTCTGTGCTTCAGTCAAGGATACAGTCTGGTACATTGCCGATAGACGTGGTAGAAGTTTAGTCTTTAGGGTTCGTAGAAAGTACGTAGGGACGTTTCTTAGAACACCGGCGTGTTAGTTATAAAAACACTTCCTAGTCCTGGTACACGTAAGAGGGATATTCCGACCAGGGAACCACAACTAGACGCTGACTGCCCTGTTGCAGATGCTGATCCAGATCACAGGCCTTTGCTCAGGTATGAGGGTTGATGTCCTCCCGGGGGAACCCAAAAGGCAGGTTTAGAGCTTAACATGCTGTGCTCAAAATAGAACTTAGAAGAGAGAACGTAATCTAGTAGCACTATGATAGCGTTATTCTTATGTTTCACTCTCCTCGTTACTATTTCAATTTTACTGTGTTGTATGGTTCTGGTTATTGCGGCTCACACTTCGTTACCTAAAATGCAGTCGTTTTATTAAACTAATCTTTAAAACTCAAACTGCCTTTGTCATTCATATATGAGACCGTACTTTGTATGAGAGAACTGGTTGGGATTTGAGTGACTACGACTTCCCTGAGAAGCACTAAGATGTCATGTGCTCGGCTGCCCAATCATCTCTTCCCTATGGGAGAGATGAGGCACTGCTAGTTAGCCGGAGCAAAACAGGATTGAGGGTGACAGGGGTCCTTCGCCGTTGGTTAGACTTAGTCCCCCACACCGTGAACGACCCAGCTACCCAAAAATCCAGTAGTCTCATTAGGATAATGAGAGCCTACGCGACACTGCCATCCATCCAATAGCACAGCCATGGTACAATGTTGAGTGGGTCCTGCAACGGACTCCTGCTGTTAGGAAACCAATGCCAGAACAACACCAGCACAACAGTGAAATCTAAATATGCTTTGTGCAGTCTTGCTGCCCTGACGGTGATGGAGTACTGTTAGCCAGCACTGAAATCACTGCCTCAGCAGTGGTAGACAACTTAGGCTGGAGGCTCCACTCTGTCGATGCAGATGGAGGTTCAGCCGTTACATGTCTAAATGCGATGGTAGAGGCTCCATCAGCTTGATGGACTACTTGGAAGTAGCAGGACGACGGAACTCCCATCAAGATCTAAATCAGGCCATGAGGGTTTAGATGCTTTCTACACTAATTCAATTACAGACGCATTATCACTTAACCTAAAAGAAGATATAAAGATCACTGAAGATTCCAACAGATGGTCTCCCCTCTTGCTGTCTCAGTGGGGTAGTCTAGACACTATTGCAATGATGATGTTAATAATTATTACATTTTGTTTAACTATGCTCTTAGTAAAACCTCCCCTAAGATTATTTTGAACAAATGATTCCCTTGGACAAAATTCCTTTGGAACAACAGGAATCATTTCATACCTTTAAACCAATCTAATTATTCCTAAATTCGTAGATTATCATAAAGCTTTTACTTCTAAACAAGTTTGGAGAGCTTTATCTTCTGATGTTCCTCAAGCTCAGAATACTTGTTGAATAACTGAATATACTCTATAACATCCATTTACTTTTTAAGATTATGACACAAAAACATACATCTTTTTTATCCCCTGTACTAAATAATTCCAGTTCTGCTGTGAAGCCCTTTTCTTCTTTTTAGTTTCTCTGATATTCAGATGTTCTATTTTCTCTATTTCACACAACACAGAGATTAGCATTGTGTAAGAACGTAGGCATGTGAAACCAGGACACAACTTCAAAGGTAACTCGCTTTCTTTATTCATAAATCCAGTTCTTTCGTAGCGAAAACATCCCGACCTCCGTCTCTCTCCCAACCGTCATTTACCACTCCTCTCCATTCTCCTCTCGCTCACCATTCTCATTCATCTCCTCGCGCACACACCACCAGACATTCTAACACTCACCTTCTCCCGCTCCCAACCCGGAACTAGGATATAACACTTCTCCCTTCTTTAACCAAAACAACAGTAACAGAACATAAACATTTTTTTTTTTTTTAACATGCAAACTAATTACAACTAACTACGGTATTTTGTAAAATAGATACTTCACAACAAGTTATAGTCTTTGAGATATGACGGAGGTTTGACAGATCTGTTCGATCTCCTCACATGTGAACTGCACGGCAACTCTTCCGCGATATCCTTCCAACTACTTGAGTCTGAGTTCCGTGCATCCTTCCGACCACTAGAGTCTGAGTTCTGTGTGGAGACTCCAATGGCCTTCTTATGAGACACATTCCTACACAAGGAATTGAGATTTCCTTTAAATCTAACAATTCTATTCAAATTCCAAACTCTATTATCATCTGTTTTCACAGCATTAGTAAACAACTTCACAACCTTCATGGGACCAGAGAGTTTTTTTTTTATCAAAGGATTTTTGATAAGAACATAATCACCAACATGAACTTCCGTTTTCTTCACAGCATGAGTTTTATCAAAATTAATTTTACTCTTCATCTTCTTTGCACACTCCCTGGACCTCCACTCATCATTCATCATCATCCTACCCCTGCCATCAAGTAAATTATTAACCCAAGAAGGCTCCAATTCAGAATTTCCACGCCTACCTCGAAACAGAGTAAAAGGTGTTTCTCCTGTAGACGTGTGAGGGGTATGTCTATAGAGATAAACCTTTTTTAGCACTTCTTCCTTCCAATTCAATTGGTTATCTTTTGCAATTGAGATAGTTTCTTTGAGAACCCGATTGAAACGTTCCACCATACCATTACCCTCGGGATGATACAACGAACAGAGTTTGTGTTTGACACCACACCCATGCAAAAACTCATTCATTTCTCCTGAAACTAACTGCACTCCATTATCTGTGAGAATGGTAGTGGGTAAGCCTTCTTGAATTATTAACTTCTTGATAAATTTTATCACCTTGTTAGTTTCGATACTCCCAGTAAAATTTACCTCAGGCCACCTTGAAAATATATCAATAACCACAATCACGTATTCAGTCATACCACCACTCTGAATGGGTCCTAAGATATCAAGTGCAATATCATGCCACGGCCCTTTTGGAGTTTCCTTAGTGATCATGGGTTGAACACGAGGTTTCAAAGCTTTTTCACTCACCGCACACTGTAGACAATCTCTAACAACCCTTTCAGCTTGCATGTCCATTCCTGGCCACCAATAGGAGGAACGCAACCTCTCTTTGGTTTTAGATATGCCCATGTGACTATCATGAGCCTGATTTACTAATTGACTCCTCACACTTCTAGGAGGTACCAACCTCGTACCTCTCAATAACAACCCATCAACACAAACCAATTCATTTCTCACATTCCAAAATTCAGCACTTCCCCCACAACTTTTATTTTTAATCCTCCAATCCTCTTGTATCAACTTGATGACTTCCTGTAGCACCACATCTCTTGAGGTTTCTTCACGCCATTTGACCTCAGGGATTATTTCAAAACTGACTTCACACACTTGATCAAAACATTCTGTATCATCACCCTCCAGACCTTCACTCTCATAGTTCCTACTTTCTGTAGAAACTAATCTAGATAAAACATCAGCTGACAAGTTATGAGAACCAGGGACATATTCTACAATAAAATCGTATTCCTGTAATCCAACAATCCACTTAGTGATCCTACTAGAGACAGAATCAATTCCCTTAGAGTAGAAAACTTGACATAAAGGTTTGTGATCAGTCCGCACGACAAAAGAACCTCCCCACAAAAACTTTTTTAACTTCTTAATTGCCCAAAAAACTGCCAGTGCCTCCCTCTCGATCACAGAATATTTGCTCTCAGCACCTCTAAGACTCCTAGAAATGAAGACAATGGTATATTCAGGATTTAAACCACCTTGTTGTAAAACTGCTCCCAACCCTTTGTTACTGGCATCGGTCGTCAAAATAGAACGCATATTGGGATTAAAATTCTTGAGTGCAGGCGCTATCACCAGAGAATTCTTGATACTACTAAATTCCCTCTCACACTCATCATCCCACTTGAAATCAGTACCCTTTTTTAGCAAACTTCTCATGTTGAAACATGAACTGGCAAAATTCCTGACAAATTTACCGTAAAATTCAGCCATACCCAGGAATCGCACTAGTTCCTCCTTCGAAGTGGGAGAAGACAAACACCGAATAGAGTCAACCAGTTCTTTCTTGGGTAAAACACCCCCACCAGAAATAGTGTGCCCTAGATAATCAATGGCCTCCACTCCAAACTTGCACTTCTCAGCCTTTATAGTTAGACCACTTTCAGTTAACTTCTTAAGTACCTCTCTGAGTCTTGTCATATGTTCTTTGAAGTTCTTACCATAAACAAGTATGTCATCTTGATATATACATACTCCACACAAACCTTTCAACACACGTTCCATCAACCTTTGAAAAACAGAAGCAGCAGAGATCAGACCAAAAGGTAATCGTACAAATCTGAAGGTGCCATATGGAGTAATGAAAGCTGTGTAGTTTCTACATGATTCATCTAGTTCGACTTGATGATAAGCCGACGTGAGATCTATTGTAGAAATAAACTTAGCTCCTGAGACTGTAGACAGCAATTCCGTAATGTTAGGAAGCGGATACCTATCCACAACAACACACTTGTTAAGCTTGCGGAGATCCACACAAAGTCTGATCTGGCCATTCGCTTTCCTTGCAATAACAATAGGGGCCAACCATTCTGTGCCCTCCACTTCTTCGATTATTCCTTGATCCTTTAGTTTCATTAACTCAGTTTGAAGATCATCCCTTATGGAAAAAGGTACGCTCCGTACTTTGCTGCAAAAAGGAACAGAACCAGGAAACAATTTGATTTTGTGTGAATAACCTCGCATGCAACCTATCTTATCACTAAATAGATTTCTGAAGTCTTGACGAAGAGTGGAAATGAAATCTGGAACCACATCAGTGTTATTTACTTCTCTCACACCCGGCAGTTCCTTAAGAACAATAGAAGGAGAGCTGTTGGGGTCAAGCATCACTCCCAAATCTTTTTGATGCCACCAGCTAATTATGCTATCCCCTTTTTTTGAAACATACACCTTCCCCGTAGCAAATCGTTGAGCATATTCCAGTAAACCTATGAAATAACCATGTAGTTCTATGGGTTCTCCACCATAAGCGCATGGTCTGATGTCAGGTTCGAAAAGTTGAACTTTCCCTTCTAGATGTTCTTGATACAGTTGATTAGATATTATCATTATTTTGGCGCCAGAGTCAAAAAGCATTAAGGTTCTTGCCCCTTCCACTATTACGTAATCTACTGGACCCTTAACTCTGCAGTCAGAAATCTGCAAAACAATCTGACCACACTGAAAGTCATCAAGCCTCTGAGTTTCATCAAGGTCAATATCAATGGAGGCGACAGACTTCTTAAACTTCCTTTGGTTGCATACCGCAAAAAAATGACCCTTCTTCTTGCAGTACGAGCAGTAAGCTTTAGCAGCCGGACATGATTTATCATTGGCAAAATGTCCTTCTTTGCCACATCTAAAACATCTTTTATTGTTAGCAGACCCTTGAAAGGAGTTATTGGGTCTATTGTCTTTCCACACTACAGACACTTCCTTGTACTCTTGTTTCTTCATGACATCAACACACTTTACCGAGTGTTCAATTCTCTTTGCAAGTAAGATGACCTCATCTAGATGTGGATCATCTAACAACCATAGTTCGTCACGTACTTTATCCATTTTGCATCCTAGCATGAATTGATCACGAATTCGTTCATCCAAAGTAGAGCCAAACTTGCATGAGGAGGCCAAACGTCTCAGGTCTGTTAAGTAATTCTCAACTGTTTCTCCTTCAACTTGTAGTCTCCTACCAAAATAGTACCTCTCCAAAATTGTGCTGATTTTCGGTAGATAATGTAAGTCTAATTTTTTAATACAAATTTCATATTCATTTAAGGCAATAGAATCAGTGTCAGGAATATCTGGAAGATGGTCAAAAATCTCTTGACCTTCCGTACCTAGGCAGTGAAGTAACAAAGCAGTCCTCCTTTCAGTACTAAGTGATGTACCACAAACTCTAGAATATCTTTCAAATACCTTCTTCCATTTGCTCCACTTTATTGGAGGATCTCCAGGAGTGGAGAGAAAAAAAAGTGGAGCAACAACATTCTGCATTGTGTATGGAGAAAGAAAAAAAAAAAATTATATATATATATATATATATATATAATTAGCTAGTGAAAAACTAGACGAAAAGATTTGTTTCTGACAACCTTGTGAGGCAGTCGCAGGAGAGACGGCACGCAAGAAGGAACGGCAAAAAACTGCGTGATGGCAATGAACTCCGAAATTAGCACTTCATATGACTTTCAACGATAAGAAACAGAATTATCCTGGAAATGGGAAACACTGAAGGATTTGAGTTTTTTTTAAAAGCATGAAAGTTGCTTTAAAAACGGGCTAGATATGCGCTGGCATCAGCATGAGAATCGCCCTGACATCAGCAAGCACTTCAGTTGACTTGGTAACAGTGAGTTCAAGAGCGCAATCTGCGCTCAAATCAAAAATGTGAAAGACGAACGAAACACGTTTGAAAACAAAGAAAACCATGAAGGCCTAGTAGGCAGCTTACGGTTACAGTTCACGCAAGTTCATTGACCTCTCCTTTTCCTTCCGTATATGTTTTCTCAAGTCAGGATGCTTTCCGAAGTTGGCGTGGGAAAAGCCTCTCGTCGCCAGTGTAAGAACGTAGGCATGTGAAACCAGGACACAACTTCAAAGGTAACTCGCTTTCTTTATTCATAAATCCAGTTCTTTCGAAGCGAAAACATCCCGACCTCCGTCTCTCTCCCAACCGTCATTTACCACTCCTCTCCATTCTCCTCTCGCTCACCATTCTCATTCATCTCCTCGCGCACACACCACCAGACATTCTAACACTCACCTTCTCGCGCTCCCAACCCGGAACTAGGATATAACACATTGCTAATACAATATTATGCTGAAAGCATTGGATAGGCAACAGCATTTTCAACATTACTCAATTAATTTCAAACTACCATCTTCTTTCCTTTCAAAAGATACATCAAAGTTTTAATGTCCCCATCACTTTCCCTAAAAAGTACCGTTTTCAATTGGGGTCAATGAATTTAGTTTTGCCAGATTTTACCTCAAAACCATAATTTTTGCAACCTCCAGCCACCGCCAGGGCCTATGATGGCGGAAAGGCTGTACATTTCACCCCACCACCGCCATGCAGACAAATCCTCCACCCAAAAAAAATAATGACGCACAAATCACCGTGGCAGATAGTGGATGTCGAACGACCATTGGCGGTACAGACCACCACGGCCAGCAATGGGACCCAACAACAACAAATGCACAAATTGGCAAGTTTAAAACCCATACACCTGACACACATCCACAACACTATAAAACACACACACACCAACAATCCTTTGCAACGCCAATTGCACGAATGAGACTGACAACACTACACGCATACACTAAATACAACATAACAAAAGTCACACACAGAAATATACCACCAAAACCCACACATTACCCAAACACCATCACAAGCTACACACACAAACACACAACATAACCCTCACCAATACACCAATAACACAACACCCACAACACACACCATGGCACCCACTAAACACCCCCGCTTCACACATAGGGAGCGAAGGACCATGGTGGATGAAATACTCAAGGTCGAGCCACAATTATTCGGGGCACAGGTGCAGCAGACAACCATCGCCAGGAAGATGGAGCTATGGCAGACGATTGTCAACAAGGTCAACGCAGTGGGAAACCATACACGCACATGGGACAACATCCGCAAGAGATGGAAGGACCTGCACGGGAAGGTGAGATCAATGACATCCGGGCAAAACATTGCGGTACAGAAGACTGGTTGAGGACCCCACGTACACCCCCTACTACACCGACTGGGAGGAGAAGGTACTGGCTATCCTGCACAAGGAGGGCCTCACTGGACGCACTGGAGGACTGGACTCGGGTAAGTCAACTACAATTACTTCATATCCACCATACCTGTAATGCATGTACCACCCCACCCCTCCCACTACCACCAGGACCACATCCCCACCCAAGCTACAACCTGCATGTCCACAAACCCACTAACAGGCCCCCATCCTTCCCCCTATGCACAGTCACCTACCCCAGCAAGGAATCACAATGGCACTACAGCACCCACAATGCCCCTCCACCCTCCACACAAAATGAAAGGATAATTCCACGAAAGGACCCTGCATGGCACGACAAGAGAATAAGAGCACAAAATAGGGCAGAGCTGTACATCCATTTCCAAATTAGTACATGTAACATGCATGTCCATTCCTCCCCACAGCCACCACCACTCATGCCAGCCGGACGGAAAGACCAAGGAGTGCCAGCGCCCCACACGGAGACAGAGGCCCCACTCAGGAGACTAGAGAGGGATGTATGGACAGTGAGGAATACCCTGGCCCGTCACACAGTCGTGGACTGTCTCCCTCCAGCAGCCCCACCCGGGATACCACTGACAGCCCTACCACCCAGCCCCCACCATCAGCTATGGCCAAACGACCCCACACCAGTGACTCCCGGGCACAGACTGGTGGACCACATGTACAGAGGCCAGAGTCTCCACCCACCAACAGGCAGGATGCTGATGGCCCCAGTGCAAGTGGGACTGCCAGACCTGTGCACGGGACACAGGCACAGTGGGCAAGGGCCAATGGGAGGGCATCAGTGACGTGGGGGAAGCCAAAGGATGGATGCTGCAGCCCAGGAGGGGATCTCTGAGGTCCTGGGAGCATACCACCATACCCAGGACAAGATGGGCCAGATCCTGGCCACCCTGGAGCAGAATTAAAGGCTGCAGATAGCACACTACCAAGAGGCCATGGAGCAATGGAAACAATTTAATGCCACCATGGCCACCATTGCAGGGGTGCTGCAGCACCACTACCCTAGTCAGCCTGAGACCTCAACCCACCTGCAAGCCCCTACCATTAGCTAGGACACTGCCCTGCCATCTACATCTGCAGCAGCTACAGGAGTGGTTGCACTGCCAAAGGACACACAGGAGACCAGCACCCCTAGCCCTGCAGCCCAGCTCCAGTCACTCAAACGTGCCCTCAGACGCAGAAATGGCACTGGGCCAAGGCCCCGCTAAGAAGTGACTCTGCCCTGAACTATATCCCATGTGTGCCACTGTGCTACTTTGTCGACCTACTACTACCAACACACCATCTACTAAGGGACAAATGGATCAATACCCACTGCCACCAACAGCTGAGCCCATGCGCCAGAGTATGGATATGCACCATGAGCCCACTCTATATCACTGTACAGCGAAATAAAAAATTTGTGACATTTAATCAAAACACCTCTGCACCAAATCGTATGTCCTCTGTCATTATGAGTTTACAATTGTGAGTGTGTATGCATTAGCCAGTCAATTTCATATTCATACCTTTATTGCAGGAGGGGATCACACTCACTGTAGTGTCTGAAGTAAGTCACAATGTACAAAATATTGGGTTCCCTGGCACATGCCACTTTAGTCTTCAGTTAACAGTGTCAATGACTACAGACACCACATCACCAATCACATGAGTCAGACTGACACTATGCAGTGAAGACAACAGCGTCAGTGAACAGTACCTCATAGGCACTGGAAGCATAGGTGGATCAGCTGGTTCCTGGAGTTGATATCTTCCACCTCTTCTTCCTCACCATTACTCTCATCCCCTCTCTGAGGTTGCAGGCCTGGTTGCACAGCACCCTCCTCCTCTAGAAGGGGGATAGCTTTCCTCACAGCCAAGTTGTGCAGCATGCAGGAGGTCACCACTCTTCTACACACCTTCTCAGGGCCAAGGTCCAGGGATCCCCCAGAGAGATAGAGGCAACGAAATCTAGCCTTTAGGAGACCTATAGTGCGCTCAATCACCCTCCTAGTACGCCCATGGGCCTCAGTATAATTTATCTCTGCATCTATCATGGAGTTCCTCACAGGTCTCAGGAGCCATTGCAAGTTGGGGTAGCCAGAATCACCTGCAAAAGTGGGTGAAAGAGCACTTTAACAAACTGCCATTACTTGCATACAGGCTGGTTGTCAGCTATGTACTGATCCGGTGTCATACACACTCACCTATGAGCCATCCTCTGTCCCCTTGTAGTTGTGTCCCATCAAGTTTGGGTCACTGCTGTTTCTCAGGACAAAGGAATCATGGACTGATCCTGGGAACCTGGCATTGACATGTGATATGTACTGGTCAGCAGTACACACCAATTGTATGTTCATGGAGTGGAAGTTTTTTCAATTCCTGTACACCTGTTCATTCACTCTTGGTGGTATTAGAGCAATGTGGATTCCATCAATGGCACCTATCACATGGGGGATGTTAGCAAAGGCATAAAATCCAGACTTGATTGCAGGAAGTTCTGCCCTTTGAGGAAACTGAACATATGTCTGCAGGTGTTGGACGGATGCATCCAGGAATTTAGACAGCTCTACGCCTCCGCACCGGTTACAATAAAGAAGACTAGACCGCTTTTCTTTTTTTTTTTTCCACGTTCTTTGCATCATTTTTCGGAGAAATTTAGACTGCTCACTGTGCTTCCTACTCCGCTAGAACAATAGTGGGTGTGCTGCTGATTGCTGCTGCTTCACGCTCCTGCTGAGGTGCTGCTGAGTGCGGCTTCTGGCTCCTGCTGCTGAGTGCTGCTTCTAGCTCCTGCTCAGGGTGCTGCTGAGTGCGGCTCCAGCTGCGGAGTGCTGCTTCTAGCTCCTGCTCAGGGTGCTGCTGAGTGCTGCCTACACAAGAGCCGTTCGTATCGGGTGAACAGCAGAGACGAGACGAGAGAGGAGGAGAGAGGAGTTCGACACACGACGCTGGTCGACGCTGGTGCCGGGTGGCTCGCGTCGCGGCTGCTCACCACGAGTGCGAGGTGCGCGTCCGGCACACGGTTTGCTGCCGCCGCCGCTAGCCGGTGTCTGCAAACAGCAGCGGAAAACAGCTCGGGAAGCCGGAAAAGCCGGGTGAGCTGCTTCTGTGGCGGGCGCAGTCGGGGGCTGCTGCTCCGCTCCGAGGTGCATGGTCCGGGGGCTGTAGCTGCTGGCTCGGGGAGAGCAGTTTCCGTGAGCTTCCGTGAGCAGGCAGGCGTGACCAGGACTGCTGCCTGTTTCTTCACCAGCGCCTCTGGGGGCCCTCAGTTGCGCCGGTTCGCTGTAACGGTGCGGACTACGGCGTGGTCTGGGCACAAGGAAAAGCCAGAAGCCAGAAAGAGCACCAGAGGAGTACCGGAGTCCCAGAGTCCCTGAGTCCCAGAGCACCAGAGCACCAGAGCACCAGAGGAGCACCAGAGGAGTACCAGAGGGGCACCAGAGGGGCACCAGAGGAGAGTTTGGGGTTGCCGCCCTACCCTGCTACCATATGGACTAGGTGAGCCAAGGAGGTGAGCCAAGGAGGTGAGCCAAGGAGGGTATCCGTTGTTTTCAGCCACCGTAGCCACCACAGCGGCACCTAGCCATATTTAGTTTCTCTGACCTGACCTGACCTAAGGAAAATTACCTGACCTAAGTGACTTAAGCGACCTAAGTGACCTAAGTGGCTCCTGTGGCCAGTGTCGTGGCCGTGAGTGGATCGAGAATGGGTCACATAAAGTAGCGCATAAAGTAATGCAGTGCATAAGCAACGCATAAGTAGCGCAAGTAGGCGTAAGTAGTCGCCTTTACAACAGAGACAGAGAGGATCAGAAGGGGCCAGATAGAGAGAACCAGAGAACCAGAGGAGGCCATTAATTGACATATTAAACTGCGCTAGAGGGATAGATATCATTCGAACATCACGCTTTTTGTACGGCATACTGTGCATACTGTGCGTCACCACACAGCAAAGCAAGCAAAGCAAGCAAAGTCAAGCTCTACATTCTAGAGAAACGTCCTACAGATCCCGGAAATTGTTGAAGTTGCTGATCCATTCAAACAGTAAGACTTCAAAAATGGTTGGAACAAGAGGGAAAACAAAGAAAGCCAGAGAGGCCAACGAGGCACTCAGTTATCCAGTAAAATCCCAAAGACCAGAGCAGGAACCCAACAGCTTACAAGATCTGGGGCAAGACCTGGGCCCTAGAGCCACTAAATTATCCCAGGGGGAATTTATAACCCAAGGAGTGGTCACAGCAGAGGCCGCAGCAGCAGAGGACGCCCATAATGGGATTCCCAATGATGAAAGCAAACCAGGAGGGACACCCGAAACGGCACCAGGGTCTATGCTGTCTATGCGTCTAGTCCATACCGACTCTGATGATATGGGGCATGTATCACTGAATGCAGGTGAAACGGTGGGGGGCCTTGTTAGTCCTCTGCATAGGAAACAGCAGTACATACCGGCGCACCTGGGCTCAGGTGGGGCCAGGGGAGCAAGGGAAATTAAATCAAAGATAAATACTATTACCAACTATTACAACCATATAAATCTAAATCCTGATTGGCTGCAGAAGCAAACCTTTAAAGCTTGCGACCTCCCATCACAGCCATCAGGGGAAAAAGGTGACAATAATGTGGAGGGCGAGCTGGAGCTCTTAGAGACTGGGCATCAGGATTCCTGTTCATCCCAGCAGCGATCTGCCCGATCATCACGACTACCCTGTGGAACGAACAACTCTTTTGTGGGTAGCAAAGTGGGGTCAATTAGTTCCCCAGAAAGGGGCAGTTTCTCGGAAGAACAAAGACAAAGAAAAAGAAAAAGTAATGAATCACCTCATCCGGAAGCCCAAATGGGACCACTACATTCTGGGAGCTCTCCACTGATATTCCCTTTACTTCATCTAAAACTAGAACCTACAGTCCTTCAAAATGCAAAGGGGCCTGAAACAGAACAATCATTGCAGAAATATTCACATAAGCTCTCAACACCACAGCTTCATCATGGGAGCCAAACTGTAAAAACGAACCTAACGTTGAGCAGATTTGATCATAGTTCTTTTAGTCTGGAGCTCTCCTCGCCTGACAACTTCGTAATTGGTAGTATAGAGCCCCAATTAAACAGTATAACATTGGAAGATTTAAACCTCTTGGAAGGCAGCATAATGCTAGGTCATAGAGGAGAGGACGATAAGAACTCAGAAGGCCAGACAAATAATGAGCAAAGTGAGCAAACCTGGGGAAATAGAGACGATACCTCATTAGATCAACCAATTTTAAGCATCATGAAAGTTATATGCACAACATTGGACTCAATTGCAACAACGATCATGGTCCAGTCTCAAAAATTTGATGATCAACTTGAGCTAACTAAACAATTTACTAACTCATTACAGACCATAGATCATAGGATGGCCTTAGTAGAGGGTGTAATAAGGGAACATCTGTTGCACCAGGCAGTGGCTGAAAAAATGGACATGATGGACAGGCAAGTTTGTGGCCCACTGCTGGAAAAATTACTGGAAGTTCCGAAAGTAATCAAAGACATAATCGAAGATTGCAAATCTAGTCTCAATAACACACAGGCGTGTAATCACGAGTCAGCAAAAACAGAATCTAGAGTAACTGAAAGACCAATAGATAGTGAAGACAAAGAAGGGCCCTTTGGCACGGGACGAGACGAGTGCCCAGACGCAAAAACCCACATAGACAAGACGGAGAGAATCAACAAAAGTCCTGTATCTGCAATCGAAATCTCAAATACAGTAGAAAAAAGGACTCTGAGTAAAGGGCATCAACAAACAGGTAGACGGAAATACACATGGAAAAAAGCTAGAGGAAACAACAAAGTATCAGCAAAAAAGGCTTTAAATATGCCGAAACAGGCAAGCCCAACAGGGCAGATCAGGAACACAGGCGATGAGTTTACTCAACAGCAGCCTAAAGATCAGTGCATCAAGCCCGAGAGTCTCGAGAAACCAACTGACAAAGATATTAGTTTTATAAATAAAAATCCTGGATTATTGTGCGATAAAAGCTGCACCCACCATTCTCATATAAACCGAATCCCCATTGGCCCTAGGGGCTACCAAGCATCTGGGTACGACTTAGACAAAGGAAATAGACCAGAAAAAGACTCAGGTTCAAATCACGGGATCAATGAGGCAAACGATCCCTTAGTCAATGGACAACATAAATGGAGCCCAGAGACAACAAAATCAAGTACCGGCATTGATAAGCACCTCCCAGCCATAAAAAGAGATCACTCAATTCAGGCGCATTATCCAAATACAGTAGGAGTCCATAATGGAAAACGTCAGCAGTCTCTGAACTTTATCATCGAGGGGGTAGAACAAGAAAATAGCAAAAGTGAAAACGGAAGGGCAGAGAGCCCAGAATGCACAAGAAGCGAACAAAGTACAAGAAAAACCATGTGCGTGGATAATACAATAGCCCCGGTTCCCGCACCTCGGTCAAAAGTAAAATACTGCTCTCAGGCTAGCTCTGGAAACCACAACTTTAGTAGCCAGCCAGGGTGGGTTACTGATCCACCTGCTCCACCGCGTCCAGTGCTTGACTTGGAAACTAAAGGAAAAAAGGATAATTGGCCTCCACAAAGGCAACCTTACGATGAACTTAGGAACAAAGAGTTGCAACTCGGGAGGGAAAAAGGCCAGGTAGAACGAACATTGACTAGTTGGGCAGCTACTATTTACAATAAAGCAAAGGAAGATAATCAACCTCAAGGAAGATGGTCACAGGGAGGTGTCGGGCAAACCAAGATTCGCACTGAAATAATTAAAGAGCCTGACGCCACAATTACATTTATTCCCGAGTACTCCTCAAGAGGAAGTCACGACATTCTAAATAGGACTAACATCCTACATTTGGTCAATTCTTTGCCAGCTCTGCAGAACGTAACAACTAAAGACCTCCTCTCAGTAAGATTTATGCAAAGGAAAGAATCGGAGAACGGGGAATCAACAGAAACAGTCTGGGCTTCACCTTGGATAGTAGAACAGATTCTAAAATGTTCTAACATGATGAAGACATGGGGAATATCTACTGCTATTCCACAAAAGGAACCATATCCAACAATATTTCTTGAAAAAGCTCCAAAGCAAAATGTGTCGGGCAGGCAAGAGGCAGAAGGCAATTCTGGTTCGATACTACAGGGAGCAATTAGTTCCAAACAACAACTCCCTGAACGAATAAACCTGAGTAATATGAGGTTCTGCCTGTCTGTTAACTCCCCTAGAAACAGCAGGGGCAATCCCCCACAGTTGCAGAATGATGAAGAGCAACCATCTAGAAATTTGTAGCAACAAATGGGTAGCTCAAATATAAAAAATAGAACTAGTCCCACATTAAAAATCTTAAGCTGGAACATTGCAGGCCTAAAAAGCAAAATGGAAGATAAGGATTGGGTTGAATTTATTAAACAGCAAGACATCAGCTGCTTCCAAGAAACTTGGTCTACCAACGTCATTGACCTAGACGGGTTTTCCACTTTTTACATACCTGCTATCAAACAAAAAAAAGGAAGACCATCGGGAGGTCTGACCATTTGGATCAGAACTTCACTATTGGGAAACTCAGCTGTAACCCATGCCATATTAAGCAAGGAAATCCAGACGCTTGCAGTAAAACATGAGGAGTGGTCACTTGAAATAGTAAACGTGTACCTCCCTCCCGTTAGCCGGGCCCAAGTCATGCCTGGTGTGCGGCTCCTCGAAGATCATATCTCAAATAAAAGATCTAAGGATTGGAGGAACCCAACACTAGGTCATGCGAATAACCGTCCCCCTCAGTTTTGTAAAACCCTTCTTCTAATATGCGGCGATTTTAACACTAAACCCCATTCTATTCTTTGGGATGAACAAGTAGTAGAGGAAGATCACGCTTGGAATATTCCAACGCCCCTCATCCAACATTGCCAAGATTCCAAAAAAGGGGAACTAATCTTTGAAGTACTAATAGAAGGCGGAATTCGCACAGTAAACGGAAGAACCAACTCAGACAGAACTTTTAAATCTACCTTTCGAACTGGAAAAAGACACAGTATAATTGACTATATGGCAATAAACATCGAAGCCTGGCATTATGTTATCGATATGGAAATAAGGGACAGGATCGAGAGTGACCACGACCCATTGCTAATGGAGATAATCCATCCGGACGCAAGCCTGGGGAAGGTTGAGTTTCCACTTAACGGAAATTGCTTAGCAATAACCATGAGACCAAATAGGAAAAACATACTAAGGTCGAACGTGGACGAACCCTATTTGAGTGTACCTAGTCAAACCTGGTTCCTATCACTTAGTACATTATTAAACCTACCAGTTAATGAAGCTTTACCCCTACTGGATAATTTTAACAACTTGCTACTACAAACAACAAAGGAAAGAACTAAGCATCCCCAAACTAACCCTAATACGATGGAGGGCTGGTTCGATGAAGAGTGTTTGAAACTAAAAAAGACACTATCGCAAGCACTAAAGAATCGCCATCTGAACAACCATAATGAGCAATACTTTTATGAATGCAGGCAACAGTACAAAAAATTACTAAGATATAAAAGGAAGACATTTCCACATAAGCTCTGGAAATCCCTCCTGCAGGCAATATCGGCAGGAAACTGCAAAAAGTTTTGGGAGATAGTCAGATGGGGATGCGAAGGCCCTTCGAAGAACCTAGAATTGAATATCAACCCACAACTCTGGGTAGAGCATTTTACCGCCTTGTACCAGGAAGAGGCCAAGACGGCATCCCGGAGTATGAATAACTCAACCAGCCTCATCCAAGGACTGGAAGGTAGTAACCAAAGATCAAACAAGGGAGTTCCACTTCAAACGACCTATGTAGCATCATCAAAAAGTTTTATTAGATCGTCAAATGGAACCCAGAATGAATTAGTCCCAAACGAACTCCTTGGCACAAATGCCACGCAAGCAACCCATTCTATCCCTCGTGCAATGGAGCTGACACCGGAATTCAGCGAGAAAGAGATTAAACAAGTTATTCTCCTTCAAAAACCGTATAAGGCTGCAGGCCCAGACGGCATACCTTCAGACGTTTATCGTAATCAGTTAACGTTATGGCTGCCTGCTCTAACACGCATATTCAACAGTATTTGGCACCACGAGGTAATTCCGACCTCTTGGAAGAAATCAATAATTGTCCCAATTCACAAAAAAGGACCTCGGGACTTGGTGTGCAACTATAGGCCTATCTCACTGCTTGACAGTGTTGGAAAAATCTTCGCCAAATTGATCCAGCTGCGTTTAGATCAATGGCTGGAGGATGGAGATTTAATATCGACACACCAAGCTGGTTTTAGGAGAGGCCAAAGCACAATAGATCAACTTTTTAAGCTGAATATGATCTGCGCGAAATACGCCACCCTAAAAGATTGTGCATTATATCTGGTCTTTGTGGATCTTCAAACAGCTTTTGACAGCGTCAATCGCCAAATATTATGGCAGTTATTGTCAGAAATGGGCATACAGGGGAAAATTCTAAGGCTGTTAATTCTACTGCACACAGGGAATACTGCTAGGGTTAGATATTCCACGAGAAATGATTATACAGCAGAAATTCCAATCCAGCGTGGCGTAAAACAAGGATGTGTTTTGGCCCCAACCTTGTTTAACTGTTATATAAATAAAGTAAGCCAAGATCTGAGGGAATTAAATCTGGATGTGCCAAAACTAGCCAATGAAAGTATACCTATCCTGCTTTTTGCTGACGACGCTGTATTACTGGCAAGAACAGAGATAGCAATGCATCGTCTACTTAGGGGTTTCGAATCATTTTGCACCTCAAGGAGCATGGTAATTAATGAGGAGAAAACAAAGTTTATGATTCTCAACCCAAAACAAACGATGCATTCGACCTTCAGGGTAAACAACAAGCCCTTGGCTCGAGTGACCACCTATGACTACCTGGGTTGCAGACTGGACGAAAAACAGACATGGAAATCACAAATCTACAAAAGTAACATCTCCTTGGCCCAGCACGCCGGAGCGGTACTTAGATTTGCTAAAGCCACAGGCAACCATTCTGTGAGTTCTGCACTGCTTGCTTATAAAACCAAAGCAAGGACGGCAGCACTTTACAGCGCAGAGATTTGGGGATTTAGAAAGACCCCATTAATACAAGTAACTGAGAATAATTTCCTACGCCGATTACTTTGTTTAGGCACTGCCGCACCAATGAATGCGTTGAGAACTGATTTACAAATGAGAAAGGTCGAGGATTACATTGCACTGGCCCCGATAAGATATTGGATCCGTATCTGGGCAAAAGAGGAACTCAAACCATACAGAGAAACACTCATGGACATCATGAAGCTACAAAATTACCGAAAATTGCCTTGGTTTAAACACATCTCAACTACCCTGGTTGCTATTGGCCAAGAAGACCTCTGGCTTCATCCAGGGAAAATCAGAAAGCCCAGTTTATCTGTCATTAAAAAGGCATACTGGGACCAAAAGACTCAGAGTATGTGTGAGACACTTAGCCCTTTACTCAAGAGGTACATTTTGCTCAACCAAGAGCTTAAACCAGCAATTTTCATAGACTGCATCTATCCGGAAGAAAAAAGGGCTCTCTATTTTAAATTTCGTATGGGTACATTACCAGTGATGGCGGTGACTAACAGATGGCAAGCCGTCTCACAGTGCGGATCAGAATGCTGTCCTTGCCTTCATGGTGGCCAAGAAACATTATCCCACTTCCTTTTATTATGTCATTTTACGCTTAAACTCCGCAAATTGTACTTACGTCCGCTTTTTAGATCATACGGGATCAGGAAATGTAATGAGGCGGAAGTGCTTTGTATGCGATCAGATGAGAAACATATTGTGGCGAAGGTTTCAACTTATATATTGGAAGCGTGGAAGTTACGTTCATCAATGTACTCACAGTTGGCCTAAGTATAATTACTTGTGTTATCCTAGCTATCATTAGTATGAGACATCGCTGAAGGTTGCTGATTAAACCAGGCAAGGTCCTGGGTTATTATTATACTGCTGGCAGGTATCGCAAGAACCCAAATGATTAGTGCAAGAATAGGATATTTAAATTTTAGATCTATAATGTTTTTAGAATAAGTAAAGAGTCTTATGCCAATTATGGCTAATAATCAAGTTTTATGATATTGCAGGGCATATTGGATTCACCTAGGGCCACGTAAAATCAAAAACTCAAGTATAGTTTTTCTTTTTTACAATGTTTTATTTAATGTGATTTTATTGCGTGTGATGGATTGATACTTATTGTGTATTATTGTTATGGCCGGATAGGCTGACAACAATTAAATAAATGGTAAATGGTAAATGGACAGGATGAAGCCAAACATTGGCTGTGACAACCCTGCACCCATGCCCACTGTCACCTGAAATGAGCCCGCAGCCAAAAAATGAAGTACAGATAGCACTTGCACTTCAGTAGGGATTGCATGCTGATTCCGATTAGCTGGTCTCAGTACAGGAACCAGTAAAGCACATAGGTCTTGGATTGTTGCACGATTGAGTCTGTAGGTGACAATGATGTGACGTTTATCCATGGTTTCCAAATCAACAAGAGGTCTCTACACAGATGGGGCCCTCCCTCGCCACACGGGTCTGTACCTATGGGGAAGGAAAGAACACATATGAGGGACACACATACACTTGCAATACATGTTGTAACTGTATTAATGGATGTGCAAAATGTAAGTCACACACACAGACGCTATGTATTATGTACAATGTCAGGCACATGTGTGCAGAGTCAACTCTGTTGTAATGGCTTCCCAGTGTGGACACATTTCCTAAGATGGGTGCACTCATGTAAGCACGCGACTAAGGTTGGAGCCTTGGAGGCCCTGAATGGGGCCCCTGGCTAGAATATTTTTATTTGGTGGTAGCAAGATGGCAGCCTCCTGCCATCCAGGTTAGAAGGAGTGGAAGTGACATCATTCCGCTGGCAGTAGTCGTCATGGCGGAAGGCAGTGTTCACCGCAGTGCACCCAATCATTGCATTACATGGCTATCAATGGGGAACCTGGGCCTATCATTATCGCCGCCGATGGTGACGGTGCACACCGCCGCAGAACGTGCGCCATGTCGTCGTACCCTGGACACTTGACTCCTGATTCCTGTTCAGGGCAGTACTCCACTGAGTGTGCTGCTGTGTCCTGACTCTGGTCCCTGAAATGGCACGAGTCACAGGGGAACGGGCCCCAGCTTTCACCACGCAGGAGCCCAAGAAGCTGATGGATGGGGTCCTACCCCTGTATGCAAAGTTATATGGGTGACCAGAGGAGCAGGTGAGTTGGCGGCTGTCTCCCTTGGATGTGTGTGATGGTGGCAGATGCCTGTATGCATGCCTGTATGCATGTGTGTTTGATTTGTAACTACACAGCCGTAGACTGTGTGGCATGTGTTGTTTGTGAGTTGGAAACATGACTTTTTAAAATGTCTGTTCCATAGGGGACGACATGTCATCTGTATTAGGCGCACACATACTGACGTATGTTTTTCTGCTCTGTGTGTCCCATGCAGGTCAGCACCCATCAGAAGAGAGGACTGTGGCAATCCATCACCAAGGAAGTGTGGACCCTGGGGGTCTACAACCGGCGGAGCACCCACTGCAGGAAGCGGTGGGAGGACCTGAGGTGCTGAGTCAGGAAGACCGGTGAGGCCCAGCTGGGGAAGGCCTTCCAACGAAGAAGGGGTGCCCGTCGGACCCTGACCCCCCTAATGACCTGCATTCTGGCCCTGGCCTATCCGTATTTGGATGGGGGCTTGAAGGTAGCACAGCAGCCACAAGGGGGTGAGTACCAACACTGTTGTAATACTACTTTGATGGATGTGTTTGGGTGATGTGGTATGTATGCTGTCTAGTGCCAGGCACTCGGACAGGTGTGTTCCTGCAGTCCTGCCCCCTCATAGACCCGGGAATGGTGTGGGCAGGTGTGGGTGGTCCCAATAGGCCCATGGGGGTTCACCTTCCTGTAATCTTGGATGCTTTGCGGGCTCATTGACTAGTGGGTGCATTGGCTGTGTACTCCACACAGTTTCTCAGGTCCGTGTTTCCTGTGGGTAATGGGGTGTATTCTGGGGTAGTGGCCACTAGCCAGGGGCACAGTTATGACTATTGTTGTAGGTGCTGCGTGTAGGTGTGTGACCTGGATGGGAATGTGTGTGAGCCAGGGATGTACATTCATTCAGGTATTTACAGATTTCTCTCATGTTTTGTCTCTCCACCCCTGTGCTCTTGTGTCCTTTATGTACATCAGCATCATCTGGTGAGGAAGCACTGGCACCGACGAGTGGGTTGAAGCGGCCCACGGTTCCAAGGAGGCAGAGTCGGCAGAGGCCAAGAGGCTCAGTGTGTTGGAGGGCGAGGGGAGTACCAAGGGGGAGGCAAAAACCACTGGCGGTAGTGACTCTGATACCTCCTCCGATGGGAGCTCCCTGCTGGTGGTGGACCCTACTCGGCCCACCCATTCTATGTCATCTTCCGGCACCCCCATGCCATCTCCGCCCTACCAGTTGCTCCTCACCCAGTTGCCCGTGCCCGCTCACCAGGAGGGTGGGCATCTCCTTTGCCCCAGGCACCTCATCCCCTGCCCCAGTCAGCCCTGCTGCCCTCACAGAGGAGGCTATTGACCTCCTGAGGACCATCTCTGTAGGGCAGACAACCATTGTGAATGACATCCAGGGGCTAGCATTCCAGATGTAGCAATGCAATGCAATCAATCAATCAAAAAATTTGTAGAGCGCGCTACTCACCCGTGAGGGTCTCAAGGCGCTGGAAGGCATTCACAGTGCCATGTCTGGCCTACAGAGATATTTTCAGGCTCTGGCCTCCTCTTTGAGGCAGGCAGTGTCCCTGGTCTTTCCGTCCCCCCTCCCACCACCTCTACCCCTTCCAGCACCCCACTTCCTTCACCCATCCCAAGCACACGTCCAGACAGCCATGCACACACCTCAACACACAAGAAGCACACAGACAAACACAGGCACTATACTTCCCACCACAGGCATACACACACCTAGCATACAAATGCACACACAACAACATCCACTTTCCCCACTGTGTCCACCTCTCCCGCCTCCCTGTCTGTCACCTCAACATGCACACCCACAAGCACTGCACCCTCAGTCACTGCTGCTTCCCCCATTCTTGCAGTCACCACAACATCTGATATCCAGTCATGCACCCCATACACCACACCTGCAATCACCACAACTACATTGACAGACACATGCAGCACACTCACCAGATCTGCAGACACCCAGACAACATCCATCTACACTGGCAGCCTGTCTTGTCCCACTGCATCCACCCCCTTCCTCCTAAAACACTCAAACCTTCGCAGCCACCCACACAACAGCACACTTCACAGGCACCTGCATCCACATCTGGCACACCTACACCTGGTACAAGCACTCCCTCAACATATCTTTGTTGCCTTGTGTCGGGTAAGTACATTTTATTCTGGTGTGTATGGTGTGGGATAGTGTGAGGGGTTGTGAGTGCGTTGCAGGGTGGGTGGGGTGGGTGTGTAACTGTGCCCTTTCTTCCCATGTGTACTAGGTTGTGGTACTTACCGTTGTCGTCTTCGTCGGCAGTCACGGTCATGGAGGTATATGGCAAGGAGCAGCACTGGCATTATTTCCAACTCTCTATCCATGTCTGCGTCGACGTGTTGTGTGTACCTCCGGTGAGTGTTTCCTTTTATTCAGTTTTTTCCCGCCAACGACATTTGGTCAGTGACTTTCAGTGGTTTTCTACATTTAAATTATGACCCCAACTATAACGTCTCTGGTACATTTGTTTTTTTAAGTGAATTTCTATGTTTTTTTTAATTCTATTTCCTAATTATAACATCCCTGTAGCCTTTGATTTTTGCAGTGAATTTCTATGTCTTTTTTTAAAGTACAGTAATTATTTTCAATAATATACAGTAATCCAACCACCGCCGCACACGGCTAGAGCCCCCTATAAGCACCTAACCTTGCACCCGTATCTACATATATATATATAAATATATATACATGTGTGTGTATACACATATATATATATATATATATACCCGATCAAAGAGATTTTAAAACCTCAGTTATTTTAATATGTCTAACAATATTTGTATAGATAGTTGGTAGGTAATATATAATAATAATGTATATACATTACCTACTGGTGGTGGCCAGTAGGTAGTTATAGTTAGGCCCTAGTTTCCATAGGAAAATCATTTTTTGTTTTGCCAATAACTTTGGTGCCCTTTGATGAATCTTCACAAAATGTTTAAAATGTATACGACAGTGGGTTCAGCTGCTGTCATGAGAGTTTCGGGATGATTCGTCAAGTGGGGCCAAGAAAAAGGGAGGCCCCAAACTCGTTTTTCCCATTCAATTTGCCATAGGGATTTTGAACACAACTACATCCCGAACCACTGGACAATACTACACCAAATTTGGCAGGAAGTAAGCTCTTGGTGTAGAAAGTGACCTTTTTTCTATCTGGTGTAAATCCGTTCAGTAGTTTTCGAGATATTTAAAATAAACCAAATATGTATATCTATGCGTGCGAGCAGTTTGTGAATCCACCTGATCCAGACATCTGATTAGCTGCCAACAATTCAACCAGGAATTGTTGGCAGCCATTTTGGGTCTAGGAGTCACCCCAGACTGAAAAGGTGAATAACAGAAAAGAGGCAGGGTAGGAATACCCTCATCCACTAGTCTTGGTACTGGGTTCCCCTTGCAACCCCTTCCCAGGGCTAAAAAGCAATTTAAAAAAACTATCTGGGGGAAATCATGACAGGTTCATGAAACCCTGTCAAAACTAAAGACAAAAAAGTACTGGCATCTGCACTTTTTAAAAAGTAAGCCCCCGGTGGGTCAGTTTCCGGGGGCATGAACATATAATAAAAAGGATTGAGCGCACGGGGCCCCACTCCTAGGGCTCTTAAGAGCCCTGGGGACCACCACGTCCCTGGGGCTTTATTATAGTTTTGGAGGGGGACCTCGCAGATCCCCCTCCTGTGGCTCATTGAGCGCAGACCCCCCTCCTGGGGCTTTGCTATGCCTCTGGGACCACCACCTTCCCGGAGCCACTTGGATTCTTAAAAGAGGGAGGGGGGCATGTGGCCCCACTCCCAGGCCATTTACAGCCCCGGGACCATAACCTCATCATGACTGGCCCACACACAACAAGAGAAGGGGACCGTGCGGCCCCCTCCTGGAGCCATTAATGCCCCTTTGGGGCTGCCATTGCCCAGGGCTGGCTCCTGCTATCCCCTGTGGTGCCCACCCTCTGGAGATAGCTATTTGCTTTTGCATGGTGGGAGCTGTGGCAGCTCCCACCAAGCAAGAGCTAACTAACTCCGCTCAGAGCAAGCAGGAGTGTGAAAACTGCTCCGCTTGCTGGGAGCAGAGTTTTCATCTGTTTCCTTGACCGTTGTCATGCAGGCTGGGAAAGAGATGAAAGAATTCTCCTGCACACAGGGCTCCCTGTGAGCAGGAGCAATGCCGGCTCTCGCAGGAAGAGGGGATCTGGATGGGATTGCGGAGTCCTTGAGGCTCCCCTGCAGTCCCCATCAGAGTGATGAGCAGTTTACTAAAAGGCCCCCCGAGCACATTTCCTGACGATTTTGCAGACACATTCTTGATGCCCAGGAATATGATCACATCTCCGCCAAGGGTATTATTTCTATGTATGCACAGTTGCCTAATGGACTAGGACATAGCTGTCTATAAGCCTACTGATCTGACATAGGTAACTGCATATTTGTTGATCTGTGTAGGACTGATTTGTGAATATGTGCATAAATGTGTGTGGCTTTGTGCTTGCAATAATCAGAAACAAAGCTAAAGGCTTTGTCAGTGCTTGTTGTGTTTGATGCAGTTGCATGTTCTCAAACAAAATGTACAGCACATCGTAGCAACTTAAGAACTTTACTCAATGTTTAAACCTAAAAGTGGTGTTCAGCATGGCGTTCATTATGTTAAAGAGACTATAGTAAAAAACCGCTGTCCCACTGAGTGAAAATATACATTTACAATATGTGCCCAAAATCTTGTAAAAGTTAACATATGATTTTGACTACCGGAAGAATACAGACGCAGGACCGGACGCCAAACATGGTGGCTTACATCGTTCAATGGAACGCACATGATCGAAGTTGAAAACGTCCACTCCTACAGACGGAATATGATTGATCTGGGGAAACATTTTGCGTAGGTTGTAGTGAGTTACAGGAAGGTTCCCCCGTGCATGAATATCTGAAAAAATAGCAATAGATGAAAGGAAAAGACAGATGACAACAGCTGTAAACAATTATAGGAATTGTCGGCTGCTTGCAGGGAGCATAGAGGAGGTCTGGTTATGTAATGGAATGACTAAGCCTATGTGGTAATGTATTTTCGGCTCCCGCTGCACGTTTTTGTTCAGGGTTACACAAGTTTGTATGTGTCTAACCGTGAAGGTTAACTATTTCCACGAAAAATGAAGGACTACTACCAGCATCGGTGCCAGTTTGATGAAAAATCTTTAGCCTGCATCCCACGGCTCTCGGCAAAGAAACGAATGATGCCTTTCAGGTGCATTGCCAGGTACAAAACCAGTAGAAGCAGTATCTCGCGTGTTTTTTAATTGTAGCACATAAAGCTCTTTTGTCCAAACATACAAATGTGTACATGTTAAACACGTTCTATCAAATCGTTCACAATTTGCTCATCTTAAAAGGGATGTTTTCCCGAAATGCATTCGGTTTTTGGAACTAATCATATATACAAGAAAATTGCTTCAGTGATTTATGGTCACCAATAAATCCTACAAGTGTGGAGTAACATTTGTGCATGAATCAAGGGAGCTGACACGATCAACTTACAAAACTTGCTTGAAGCATTGCAAATCATCAGTTTCATTTCTTGAGAAGAACTTGTTCAGCATCAAGAAACGAGAGTAAAGATTGGTTATATTGAATGTCTGTGGGCCATACAGTTGTGCCCATTCGGCCAGGTCCACTTCCGTGCTCCAGCTACTGGTGAGTGATTTGCACAAACAACTGACAGAGCTAAAACCATCGCAATTTTGAAAGTAGTTTGGTTTATGTTTATATATGTTCATGTTATGATTATGAGTACACACTATGTGAGTGCATTATAACACACGTGTTAAGATAAACCTTTTGCCAAGCCTAAACCTCTCTTTTTGAAATACATTTGAGTCACCCTTAGGGTAGATAGGAATAGCCCACATGGCGGGTGCAGTTTATTTTAAAAGCTGGACATGTAATTTTAAGTTTTACATGTCTGGTAGTGAAAAGGGCTGATTAGCGGGTCTCCTGTTCTGAACTACAGGGACACAGCAATCTCCAGATGCCTCGATGCAACTGCCAACCTGACTTGCTGCATTGGCCCCACCTGGCCCTACCGGCCTCTACTGGAGTGAGTTCCTCATCCCCAGTAGGTGTCTCTCAGGTCCTAAACCCTTGGTGTCATATCAGTTGAGCTCAACCTGGAAGAAAAGGAGACATCCTAAGTTTTGGGGTCTTCGTGACCACAAACAGGCCCCTTTATGCCATGATCTTGCTGCCCATGTCAACCGACAATGCAAAGCTCCGGTGAATCTGACTCTTCACACTACAGCAACCATCAGTGATGACCAGTAATATGAGATCATTCCTGACTTGATGGGACCCCTGTTCATTCTGAATGGTGAATGTTTTGGTGACTTACATTTGTAAACTATGTTTGCAGCTCATGAGCTCAAACCTACTGAGTGCAGCTAGAAACTAGAAAGAGGAGGTATTTGCACTAGCAAGCTTGAAACATTGTATTTTAGGAGCTTTCTCTCAAAGATTTGTAAACAAAGCTCATAGCAAAAGACACAAGACAAAAACATTCATGAAGTCAGCTGTACATGGGGATTATTTTAGGATCTCATTACTTGAAAGTTATATATGTGATTTTACACTGTAGCCAAAGAAAATATAGAGGCTGGGTAAAAGCTAAACTTTGAACCAGACAACAAGACAATGGGACTAATTCAGATATTGGTTACTCTGTCACAACTAAATCCTATAGGATATAATGGGATTTCATTTTCGGCGAATAGGACATTCAGCACCGTTGTGACAGAGTAACCTGTACGCCAACATCTAAATCAGGCCCACTATGTTTCTGAGCCTGAATTTGGAAATGTTTCAAAGTTGCATAAGACAACTATTTCGGAACTGGAGAGGAATGGCAGGACAAGAACTGTAAGTAAATTGCCTTAAATCTAAAGGAAAATTTCTTATTTATTGGAATGAAGTAGTTTAATTCAACTAGAAATTATGTAATTTGCTATTTTTTTGTATTAAATCCTAAATTCGGAGAAAAAGATTAAATCAAATGCAGGTCTGAATCATTGTTTTCCACAAACATACTTCAAATTAATTTTATTCAGAGACTATCTATTTTTATACTTTAGAAAAGAATATTAGAATGTCAATTAACAATATAAAAGAGGTAATTCACAGGGATTGAATTTTTATGCCATTGGATTTTAGTAGAAATATGTTACTGGTTTGGATTTGCCTATAGTGATATGTTTAACAACACCATACACTTAATACAAATAACTGCCACAATCTTTCCTATCATTAGTAGATTTAAAATCCATACTGAAGTATACTCTTGCATAGTATAAAAATATCACTAAATTGGGCCCATTGTACCACCCAGCAGAAGCAGCAGGGGCAAAGCTATCCGTAGTGTAGAAGGTGCATTGGGATCAGGACCCAATGCAACCCAATTTTAGCTGGTTTTACTACCATGCAAATGGCTAGAGGGCACCTTTTTAGGTTTTGCTTGCACAGCTCTTGTGCTATGCTTGTGAAATCTATTGATAATATATCTCTTAATAAAAGGGAGCTTTCACCCTGTCCTGTGCTTTTCATTGGTTACTGTGTTTGCCACTTACTTTTCCTCCATTTCTATTGGCTGCACCATGTTTCCTGCAATTAGCAATGCCTTTTCCTTGTGTGTTTGCTCTTATCAGTGTCCACAGGCCCAAATACTGCTTAAATCTTCTTTTGGGGAACTTTTTTGTGTTTTTGCTGCACACCATTTGTTTTAAAGATTGTTACCTTCAATGCCTTGTTTTTAACAGTCTTGCCTCTGACATCCTGCAAGTACTAATGTCATTTTTTGAACCAGGCATTTTGATACACTGTATTGTGGCAGCAGCACTCATTTTATGTGCGTTTTTTATTGTACAATTTATGCCTCAAATGTGTTTAAAGTACTTATCCCATTTTTAATATGCACAACAGTTGTTTTAAATCTATTACCCGCACGTCATACGAGTGTGTGTGTTCCGTTTGTGCTCCCTATCACCTCCCCCACTGGTGTTTAACACTCTCTCTTTGTCATGCACTATAGATATGCCGGATTCACCATAGCTTCTGTATGATTACCTCATTTGAGAATTCCTTCACTTTAAGACTGCAACTCTACTGACTGCTGACAGAGATCCGCACTCGGGTTAACATTGTCAACCCTGTTCCTTGGCTATCTTTGAACTTTGCACTATCAGATAGCTCTGACTTCTCCTCTGGAGCCCCGCTCACTTTCAAACAGGTGAACCCTCAGCTCCTCAAGCCAGATTTGCCTTGTCATGGGCAGACAGAAGCAGCAGAGCTTGGAGCTGAGCTGCTGCTAGAAACACTCCCAGTACCAGCAGCTCATCTCAGAGCTGTACTACAGCTGTCTACCCACGATGAGCCAGGCTAAATTGATCTCTCTCTCTCTCGTACGGAAGATATGATAAATCAGGTATACCCATACTGCATCACATGAAAGATATGATGGCCACCACAGCGAAAGGCATTTGGCACTAATTATTGATCAGTGTTTTTGGTAAAATCCTGAAACATACGGACTAGCATTTCTTGGACAGTCTGAGTGCAGGGTTGCAACTGATGTCTCCTAAAAATTCAATGACAATGCAGCATACCCATAATGTATTGCCTTCAAACACAGCTAAAGCAAAAGACAGTTGCTAATTGTTGAAAAATTAATATGTTTCTGACCTTTAACATATTTGATAGCATTCCTTTGCCAGGTTCAGGGTCATAGATCTATCATGACTTAATTGGCATGTCAAAAGCATTATCGCATGTATGTAAAACATTACATTTTGGCCTAATGAAATTGATCAATTTATGAAATGTTTTATTTTGTGGTGCTTTGATGAAGGAGAATTTACAGAACAAATATACTATCAATATCAAGTAAAAAACAAGTATTTCTTGCTGTACTGGAGGTAATGCGGTTGCAAGTAATTCATTATGTGTGTGCTGGTTTTGCCAATGCTTGTCCCTACTTGAGATTGCAAAGGGCCCCATTTCCACCTCCTCTCCCCTTTTTATTAAACTATTGATCATTATTTTATAACCGGAAGTGACCAGAGATAGAGTTTGTGTGAATTTTGTACTCGTATTTGCTGTGTGACTGAGTCTAAGAATAATTCCTGTGCAATCACTCCTTACTAGTGCATTGTCAATAAACCCGAAAGTATCACATCACCCTAAAAATATGGTATTACGTCTACCTCATCGAAAATATTCAGCTTTTTAGCACTTGCACTTCAGATCTGATTTCTTATCTGAGACCATAAAACAATTATGTTCTAATTCAGTTGCCCTTCGTATGGCATTTTATAAACACTAATAAAATATTAAATACACTCTTCTGTCACAATGTAGCACCCTGAGGCCTGTTTCCTATTGCTGAAGTTCCCTCGACTGGCGACACCCGGGACCTGTCCCGTTGCTGCTCCTGGAAGGCATGCTCCGGCTCAGCCCAAGTGTCAGTTTACCATGTAAATTGAATGCTGCTGTGTAAGAGGGTACATTCCCAGAGGGTGGTGGCTCTCCGGTCAAGCATCGGAGACTGCTTGTGATGCAGTAACAGCGCAATATATTGCATTTCAAAACAATGAAGTCATAACACTTTAATGGAGTTTCAGTAACTTATATTTCACAGCTGCTCACCAAGCTACAAATTACATAAAAAAACTGCTTGAAATTTATCAGACAGGCGAAACCTAATGCATTACAAATGCTTGTTCTTGGTTGTGGCAGTTTCCATAGCCAGGCTTAAGTAATGGCACATAGGTTTCCACATGTTAAAGGAACTGATACATCCAAACCCAGTAAGGAAAAAAAAAGTTAGTGTCACTGATGTAAAGATGTTGATAGCACATTTGATGAGACAACAAGAGCCAAGCAATTGCCTGGCTATTTTAGTATTTTTGTATAGTTTTTGTAACCCTGATTCCCTACTTAAGAAAGATTTGTCAATGTATAGTAGAACGTCTGTAATAAAAACTGTGTGGAGAACCTAAAGGCTAACAGTGTACATATTGCAGGTAACTTTTACAAAACCGACATTGCTTCCCTGTAGGATTTGCACTTAGTTGGGTGAAAGCACAGTTTTTCATAGGAACCAGACGTTAGGAGCAGATTGGTGTTGTGTTTTGAATCCTTCATTAAGAAAAGGGATTTATATCCTTCCGGCATCTTGATCATGCGTCTATACATGTATTGTGGATTATAGTAATATAGTTAGATTGCTTCAGGCTGATGATGAAGAGAACTGAGTAGTCTGGGAGTCTGTGAAATGTGTTCAAACTTTCAGCTAGCCAGCAAAATGTGTTATTGAGATAATTGAGGAAGGCAATCACCACACAAAAATACAACTATTGAGAGTGAATGGAGCTGCATGAGGAGGATTTGGGCAATAGATGCACATAAAGGAACATAGGGCCTGATTTAGATGTCGGCGGGGAGAATACTATGTCACAAATGTGACAGATATCCAGTTAGTTGTATTAATATCCCTATTGGATAGAATGGGATTGTAGTACTGCAGACGGGATACCTGTCACATTTGGGGCGGAGTATTCCCCTCTGCCAACATCTAACTCAGGCCCATAGTTTTGTTACAGCATTGACTTGTTGTTTGGAGGAGATACATCACACCAACACTGAAGGATCAATGAGGATAAGGCAGGAGGATCCAATAAACAGTGCAGTCAAATCGCAAATAACTGGGCATATTGGAAACTGTAGCAAGATCCTTATCTATGAGGCCTTGGGGTGCACCCTGCTTTGTGGACCCATTGCTGAATGTGAGAAAGGCAGCCCACATATAGCTGGTGGTCAAAAAAACTGTCCTAGATTTTAAGATGGATCAGAGTAAAGCTGCTGGAACGCATATACCAGCCAAGATTGTAATTAACAAAGGGACATTGGAGTGGGGCCACACACATTTTGACACATATCTAAACCAGAGTAGCTTTTGAAAGCTTTGCAAAGATCTCAGAGAGGTTGGTGATATTGCTTTTGATGGGTGTTGAGCTTTGTTGTGTAGCCATTTTAGTTACTTTAGCACACTAGGCCTGCCGCTGTGCACTTTAACCTAGATATATTTTATTCAGCTTTGTTTATTATTTTAGCAATAGCCACATTTGCGGTCTTGTTGTATTTCTCTCTATCTAGCTGTTCTCTGCCTAGGCCAGCACTGCGTTCTTAAACAAGACATTCCTTTCACTCTGTGCTTTTCGCAAGGCTGCAGTAAGATAGATTGCCGGTAAACGTGGAAGCTCTTTGTCTCTAGTGTTCATAGAAACATACACATCTTTACGTGGGGACATTTTCTCAGAAAATCAGCTGTTTTATTATAAAAACACTTCTCTGTCCCATACACGTTAGAGGGAGATTCCAGCCAGATGACTACGACTGTATGCAGATTGCTGAATGCTGCGCTACAGCTGCTTATGCAGACTTCAGGCCTCTTGCTCAGGTATAGGGGATGATGTCTTCCCAGGGAAACCTGAAGGGCAGAACCACATCTTAACATGCTCTGCTCTAATATAGCCTGGGTAGGAATTACTTTAATGACTCTAGTGACATTATGGTAGCGTTATTTTTATGCTTTACTCTCCTTGTCACAATCTTAATCCTGTCATGTTTTATCGTCTTGGTCATTGCAGTACATGCTTTATTATCTAAGATGCAGTTTCTTCATTAAAACCTTATTGAAACATATACTGCCTCTGATTGTCCTTGTATATGTGAGTCTAATGTAACTGAGAGAAACGGATGTGATCTGAGTGACCACGATTTCCCTGAGGAGTCAATTGTGTCATGCGCTCAGCTGCCCAACCATCCCTACTCTAGGGTAGAGATGAGGCACTGCTAGTTAGCCGCAAAAAACCTGGATTAGGCCGACAGGTGTCACGTGTAGTGGGTTAGACTCAATCTCACACCCCACAGGTGATTCTGCCTCTCAAATCCAGTAGTCTCATTAGAATAATGAAAGCCTATGCAACAGCTTAGAATGACAAAAGCGCCCTTACAGCATTTGAAGTAGGTCAAAATGTGTCTCGGACTGCTGGTGCTTCTTTCTTGAGGGCGTCCATTCTGGCAGCCCAGGACTGACTGTTTTCATGAGGGGCATCTGATTTGCATTTGGTAGACCTAGAGTAGCATGCTTGACAAAAAACGATTGAATGGAATTTGGCCAGCGTGAGTACCAGAGTCTGAAATTATTTCAAGCATTTCATGCATCACCTTGTTGTTGCAGTTTACTCCCTAAGTGCAACAGGTGTGTCCAGATGTGGGTCCTATGCTCACTGTGGCGTCACTGATGAGACCTAAGTATGTTGAAACCGGTTGCAGTTGCTTGGGGTCCCATCTGGAGGGGGTCTAATCTTGCAGTTTGAGATGAGCTGTTCTCATCAGGAGCAGGATCGGTACTGATTTGCACAAAGCGGATGTAAGAAATTGGGTTGTTAGATGAGATGGGTGGAAGCCCCACTCAAATGAAAAATACATTTTGTCTGGGTGAACCACAAAATCACTAAATTAACATGTGCTGAACTCCCTGGTAGCTCGGCACAAATGCAGTCAGGCTTAACTTAGATACAATGTGTAAAGTATTTATGCAGTACTCAAAAAGTAAAGTGAAAACATCATGCAAGAAAAAATCCAAACCAATTTAGAAACTTTGTTAAATAAAATTACAGCAAAACAACAGAAATTGCACCAGTATTACCAGAGTTATGAATTTTCAAATTTTCTAGTGAAAATAGTGCCAAAAAGTGTCAGCTGCAATTATCTAGTGATGCTGGACGAAAACAAAGTCACAAGCTCAGGCCAACCGCAATAGAGTGCGGGCCCAGTACAGGACTTGAGGAGTCCGGCTCACTTCAACGGTGCTAGCAAAGGGGACTAGGTCAGGTCCATTCGGGTGTGCTCTGCTGGAAAGCAGGAAATGTCTCTGGAAAGCTTGTTATGTCCCTGTAGCTAACATAGGAGGTTGGCCTGTACAACACTCTAATGAATGATACCTTAATAAATAAGACTCAATACTACGACTTGAAACACATAAAACATAAAGACTATTGAAGTTCAATAAAAAAACACAAAGGTTACAGATAAGTTATAGTTGGGAAAACCATTGTTTTTTTTAATGTATTTTGCTATATAATAATTAAATAATAACATTAAACCAAACCTACACATTTGATGATGATGATGCTGATGATGATGACACTCTTCTGGCTACATTTGAAGTTGCATCATTATACATCAATATACCACATGAGGATAGATTGGATAGAATGGGATCGTAGTACTGCGGACGGGATACCTGTCACATTTGGGGTGGAGTATTCCCCTCTGCCAACATCTAACTCAGGCCTGGATGGACTTATGACATCATCTGAAGCTCTTAATAAAAGAACTGTAAAAAAGCCACCAAGAAACATGCTTACAAGCTTTGCACATCGCACTAAACTCAGCATCATCTGCAGCCAAGCATTCAGAATCAGTTGCATCTGCAGCAATAAGGACACCTGTAAAGGACATATACAGAAGCTTGATACATTATTTAAAAAGCGAGGCTATCCGCTGCATATTATACAGCAACAAATTGAGAAGTCTTTGCAATTGCCCAGTGAAGCACTTATTTGGAATACCAACAGCAGACGCAAATGTGGCAGAAACCTATTTGTGGTTGACTATCATCCATCAGCTCCCAACCACTAAAATATAATGCAAAAAACATTTTCCTTACTATCCACTTGTGAATAATTACAAAAGGTTTTTCCAAAACCACCAGTCATTGCTTACTTGCAGAGATCCCAATTTACAATCTCTTATTATGAGAGCTGAACTTAAGCAAGTTGTGACAAATGTAGGGGTTCATTACTAAAAGGTGCACCACGTATGACTACCTTTTACATTTTAATCAATAATTAGCTCTTTTAGGAGAAGGATCTATGGAATAAGCTTCTTACATGTCACTCAATATGCATTATTTATATGATTCAGTGCCAGCATCAAAGCCGTGAAAAACAATATGTAAGCCAAACAGCGAATGACCTTTGCACACGGTTCAGGAACCACTGTGGTGAATACATTTTAGTTTCCCACTGGACACAGGAGTTAGCTTACCCTTTGGCTTGCAGGCCTGTTGCCCCCATCACCTAGTGACCTTGTACCCACTTAGTATGCCTTGTTTTATTCGATTTATTTTATTATTTCTTTTAGAGTGTTACCATTGCTTGTATTTTATAAGAAATGTTTTGATTTTTATTATCAGTGCCATTCTGATAAGGCATCATTATCAGCATCACTATCAGTGTTACACGTAGATATTGTCATCATGTCCCTTTCCCACTTATATATGATAGGAACATCATGCACACTTGATAGGGATTGTTTATGCAATTGTTACAAGTCTGCCACATTGTAAGTAGTTTAGGAACATACCTCTGCCAGGGATCCGACATGATCTGTATGAATACACCTCACTCAGACAAGGTCATTGGAGGGGTTTCTTCCAGATGCCATCTATGCTGCACATCACCTTGCTGCAGAACTCAGCCTCTGCGTCACCACAGACCTCATTCCAAGGTAACAAGGGTTGGGCGGCGCTTCTCATGGTCATGGTACTGGCAGGTTAGGCTTATCACACTTAGCTCTCATTAGATTAGAGATTAGGCTTTCTTGGTTAGGAATTTTATATCTCATGTTTATTGTAAGATGGTGGGGGTTTCACCATTCTGCCTTTATTATTGTTCATTATCCTAATCATTACAGCACATGCATTTTATGTTAGTTTGCAGTCTTTTCAATAAATCTATTGAAAACTCTCCTGCATCTCCTTCATTGCCTATATGTGTATGACACTTGTTAATGAGAGAAAAGGGGTAACTTCCATTCTACCACAACTTCCCTCAGAGGTCTAATCAAGAGTCCATGCATAAGGCTGCCAGTAATCACCTTTACTGTTTGATTATTTTTTTAGGTACTTCTGAGGAGCCCGGAGGGTTGGGTCAATAGTTGCAACTTGTTGTAGGAGTGACTCAGTCATCTACAAACAGAAGTGCTGTCACCCCTGAACCAGCAGTCTTGCTAAAGAGTGAGAGTCTAACTACGACGTGGTGCCACCAACAATGGTGTTTTGGCACTAATTTACAGATATCCTGAGCATCTCTGTCTCACACACAGCCGGTACCCTAAGTACCATTATACGGAGACATCCGTGGTGTTAGTGGTAATCCTTCTCAGCTGAATAGGGAGCACTTAATTAGGCATAGGTTTTTCAAGCATGAAACTTTAAAATGATTTTTTCCCCATTTAGTGTTCCTTCTCTGTACCTATTATTCAACATGGCTAACACCATAAATATTCCAGACAATGTTAGACATGCATTAATACAACATCTATTAGCTCATGGTTTAACAGATGAGGGCGGGGATGTCACATTTATAGTGGAAGCTCACGAGGCTTACCAAACAGAAACATTCTATTCATGGGTCACCTTTCCTGAAGAAGACAATGCAACACATTCATTTTACACATATCAAATAGTGAAGTACCGCAATGGTATCAGGCTTACCGGTATTTAGAGACACTTCTTTCTTTTTAAGAACATCAAAATTGGGTCAATGGCACCCTACTACATATAATACAACCCATGAGATTAGGTCCCTTAAATAATGACGGGCCAACATGGCCCCTGTTTGCCACAAATACACTGCATCACGGCATACAGGCAATTCAAATAGTTGACGTACGTGCACTATATTATGAGCTAGTAGCACTTTACAGATCATTGAAACAATTTGCGGTGCATTCCTTGAATATATCCCCAGCACGGACTGCATCTTAGGAGTCTTCATTGAAGTCATTAACATAACATAATGGAGAATTCCTTGTGTTTATGAATATCAATGAAGATCCTACACTACCATGCTAAAAAGTTTCTTGTTGGTCTTCACGTCATCCAATAGGGTATGGTACCAGAATATCATTCAGAATATGGTCTGACAGAAAAAGCATGTACTCACTATTGTTTACAAAAATATAACCCCCGTTGGATTTAATAATAGAAAGAATAGAAATCTACTCTCAATGGGACCATGTAGCCGATATTAAGGACACAATATTTATGTCACCAATATTTCTTTATACCATACTGTGACACCTAACCACACAATAGATTGTTAAGCTTGTTGTTTCAATTCCCTCGAATATTCTTTCTGTTTCATTTAGTAATAATAAGCTGTGAAAAAGTCCAGGATTTCGCTAGTAAACTGCAGAAGAGGGAGGGATGCTGCAGAGGGATCAGTTTACTGTGAAGGTCACTGTGAAGAGTGGCATCATGACATTTTCAATTCTTACCTTGATGAAAAACTTTTCTTGCTTGAAAAATGGGATAAACCACGATAGAATCTCATTGAATAGTGAATATTTTTGTGCATTCCTGCAAGTGTACTACCATTCATGAAGTGTTTTATCAAACAAATTGCAAGTATTGAGAATTTATTTTTGTTTCTTCTATATAAATGCAGATACTTATTTCAGCTTGTTTGCCAATTATAGTAGAAAATCAGTTCACTTTAACAGAACCACAGTGCTTAAAGATCACACTCTTCTTCATTCAAAATGGCTTCTCTGCAAGTCCTGACACTCATTTTTACAGGCTAACTTCTATCCTTTACGGAATTATATTATGATTAACGCTAGAGCCATTTAAAGGCAAGTCAATGCAATGCAATAATGGAAACCATAAGTTGCTGTGCCCTACTGTAGCTCAGGCAGGTAGAGAAATCTTTCATAAAAATCATGATTTCCTCAAATTTATGTATAATGTTGAAAGAAGAAACATGACAGAGATCACTGGAATTTGCAAACTGACTGGGCATTTTGACTGAATGCTTAAAATTGGTCTCCACTGCAAGTAAAATACTTTTCTTGTATTTCTCGTGAACAGATCTCTGTGGAACTCAGTGTATTTGAACCATTCTGGAATCAAAGCTTCTGAAAAATATTGGCTTTATAGTGTGTCTTATGATGCTTGACTGTGAATCTATCTTTCTATCTACCTCTATATGTATTTATATATATATATATATATATATATATATATATAAATATATATATATGTATATATATATATATATATATATATATATATATATATATATATGTGCACACACATGAAACAGGCTTATGTGAAGTAAAATATTTTAAAGGTAGGTATTAAACCTTATATATATATTTATATATATACATATATCTACATATAAAAAACAAAGGTTACAGGGACTTTATAGTTAGAAAACAGAATTAAAAAAAAAACATAGAAATTCACTTAAAAAAACAAAGGTTACAGGGATGTTATAGTTAGGCTCACATTTTAAATGTACCAAACCATGGAAATTAATTGGTTATAGTTATAGTTATCTCTAGTAACTATAACTCGTGCCCTAAGGTAACTATAACTTATGCCCCCATCATGCAAGTTTTCTGATCAAAAAAATTACTGCAAGTATAACATTGATATTATCAATGATATTATCAAAGATGTCATGGGTGATATATTATGTGGGGTAATTAGCAGTGCATGGTAAGGGCACAAGTTATAGTTACCTTAGGGCACACGAGTTATAGTTACTTGAGGTAACTCTAACTATAATCGATGGCCCTCTCTCCCAAGGCCCATCCCCCGCAATAGTTTTAAATTTGAGCCCCAGGGAAATGACGGTCCCCGGGGCTGCCGGGGGGGGCTTGGTGGCCCCTGCATTACTTTTCATTAGGGCCTCAGGAGGTGGCAGTCCCAGGGGTTGTGGGGGGGGCGGGTAGCCCCTCCGCAATAGTTTTCATTAGTGCCCTGGGGAGGTGGCGGATCCCCGGGACTGCAGGTGGGCAGCCCCCCTGCAATACTTTTGATTAGTGCCTGGGAGGTGGGTTGGGCCAGGTGGCTCCCTCGCATTAATATGGCAATGCCCCTGGGATTTGGCCCACCTGGGGACTTCAGCATTATGAAGCACAGGAGGTCAGGCTTGTTTTGTGTTGTAATTTTCGGCAGATCCGTGAGTACGCCAAGACTTCCACCAAAAAAGCTTTTTAAAAAAAATACTTTTTTAACCTGGGGGGTCATTTGAGATGTCATCATTGATGTCATCAGTGATGTCACTGACTATGTCATGAGTGATGTAATATGTGGGGTCATAAGTACTGCATTGTTCAAGTTATAGTTAGATCAGATAACTATAACTGCTGAATCTCACTGGTTTTGTTTGATTGAAATGTGAGCCTGTCTATAATGCCCCTGTAGCCTTTGTTTTTTTAGTGTATTTCAAAGGTTTTTTTGATCCTATTTCCTTACTATAATGTCCCTGTAACCTTTGTTTTTTTCAGTGAATTTCTAAGATTTTAACGTCCCTGTAACCTATGTTTTTTCTGAGAATTTCTAAGGTTTTTTCAATTCTATCTCCTAACTACAATGTCCCTGTAACGTTTGTTTTTTTCCAGTGAATTTCTAAAGTTTTTAAAATTTTGTTTTATAACTATAATGTCTCAGTAACCTTTGTGTTTTTCAGTCAAAATCTAAGGTTTTTTAAATTCTGTTTCCTAACAATAAAGTCCCTGTTAGCTTTGCTTCTTTCAGTGAATTTCTATGGTTTTTTTAAATTCTATTTCCTAACTATAAAGTCCATCTAACCTTTGTTTTCCAGTGAGTTGTTGAGTTGCATTCAAAACAGATGTTCTGAAAAGTACGCTTGGCAAAAAATCCCAGACTTCAGAATACATTCAGTATGATTTTTTTTTCTAAATTTTTAATTGTGAATTTGTTGCAGATTCGTCGTGAATGTGTCGCAGAATATTGCTGCACATTGTTTCAGTTTTATGGAAAAGTCACAAAGACTGTATATTTTTCAAAAAGTGTAAAATACATATATACACATATTGTAATGAATGTTTGACAGTAGCTGTTTACTAATATAGTGTTAAAACATATTTTTGGAAAATGTTTAATGTAAAGCACTTTTAAAATGTTTTTCTTGCCTTCTTGATGACAATGGTAGTCACAATGACGCTGATAGTAGTCGCGAATATCATCTGCCCTGGAAATAAAGAGATATGGTTCGGGGAGACAGTTTTCATTAACCTTTAAATTAAATTCCCCCCTATTTCTCTATACTTAAAAAATCCAATTGGAATCTAGGTTATTCTTTGGAGCTGTCCTGTGCTACTAGTGCAGAACTTTGTTTAGGGTTTATTTTGTCATTTTTGTCAAAGGAAAATGGCAACAGGAGGCAGTGAGCTGCAGGAGTTGCCACAGCAGCCAGAAGAGCAGGAGGAACATGCTGAGGATTCTGATGATAAGGGCCCACCTGCTAAGAGGCAAAGTATTGCCTGGGATTTATTTTTACAGTCCCATCTGAAGAATCAATGATTGTTGCGAAGTTTATAAAATGCAGTTTGTGCAACAAGACCCTCTTAAGGGGAACAAACAAGAAATATTTCTGTAGTACAAGTAGTATGTTGTATCACTTGAAAACCTACCACAGGAATAACTTAAAGAGGACGAAAGATGGAGGGGGCTATCTACATCCAGGGCTGCACCACCTGTTCTGAGAGAAAGAGTGACATCTGAAGTGGAGAGATGTCACCCACAAATTGAAACTGAGTTAAGACATGTTGGAACATATTGCCTTGATTGTAGCACTACGCTCACAGCTGTTGAGCAGTCTTTTTATGACATTGTTGAAGCTGCAAGGCAACGTACTTGTTAATTTTTTTATTTATCCTTGTTTTTGCACTGTATTTGTGTTTCTAGTCAGATTTTTTCCCCTCCTCATTGCCATTTTCTTTAATAAAAATACAAAACAAATCAATATGTTAGAAAATTAAAAAAAAATACAAAGCACAGTTCAAGAAAAAAAACACCTATATGGTTAAAAAAAGAAAACTCTATGTATGTGTATATTCAAACAGAAGTTGTTGTTTAAGTGTGTGAGTGAGGGTATTAGTGGCTGAATGGGTGACTGATTGGTTGTGTAAGTGTCCATTTAAGTGAGTGACTGTCTTTATAAGTGAGTGCATTGATGAGCGCCTGTATTAGTGTCCAAGTGAGTGTATGAGTTAGTGAGAGGGTGCATGAGTGGTTGTTTGGTTGACTTAGTGAATGTCTGATTGCCTGTATGGGAGAGTGAGTGGGTGTGTGAATGGCTGTTTGAGTGAGTCAGTGACTGTGTAAGTGCTTGTATGAGTGTGTAAGAGGTACATGAGTGGCTGTTTGTTGAGTGAGCGGCTCTGTGAGTGGCTGTATGAGAGTGTGAGTGCTAGTGTGAGTGGCTGTATAGGTGAGTGAGTGCTAGTGTGAGTCCCAATATGGGTGAGTTAGTGAGTTTGTAAGGGGTTGTATGGGTGACTGAGAGGTTGTATGAGAATGGTATGGGTGAGTGAGTAGATGTGTGAATCGTAGTGACTGTTCGAATGTTTGTTTCAGTGAGTGAGAGGTGCATGAGTAGCTGCTTGGTTGAGTTAGTGGCTGTGTGAGTGACTGTATGGATGAGTGAATTGGTGTGTGAGTGCCTATATGAGAGAGTGAGTGTGTGTCTGACTGGCTCTATGGGTATGGGAGCTCTAGTGTGAGTGGCTCTATAGGTGAGTCACAGCTAGTATGAGTAACTGCATGGTTGAGTGAGTAGGTGTGTGAATGGCTATATGAGTGAGTGATTGATTGTATGAGTAAGTAAGAGGGTGCATGAGTGGATGTATGGGTGAGTTGGTGGCTGTGTGAATGGCTGTTTGGTTGAGTTAGTGGCTGTGCGAGTGGCTGCATAGGGGAGTGAGTGCTGGTGTGAGTAGTTGTATGGGTGAGTGAGTGCTAGTGTGAGTCGCTGTATGGGTGAGTGAGTGCTAGTGTGAGGGGCTGTATGGTTGAGTTAGTGGCTGTGTAAGTAGCTGTAAGGGTGAGTGAGTGTGTGTGTGTGTGTGAGTAGCTGTGTGAGTGGTTGAAAATGTGTGTTAGCGGCTCTATGGGTGAGTGAGTGTGTGTATGAGGGGCTGTATGGGTGGATGAGTATCGGTATGGGAGAGTAAGTGCATGTCTGACTGGCTCTATGGGAGAGTGAGTGCTAGTGTGAGTAACTGCATGGGTGAGTGAGTGGGTGTGTGAGTGGCTGTATGGGTGAGTGAGTGCTGGTGTGAGTTGCTGTATGGGTGAGTTAGTGACTGTAAGGGATTGTGTGGGAGACTGAGAGGTTGTGTGAGAACTGCATGGGAGAGTGAGTGGGTGCGTGAATGGCTATATGAGTGAGTGACTGTATGAGAGCTTGTGTGAGTGAGAGACAGGGTGCATGAGTGACTGTAGTTAGTGGCTGTGGAAGTGGTTGTATAGGTTAATCTGAGGGTATGTCAGTAAATGAGCATATATGTGATTGTGTGGGTGTCTGACAGGCTGTATCAGTGACTGAGATGGTGTGTGAGAACATTATAAGTGACTGAACAAATGCATCAGTGATTCTTTTAGTGAATGAGTAGGGGCATAAACTACTGTATGAGTGAAACAGTTGGTATGTGAGTGACAATCCCTGAGTGACTATTTCTGTGAGAGGCTGCATGGATAAGTGATTGATTGTGTTAGTGGCTGCATAAAAAATAGCTGAAATGATTGATTAAGTTGTTGTGTGACCAGCTGAAAATCGGTTGTATTACACTGAAAGTTTAAGTAGGAAATAGGCAAAAAAAGGTAATGGAAGGCTATGGCAAAAACAGTTTATATGTAAAAACACTCTCCATGGTATTGCAGAGCAATATGTCTGTGCTTTAAGAACTGTTTTGAGACATCTAATGCTGTTCAACTGCAGCAGCTTTTGGAAAAAAAGAAGATGAAGATATATTAGTATTTATGCTTCAAAGTTACACAAATATAACAATAGTCATTGCTTATACTGTAAGACTGAATTACAATGTACTAAAAATATAATTTTCACGTTTTTACTGTTCTCAGCTTTTATACTTTTTCACTGTAAACAATAGTTTATATACAGCACCATCATCAAACAATGAGGAAAAAACAAACAATGGTTTGTAAAAAAAAAAGAAAAAAAAAAGCTGCATAGTAGATCACCACAAATAAGTGATACTATGCATTGCACTCACTACAGTTCATTAATTTGTGGCTTTTCGCCAGTCAATACTTATAGAGCACAGCTTATCACCCATGGGTCTCAAGGCACTGTTGTGGGCGTGTTGATCACTCTAAGAGCCAGGTCTTGAGATCCTTCCTGAATTGCTTTAGTGATGCAACCTGTCTGAGGTTGAGTGGGAGAGTATCTCATGTCCAGGCTGTGAGGTAAGAGAAGGATCTGCCTCCAGCTGTGCTTTTCCTGATTCTGGGGATGGCAATGAGAGTGAGGTGGGAGGATCAGAGTTGCCTGGCAGGGGTGTAGAAGGCCAGGCAGTGATTGAGGTAGTCTGTTCCAATGTTGTGAAGTGTCTTATAGTTGTGAGTCAGTAGCATGAAGGTGATGCGTTTGTCGACCAGGAGCCAGTGGAGGCCTCTACTGTAATAGGAGTTGTGGCTATGGCGGGGGATGTCCAGGATGAGACTGGCTGCTGCATTCTGGTTACTCTGTAGCCTTGCTCGTGGCTTCTTTATGATGCTGGCGTAGAGTGTGTTGCTGTAGTCAAATTTGCTGCTGACCAGAGAGTGGGTGGCCGTCATTCTAGTCTCAGTGGGATCCACTTGAAGATCTTCTGAAGGCGACGCCTGGTGTGGAAGCAGGTTGATGAGACGGCGTTGACTTGACAGGTCAAGGATGGCGTCCAGGATGATGCCCAAGTTGTGTGCGTGGTCAGTGGGGGCGATTCCTAGGATGGCTGACCACCAGGATCATCCCAGGTGGAGGGAGAGGAGTCAAGTGCGAAGATCTCTGTCTTGTCCGAGTTGAGCCTGAGGCAGTTGGCTTCCATCCAGGCGGCGACTGTACTCATACTATTGTGGAAGTTTCTCTTGGCTGCTGATGGGTTGTAGGTCAGGGAGAGCATCAGTTGGGTATTGTCGGCATAAGAGACAATGTTCAGTCTGTGCTGTCTGACAATTTTGGTGAGCGCGACCATATAGATGTTTGAAGAAGGTTGTGCTTAGTGAGGATACCTGGGGTGCTCCGCAGCAGGTTTCTTTAGTGGAAGGCTGACGCTCTGGTTTCTTCCGGTCAGTAAGAAATAAATCCATTCCAATGCTTTGCCGTACATGCTGGCATCGTGGAGTCTGGTGTAAAGGGTGAAGCGGGAGACTGTTTCGAACGCAGCAGAGAGGTTGAGGGGGATGACGGTGGCTGTGTCACCTTGATATAGTATGGCATGAATGTCATCAGTGGCTGAGAGGAAGGCTGTCTTGGTGCTGTGGTTGCTCCAAAAACCAGTCTGTGAGGGGTCTAGGATGTGGTTTGACTCGAGGAACTCCGTCAGTTGCACGCTGATGGCCTTTTCTGTTATCTTGGCAAAAAGATGACAAAGAGACACACACACAGACAGGTATGGCCACTAGACCACCTGGGATGAGGTGCAGGTGGTTGCTAGTGGTTGATGGTGGGCCTCAAACTGAGAGTCAGGGTAGTTTCTCAGTCAGACCAGTGGGAGCAGCAACAGGTAGAGCTGCACAGAAGGAGGTGAGCAGACACTGTGCAGAAGGTCAGAGCAGTGGCCCTCTCACTGCGCTGCAGCTGTCATTAAGAAGGGGAGGGAGGTGGGAGGATCCAGTCAGCTTGGGAAAGTGATTTACAGGTAGGGGGAGGGGCCACAGGGGCAGCAGGGACGGCATTGGGGAAAAAGCACAAAAGAGTGAAAAAAGGAGAAGAAAATACAAGAAGAGAAAAAAGATGACAAAAAGGGAAAGATACACACACAGACAGGTACAAATGGCCACTAGACCACCAGGGATGAGGTGCAGGTGGGTTCCTGTGGGTTGAGAAGGGCCTCGAACTGAGAATCAGGCAGACTCTCACTTGGACCAGTGGCAGTAGCAGGAGCTGTGCAGAGGGGAGTGAGCAGCCGCTCACCAGAAGGTCAGAGGAGTCGCCCTCTCACTGGGCAATTAAGAAGGAGAGGGAGATGGGAGGGCCAGGTCAGCTGGGAGGTGGGAGGTGGGAGGGCAGGAAAGCACTTAGCATGGAGGGGGTGGGGGCCACAGAGGTAGTAGAAATAGTGCACAGGGGAAAAATTTAAAAGAGGGCAAAAAAGTAGAAAAAGAGACAAGGGAAAAAAGTTGACAAAAAGAGACACACACAGACAGGTACAGATGGCCACTAGGCCACCAGGGAAGAGGTGAAGGCGGGTGCCTACGGGTGGAGGTGAGCCTTGAACTGAGAGTCAGGCAGGCTTTAATTCAGACGAGTAGCAGCAGGAGCAACAGGTGGAGATGCACAGAGGGCAGTGAGCAGACGCTGATCAGAAGTGCAGTAGGTCAGAGGATTACAACATTAGAAATAAATGTAAAGCACTTTTGAATTTTAGAGCTCTTTTTGAAAACATCATCCCTGGTAGGCCAAATGATGTCTAAACTGCTGATGATCCATGTACATAGACATTTGGGTGGAGAAACAAAAAGGGACAATTGTTTATTTTTAAAGGCATTTCATGATTTCAACCTAAGGCTGCGGTAATTGGAATATGTCCATGCAGTTTGTGGCTTTAGTTAGAGAATATTGTATGCAGTTTTTATATTAACTTCTTTTTGACCATTAAAAAAAAAACCATTACCCTAAATAGGCCGAATAATGTCTAAAAAAAGAGATTAATGACGTAGAGCAGGGGTTCCGGACCTTTTGACTTTTCTGTACCCCCACATTATCACTATTGTATCCCTGGAACTTGCACTGAATCATTACTGGAATCCAGGTACCCCCGTCTGAGTCATGAGCGGGAGCTAGGGCCCAAGCATTGTTGATTATTTGAAATGCAAAACAATATACAAAAGAGACTGAAATGAGCATTTATCAAACACATACACAAATGATAACACATTTTATATAATTTCCAAACAAATATAAATAAAAATAAATGAAAAAAATAATAATAGGAAGGTTGGAGATTTTCTAAATTCAATTAAAGCCACACATCATCCATACTATAATCTGTGTAATACACCTGTACTACTACCACAAATAAATTTGAGGACACATATTGAATTTTTAGTCTCCAACAGTACTTTTTTAAATGTTCAGTTGTACATTTAGCCACTTTCTTGATGTACATTATTATTTATCTATTAATATTATTTAATTTTCTAAGCTATCGCACACACCCCAGGTCTCCTCTCTATGAAAGTTATCAATAGTAATCCCTGTCTCTTGTTCTGCTACATCTGCAGACATAAAGTCTTCATTTTCCTTACACTCCTCTTCAGGTCCAAAGAAAAGAAAATGTACATCATCACAAACCTTTTCTACCTCTGCCACTGTTACATGCAAAAGAGCTCTAATAATTTGTTCTAGATATAGTTCAGGAGTATTCACATGATAAAGTCTCCTAACTAAAGTTGTCATTTGTGAGTGGTGTATTGCTATCATTCTAAAATAATGGAAGGTGATTTGGCACACTTTATTTGATAGACATGCTAGTGAATGTTCCTGTAGATTTGTTTATGTCCTTACTTTGCATGGATCTAATCTTTGCAAAATTGAAATATTCTGTATAAGACTTTTGCATGGAAAGATACATATTGCTAAAATTCCACTTATATACAGGGGTCTGTCTACACCTTCCCTGTACCTCTTCAGCTATGACTTTCTCTACATTTCCTCTACATTTCTAGAAACCACTCATTTTCAATATGAGAACCATGAAAAACATCTTTTATCTCATAACATCACCCAGATTAATTAATTTCATGCATGTAGCTCTCTTCATTAGAAAAGGCTCAATACTAGAAGTATGTCTCCATTTGTAACTGAAAGTTAGTTCTATTGACTAAACTTTTCTTTTGACTTTTCTCCTCATACTCAACACTATTTTATTTAGTGTTTTCATTCCATTTACAACCAAAATAAATAGCTTCCTTTTCAGAGTAAAGGCCTTATCAACCACACCCTCAACACGTTTCTTCTGTGCGACAATTTATCTCCTTCTTTTATACTTTTAATGTGTCTCATTAGATTCTGAATCACTTTGCTACAAAACATTCTAACTCCTTGAACTAGTTCTGCCTTCTGGTTAAACTCTGTCCTTCATTGTAGGATTGTTTACTTCTTAAATCACATACTTTTACTCCTTTCTTAGTTGAACTTACACGTTGTTTTTTATTTACTTAATTTTGCTGCCTTTCGAGTTGACCACATACTATTTGAAGAAATGTCTTTGTTCTCTTATAAGCAGCTTTTTTCTCCTTTAGTACTTTTTCTGCATTTTGCCCCTTTTATTTCTCAGTTGTTAGGAAATTGTATAGTCTCTGTTTCTTTCTTGGCTCCCTTTTTGACGACATTGTAACTTTGTATAAATAAGAAGGTTATATCTGAAAAGTAACAAAAAAGGTAGATTTATGTTTTAATTATATAGTTTCACGTTAAATATTTTAACTAGTTAACGAGCAATGTAAACAGCTTTCAGAGTTATCTCTACTAAAACGGGGGTTTAGGACTGGACAAAGGGCCATTAGAGACCAACTTGAATAGGCAATGAAAGTGCACATACAGGCTCTGCAGTAGTAGGCCTCACCCATGATTAAAGCAATACTTGTCTGCATACATAAGATTATGTCACTGCTTCCCCATATTTCTCAGTGAATGCTGTGAGATATTATAGTAAGTGTGCTGGCATGTGACTCTCTGTTTTAGTACATCCATGGTTTTCTAAATGTGATGTAAGTGGCTGGACAAATACCTCAGTGCCCTGTGTTGGGCAATAGAGGTTTATGTGGATGTGTCTTGAACTGCCTTTGATACTGGTGCACACATAAGTAGCTTCTGTGTTTGTGCCTCAATGTACAAGCCCTTCTGTAGCTATTTCACTGGGTGTTATAGAGGCTCTATGATTTTGGAATATGTATGTCACTTGTTTTATGGATAGTATACTCTATGGAACACTTGATGTAGGGGCCTGCCAGTGCATGAGTTATTTATTCCTTCATGGGTGCTACACTTATGTAGTACTTGGCATAGGGGCCTGCAAGTGCACAAGTAACCTTTTCATCTAAAAAACAAACCTCTCTTCTTTAAAACACAAAGCACCATAGTTTATGACATACCAAGAGCATATTTCTGATATGACTAATGTCTCCTAAAACATGGGGTTCACAGCTAACAAATACCATGTAGATGCCATGAGAAGCTGCCTGTATGACACCGTAGACAGGGTCTACACTACTAGGGCTCACCCATATTTAAACACTGCATATTTAAGTATGGTTAGCAGTTTTGTACTACAAATGTAACACAATATTTGATCAAAGAACACATCTTATAATCTAAGCACATACAAACATGCCTAATAATTTACTAACACCTACCCTAAAGATTAACTAATACAGTACTCTCAACTTTAACAGGTTCATGCTTCATATACATGTGTTTTTCACTTACAATTGTGAGTCTTGTAATCCTCTTTTAAAATGGAATAAATTGGACTACAACTCCCTGTATTCAAAGAAAGATAATCTTTCTGAGCAGCACATCATGTACAAACATGTACACTTTTCACAGCCACTAAGACATTGTTAAGTATAAGTTTAACCTTTACCGTACAGTATTTTTTTCTAGTAACTAGACCATGTAGTAAAGCAGCACATGTACAATATGCAGTTCCATGGCAACAGTTTCCGAACCACTCTCTCACACACTGTCTGCACCTAAGAGAAGTTGCATCTTAGTCACCTATTATTAAATATATAAAAGCACTCACAATATTACTCATAGATCATCTCAGGTAGTTTCAATAAATTTCTATATATGTCATACTCTTTTAACAATCTCACAAAGACATATACATTTTTCAACATTTTTTTCTTCTTAGAATTAAATATGATTTACATACCTTAAGTTTGTTTTCGTGGTTGAAATATTTTTTTGCTCTTATTAGATAGATTCAATAATCTTAGCAATTGTGAAAACTAAGCATAAGAATGACACACCACTATTATGCAAAGCAACCATGAATGGCAACCTTTTCAACTTTGTACTGCCTGATACTGTGGGAGTCAACAAATAAAAACATACCTTTCATATTTTAGTGTTGTAAGTCAGGTTCTGAATGGTTAGTATGTGTTAACCCTTTCATCCACTTTTCTAAAGAAGCCCAATATGGTGGAATGTTTGCACATATTTGCGACTTAATCACAACTGTTGTGACGAATTTGCAAAAAACAGGTGTCCAAATACATATTTAGCTTGATATTTTTATGACTTCAGCATTACAGTGCAATTTACTAGCAATCACTTTCTAAGAAATTAAACCCTTATTAAACAATAATGAGTAAAAACATCTTTAATGTTTAAAAAGACAGAACTCTTTTTTAAACACCCTTCCACCAATATACTCTTAGCACAGTCTCCTTAGCAACCCACTATAACCAGTAGGTCACAAGTGTGCAGCACATTCTAAAAGGGGCTTACCAGTTACAAAATGAGCTGCAGCAGGTGTGGTTTACTGTACAGATTGAAAAGCAAATCCAAGCTTGTATTACAATTTGTTATTTTTACCAGAGCCAATCATAGATCAACTTACAAATCCTTTCACAACACTACTTAATTTTATTCACCAGCACATTCACAGCATCCAATCAAATATGTTTTTTAAACCTGAAGCACACCGCCCTTTGAACTGCCTTTCATTTTTAAAAGTACCTCATTCAGCCCCAGCCTTCTCCTGTCTGCTACTGCTGCTTCACTTCAAAATGATTAGAGTGTGTATTGTGGGCCACAGTCATGTCTTTTTATGCTAGGAAGGCTGCTAGAAAGAATAGCATTGACAGAGACTTGGGTTTGGCTTATGTGGACATAAATTGGATTGGTAAGAGAGCATTAAAGTGGCATCAATTGTTCCCTTTGGTTCAGAGCATAGTGGAGTTCCAACCCCCTGACTTAATGATTGTGCACAAATTATGTCACATTTCCCTCACACTGTCTTGGTGTACTCCAACATATGCCAAAGGCAGAAATGGACTGGTCAAATCAATTCTGTCTATGGATTGACAAAGCCAGGAAGCATGTTAGTAAAACTGTTTATGCATTTCTGAGAGACCATAACATGGGCTGTATCTACAACAACCTGCGCTTTGACATGGATGGTATCTATAGAAGTGACTGTGTGCACTTCACAGACGAAGGCGACAGGGTGCTTCTTTCCAACCTGAAACTATGCATCCTGTCTTACATGTAGCTGTCACATACTCACAATTAACACAAAGGCTCTTCTCAGGGCCACCCTATTGCCGAAAAATGTTTGTAATTTTTCTTCATGAAAATATATTTTTTCAATTATTTAAAATATTCTCAATGACACTGTGATCTCTGCAACATAGTCATGCCTGTGCAAAACAAAAGCACACATTCAATAGACACCAACCCACTCAAAATTCAGTGCAATATATCTAGGAAATTGTCTGCATCACATTATGAACATCACTTTCTAAATAACTCTATAAACACATCTATGGCTATCTGAGTGTGTCTATGACCTCGTATATAACAGTTATCGTGTGTCTGTGAGTGGGTGTGTCACTATATGAGTGATACTGAATAGGTGCATAAGTGTCTCAGTGACTATGTGAGTGGGTACATCAGTGTTTAAGTGGGCCTGTGAGTGGGTGCAATAGTCTCTGAGTGTTTCTGTGAGTGGGTGCAATAGTCTCTGAGTGTTTCTGTGAGTGGGTGCATGAGGTTCTGAGTAGGTCTGAGTGGGTAAATGAGGGTCTGAAGGGGTCTGTGAGTAGGTGCATAAGGGTCTGAGTGGATCTGTGAGTGAGTGCAATAGTCTCTGAGTGGGTCTGTGAGTGGGTGTGTGAGGCTGTGAGTGGGTCTGTGGGTGGGTACGTGAGGGTCTGAAGAGGTCTGTGAGTGGGTTAGTGAGGGTCAGAGTGGGTCTGTGAGTGGGTGCTTGAGGGCTTGAGTGGGTGAATGAGCATCTGAGTGGGTCAGTGAGTAGTTGTGTGAGGGTCTGAGTGGGTCTGTGAGTGGGTGAATGAGCCTCTGAGTGGGTCTGTGAATGGGTGTGTCAGTGTCTAAGTGGTTATGTGAGTGGGTGCATCAGTGATTGATTGGGACTGTGAGTGGCTGTGTAGGGGTCTGAGTAGGTCTGTGAGTGGGTGAATGAGGGTCTGAGTGGTTCTGTGAGTGGGAGCATGAGGATCTGAATGGGTATGAGAGTGGGTGCATGAGGGTCTGTGTGAGTCTGTGAGTTGGTGCATGGGGTCTGAGTGTGTCTGTGAGTGAGAGTATGAGTCTCTGAATGGGTCTGTGAGTGGGTGTGTCAATGTCTGAGTAGGTCTGTGAGTGGGTGCTTGAAATTCTGAGTGGGTCTGTGAGTGGATGCATGAGGATCTGAGTGGGTCTGTGAGTGGGTGCATGAGCATCTGAGTCGGTCTGTGAATGAGTAAATGAGGGTCTGAGTAAGTCTGTGAGTGGGTGTGTGAGAGTCTGAGTGGGTCTGTGAGTGGGTGCGTGAGGGTCTGACTGGGACTGTGAGTGGGTGCATGAGGGTTTCACAGGGTCTGTGAGTGGGTACATGAGGGTCAGATTGGGTCTATGAGTGGGTGTATGAGGATCTGAGTGAGTCTGTGAGTGGGTGTGTGAGTCTCTAAGTGGGTCTGTGAGTGGGTGCATCAGTGTCTCAGTGGCTATGTGAATGAGTGCATCAGTGTTTGAGTGGGTCTGTGAGTGGGTGCGTGAGGGTGTGAGTTGTTCTGTGAGTCAGTGTGCGAAAGTCTCAGTGGGACTGTGAGTGTGTATGTGAGGGACTGAGTGAGTCTGTGAGTGGGGGCATGAGTCTCTGAGTGGGTCTGTGAGTTGGTGCAGAAGTGCCTCAGTGGCTATATGAGTGGGTGTGTGTCAGTGTTTAAGTGGGTCTGTGAGTGTGTGCATAATGTTCTGAGCGGGGCTGTGAGTGGGTGGGTGCATGAGGGTCTGAGTCAGTGTCTGAGTGGATGCAGAAGGGTCTGAGTGGGTCTGTGAATGAGTGCATGAGTCTCTGAATGGATCTGTGAGAAGCTGCATCAGTGTCTCAGTGGCTATGTGAGTGGGTACATCAGTGTTTAAGTGGTTATGTGAGTGCATGCATGACAGTCAGAGTTGTTCTGTGAGTGGGTGCAATAGTCTCTGAGTGGGTCTGTGAGTGGGTCCATGAGGGTCTGAAGGGTCTGTGTGTAGGCAAGTGAGGATCTGAAGGGGTCTCACTGGGTCTGTGAGTGGGTGCTTGAGTGGCTGTGTGAGTCGGTTCATGAGTCTCTGAGTGGGTCAGTGAGTGGATGTGTCTATGTGGTTATGTAAGTGGGTGCATCAGTATTTGAGTGGGTCTGTGAGTGGGTGCGTAAGGGTCTGAGTGGGTCTGTGAGTGGGTGAATGAGGGTCTGAGTGGTTCTGTGAATGGGTGCATAAAGATCTGAGTGGGTCTGTGAGTGGGTGCATAAGGGTCTGAGTGGGTCTGTGAGTGGATGCATGAAGGTCTGAGTGGGTCTGTGAGTGAGTCTATGAGTCTCTGAATGGGTCTGTGAGTAGATGTCAGTGTCTCAGTGGCTATGTGAGTGGGTGCATCAGTTTTTGAGTGGGTCTGTGAATGAGGGTGTGGGGGTCTGAGTGGATCTGTGAGTGGGTGCATGAGGGTCTGAGTAGGTCTGTGAGTGGGTGCATGAGGGTCTGAGAGGGTCTGTGAGTGAGTGTATGAGGGTCTGCGTGGGTCTGTGAGTGAGCACATGAGAAACTGAGGGGGTCTGTGAGTGGGTGCGTGAGAGTCTGAGTGGGTGTATGAGTGGGTGTGTGAGGGTCTGAGTGGGTCTGTGAGTGGGTGCATGAGGGTTTGACTGGGTCTGTGAGTGGGTGTGTGTGGGTCTGAGTGGGTCTGTAGGTGGGCATGGGAGGATATCAGTGAGTCTGTGAGTGGGTGCGTGAGTCTCTAAGTGGGCCTGTGAGTGGGTGTGTCAGTGTCTCATTGGCTATGTGAATGGGTGCATCAGTGTTTGAGTGGGTCTGTGAGTGGATGCGTGAGGATCTGAGTGTGTCTGTGAGTCAGTGCGTTTGAGTCTCAGTGGGTCTGTGAGTGGGTGCATTGGTGCCTTAGTGGCTCTATGAGTGGGTGTGTCAATGTTTGAGTGGGTCTGTGAGTGGGTGAACAGGGCCTGAGTGGTTCTATGACTGGGTGCATGGAGGTCTGAGTGGTTCTGTGAGTGCATGTATGAGGTTCTGAGGAGGTCTGTGAGTGGGTGCATATGGGTCTAAGTGGGTCTGTGAGTGAGCGCATGAGTCTCTGAATGGGTCTCTGAGTGGGTGTGTCATTGTCACAATGGCTATGTGAGTGGGCGTGTCAGTATTTGAGTGGGTCTGTGAGTGGTTGCATGATTGTCTGAGTGGGTCTGTGAGTGGGTGCATGAGGGTCGGATTGGGCCTATGAGTGGGTGCATGAAGGTCTGAGTGAGTGTGCGACTGGGTGCATGAGGGTCTGACTTGGTCTATGAATGGGTGGGTGAGGGTCTGACTGGGTTTGTGAGTGGATGTATGAGGGTCTAAGTGAGTCTGTGAGTGGGTGCCTGAGTCTCTGAGTGGGTCTGTGATTGGATATATCAGTGTCTCAGTGGCTATGTGAGTGGGTCCATCATTGTTTGAGTGGGTCTCTGAGTGGGTGCATGAGGGTCTGAGTGAGTGTGAGTGGGTGCATTAGGGTCTGTGTGGGTCTGTGAGTGGGTGCATGAGTCTTTAAGTGGGTCTGTGAATGGGTGCATGAGGGTCTGAGTGTTTGCATGAGGGTCTGAGTGTTTCTGTGAGTGAGTGCATGAGAGTCTGACTGGGTTCATGAAAGGGTGTGTGAGGATCTGATTGAATCTGTGAGTGGGTGTATGAGTCTTTGAGTGGGTCTGTGAGTGGGTACTTGAGTGTCTGAGTGGGTCTGTGAGGGGGGTTGTGAGTGTCTTAGTGGATCTGTGAGTGGGTGCATGAGTGAGTGGGCGCATGAATGTTTGAGTGGGTCTGTGAGTGGGTGCAGGAGTGTCTGAGTGATTTTATGGGTGAATGATTTAGGGCCTGATTTAGATGTTGGCAGTAACTGTCCCGTAGTTGCTTTTTCATCGGATTTCCAGCCCTCTAGCTTGGCGGTCCGCTCACCCTATTTAGAGGTTGTTAGGACCGTTATCGAAAGGCAGCCACAGTCCCACCAACTCCTCCAGGCTTGGAATCCCACGTTAGTGGAGTAATGGTAAACAATGGCTGACGGCGGGACTGCAGCCTCTATTCCTGCCAAGCAGATCCCGATCAGCCTTCCTGCCAGGCTGTCTGTAGCTGGAATACTTCCAACCCAAGGCTGGCATATTGGGGACAAAAGGTGGTGAAAACCCTCCTACTCCCCCATTTTCTTTTATCTTTTCCACAGGAACAAAACTGGAGAACCCCTGCCAATGCTGCTGACATTTGAGCACGAAGGACACAGACCCCGTTATTGCTGAACAAGAAGGTGACCAGTTCATGGGACATGTGCACGAAGGGGTGACGTCTTACCATTGAACACCACCTGACACATCAACATGCATGTACATATGTTTTTTTTTCCTTTGGGGTTGGAATATGTGCTGACATAGGTTGTTGCATACATTGTATGCAACACACCTATATCAACACATATATCCAATGCGACACTCCTCCTCCATCACTAAACTACTAAATACTGTCACACACCAACAGTACAGCATGAACATCTAAATCAGTGCCAGAGTCCAATTGGCCAGCAATGGGAAACCCGCACCATGGCGGTTTGTTTCCCAACTGATAACATCTAAATATTGCGGGTGGTAGACTGCCGATGTGACGGTCTTTTCGGGCTTGCCACTGACGCGACTTGACGGCAATGCCACCAACATCTGAATCAGGCCCTTAGTGTATGAAGAAATCTGTGAATGCTTTTTCACCAATATTCATCGAATTCACCACAACATTACATGGAGGGGCTGCACTGAGCGTTGCCACATATTCTTGAATATCGCACTGCATGAAAAATTTTTTTTTAAAGGGCATGTTTTCACCCTCAAAGACCCCTATATCATAGCTCTGGGCTCTGAGTACCTCCACCTTGAGCCCTTATTCCACTTTTCATTTTATTTATGAGCCTCAGTACTGTGTCCCGTTACCTAAAATCACAGCCACAACTTTCGAGTCAAGTTGAGGCCAGCCAATCAGAGCATTCCTGTAGGCTTGCACATTCACGAATACTCTGCGATCACTGTGAAAACATTGCAACGGATCGCCGTCCCTACATATACAGATGTATTTCACCTTCAATATCTCAAAAACTACTGAGTGGATTCACACCAAATAACAGAAAATGTAATCTGCATGCCGAAACCTACCTTTTTGAAAAATTTGATGTAATTTGGTCCAGCTGTTCAGGATGTAGTTGCATTCAAAACTCCTATGGGAATTAACATGGGAAACACATGTATTTTGACCTCCCGTTTTTCTCAGCCCCAGCTTGTTTGGTAACACCGATACTTCCCACGCACAACAGGATTCACCGGCACAATTTGTTTGGAAAATTTTGTGAAGATTCATCAGTGGTTCCAAAGATATAGGCAAGTAAAAAAATGCTTTTTCTATGAAAACATGGCTCTAACTATAACAACCTACTGACCGCCAGTAGGCAATATGTGTGTGTATATAAATATATATATATATATATATATATATATATATATATATATATATATATATGTGTGTGTATATACACACACATATACAAAAAAAAAATATATATATATATATATATATATATATATATATATATATATATATATATAGTGTGTGTAAATAGATATAGGTATTGATATAGCATTTGATTAACAGTACATTCATGATTACATGATTATATGTGTGACTATTAGATTTTTTATTCTGGGTATACATAAGCATAACACAAACAAAAGTATGTTTTCACAGGGGGTCTCTGCTTTAGCAGGTTTAACTCTGGAGATGTGTCCAAAGGGTATATTTCCAATTTTTGTGGCAATAACAATCTAACCATTTAGTTCAACACTAAGGGGCACATTTAGCATTGTTTCAAGGTGACTTGCTGCACTGCGCTACGTGAAAGGTCAGGAATGTGCCATATTTAACATGATACTGTGCATTCCTGTCCTTTACTTGTACAGGTACAAAATGTGTTGCCTTTCACTGTGGTGCAAAGGTGCCTGTGTTGCAGGCAGGACTGTGTTTGTGAAGGAAGGGGCACCTTTCTGTGCAAAACAATCCTTAGAGGCATTTTCCTCTTGCTAAGTACACTGCACCTAGAAAGAAAAAACAAGAAGAAGGCATAGCATTTTAACACATTCCGAGGTTTACCAATGTTAGTAACTTTGGGAATGTGGCAGAAACTATGGGTTGATGAGTGGGAACACCCACGCTCCACCCATGGAATGCCTCACCAGGGCAGAGTAACGCTAGGCAGCAATTTGCACCACCTATCATCACTCCAGATTCATCAAGCCACTCAGGGCCATGCAAAGTGGCCTTGCATGGCTTGCTAAATCTGACTTAGGTTTTGGGTCACCCTTGTGAAGCCTTGCATGGCACAAAGGCAATACAGTAACATGTTAAATATGCCCCCAAACCTTGAGACCCTAAAGGAGCCTACAAGTCTGACAAATATTTTAAATGAGACCCTGACATAGAAAGGGATTAAGTGGAGAGCCATAAAATATCACCTTGATATTGTGAAGAAGGAGCATGCAGTGCAGCTCACCATAATAGTTGTAGTCTGCATTGGCTTTCACTCATGACTGTCTGTCTTCCTGATGCACTGAATCTAATGCAAAAAGTGGGGTACTGAAGGTATTTTGGAGTCATTGAGATAGGAAGCGTGCAGAGATGAAGGTCATAGATGAATAAAGGGAGGATGTTCTAAAGAGCTGTGTATGGAGTTCTAGTAAGCAAATCCAGCCAGAGCTTCCTGTCTGAACTGTTCAGGCAGATGGATGGTTCTTTGGAAAGCATGTAAGACACTGCTCACTTTTCCTGGTTAACCATATCCATATGTTTATCTCCTTGAAGGTATGACTGAATGATACCCATCTATCTAATCGGTTCTGCCGAAAAATGAGCAATGGACTGAAACCCCCTCAGAATGAAAATATCTAGAAGGCATGGAGATGGAAGATGTGATCAAGGAAAATATGAGACAACTCAACTTTAGAGGATATTTCTTTTTCAGAATGAAATGTCTTAGTTTGGAAAAAAAAAGGTCAGGATAGCGGTATATCCTGTGAGTTTGGCAATCCTACATTTGAGTCTCTCGAAATGGTTGACCAAGTTTACTGGGGTAATGGGCTGTGGTTGCAGCAATGCAGGGGGTCTGGTATGAAAATCGTTGACTTCAGCAAAAACAATACATCAACTTACATAATCCTTGACAGTGTCACTCCACCTTAGCCACTAATATTGATGACTGGTTAGTTCTAAGTTTTGTTGTCCTGAATGAACTGCTACTGGCAAATCATAACACCACCACATAATTTGATTTTGTAATTTTTCACACAAGAAGTACAAGGCTTCACATGGATATAGTAAAGTCAATTTCAATTTCCTTCAAGCCCCCTGGACTGTTGTGGAACATCCACTTATTGCGGGGATTTTGTATCCTTCCCAATCATCCTTTGATAATGCAGTTTACTTAGAGGTGGAGACGCTTTCTCTGCTTCTCCTGACTGAGTATACAAGGCATCTGTTTTACCATTTCAATGGCTGGGACGATGTGTACAATCGTAGTGGAATTGAGAAAATAAGAGTGGCCGCTGAGCATGGTGAGCATTAGCACATTACATCACTGTCAAACACAACAGATTTTTATGATGAGTCCATGCACTGACTGCATGGACTGCTACTTCTAAATCAACCTGCTAGGGTGAAAAAGGCATCCTTAATTATCTATAGTTCATAGTAATATAATGTGCAGTTTTACTCTGTACCAGAGAGAACCCAGGAATAATACACTATAGGGTGTAGACATGGTTTCTTTTATTTTTCTGGGGTAAACAATCCCTGTTGCAAATGGAAAACCATCAATTTCTGTGGGAAGATAAGCTGAATATCAGGTTGTTGAAGAATGTGGCCCATGGTGAAAGCTTTCTTTAATGCAGAAAAGGCAAGATTTTGTTCATCATTCCAGTGAAACAGCTTTGTCAAGTCTGAAATTGGTCTATTGATGATGGAGAAATCCTGAATAAAGAGTTGATAGAAAATGACAAAGGCTACAACTAATATGATGATACATCTTCAGCATGGCTTGTACTTTAGAATGGTCAATTCCAAGACCTTTCAGAAATATTTACAAACTACAAAACAAAATTGTAAACACTATAATGAGATATTTCTCCAATTTAGGCTACAGGAAATGTCTTCGTAAATGGGTGAGTAACCCCTTGGCGTCCTCCAGATATTGAATGTTTTCTGAATAGATGAGTATATTGTTTAAATACACCACTGTGAATATATACAACACATCCCTAAAAATGTCATTCACAAAATGTTGAAAAAAAGCACATAGGATAAAAAGATATTCATAGCTCTTATACCATGCATTGAACGTATCTTCCATTCATATCCATCGCTGATTCTGATGAGATTGTAAGCTTCTCATTACACAAGATTTGAGAAAAAACAATCACATGTTACTTGAACCAATAACACAGAACTGAAAGGGCTGTACCTGCCATTCACTCCAGGTAGGAAAAAAGATGGGGGCCCCAACAGGCAACAAGTAATGTTGAAAACAGATTTATTTTAATTATTGTTTAGGCACTTTGACTTTCTTAATTGTCAATGGATGAATCCCTTCATGAGGAATCTTTGCTCCAGTGATGGGTTGCATCACACAGGCATATTCTCACTGAAGAGGCATAGTGTCTGCTCATTTTTTTACTGAAGATACTGAAAATGTTTATATATCCTGCTGGAACCAGACCCCTCTTGGTCTCAGTTTTTTACCTTTCTGATAATCCGTTGTTTGGGTTAAACATATTTAAATTCCAGAGTTTGTGAGCTTCTAATTGTTCGATAGCATGTTTAAAACAGCAGAGTGTGGAAAATGAAATACACAGAGTCTGTCATTCTATCACAGAATTGTGAGCCTCAGCCATGTGGTTCCCAGTATACTTTTGGAGACATTCAGGGGAGTTTGGAAAGTCTGTGATATAGAATGTTTCCACATTCCCAAAAAAAGGTACTAATTATCAGAGGTCTGGTTTCTTCTTGTACTGCTCCAGAAGTGACTGGTGGGCCTTTTAGGCCCCTGGGTTCAGCTTTTGTTATATAGGGCATAGTGTATTGCTTCTTGGGGACATGAGTTGTAAACTAGGCAGATTCATCAGAAACAACTAAAGCATGGAGAGTATTGGGACCTGCTGGAGTAGTAATAACCACTTGTAGGAAAAAGAATGGTGGGAATCTTTCTTAGATCTCGCACCTGCTTTGGCTCATCACTCATTTATTTCTCTTCAAACCCGTCTGCACTGAGAGCATAACAAATACCTAGATAAAACTATCTCTTCTCATTCTTCTCTGTTGCTGTGCCTCAAAAGTGAGAAGCCCCATGGGCCATCGTTAAAGCCTCTCTCTTCTCAAATATTGTCTTGAATTGTATGATGAATTATTCTTAGTTAGAAAGTCAAGGACTTTTGTTAAAAACCAAAGGAGTAGCTCAGGCTATACTTTCATTTGGGAGGGTGGACAAAAGGAAAGTTACTTAAACATTTAATTGGAAAATACTTGTGCTTTGACAAAAACCTTAACATTGAGTCAAGGATGAAAATGCAAAGGAGTTCCTGAATATCTTTCATGTGGGATTAGCAGAGATGTGTTGGATCCAAGAACAATTGTTATCAATGAAAATACTGCTAGATTATTCTGCCACCATTGCTGCTGGTAATGAGAGTGGAATAAGTTACTTACAGCTTTTGAGTATTAGTAGAAAATTTGTGATTTGAATAAAGCACTTCAACAAAACTTTTCTGTTGTCACTGCCGAATACAAGGTCAACAATAATCCTAGCAATGGCTTGAGCCATTTCCTGCAGTGGTCTCTCAGCAAGATCCCTAAGTTTTTGACCCCGGAAAACTGAACACCCTTGGATAAAGACACAGTCCTGCCAAGAGTCCTGGTTGTCCCCAAATCGCTCTACCGCCACGGCACTTCTGTAAACCAAAAGATCCCAGAATACATTGTGTATAGTCCATCAGAAAGGGGACAATTTTACAGTTGTATTAGGTAGAGTCACATGCAAATGTGGGAAAACATCTACGTGCTGTCCCATTAAAAATTACAATTTCCTCTACCTGTGACATTGTGTGTACATTTAAAGGAACCACCATCATGGTGATTCCTTTCAATGTACCAAAAGCATGGCGTACAGCAGCTGTCAGTTATGAGATTCTCACACCAAACTTTTGACATTTTTTGTTTTTCAAAAACCAACTCCCAAAGTGTGAGTTTGTTTTTGAAAAACAAAAAAAATGAATGACCCCAAAACCTTGGGAATTTTCTTACAGGTTGTGGAGTTCATCGTTTTTTATTTTTCTGTCCCTCAGCACCAGGTTTTTCCTGACAGACAGGAAAAAGGTGGCATTTCAATGTGCACCCTAAATAGAGGAAGATTTAATTTACTTCCTCCGACATCCATTTTATTATGCAAGGCCACTAAGGAACAGTCATAGCTCATGGGTATTAAAGGGGGCGAGACGGTGTGATGGGGGGTTAAATGAAAATGTTAATAAAAAGTTAAAAAAACACTTACCTGAACTCCACTCTGCGTCTTGCCCCGCTCCACTCCTCTGCTGGCTGCAGGCAGGCACAGGCTCCCAGCCTGCCCTGTGGCTAATCTTGACGCTGCTCACAACAGCGTCAGGGTTGGCTGGGAGTGCCCAGGATGACTGGGAGTCTTTGTAGACTCTCTCCAGCCCAGGACTGTGCTGCTGGGCTGTAGAGAGTCCTTTGTGCATGTGTGTTTGGCCGGCCCGAGACAGCCGGCCAAACACATATGTGCTCTGCGGGGGAGTGCTGACCACTCCCCCTCACACTCTTCACCCCCGGGTTGCCGCCCCTGTCAAAGAAAAGGATAATAAACATGGTTTATCATCCTTTTCTATGAAAGGTTTTGCAGCTGCTGCTGCTGGCAGGGGGGCAATGCTCCTCCGCCCTCATGGAGGAGCCACCCCTGCCAAGGAAGTATTCTGTCAAGACCTAACAGAGGCTCTGTCGTTCTAAAGATCTAACTGGCTCTAAATGAGGAGGGCAGACGGATGGGTTGAAGGGCAGCGTACTCTGTCACATTTCCCTCTCTGACAAACTTTAGCCGGGCCATAAGATCCTTGTAAGGGAAAAAAAAACAGAATGCTCTAGCTTTTGAGGAATTCATCCCTCTACAAAAGCAGTTGGTGGGGGCGTTGCTGCATAGCTAGGGGAGATCCAAGGCTACTAATCCCAGACTCCTTGGGAGGGTAGGTTAAGGAAAGCACTACCAAAATACAGTGTGTGTTTAACTGAATAAAGTATTTGCATATTACTGAAAGGGAATACACATGACCCAAGTTAGTAAAAGAAGCCTTGAACCCAGGGCAGAAACAACAATTGCACCCATTACAAACTCAAACCCAAATTTAAATTATGTAGGTAGAGTCAAAGTTCGGAGATGAGATGCTCTGGGGTGAAACAAGGACACCGGTGAAATGATTGGCATTTCTTTTTAAATAAAGTCAGAAATGTATTCCCTTAGACAAACACCTCTGTGGAACACATTTCCGACATTTTACGAGTTCTCAAAGAATTTCTGGCACGCTCTGGGGAATATGCAACAATTGCAAATCCCCATAAGTGTTCACAGGGATAACTTTCTGTATCCTGAAAAGTATTTCTGCTATCTGCTATTCTGCTATAGTAATCTCGGCAATCAGCATGAGAGTCTAAAGTACATTCGCACTTGTAAATTTTGTTTGTCTACGGGAAAAGTCCCCTCTTCCTATACCGTCATCAACTTTAGGGTTGTTTCAGGGTGGACGATTACCTAAAGATGTTTGATCAACGCCAACAAGTATATTGTTTAATTTGGGAAACTCTAACTTCTGCGAGGTCTACTGCAGACACTGCCGAATGCCAGGGTTGCTTAATACCAAAGCTACCTTATCTTGAATCCACCTCATTCATTTTTATTGCACCGCCCTTCACTTCCAGAGCCTTTATCTCAATTTTGCATGTTATAGTTTATGGAATACTAAATGATATATTTTCCTTAGAACAGTTCGATTCATACATTTGTCTTTGAATAGTCTCACTAAACTTTTGAGACCAGTTTTCACAGCAGACCTTTAATCTATATAAGGGGTCGTGTTAGGCACAGGGAATTTGCAGTCTGCTTTGGATGCCCGGTCCCCTTGTGTTTTTTTTTAAGAATAGATTTTTTTGTGTTTTCGACTTGTTATCCTTTCCTGCTTTCTCCCTTTGTCATTGTTTTACTGTTTTTCTTGTAATCTGTCATTCTCCCATTCTGCCTTTGTCTCTTTTGCTCTAGGTCATCGTATGATTAAAGAATAACAAATTCTGGCTCCCAAAAACATGCACCACTGCCCGTGCTTAATTTGAGCTGAGGGGCCACCAACACTTAATTTTGGGGACCGGCACTTATTCTTCCACATCAGATGTTTACCGAGTTCAAGAGGTGGATAAATACATAAATCGAAAAGATGGAGAAGAGAAAGATGGCAACACCATCACAAAGTAAGAAAGCTGGAACCTGCAAGAGTGAGAATCAACAGCAGGGGTAATGGAAATGGATTAAAGAAGTATGAAGTATGTTTAAGATTGCTGTATGATGGAACAACGCTTGCGTATACCACACATGCCTTAACAACATGGCCTCAACAATAACCGCATCTTTACCATGCATGCCTTTACACGCATGCCTTTACTAGACATTTTGTGTAAAAGCGTCTGTGGAAAGGAACATGCATGGTAAATTCCCCCCCTCTCTGCACCCTTACACATGATACCGTACTCCACCCTACCCAAACACTTAAAACTGCCCCTTCACCCCCTGCCCTAAGCCCTAAACCGCCCCTGCCCCGAGCCCTAAAAGTAACCATTCCCTGTCTTAAAACTACCTGACCCCCAGTCCCGGCCCTGTACCCTAAAACCTACCTCGCATTGTCCTAAAAACGAAACTGACTCCCCCACCCTGCCCTGAACCATAAAACCTAACCCACCCTGCCTTAAAAAGTACCTCAACCCGCCAGCCCTGCTCTAAACCCTAAAACCCACCCCACCCCACCCTGTCCTAAAAATTACTCAACCCCCGCCAAGCCCTGAAGCCGAAAACTTATCCTGCCCTATCCTAAAAACTACCCTGACCCCTTACTCCGCTCTGAACCTCAAAACATAACCCGCCCTGTTCTAAAAATTACCTGACGCCCCCTGAACCTTAAAACTTACTCCACCCTGCCCTAAAAACTACCCGACCCCCTCCCCTGCCCTGAACCACAAAACTTACCCTGCCCTGTCCTAAAAACTACCCGACCCTCCGCCCGTTCCCTGAACCCTAAAACCTTCCCCCTGTCCTAAAACTACTCTGACTTCCCCACTCTGAACCTTAAAACCCACCCTATACTGTCCTTAACACTACCCTGACCCCACCCTGAATCCTAAAACCTACCCTGTCCTGTCCTAAAAATTACCGGATCTCTGACCATGACTTGCACCCTAAGACCTACCCCGCCCTGTCCTAAAAACTACCCTGAATTATAGCCACCACCTTGAACCCCAAAACCTACCCGCCCTGTCCTAAGAACTACCCCACCCCTGCCCTAAGCCCTAAGACCTTCCCGCCCTGTTTTAAGAACTACCCGACCCCCCGAACCTCACCCTGAAACCTACCCCACCCTGTCCTGAAAACAACCCTGCCCTGAACCCTAAAACATACTCCATCCTGTTCTAAAAATTACCCCAACACCCCACCCATCCTGTACCATAAAAGCTACCCCACACTGTCCTAAAAACTACCCAACCCCCGCCCTGAACCCTAAAACCTAACTTGCCCTGTCCTAAAAACTACCCCAACTCCCCACCCCTGCCCCGAACCCCAAATCCTACCCCACCCTATCCTAAAACTACCCCATCTTGTCCTAAAAACTACCCCTGACCCCCACCCTCTACCCTAAAACCTACCGCTCAATGTCCTAAAACCTACCCTGACCTCACCCTGAACCCTAAAACCTACTGCACACTGTCCTAAAGACTACCCTGACACCCGCGCTGAACCCTAAACCCTACTTTGCCCTGTCCAAAAAATGACCTGACCTCTGACACTCCTTGCACCCTAAAACCTACCCTGCCCTGTCCTAAACACTTCCCTGAACCCTAGTCCGCACCATGAACCCTAAAACCTATTCTGCCCTGTCCTAAAAACGACCCCACCTTCTCACACCTTCCCTAAGCTCTAAAATCTTCCCGTCCTGTCCTAAAAACTACCCTGACCCCCCTCCCCGCCCTGTACCCTAAAAGCTACCCCACACTGTCCTCAAAACTAATTGACCCCTGACTCTGAACCCTGAACCCTAAAACCTACCTCGCCCTGTCCTAAAAACTACCCCACCCCTGCCCTTAACCCCAAAACCTACCCCACCCTGTCCTAAAACCTACTCCATCCTGACCTAAGAACTACCTAAGAGCTACCTCAACCCCCCCACCCTGAACCCTTAAACCAACCTTGCCCTGTCCTAAAAACTACCTGACCCTGCCTTGTACCCTAAATCCTAACCCATCCAGTCCTAAGAACTACTCCACCCCCCAGCCCTACCCTGAGCCCTAACACCTTGCTGCCCTGTCCTAAAAACTACCCCAACCTCCCGGCCTTGCCTTGAACCCTGAAACCTACCTCTCCCTGTCCTAAAAACAACCCCACCTGAACTCTAAAACCTACCCAACCGTGTCCTAAAAATTACCCCACCCCTTCTGCGCCCTGTACCCTAAAAGCTACCCCACACTGTCCTAAAAACTACCCTACCGCCCGCCCTAAGCCCTAAAACCTACCTTGTCCTGTCCTAAAAACTATCCCAACTCCCCACCCCTGCCCTGAACCCCAAAACCTACCCCACCCTGTCCTAAAACCTACCCAATACTGTCCTAAAAACAACCCCAATCCCCCCGCCCTGTACCCTAAAACCTATCACTCACTGTCACAAATCCTACCCCGACCTCGCCCTGAACCCTGAAACCTACCGCACATTGTCCTAAAACTACCCCAACCCCCGCCCTGAACCCTAAAACCTATCCTGCCCTGTCCTAAAAACATCCCTGATCCCCTGACCCTGGCCTGTCATGAAAACTACCCCAGCCTCCCCCCCAAACACAGCCCCAGCCCCACTCACCTCTCTCTCCTCTGCTGTCTGCCCCTTCCTGTTCCACCCAGGCACGTGGTAAAGACATGTGTGCTAGACTCATATGCATGGTAATGACAGAGTGGTAAATGCATAGCGTTGCATTGACCACGTTGTAAGGGATTTTTTCTGCTTAAGACCCACAGCAGTGGACTTCTGAACAGAGCTCTGGGCACCAGCACTCTTTCTTTCATAAATTAGGTCCTGACCACTGCACACCACCTGCATCCACTGGCACAAATTAAGCGTGGCGCAAACGTGCGAGCTTGTGGAGGTTTGCCGATTACCCTCACACCATTCATGATTCCTGATTCTTTGACTAAATCATTCCAGTATTTGACCTTGCAGATGACATTTTTTGTCATCTGATTTGAAAATGTGACCTTGGCCCTGGAAGATACAAAATAAATAGGGCTAGTCACAAAGGCATTTGAATTACAAAAAGTAGTATGGCAAAATTTCTGTTTTACAATTGTTACATGCCCTTCTATATTATCACCAAAACATTTTAATTTGGAATAAGATTGAAATAGTTAAGAAATATCCATATACAGATAGAACAAATAAAAAGGACAGTATACTCTTTGCACGTTTACTAACAGGGAGATGGACGTTTCGGCGCTGATTCATAAAGGCATGTAAAAGTAGTGCCCATTCTCATGAAAACTTTGGTAAATTGGCCTCTACGTATTTGTAGCCAGTCCCAGTGACGTCTTTCTTCCCTGGCCTCCTCGATAACTGAAACTGACGTGTTATTGACAGAAAATTAAATCTGTATTTTTAGCATTATTCTCCAGGCAATAATGCTAATGATTAATTGACATCCACCTGCATTCTTTGACGAGCAATCTGTAAAATTCCCATGATGTTAAGATATAATGGTTGGGTTTGTCCCTTGTTTTCCATAGAGGGTAAATGTTAACTCATAATTGGCAAATAAAATTCACAACGAGGCAATTCCATGGCTGTGAATTTGAAAATAAAAAGTGCAGATCGCATTACCAATATGATCTAACATAACGTCAGCTAATACTGTGTTACCAAGGTTTTTATGAAGGTTAAATGATGCATTTTGCTGCTCTAAGTTCTTTGCCTGGAAAAGACCTACCGTCATTTTTTTTAATGTCGCATGGTAATGTAATATTTTACAAGGGTGAAGTTGTATTGTGGGGAAGGTCGTTTATTTAGCGAATAAATATTGCAAGTGATTCAATAGATAAATAACAATACACATGCAGTCATGAATACATTTATTTATTTAAGTTTTTAACATTGGTGGAATATATGAGCAATTCATCACCCCCCACAACTGCATAGATAATACTTCTAATGGATGTGATTTAAAAAAAAAAGTTATTTTTGGGCACTACCTACTTTTACGTTTAAATCCATTTGTTTTTGGAAGAGTTACATATTTTGATCTTGCCTACATCCAATGGCTGGTGAGCCGCAAGACACACCTGTGAGAAATTGGGTTACTGGTTAACTGGGGTGTGAGCCCTAGTCAAGCAGCAACCACAACCCTTGTCAGGGTGAGGTACAAGATTACCTCCAATTAACCTATGCTCAACCCCCTGGTAGCTTGGCACCGAGCAGTCAAACATAACTTAGAGGCAATCTGTAAAGTATTTGTGCAATACTTCGTCCAGTAAAACAGTGAAAACATTAAACAAAAGTATCCCATACCAGGTTAGAAAATTCTAGCACAATTTAAAAAATAAAACAAGACCAAAACAGCAAAAAGCCAATCAACAGAACTGCAGTTATGCTAAAAGCAGAAAGCACCAACTGCAGATGGCTATCTAGTCATGAAGGACTTGGTCAAAGTCAAAAGCTCAGGACGACCAAAAGCGCAGGTCAGATACAGTCCTAGATTAGTCCTGCTGACGTTTTACCTTCCCAAGTGTTGTGCAAATAGTCCAGTTCACACTGGAGAGGGTCACCGGGAGCATGGAGAGCATCACAGGTGGCTATTGGCGTAGCAAGAAGAGCAGGCCTGATGTCGTGTATGGTTGGAGTGATGCTTTGCATTGGCAGTCGATCCTACAGTGCGAATAGATGGGCTGGTGGCAGTTTGTGTTGATTTCGGTGCAAGTGGCAATGTCTTGGTACTCACTGGCCCATTCACTGTTGCGAAGAGCGTAAAAACTTGATTTGGGCACCCTGAGCCACACCAAGGGTAGAAGGCTTGAAGGGCACCCCTTGAGGATCAGGAACTTGTTTCAACTGGGTCCAGGAGCTGGTTGAAAAGATTTCTTTGTCCCTGAGGCTCAGATCTGAAGGCCAGCCGACTGGGGTCATTCTGGGTCCTGAGTTCAAGATAAAGTTGCAGGTCCAGTTATTCTTCACCAGGCAAGAGGGCAGCAAGAAGCATGTCAGCACAGCAGGGCAGCAGTTCCTTTAGAGCAACAGTCCAGCAGAGTGTCAGTCCTTGTAGCAGCATAGCAGTCATTCTTCCCGGCAGAGTATATCCACCGGTCCAGAAGTGTACTAAAGAGTTGGTGTCTGAGGTCCAATATTCACATCTAATTGTGCCTGCGAAGTGGAGGAGAAACCTTTTGAGGTTTCCCTTTGAAGTCCCTAGGCATCCTGCCTTTCCTGCCTGACTCCAGACTAACTACTGGGGGTTTACAACCCTTTGTGTGGCGGCAGGACACAGCATGCTCAAATGTAAGTGGGGCTGTACCTAGCTCCTCCCTCCCATCCTGTCAGTGATGGTCCATCTAGGCACATCTAAGCTTCCTATTGTGTGTGGTTGTCTAGGAGAAATGCACAAACTCAAAAGCCAGCTAAACCCAGTCATGTAACCCAGATACCGGCTACAGGCACTAAATGGCTAAGGCAAGAAAATCCCGACTTAATAGTGGCATTTTCAGAATTGCAATTAAAATCTGAGTTCACCCTAAATTCAGATTTTAAATTGTGATTCCAGAGACATTCCCATTTGGAAACTGCACTTATAAAAATGTAATAAGCTAATTCCATGGTTATTGTATGAGAGGGGTAGGTCTTGCTGTAGTGAAAAATACATTTTGGAGTTTTTCACTATCAGGAGATGTAAAACTTAAAAGCTCACTGTCCTACCATAAAATGCATTGCAACCTGCCCTCTGGGCTGTCCAGGGCCAACCTTGGGGTGACTTATATGTGCTAAAAAGGAAGGTTTGGGCCCTTGCAAAAGCTTTCTTTTGCTAGGTCAAAATAGCACTTCAACACTGTTTCACACACAGACTGCAATGGCAGGCCCGAGATATTTTTAAAGTGCTGCTTAAGTGGGTGGCACAATCAGTGCTGCAGGAAAACTAACAGCAGTTAATTTAAATGGCCTTGGCACATGTAATGCATTTTAATACAGACTTATAATTGAATTAAATATACCGTTTGGGGCTAAGCCAATGTTACCATGTAAGGAGAGACCATAAGCACTTTAGCATTGGTTAGCAGTGATAAAGTGTGCAGAGTACTAAGGTAAGCAAAGATGAATTCTGCGAAAATAGGAGTGAATGCAAAAAGTTTAGGGACGACACTGCAGAAAGGTCCAAGCGCAACAATGCCTTCATGTGATGTCAATTCAAACCATGAAAGAACAACCCAACTAACTCCCTCCCTCACTACATTCATCCATCCCAACATTCTGAATATTCAGGCAGGTGGGTAGTGCAGTAGGATTATGTTTTAAATTGTTAGTAGAAAGTGAGCTACCCTTGTTTATTCTGAGTATGTATGTCTCTGCGGCATGTGCACATCACATCTGGTATAATGAGTTGAAGTCACACATATCTATGGCAGCATAGCTCCTTATATTCAGAAAGGAAGGAACAAATTCTTGCTCACATTTCTTTAATGTTTAGTCCTCTCTGTTCAATGTACATAGTCAGTTTTCCATAGGTAGGAGTTCCCATACTCTCTGATGCCTGGAGATTTAGGAATGCCCCAAAGAGTGGTAATGGGTTGTCAAGTATGCCTTTTACCACATAATATGTTCTACATGTTTCTTTTCTATATGAAACCTAGCAGGACTGTATTACCAGTAAAGAGTTATTTTGGACATTACCTATTTTGATTTTGTTCTCCTAACTGCTATGTGTTTTCCAGTGTTATTGTATTTTGTTCCTTTCACTGTGATTCCGAGACCCAGTTCCAATTCCTGTCTTCTCTGTGCAGCAGTTTTTGCTGCTTCAAGTTTCCTGGCTATTAATTTTTACAGCTCTGACACCAGGTTTTTGTTGTCACCTTCAATAACAACCACTTTTCAAACCTTGTAGAAGGCCTAGAAACATGTGGTTCAAGTACAGGGTGGAGGATCCAGTGTTCAATTTAACAATATCTACATCTTTAATTCTAATAATATGTTAAAGTCTCTTAATTTCGTCTAAGGGTTGAAAGCCTCAATCTGAGATCAGATCACCCACTCTCAGTCACCCACCAGTATCCAGTCCTTGAACAGAATTTCACTTAAGGCTGGTGAGAAGTCAGGGCTGCCAGTGACTGGGGCAAAGGACTAGGGAAACATAGCAAGTCCCATCCTGCAGGCCACATTATCACAAACCAGCAGTGTAGTTCTAGAGACTAGATTGAAATATAATCCCGAGCTAGGGTGCTTTTTGGGTAACTACAGAACTTTCCAGATTTATGTTCTTGCCTTATTTGTTTCTCAGACACACTCCATCCCCACTCCACAGTATATCTAAGTTGTAACACTTGGTAGATTTATACAAGTCAGAGAGCCCTAAGCCTTCATTCATGTGTGCCGTTGTTATGAAAGATTTGGACAGTCTAGGGAACTTACTTGCTCCTACAAAGCCATCTATTGGTTTCTGAAACTTAGACACTAGCATTGGTGGAGTGAAGTAGGGTGGAGACTGGAAGAGAAAGAATATCATAGGCAAGACCATCATCTTTAGAGTGGTAGTCCTCCCCACCCAAGAAACAACCCCCATGTGCCTGATTTGTAGATCATTTTGGAATTCCTTTTAAAGGGAAGGATATTTAGACTCAATCATTGCACTCCCATTTGGTGTTATTTTTTTCTCCCAGGTATGCCATTCGACTGGTTGACCACTAGAACAGGAACCTGTAGAGATCATAACATTATTTAGATAGTCTACAAATGTTTAGTATTAAGAAAGGCATACATCAAGTTGTTAAACCCCTGTCGCATCTCATTCCTAATCTCCTTCACACAGTGGACTCCTTAAACCAATACCCTCTATAACCCCTCCTCTTGGCACTTTCACTTTCAATTCACAGGAAAGTAACCTCTCTTAATTTAAATTTGAGAAGAGAATATTCTGCTTTATCATTATTGAACAGCCTGACCTGTGTGATATGGGTGATTATTTTTTAACATACTTCCATTGAGGTGGCCCTTTTGTATATCTTCTCCTGCTTTTTAAGCTTGGTTGTTAAGTCTTGGTGTGTCAGTTCCCTTAGCTTGGAGCACCCCAAGGTCTCTTTCGTTGTTTGCCCACTCAGGGTTGCCTTCACAGCATATAATGTTGATTTGTACATTGACTGTGCCATTCTTCTGCATGTAAATGCAGATTCCTCACTTTAGTGTCTTGTTAAACAGTTTGTCCTCTAGTGGTTTTTCATAATGGGGTCTATAATGAGCTGACGAGGTCTGGTTGATACACTTGTGCTCAGTGAGTGGTAAGGAGATCTGAGACGACTTTGAGAAGCATTTCCAACACCCACAGAACACTTTGTCACTCTCTTTTGGTAAAGTACAATTATCCTGAAACACTTGTCTAGAGATACACTGCACTTGCTGCACCAACAAAGGTGAAAAAGAAATACTGTCAATGAAGTAAGTGTTATCATGCACTGCATTTGCTATAATGCATTAGGGTGAACTGAGGGCTGGGATATGAGGCTGTGTTCTCCCTTCCCCCTTTTGTTTGAAAAGGCTCCCTTGAGCTAATGAGCTGACAAGCTCTGGTTGATGTCCCTGCACCTAGTGAGTGGTACAGAGACCTGACAAGACTTCGAGGAGCATTTTCAGCATCCCCAAGACAACTTGTTACTCTCTACTGATTAAGGCTAATTATCCTGAAAAACGCATCTTGAGATACACAACACTGGCTGCCTCAAAAGGGTGAAAACAAAAGACTGCCACTGAAGTGTTATCATGCACTGCATTATCCATAATGCATTGGGGTGAACGGAGTGCTGATATGTGAGACATTTCACACCCTTCTCCCTTTTGTTTCAAAATGGGTTAATCCACAAAATGCATTTTGTAGCGCATTAAGTATTCCTACAACACTGCTACAAATGTGCTACAAAGTACTATTCACAAGCTAACATATAGAGGTTATGCTCTGTCTCTCCTATCTTTTTCTGTGCAGAGATCCCCTTCCTGTCTTCGTATTCTCAGCACACTTAATCTTAGTTTTAGTAGTAAATGTGGAAAGGGCAGACGGGAATTACTTGAAAATGGGTAATATGTATCACTAAAGGGGAAGGGGGTAAAGGAGGAGTAATGAGGGGTTATATGATGGTAATGGAGGTTTTTATGGATGGACATGCACTCACCCACAAAAAGAGTAAGTCCATCGCTTTTCATAAACTGTCTCTTTAAAGTTACTATGGCCAAAAAAGGTCCCAAGGCTGTAGTGAATGTACACTTTCTGAGAGCTGGAGTCTGTCTAGCATCACGCATGGCCAACCACTGGTACTGCAACATCCTTCAAAATTAAATAATGACATTAGGGACTTAAAATAAAAAACATAAGAAATACTGTTAAATTAATTAGTTAAAGTAGTTAAAACATAAACAGTAATTTAATGTTACAAAAATAAAATATAATTTTTATTTAATTTTAACATAGTTGAACAACCTTTCTAAATTTCTAAATTAAACCATAGTATAACATTGATTTTTAGTTAAATATTATGACATTAATATTAATTAATTCTATGCACCACTTTACTAATTTTAACACATAATAAAACAATAATCTTACATTAGATGTAAAATTGTTCATAATTTAAAATACAAATAAATATTGTTGATTTCACGTAACATATTTAAAATAATTACAGTTTAAATTTTAATTGAGTTATTAATGTTGTAAATAGTTTATATTGTTCTAAAATTAAAATAAGCATCTATAGTTATTTTAAATGAATATATAAATGTAAAAGTTATTTTCTTTTTTTAAAACAGGTTAACACATTTTTTCACTTTTCCCTGCACTTTATCATACAAAGATCTCCACCCAGGTCCTAAAAACTCCCAACTCCTGCTCAAGAATGATAACGATAAGTCTTCGAACTGGCACCATGTGCCAAAGTTAATAAATGTTTAATCTGTCATTGCTAGGTTAAACATTTCTAGATTATTCACTGATACTACCAGCTTTGGCTCACTTAGGGCAAGATGTGGCAAGGTCCGAATTGTAAATTCGGATGCAGAACGGTGTCTCAGACACCGTCTGTGACTAGCTATGGGGTAGCAAAGACCCACCTCATAGATATTAATGAGGTGGGTCGCATTTTGCGACCCCATAGCGAGTCCCTGCACTCACAGGGATGGTGGCCTGCTGAAGTCAGCAGACCTCCATGTCTGTGACTGCTTTTTCAATAAAGCAGTTTTTTTTTTTTTTTTTGCAGCCCGTTTTCCTTAAAGGAAAACGAGTTGCAAAATAAAAAAAATACCGAAACCATTTGGTTTCGTTTTTTCAGTGTAGGCAGTGGTCCATTGGACCACTGCCTGCTCTGAAAAAACCTTTTTGCCCACATTCACAAAGGGGAAGGGGTCCCATGGGGACCCCTTCCCTTTTGCGAATGAGTTACCACCAGTGTGACACTGGTGGTAACTGCGAATTGCTTTGCGACCTCATTTGCGGTCACAAAGCAATTCTGCATAGCGATGCGAGTCGCAAATAGGAAAGGAACACCCCTTCCTATTTGCGACTCGCATTCACAATTTCCGAGTCGGTACCGACTCGCAAATTGTGAATGTGCATCGCATAGGGCTTTTTGCATGGCGCAAACTGCGATTTTCGCAGTTTGCACTATGCAAAAAGCTTACTACATCTGGCCCTTAGTGCTATAAAATTATTTGGATCGCCTTTCAAATGCCCTAACAGATTCATCTTATGCCCAAGTTGTGACATAATTAATACCGCCGTATGCTTATGATTGGCCTCATAAACCCTGGATATTCTGAGGCACAGTTAAGCGCTAGAAAAGTAAGAATTCTTTAAAAATTCATATCTCAGGTTCCCCTGAACCGATTTTAATCGTTTTTGTGTCATTTTTAAGAAAAAAATATAAACTATTTTTATAAATTGGTTCTGGATTTTTAAACTGTTTCCTGTGTTTTATTTAATTACTGTTTTGTGATATTTGAATGCTTTACACTTTGTCTCCTAAGTTAAGCCTTGACGCTCGTTGCCAAGCTACCAAGGGTTGAGCTGGGATTAATTTACTGAGACCTACCTGTACCTATGTGGAGGTTAGTGGCTTGTTGCTAGGTGTAGGTACCTACCTGCCCTACCAATAACCCATTTTCCAACATAATTGGAAGCAGCGACGGGATCCTGTACTTGTGTTCAATATCACGTTACAGTTTTGGGTAAAACAAATTAAAAATCCTTTAAATTGTCCTAGTGCAAAAATTGTTTTTAATTTTTAATTTGGATTAATTTCAATTATTGAATTTTTGTAATTTTTCTAAATTCTTGTTTCCAATTTTTGAAAAAAGTTTTTGTTGACACAAAACTAGGGAACCATGGAGCTTGATCTGGCTAGCCTACCCACACTGACAGTAGTCCAGCTTAGGGGGTTGTGTATTGAAAGAGGGTTGCCTGCAACCACTGATCTCAGGAAGCAAATCCTGATCACATCCCTGACAGCATCGGCTGAGGCCCAAGAGGTAGAGTCAGAAGAAGCTCCAGAGGAGGGAGAAAGAAGGGAGGATGCAAGCTCTAACCACTCAGGGGAGGGAAGACATCTGAGCCCAAGTGAGTATGAGGAAGAACGGTCCTCAGTAAATACAGTCACTAGGGGCAGATCCAAAGCTAGTGGTGGGAAGGGGGTCCTTTCAGGAGGAGAGAACCCATCCATCAGAGAAAGAGAGCTGGAGGCCCAGCTAGCATACACAGATTTGGAAGCAGAGAAGCTGGCCCTAGAAAAGAAAAAGTGGGCATACAAAGAAAAAAGAGATGGAAGCAGCGATAAAGAAGCTGAGGTGTCCATGGGTGGGGGAGTTTGCCCCAGATTACCCAAGGGGGTAGTTCCTGCTTATGTAGAGGGGGATGACATAGATAAGTGGCTGGAGGCCTTTGAGAGGGCACTCCAAATGAGAAGGGTGAGGCCTCAATACTGGGGTTCCCTTTTGTGGGAGTTGGTCCCCAACTCAGGGAGGGATAGGCTTCTGACCTTAAGGGGGGAAGAGGCAGATTCATACCCTAGTATGAAGAGGTGCTTAGCCAAGAAGTTTGGTCTGACCCCAGAGCAATATAGAATGAAGTTCAGGGACACCCAGAAGGTCAGTACCCAGTCTTGGGTTGACTTTGTGGACATTTCACTAAAGGCACTAGAGGGCTGGATTATTGGTAACAAAGTAGATACTTATGAGGGGTTATACAATCTGATCATGAGAGAGCACATCTTGACCAATTGTACCCAAGAAAGGTTACGCCAGCATCTAGTGGACTCTAAGCAGACCAACCCTAGAGAGCTAGGGGAGGCAGCTGATGAGTGGTTGAGAACCAGGGTGGTTGTCAAGTCCCAGGGGGGAGACTCCAAGAAGGGGGGGTCAGGTCCCCAAAAACCGAAGGAGGGAGGTGGTAAGCCCACCACAGAGACTCCCTCTGTACCCCCGAACCCTAAGGAGGAGGAGAGAAAATCCCACTCCCACTCTGACAAGCAGAGACAGGGAGACCCAGGGTTGAAAAAGCTCTTGGACAGTAGGGCTTGCTTTGACTGTCAGCAGACAGGTCACTTCAGAGGAGATGCAGCCTGTCCAAAGAAGGTGGTTAGCACTGGGCTTTCCAGTGTAGCCATAGAGGAGGATTCCTCAGATGATGAAGTCCTCCTAGCATTGTGCTGGGAGACAGGACCAGATGGTAAGCTGGTGATCCCTGAGGGTGGGAGTAGGCACTTCCACCACATTCAAGTGAATGGGATCCCCACCACTGGCCTGAGAGACACCTGTGCCAGTCACACTATAGTGAGTGACCGGTTAGTGACCCCAGACATGTATGTCCCAGGAAAGACAAAGAAAGTCAGGATAGCCACAGGGGAGGTCACCTCCAAACCTGTAGCCATAGTGCCCCTAGAGAGGGAGGGTATCCTTGACTGGATTAGGGTGGTAGTCAGTGCTGACCTCCCCCTAGATTGTATCCTGGGCAATGACCTCCCAGAGGTGAGTCTGGTCACAGATGGGGTGGTCGCCCAGGGCGCCCCCCCAACCCAAAGTCCTGGGGAGTCAGTCCCTACAGTTAGGAGACAGGGGTCCCCAAGAAAAGGAAAGAAGAAAAAGAAGGGTAGGCCACTCTTAAAGAGAGTTCCAGGGAGCCAAAGGCCTTCTGCCCCAGTAAGGGGGGAGCCCAGAGTTGGCACTGGTGAGGCCTCACCTGACCCCAAGGAAGTCCTGAGTAGTCAGGCAGCTGTCCAGATGCAGGGTGTTGCCCCTGCACTGACAGAAGGGAGAGTGGAAGGAGGGTGTCTGCCACAGGAGGTGGTAGCCCCCCACTCTAGACAGCAAGAGGGGTGCCAGGACCCCAAAGTTGCCCCTAAAGCAGCTCAGCCACCTGTCAGTGGAGAGCTTAGGGTGTGGTTCTGGGTACTGACAGCTGTCAGTAGCCTCTGCTGGGTGCTAGCCTTCCTGGCAGCACTGTACTTGGCCTGGGAGGCAGACCCCAAGGCCAATAGCAAAGTAGGCCCCCTGACCCTATTGGTCATGGTGGGGTTGCTCAAGTGTTGGGTGACCTCTTTGGGTAAGCTAGGTGCTGCCCTAGCAAAGTTAGGAGTAGGGGAGGTGGGCACCTCACTACCCAAGTTGGCAGAGAGAGAGGAGGAAAACCCCCCTAGAGGGAAGTTTCAGTTTGAGTTGGGTCCTTTTACTGTTGGGATGGCTTCACTACCCAGAGGGAGTGACCCTGACAGGAGGATATAAGGCAGAGTAGGCCCTGCAAAGGGACAGCCAGTTTTCTTCACTGTCTTCCTCGCCTAACAAGCCAGGAAGACTCTCCCAGGGTTGGGCTGAGTCTCCTGGGCGTGTGGGCTGGGGGGGGGGTTGTGTGAGAAACTAGGGCTGATTGCAGAGGCCCCATAACTTTTTGCCCCCATTTTCCACTTTATGCTGGTGTTTTCCTGACTCTGATGGTGCCCTGGGTACTGCTAACCAGTCCCAGGGCCTGTGCTCTGTGTAAAATGGATATGCAAATTAGGCTAATTATAATTGGCTAAGTTAACCTACCTATAAGTCCCTAGTATATGGTAGGGCATGTAGGTTTAGGGACCACAGCATAGGTGGTACACACCTAGGTGCATTGCTGAGGTGCCCAGTGTCATTTTAAAAGCAAGCCTGCCTTGCTGGCTGCTTTTAAATTAAAGTTATATGCAAATTCGACTTTGGAATTAAAGGTACTTCCAAAGTCTTAAACTACCTTATTTTTACATATAAGTCACCCCTAAGGTGTGCCCTATGTGCCCCTAGGGCTGGGTGCCATGTAACTATAAGCAGGGATTTTATAAAAATAGATTTATAAGCCCTGGTGAGGTAAAAACAGCCAAATTCGTTTTTCCCTCATTGAAGTAAATGGCCTTCATAGGCTAGAATGGGCAGACTTTATTTTAAATTGTAAAGTCTCCTTAAATGTTACATACCAAGAATTTGGTATCAAATTGATTGTTGTAATAAATCCCACAACTTCCAGTTGTTGGATTTAATATAACTTGTCCAGGTAAAAAGTTTAGACTTTACCTAAAAAGTTGCCAATTTCAGCTCTGCATTGTTTTTGCTGCTGTGCTCTGATTGGCCAGCCTGCAGCAGCTTCTGCCAGGCTGCCTTGATGAGGTGTGAAGTGGCCAGACTTCACACAAAGGAATGTGCTTGGGGGAGAGAATCTCCCCTCAGCAGATGGTGAGGCAGGAAGGGGAGGGCTGCCAAACTGGTCTTCAAAGGCAGAGAAGGACATTTGCAGCACCCAGCAACACCCCCACATCCTGCAACCCCAGACAACTAGGTGCCCCCTTGATTAGATTAGGAGAGGGCAGGAGAGGGGTGTGTTTATGATTTTTAGCCACACCAGTGGGTGGGCTCAGCCAGATGTAACCTCCAAAAATCAGATTCAGCCATGTTGGATTTTTGGAGACTGTTGCCTTTTGGGATGGATTTTTGCCACACTTCCCAGGAAGTGGTCATCACAGGGGGACGACCCTGTACCTGATTGGAGGACCAGGACCCCCCTGCTTTTCACCCAGGAGCAAGGATAAAACTGGCAGACCTGCACCCACGCCTCAGATCCCCTCCAGAATTCAACAAGAAAGGAACTAAAGAAGAAGAAGGACTGCCCTGCTGGACCCCTTGCCTGCACCTGGACCCTGCACTCAGAAGGACTGCACCAGCTGCACACTTGGGCTTCACCACAAGAAGGACTTTGCCTGGCTTCAACTGGTTCAAGGAGGGACTCCCTGTTTGCTACAGGTGAAAAATTGCTAACCAGAGTCCCCTGCACCAACTCCTGAAGAAAGCGACCAGCTGACCACTGTCCAGTGGCCAAAAAGGAGTTTGCGCCAGGTGCATTCTGGGAGTTGAAGTCCACACCCCCCAAGGACCATCACAGAACTTCTGGACCCTTGGGGTGAGCTGTGGACCCCAAAAGAACCTTAAAAGAACATCTGGGTGAAGCCCCAGAAGTTTGGAAAAGATTTGAGAATTTTTGGAAAAAAGCTCCAGAGAGGGACCGACCCGCCGCGGAAATTCTAGCCGGCTTGCCTCAACCGCGACCCGGCCTGACTTCGTGGTTCGTCCCGGTAAAGAAAAACATCCAAAAAAGAGACTAAGTCTGAACGTAAAAAGTTGACCGGGACCTCCCAGCCATCGTATCCGAGAAGGGCTCCATGGACGTCGGATCAAGATCCAGGTTTACCCCGGTCGAAGGATTTTCATCTCGAAAAAACGACTAAGTCCGAAGGTAAAAGTCTCCACCGAGGAAACCCACATCGCGTATCCGGACAAGGGCTCCAGGAGGTCGGATTCAACTGGCAGGTTCGTCCCGGTGAAGAAAAACTTCAAAATAAAGACTAAGTCAGAAGGTAACTTTTTAACCGAGGCCTCCCGCGACCTGTAGCCGAGCAGGGCTCCATCGCGGTCGGCCTGAAAGTTTGACTTTGCCCCGGTCGAGGTGCAACCAGATGACCCGATTGGCGCTTTTTGTTTCTAAGCGCTAGAAAAGTAATAATTCTTTAAAAATTCATATCTCCGGTTCCCCTGAACCGATTTTAATCGTTTTTGTGTCATTTTTAAGATAAAAATATAAACTATTTTTATAAATTGGTTTTGGATTTTTAAACTGTTTCCTGTGTTTTATTTAATTACTGTTTTGTGATATTTGAATGCTTTACACTTTGTCTCCTAAGTTAAGCCTTGACGCTCGTTGCCAAGCTACCAAGGGTTGAGCTGGGATTAATTTACTGAGACCTACCTGTACCTATGTGGAGGTTAGTGGCTTGTTGCTAGGTGTAGGTACCTACCTGCCCTACCAATAACCCATTTTCCAACACTCACAGACCCACCTAGTGCACAGATATCTCACACTGCAGCAAGTACCACATATACCACAATGCAACACTCCCTACCCTTGCATGACTGCTACATCCACATCACATCTCTGCAATTGCATGCTAAACCATGTCACTCCAATCACCAATAAGTATAAGGAATGCACATCAGTACAAGGCAATGACAGTAGCAAGACAAACATAAGCTGTCCTCCAAAATCGGCCCATTGCAACATTCCACTGATGGTAACACTAGCAGTGGACTGGTAACTTTCAATGCCATTACTGCCCTGCAAATCCAGTTAATGATGGCATACAACCATGTGTGTCACTGCTCCAATACCATCATCTGACACAATAGTGTTCATTCCACAAGTCTCCCGAGTACTGCCACACAGCAGAGGAGCCCAGTAACAGAAAGACCAGGCTTGGAAGAAGGTCCAATAGGGGAGGACTCCCCTGGAAGTCTGGATATGAATGACGAACCTGGCCCATTAAGCATGAGTGGTCAGATCACCACAACCAGCCTCACTCTGCCCACAACTAAAACCACCTCCCCAGTAGCAGCCAATGCAAATCAGAGCCCACCTTCCCATACCTGTGTCCCAAGGTCACATCTAACAACAGTGTTCCCCACAGGACAGGGGCAGGAGTCAACAGAGCAAACAGAAGACAATGATGGTCCTGGTGTCAGTGGGAGGGGGCACACTGCACCAGGGGCACTGGGGGGATGGGCCAGTGGGAGGGCAATCATAGGACAAGGGATGAGGCTGGTAGAGGTCACGACTGGCCAGGATGCTGTCTCCAGAGTCCTGTGAGCCTACCAGCAAACCCACGACATGATGGGCCAGATGCTCACCACTTTGAGGGACCCACAAAGGCTGCAGGGGGAATACCACCAGGAGGCCATGCAGCAGTGGCAGGCACTCAATGCCACCATGGTCTCCATATTAGTGGAGTTCAAGGAATTGAACAATATCCTGCGGACATCCTCAACCCAACAGCAGGCCCTATCCATTAGTCAGGCAGCACCACTGTCAACAACATCAGCACCTGCTACTGGAATTGAGGCACAGCAGGAGGACCCACAGGCCACCAGCAACCCTATCCCTGCAGCTGAGGGACAACCCTGCAAAAGAGGCCGCCCATCCAGACAACATCCTGCAGGACCTGAGGCCAAGACAAATCCCCCCACCAGGAAGTGATCCTTCTTCTGAACTGTCACCCTTGTGTCCCACTGTTACACCTTGTTGGCTGTCCTTGTTGGCTGTACACAGCATACCAGGCAAATGGATGCAGGAACTGTGAGACAAACAGCTGTACCACCCACTCTGATCAACACCCACACCAGTACCCCACTCCTCTGGACTGTGATGTCATACACTTAATAAACACAAATTCACACAAATCATAGTGAATGTCTCTCCATTGCATGTAGTGGCAATCCTGTTTCCAAGTAGCAAATATATACACATGTCTGCACCACAACAATGTTGAAGTGATAGATGGAGTGGGACACCCCAGCAGGTGTGTAAGTACATCTAAATTTTAATAATATCCAGTGTCAACGATGGCAACAGACAATACAGAAATCAGCAGCTTGCAGACAGAGATGTGACCTGTAGAGGGAAAATTAAATGGAATCAGTCACAATGTTGTAAAGCATGTGAACCAAGACATACATCCACAGCATTCGAACACAGGATAGCAAGGAGCTATTCAACATCATCAAGGAACTCACCAACCCCACGTCCTGCTCCACTGACCCTCCCCACTCACAAGACCTCTGCGACTCCCTCGCCATCTTCTTCCACCACAAGATCACAGACATACATGGAAGCTTCACAACGCCGTCCCCAACCACCACTGACATGGTCGACCCCATCGCACCCTGCTGCACCGACGTACTGAGCACCTGGACCCCCACCAACGATGATGAAACCACCAAAACCATGAGCACCATCCACTCCGGCTCTCCGGCAGACCCCTGCTCTCACCACGTCTTCAATAGGGCCAGCCAAATCATCGCTCCCCAGCTCCGGTCCATCATCAACAGCTCCTTCGAGTCTGCCATTTTCCCAGAAAGCTGGAAACACGCCGAAGTCAACGCCTTGCTCAAAAAGCCCAAAACCAAGCCCCAAAGACCTCAGAAACTACCGACCTATCTCCCTACTCCCATTACCTGCAAAGGTCATAGAGAAGATAGTCAGCAACCAACTTTCCTGCTTCCTGGAGGACAACAGCCTTCTCTACGTCTCCCAGTCTGGATTCTGCAAAAACCACAGCACCGAGACCGCCCTCATCACCTGCACCGATGACATCAGGACCAGGCTTGACAAAAGTGAAACCGTTGCCCTAATCCTCATAGACCTCTCCGCAGCCTTCGACACTGTATGTCACCAAACCCTTCGCACACGCCTCTTCGATGCTGGAATTCACCACAGAGCCCTGGGCTGGCTCACCTCCTTTCTCTCCGAAAGAACACAAAGAGTTTGCCTCCCCGTGCCAGTCAAAGGCCACCAAGACCATCTGCGGAGTCCCCCAGGGATACTCACTCAGCCCCACCCTCTTCGATATCTACATGGCTCCGCTCGTCAACATCATGTCCTACGCAGACGACACTCAGCTCATCCTCTCCCTCACAAGGAACCCCACAACTGCCAGGAACAACCTCCACACCGGACTCCTCGCTATCGCCAACTGGATGGCAGCAAGCCACCTCAAGCTGAATTCAGAAAAGACCAAGCTCATCATCATCGGCCCCAACAAGTCAGCATGGGATGACTCCTGGTGGCTGGCCACCCTGGGGTCACCCCAAACGCCCACCACCCATGCACGCAACCTCGGCTTCATACTAGACTCTTCACTCTCCATGACCCAGCAAGTCAACACCATCTCGTCCTCATGCTTCATCACCCTTCAAATGCTCCGTAGGACCTTCAGGTCGATTCCCATGGAAACCAGAAGAACAGTCACCCACACCCTCATTAGCAGCGGACTGGACTACGTCAACGCCCTCTACGCGGAAACAACGGCCAAGCTCCAGAAAAAACTCCAGCGCATCCAGAACGCCTCAGCACGTCTCATCCTCAACCTCCCGCATCATGAACACATCTCTGCCCACCTAAGGGACCCCCACTGGCTACCCATAAATGAAAGGATTGTCTTCAAAATCCTAATCTACGCTCACAAAGCTCTCCATGACACCGGACCGGCCTACCTCAACGATCGACTCAACTTCCACAACCCAACACGCCACCTCCGCTCCGCCAACCTCGCAACAGTCCCCCACATTCACCGTACCACAACCAGCGGTAGATCCTTCTCCAACCTTGCCGCCAAAACCTGGAACTCCCCGCCAACCTACATAAGACCCAGGTCCTCCCGACCCTCAGGAAGCACTTCAAGACCTGGCTCTTTGAGCAGTAGCACCCCCCCACACCCAGCACCTTGAGACCCTTCCGGGTGAGTAGCGCACTCAACAAATTGATTGATTGATTGATGACTGGCCCAGCAGCTATGATACCACATATGCAAGGGCCTGCATAGGCACTCACACACGTGTGGGACATGAAAATTGTAACATAGGTAACATCCTCTATTGTTCACCTCTTGAGTAGTCAGGAACAGGGACTTGAGACACAGCAGCTAACAATGCAGCATGACCTGCCTACACAGCAGGACAAGACTGATAAGCCCCCCCAACATATCCCCAAACAGGCAGACTAGGGACCCTAAACCTTTGTTACAACTATAAGGCTGTGCCGCAATGGCACCAGCATTCCACACATGTAGTTAGCAGCAGTGCACTTCCTCTATACCTCATGGTAAGTCAACTGCCCTTCAAGTTCGGAAACCAAGGTGGAAGGCTGTAGTCCCCACACACACCTTGATGCATGTAAATACTAGCTACAGACTGGCTTAAGCAATACATCTTTCATGTGCAGATAACATTCAATTCACACATACCTGTACATCATTGAAAGTAGTGATGAATCATGTCAGTCCTGTTGTTATGTGCCTCATCCTCGTCTTCCTCCCCATCAGCATCAGAGTCACTGGCCCAAAACACTGCTACAGGATCAATGTCCCCCTCCTCCAACAGTGGGATGAGCCTTCTGAGGGCTAGATTATGCAGCATGCAACAATGATCTTGCAGATTTGCCCTGGTCGGTACTGTAGGGCACCACCAGACACATGAAGGCAACAAAATTTAGCTTTCAAGCGACTGAAAGTCCGCTCAAGTACTCGCCTCATCCGGCCATGTGCCTCATTGTACTAGTTCTCCCCTCCTGCTGTTGGATGTCTCAAAGATGTAAGGAGCCGGGGCAGGTTGGGGTATGCGGATTCACCTATGTGGAAAAGGGAGCATGACTATAGGTAACAATGCTCGGCAGAGTGCTGACTGTGTTATGAGGGGTACAAAAGTCTGACATGGAGGGCAGTGCACATACCTATGAGCCAGGCCCTTTCTCCCTGTAGCTGTGATATCATTGCAGGGACACTGCTGTTTCTCAGTATGTAGGAATCATGTACTGATCCGGGGAATTTTGCGTTCACATGTGTTATGTACTCGCCTGCAAGACACACCACTTGTACATTGAGTGAATAGTTACTCTTCCTATTTCTGTAGACCTGTTCATTGGTCCTCAGCAGTACCAAGGCAATGGGAGTTCCATCAATGGCCCCAATTACATGTGAGACATTTGATAAGTTGTAGAAGGCTGTTTTTGCAGTGGGCAATTCTGGACGTTGTGGGAACCTAATGTACCTGTGCACATGCTTGAGTAGGGCATCCAGCACATCCTGTAACACTTTACTTAACTGGGGCTGTGAAAACCATGCAGCCAGTCCCACTGTAACCTGAAAAGAGCCACTCACCAGAAAATGCAGAACTGACAACATCTGGATTGTTGGAGGAATGGCATCGGGATTTCTCAAACCCGGAAGGAGGTCTGGCTTCAACTGGGCGATCAGTTCCCTGATGCACAAACGGTTCAGTCAATAGGTCAGGATGATGTGGCGCTCTTCCATGGTATCAAGATCTATTAGTGGCCTGTAAACTGGTGCATTCCTCATCACTCCATTGTGGCGATATCTGTGCGGGGACACCAACAACAATCTGGGAACCTCTCACAATGTAGGGCACCAAGTATGACATACAACAGTCACAAAGTTTTATACATACAAGTTGGCTGTCATGTTGTGGAAAGGCACATTACTCCACACTCCATTCCTAACCAGACGACGGCACATGATTCCTGTGGCAATGGACGTAAACAGGACATGTACACCTTCCATGTGTTCCACTATACTGAACGTATATGCTGACAACTGTGGTGACAAGTGTGGTCACCAGACATTCACTACATGTGTCATTATCCACAATGCGTGACCTGATGTATCTATTTGTGATGACATGCAGGTAAGTATGCAGTGTGAACCCATGACAGCATTGTTACAGACTAACATGGCATTCGCCTGTCCGGCATGCATTGACAATTGGAAGTGACCTTGTTTCACCGACGGAAGTTGTCATGTCGGAAGGCGGTCTGAACCGCCATGCAACTCCCCATTGGTTAACATTGATGTCTATGGGAGACTGGGACCAATGACGATCACCGCTGGCAGTGACGGTCATGACCGCTGCGGTCGTAACCGCCATTTTTTATGGGGGTGCTCCAGGGCAACAGATCAGTATGCGGTCCTTTGTCCCACATGTCTGGTGGTGTTTGACGATGTAAGTATGTGCATATTAACATGTCATGGCTGATCAGGTGTTTGGCATGCACATGATATGTGTGGGATATTGGCCGTGTGCATGGTCTGTGTTTGTTGTGCGTTGCCAAAGGTTACTGCAGTATTGTTATAATTAACATCATGTCCCCCATTTTTGGAATGTTTCCCATGCAGGTCAGCACCCACCAGAAAGGAGAGCTGTTGCCAAGGAAGTGCGAACCCTGGGGGTCCATAGCCGATGGAGCACCCACTGCAGGAAGCGGTGGGAGGACCAGAGACCAGAGACCTCAGAGGCCTCAGAGGCCTAGCTGGGGATGGCCTCCCAAAGTGGGAGGGCTTCCCGTCGTACCCTGACACCCCTAATGGCCCACATACTGGCGTGGCCTACCCAGAGTTGGATGGGCACTTGAAGGCAGCACAGCAGCCACAAGGGGGTAAGTGTTGACTGTCAGGTGACTACTGCATGGTCGTGTACTGTGACCCTCACTGGACTTGGAATTTATGTGGTCGGATGTGATTTAGGGAATGTACAGTCCTGGTTGTCACACCCATCATGTAAGAGTGTGTCACGCTAGCTGTGTTGAGCCACGCAGGAAAAGAAGTGGTGGTACTGACACACGTTCATCTGTGCATATGGGTCGCTCTAGTATGCTATCATGTACTGTTTTGGCACTGTATATGGGTGATGACAGGCATTTTACATGAACATTGAAACTGCTTCACTTCCTACATCAATGGAACTCTGTACCACATGTACTCCACACATTACTGTCAGTTAGTTAGTGTTTTCAGTCCCTCTGTACTCATACTTGTATCATCCCATAATGGATGACATGTGGATGGGTATGTTCTTTGGCTGGTTTGTAGGATAAGTCATTTAGGCAGTTGATAGCCATGAAGTGGTCTTCATTCAGGTGTTTAGGTTGCAGGGTTGAGGTGAGTTTGGCTATCGCTTCCATGACTCAATAGTAAATGATTGCTAAATAGTCTCTTGTTTCCCCAGCAGGGGTTGTAATCTGTATTGTTTGTATGTGGAGTGGATGTGTGGGTTATGATCATTTCCTCCCTTTCTGTTTCTCCTACCTTCCTTCTCTCTCTCCACCTCTGTCTATGTGTGCATTAGCCTCATCTGGTGGAGGAGGAAGGGCACCGGCAAGTGAGGATGCAGCAGCCCATAGGACCCAGGAGGCTGACACCAGTAAAGCCAAGGGGACCAGTAGGACAGAGGGCGAGGGGAGCACCACGGGGAGACTGGAGCTACCAACATATCTGATACAGGTCCCTCCTCCAATGGCGGCTCTCTGGCAGTGGCGGACCCATCTGGGACCACCCCAGCACCATCCTTGTCCATCAACCCCCTTACCAGCACTGCCTTCCCTGTAGCACCCCACCCAGTTGCCCGTGCATGCTCACCCTGGAGGGTGAGTGTCTCCTTCACCACAGGCACCTCTGCCCCTGCCCCAGTCAGCCCTGCTGCCCTCAATGAGGAGGCTATTGACCTCCTGAGATCCATCTCTGTGGGGCAGATAACCATCATGAATGCCATTCAGGGATGGCATCCCAGATGCAGCAGTCCAATGCGTTTCTGGAAGGCATTCACGGTGCCTTGTCTGGCATACAGAGATTATTTCAGGTTCTGGCCTCCTTGTCGACGGCAGCCAGTGTCCCTTCATCTTCCGTCCCCCCTCCAGCTACCTGTTCCCAATCCACAACCCCTCTCCCTACACCTGTCAAAAGCACACCTACATACCAGCATACACCCACTACAACAGACAAAGTGAGCAAAGACAGTCATAGGCAGCACAAATGTTCACACAGGCATGCACACACACAACACACATCTGCAGACACAACAACAGACACTTCTCCCACCACCTCCTCCCTTACAGTCAAATCTCCACACACACCTGCCAGCACTGCATCATCACACACTGGTCCTGCTATCATTCCTGGCATACCCTCAATCACCAAAACAGCAGACTCACAGACACACATCCCACACACCACATCTGCACTCACCACAACTACCGTCTCTGCCACCTGCAGCACATCCACCTCACTTGCACACACCACTGCAAACCCCCTCCTCCCAATTAATGCACACGCACCCACTCACCCACCCAACATTCAGCCACCACACACATACACACATTGCACACACCAGCATCCGTGTACAGCACACCAACACGTCAAACAAGCACTCCCTCTACCTTCAGTCCCAACTGTCAATCATGTGACAGCCCTTGCACCTAAGAAAGTTTTCCTTGCTGCCCTTGACCTCTTCCCTATTCCTCTCCCAGCCTGTGTTCCCCGTAAACACTGTGTACCCATGCCCCTCTCAAGCCCTTCCACCTCCCATTCCTCAGGTGCCACTTCTGGTGTTTCCCCTACTCCTCCACCCAGCAAGATATCCACCCCTCCCAGTGCCAAAGTCACCCCTCCCAAACCCAAACCAAAACGTGTCCCTTCGAAATCCAAGCCGCTCCCACTACCCCCAGACCCCTTAGGTGCCTGCCTGTCCTATTGATGCCGCTATGTCATGGAGGCCTATTTGCTGTCAGGAGTCAAGTTGGGGCCTTAATATTGACTTGATGCGTTTCTGCATTAATGCGGGATGGACTTGCCATTTGGCAGATTATGTATATATTTATTTTGAAATTTTTATGGTTCCAATTACATTTGCCCACATTGCTGTGGTTGGCAATTTGAGTTGCTTGTCCTGGCTTTCTTTTACTTGGTGGTGTGACATCTGTGTGAAACGGTGTGTGAGGTCTGTGTATGGATTGTGTCTGTGTTTTTGCATGTGCTGGGTAGATGGGTTGGGCCATGGTGTTGTTGTAATGTGTGTGGCTGCTTGCTTGTGGGATTGTATGGGGGTGTTGTGTGCATCCGTGTGTATGGTGCTGCATGTTTGGATTTCCTTGATAGTTGGTTGTACGTGTTGTGTCACCTGTGTCATTGATTGAATGTGTGTTCACTGCTATTGATTGTGTGTCATTGCTACATACAGTTCATGGCATGTGAATGTGTGGTGTCGCACAACATGCCTGTCAATGCCTGCATTAAGGTGTTTGTGGTCTAGTTGTCGTTCTGTGGTTATGGGGTGTATTGGTGGTGTTGGTGTGCATCTGCATGGCTTTGTGTGTGTATTGGATACTTAGCATTGACGTATATTGAGTGTGCCTGTGTGTGGCCTTTGCTCTCAGTGCAAGGAATGTGTGTTATTTGTGGGAGTGTATCACTGCCATTTCCTCCCATCTGTGCTAGGCGTACTTACATTTGTTGTCTTCATCATTGTCGGTGGCCCTGAAGGTGTATGGCAGGATACAATGCTGGGGAGACTATCAGTTCATTTGCCATGGCGCCCACGGAGGCGTCTCTGTGCCTGGAGGTGGGTGTCTCCTTTTGTACTTTCTGTTTCTGCTAGGTTTTTCGTAGCGGCCAGCCCACCCCGGATAGCCTGGCGGCGTGGTGACTCAGAATATGGTGGGTGGGACATTAGCTCCTGCCTGCATGATTTGGCTTCCGCCGCCGGAGCTACTCGTCAGCGGTGGTGGTGCTGGCAGTGAGTTGTCTGTGTTGGGTTCACTCCCTTGCTCGTTATATAGCGGTCTGCACCGCCACCCCTGTGGCGGTCTTTACACCGCCGCTGGCGTGGTGGTCAGGTTACCGCCACACTCGGAATGACCACCTTAATGTTCAAGTTTCAATAAATGTTCAAATATATTTTTAATAATCCCAGGATCTTCCATCATCTGTCTAGGTGCTGCCTGCTCAACCTAGGCACCTAATCTAAGGCCTTCATTTAGGATTTAGCTGGTGGCCTGCCATCACCAGGGAACTGAGGCAATAACCTCTGTTGCCCTCGTGGACCACCCCCACCATCTTTAAAGATCTCTACCTGCCTGGTAGAGATCTTTATGCCTCCAGCTAATACACTCCTTTGAAGGCATTTACATTTTGCTGAGTGGCCACTATGTTCATGTTGCCACTCAAAAAACGTTTTTGTTTTACGGAAGCAAACTACCATAGTGAGAGTATATTTTTGAAAAACAAATCAATAATGACTCTGACACTCTGGGAGTTTTTGCCAAAGGTGTGGGGTCATTTTTTGATGTTTCTGTCCGGGATCGCCAGGCTTTTCCAGATGGTCCTAAACAGAAAGAATGAACAGCAGACTGCCTCCTTTTTATTAGGGCAGATGGCCGTAAGTATTTAGACTGACAGCCTGATTTCTGTTGAGCTGTCAGTTTAAAATTTCCTCAGACAGAGCTAGCAGGAGTACTGCAGGTGAAAAACGTGATGGTCGGCCCAACTCTAATCAGAGTAGATGGAATGTCAGATTGGCAGACAGGATACACCACCATGTTTGTGGCAGAGTGCCATATCCTCCAAACTCATAGTTGTAATTCATCCACAAAAAAATTATAAAACATTCAAAATAGCCACAAGTGCAGCACAGTTTGGGAGAGAAAACTGCTATTTTGCTCCACAACCTTCAGAAGCAAGTGATTTGCAATTCTTCCCTTGAATGCATTGTGTTTCTGCCTACTAGGATGATGAGGTTTGAATGATGCAAGTGCACATAGTTATATTCTTACACACACACCCGAGGTCACTCACTAACATACTGAAAGTCTCTCACCATTAACTGACCTTTCATTCCACTCATTACCATCACCCTCTCACTCTTACTCATACCAATCATACCAATCAACCCCCTCACTTCGCTCACACTATTTGCCTCATTCATACATTTTGCATGCACATACAAACCCCCAAGAAAATATCCAAACACATTTTCCCACATAGACTCACTACCTTGCTCTGTTAGAGGGATACTATGTATGTGAGCCAATATGATAGACTGTTAGTGCATGATTAAAGAAGACCGTTTCATTTTGAGAGTGTGTAAGGGTATGTGATCTGATGGATGTACTCCTTTCACTTACCTTACTCTATGTTTCTGGAGTCCTTAATTGTCTATCCTACTTTTGCTTTCTTACATTTGTGGAAAATTTCATATATTTTCACATGTTGTGATCATGCTAGAAACCATCTACTTTGCATTTCCTTTTCTGTTGATATTTTAAAAAAACTGCAGTCAAGCTTACACCAGTCTGAGTTGGTGTAGCATGGGCTTGTTTATTTGATATCATCTGCATAAGTTTTGTTACCTCATTCTTGCTTGCACACACCACTGAGGAAAAAGTGAGGATTGAACACGGCAGCCACCTCAGTGTTGAAAGCCTAGCCCCAGCCAATAACAAGATCCTTGTTCAACATTGGAAAATGGGACATTCTGAACAATGTCAGATATTCACAAATACCAATGAAAAAACAATCTGAAGGAGAACTCACTAATCTGTTAAGAAAATTGTTTGAAATCAACTGAGATGCACTATATGGACGTGGCAAACTTTCACTCTGTCTTTGGAAAGGAGAAAGATAAACCAGTTAGCAAGGAGTAGAGGAAGGAGGCAAAATAATGTTTTGCCTGTCAAAGAATGCATCTGCAATGTTTTGCTTTTTCCCTGCTTAGGACTGCGGGAGAATTCCTATACCATTAGACCCTCTACAAGAAAATAAAATACACCATTCTGTTGGGAAATGGGAGTTGCAGCTTTAGGAAACAGTTATTACAGTAATTAAGGTACCTAATAATCACATGATATTATTGCCCTTTAAGAGTCCCTGATTATCAGATAGGAATTTAGGATCAGAAATTAAACTGAAAAAACAAGATGACAGCCCTACCTAACTCTAAGAGACATTTGTGATTTTGTGCTTCTCCGGAATATTCTAACCCTTTGAACTGTAATCTCTATTCCTCAGCACTTGGCCTGAGGGGTATTTTACCATAGTCTATTTAGAAGGGCTGTCCTGCTTGCCAGAAAAGTAGGACCTGGGAAACTATAAAGACCCTGGGAAAGAGGAAACTGTTGATTTATTGGAAGAGTTACACTTGATCTTTGCAAGAGTTATCCAGGCCATTCAACCTAACCCAAATCCTACCGGTGTCTGTGCAGTTATTTAGTGAATATTTTTGCTTCTTTGTTTTCCTTTAGTGAACACACCTGGTAGACTTTTATTCACTCTCAATGTTACATATATTTGTTAACCTTTTTCATCTCTTGGACTTTGAAGTTCTTCATTTCTTTGACTTCTTCCCCTTCCCTTTCCTGAATGTTGACATTTTTTAAAGAGAAAATGCTTTATTTAAAAGCAGTCACAGACATGGCGGAAGCAATTCCTAGTGAGTCGAAATTTGCTACCCACCTCATTGTGATTTAGGTGATAGGTTGAATTGCGACCTACTAAGAATTGGTAATTTGTGAATTGACCTACAAGTACATGGGTCGGTTCGCAAATTACCACGTAGGTTGCAAAAATACTGGTAATACTGGTCATAATTTTTTGATCAGTTCTTCGTACATCTGGCTCATAAATTCCCCAGTCCCTTTCTTGTAAATTAGAAATAACCTTCTCAATACAGCACATTCTTGGGAGCCTACACTCAGAGTCAGGCAAGGGTTCAAACAGAATCCCGTTAAAGGCACTGCCAAGGAACACTCTGGTTATATACATTGCACTTCTGAATCTCCATTTATGGGTTTGAAGGCACTGTTTTTTCATAGAATATTTTTTACTTTCTATATTTTCATTTTTTTTGCACCACAAGGAGCACTGGTGAGAACTTTTGAATAGTAAAATTCACTTCTTTTCTGCACAGGTATTGCGAGATCCATTGCAACATTTTATTAATTTCGCACAATTTTCTGTGACTGGACATTTTGTGACATGGCCTAATATTAAAAATACTGTCACAAAATGTCAGTATGCAATTTGCACCCATTATATTGACCCCGCATTCTATATCTTATTTCTTAGTGCGATCTTGAAATCTAAACATAGGATACATTTCACTGCACTTGCACGTAACACCTGATTTGCTGATGTTTATATCGGATTCTTACTGGATGCCAAAACACAGCTTTTGTTGCATAACATGTTCCTATCTGCTCGCATTGTGTCTCTTCTAAATGTTATAAAATTTGGAGCTCATCCATCTGCACACTCTAAATTGGGTTAAGGTTCCAATGTGCTCATTAGATAGTAGCTTTTCGCACTGCCTTCATATGTTTAAATTGTATGCACACATCCTGGGCAGTTGAAAACTAATGACAAGTGAAAATCACAAATGATATAATAAATCATACAAACATTTATTTTCATCTTTTGAATAGTCAACACATTTCTGAACCACTGCTGGTTTATGGATAACACACCAATCTGAAACCGAATCAGAGACACCAGACCAAAAAAAGGTGAAATATGTCAGTGGTGGCTGGTGACATTTGAAAGTGGTAGGGCGTAAAAGTTGGGTACGGCTTTTATGTTGCAAGTGAAGTGAGCAACGTTGGATCCAGGGTGGAAAATCCTCCCAAGAACAAAATGGAAAAACATTTGAAAGCAAATTAATTTAGTGAGAAAGCAAGGTTTATAAAGTAGTGCAAATGTTTAGCCTTAAAATATTGAACACATTAAAAACTGCCCTATATCTTAATATAATAATAAGTTCAACAGTTATTTTAATGTGCAAATTTTACAGTGTGACAACTTCAGGCCCTTTAAGTAAAGTATCTTGCGCTGCATCAGCTTTAGAAGAAAATGTTCTAATCAGGCACCAGGAAGCACCCACAGCTGCTGGCTGCAATCAGTCCTACAGAAATATGTACAGACAGGTCTTTAAGTGTGATGAAAAAAAGTAGGGGCTCTCTAAATGGAACATGTAAAATACATGTCTGTGATTCCGTTAGCCTGCCACCCGATCTGTGTTTTGGTTTCTCTCTGAGATTTTATTGCATTCAGAAATGTAACACAACACCTGAAATTTGTCAGTCCTATTGGCTTTGTCAATGGTTGTTATCTGTTTGAGATAAATGAGTAACAAAAATGTTTTCTTATAAACAATTAACATTGGAAATGTTTCAATTCTGAAATTGAGAGATTAGGAATTAAATATATTTTTGAGGCCTGTGGAAGGAGTATTGCCTTCAGTTATGTGTGCTTTATAAATATGTACGCCCTTTTTCTCTGCACATCTTACCCATCTGCATGTTTTAAATCCCCTCGCTTTCCTCATCAGCAACCTCTTTTCTCTCTCGCCTGAATGCACTTCCTTGCATCTCCCTCATTCTACCATCTCAAACATACACTGCACTCATACACATTTGAGCAGTTTATTTCCTTTTGCCTTCTAAATATTTTGACCTCTTTGCAGAACCTTCACATGCATTAACACTGAATTTCAATTGTAGCTTGAATACATGATCATTGTTCTGTGTGCTCTGCAGAGGCGCCAATACAATGACAGGCACTGTGCTTTGCGGCTTCAGCCTCAGTGTCAGCGCACTCATTCAAAGCCCTTCATAAACACCTATCAGAAGTCAAAGTATGAACTATGCAAGCAAGAGTAATAAAATGCACGAAAAGAAATATAGAAACAGAGCATGATGAAACAGCTAACTCTGTTGGCTAAAGCAACATTAAGTAAAATGTGAAAAAAGAGAGGATCGAAATCACTGACACACATTACCTTAACGTTTTTAACATTCATTGTTCGCAAATCAATCCATGTTTTTGGCATTATTGTTATGGGCATGAAGATACGGCCAGTTTTAACTCATACAACAGATACCTACATTTCCTGTAAGCACATATTTATTGCTTTCAGTTTGACTCAGATATGTTGATAAACTTTTCAAGGGAAGTCAGAACTCTGCTCGGCTTTTGGAACAATTTAGCAGAGGACCAAAGACAGCAGCTCCACTTCTGAAGGAGCCAGCAATCTGCAGCCAGGGTTTGGGGTGTAAAAGTGTGGGGCGGGTTAAGGTTGAAAAGGGGTCTCAGGACAATATAAATAGCCCAAGATTAGCAGTTTATTTACTGCCTGGCTTCCGTCTCCAACTTCAAAGTGAGGCTTTTATGTTGATGTGCAGGAATTTCAGAGGGGCTCAGTCCCTTAGCCCTAGTGGAGAAAGGGCATCTGAAAGAAGTGTTTTGACTTTAATAGTCTAATGCACACAAAAAAAGGGTACTTGCAGGAGGCTGTCCAAGGTTCTTCTTTCACTTGCTGACCCACTTGCGCTCACACCTGCAACCATTTGCACCAGCACTAGACCTCCACCTAATTGACACCTGCGGGCATTGGAACATGCACCTGCATCTACAGTGTAACTATATTTGCACTGCACCCAAAGACCAAGATGTAGAGGTATCTGTACTACACAACAGGCACACATATCTCATCTGTCACAGAGCACCCACTACCTCTTGTCCGTTAACCCTCTGACACTAGCACCAAAAAGCCCACCTTTAAAGCTGGGCTTACTAGTACATTGCCAATTCCACTTTGAACATGACTGTGAAACACACACCATGAGAAACACACAAAACCACCATTTTAATACAGTGGGACAGAGGGACACAAATAGTTCAAAACCTGGAACTGGGATACATAGACACAGGCAAAAACAGGCACTGGAAAATGTGGATATTGATAAGCACTGGCACTGGGAGCAATGGGTTCTAGGAGCCCTGCCTCTCGCTTCTAGCAGATCCAGTCAGGTAATTGTAATGTACATCCTGCCACTTAACACTTGTTCCCACCCAGTCCTCAACTCTTGCATAGTTGCCATTGACCCATTACTGTGGATTCTGTGCTCATTTGATAAATCAGAGCCACTCCTCCTTCTGGGTAGACTCAACAGACCCATTGCAGTGAGTTTATAGTGTCCTGTTGTTAGCACCTTCTCTGGTTATGTGTAGACTCCACAGTCCCCATTCACTGAGTTCTGTAAATACTATAGGTCAGGGCAACCTCTGATTCTATGTTGACTCTTCATACTGATCAGAGTAATGTTAGCACCACTTTTGCTTCTATGTAGACCACACAGGCCCATTACTCTTGGTTCTGAGCATACTATTGTTAGCACCGTAACCAATACTGAGTGTTCCAAGTGTGTACCTTTGGTTAGCGTCAGGTATGTTTCTGTTTGAATGGTGTAAACTCTTCACTGTGAGTACTCTACTTACCATAGATTATTATTATACCTTAAACACACGTGGCATTTGACTGACTAAGCTAGTCAGGTAACCACCCACCCAGGCTTACGCTTACTGGTGGGCATGCATCAACTTCTCATTACTACTATCCATTCACACTCCTGGACAGTATACCATCTAAACCCCTATGAGTCTATGATCCACTAGACAATGCTTTGGCCATTAGTAATGCTTCTTCTACAACCTTGGATTATCGACTCATTAGTTGAACACTTACAATTCAAAATCTTCCCACCAACATGTATGCACAATTATTGTGATGTCTTCACCTGCACCACTCTAACTTTTCCACAATGACCAGAATTCAAAGAGTGGAACATGTCATGCTACCCTTCTATGTTTTCCACAGATACAAATACATTTTGCTTATTTCTCTGGTCACCCAGTTTTCATTGCTTCATACCTCTTCTCCCTCTTAAAGGTACAGGTTTCCTTTCTAAGGCCTAGCTGTCCGCTCCACAACACCACAATATATGAACAATCACCAAACGTACTGACGCAGTTATGGAATTCAGATTCTATTCTTAGAAAGAAAAGAAATACTGTAGCAGTACCAATGTCTCCCTTGTTATGTTACGTTATTTGTTCTGTATTCATTTGTAGAACCCAGTTGGTACCCTAATTGCATCCTTAAGCTAGAAAGTACTGCCCTCCTCAGAACCCACTGAGCACAAGCAAAATTTAGCAACACTTATATAACCATGTTTTGAGAGTATTTTTCCTGAAAATCAGGTGATCTGATGTTTCCCTCTTTACTACTCCCCTCCCTCTTCAACATCTAATAACCTCAACTCTAATGCTATCTTTCATTTTCCAGCATCACCCTTCCAAGCACCTCAACCTCCACCCGGTGGGCTCGCTAATAACACACATAAAAGCATACTTGCCATTCCTAAACATCTAGGCTGCTCTAAGCCCCTTATCATTTACCTTTATTCAAAAATGGCATTGGAAGCCCAATTCTTCCACCCACCCACTATCTCGCACACTCCACCTCAGCAACAAACCATGCTACACGTTAACTGCCCTTCAAATCATCAACCTCTCCACTTTATGTTGTGACTTATCTGCACTAAGCTCCTTTTTTCTGATCACCAGCCCTTCCCCCTAATGCCTGTATCCTCACACATTACTTCTCCTCTTCCGCTCTGACACACTATACTCAATACTACCTATATCTTTTATGTTCTGGTCCCTACTGTCTCCACCTTTCATCTCCTACTTATCTTACAATCCCCAGACAGAACCTACTGCTATACCTCCAGTAATGTCTCACCAAACTTTCACATCCCCTGCTTCCTTTCCTGCAGTCTGATGAACAACTGATCAATTAATGAAAGCTGTTTCACCATCAGGTATTTTATATTGGATGCCTACAATTACCTCCTTTTTGTAACAGAAGTCTGGCTGAGTGATGATGTATCCTCACAGCTGAGACAGAGATCTCTTTATGTGAAAGCATAGGAAAACTATAAAACGTTTATTAAACTTGGAAAAAGTGTGTACAAATATTTTTAAGTTAAATGTAAATTAATTTCATGCATTTCATTTAAATGTAGAGCTAAAGTAAAAAAAGGTAAAAATACATTCCCACCTAAACTAGATTTTAGTAGTCATTGATTAATATGAACAGTGATACAATGTACAGAACTAATGAAAAGTAATTGAATCATATTTTGACACAATTGTATTAAAAAACAATATTAAAATATTTTATATATAAATAATAAATATGATACAATGTACATAACTAATGAAAAGTAATTGAACTATATGTTGATACATTTGTATTAAAAAACAGTATTAAAATATTTTATATATAAATAATAAATATGTACTAGTTTATTATTTTATTATTCTGAACAATAAGTTATATTTTAGCTATTTTAAATAATTTAGAATATATTAATATTATTTTATTTGTGGTAAAAATCTAAGTTTGTGCCTCCATTATTTTCTAAGGGAGGGTGTTGATTTACCAGTGTTTGACCATCTGTGGTGCTTGACATACTAATGTTTTGTTTTCTCTGTAGTAACTTAAATGTGCAGCTTTGGCTCATCACCCTTTTAAGAGGATGGAGGCGTGTTAGTCTATGCTTTTGAGTAACTCTCCACTTGGTTTTGTGAATAGCCAAAAGTAGTAAAGTTACTCAAAAGACTGTGGTTTTTTGACAAATTATTTAATCAAAAAAGTGAATTAACTCAATATTTACTTTGGTAAAAAAGTAGAACTGCTTAAGCAACTCCCAAACTAACCACACATTAAACCACTGCCTAAAACTACTCATTTTCATCTATTATGCACAAGAAGATTTCTCCAATAACTTTGAAGTCTATGAATCATCAGGATCACCAGAGCCCCCAAACCTCACTCAATGCTTAAAGGAAACACTCCGCAAAAGCTGTGCATCTATTTCAGGGAGGGCATTAATTAATTACTCCTTAATGTCAGCAACCTTCCAAAAAGATATAAAACTCAACTGTGTTGAAAATGGCCCTCTCTGCAGGATTATCGCCAAAACTTTTGGCTTTTTCCCTCCACTTTTTGCTGATTTTGTTATTGCTGGCCTTAGGACTCTGTGCACTTTCCTACTGCTTACATGTTTGTGCTCTCTCCCTAAGACATGATTTGATTGGCATCAACCCAATTTACATATTTAATTTACTTAGAAGTCCCTAGTCAAGTGCATTAACTTTGCCCAGGGCCTGCAAAATAAATGCTACTAGTGGGCCTGCCGCACACATTGTGCCTCCTACTTAAGATGTCTTTTAAACATGTCTCAGGCCTGCAATTGCAGAGCCTGTGTGTGCGGCATAAACTGCCATGTCGAATTGCCATTTCAAAACCATTTCCAAGCCTTAGACTCCTCTTTTTCGTACATGTGAGTTACCCCTAAGGTAGGCACTAGGTAGCACATACAGCAGGGTGCAGCGTGATTAAAAGGTAGGAAATGTACTTCTAATTTCTTATATGTCCTGGTAGTGAAAACCTCACAAGTTCATTTTTCACTACTGTGAGGCCTACCCCTCTCACAGGTTAACATTGGGGAATTCCTTATTACATTTAATAAGCTGTAATTCCTGAATGAGAGAAGGTAGATATATCATGTTTAGTACCCATGGAATTGTAATGATAAATCCTGTTTAATTGTAAAGTCAGATTTATTGGTACATTTTTGAAAATGCCACTTTTTGAAATTTCACATTTTCCTATTCTTAGCCCTGTGTGCCTGCAGCCTGTTTCTGATCAATTGTCTGGGTTGGGTGACAGCTGGGCTTTGTGTATTCCTTCCAGACAGCCACACACAATGTGAGCTCAGGTGTGACTTGATGGGCCTTCATGGGCCATCCTGACAGCGTAGGAGGGAGGAGCTGGCCACAGTCTGACACTTACAACTGCATAGGCTGTATCCTGTGCACACAGAAAAGGTTTAACAACTCTGTATTGTCACTAATAATACAGTTGGCAGCGGGTTAAACAATACATGCACCTAGCCCCTATCACCTATTTGGTATTCAAAAGAAAGTCATAAATCCCAATTTTTTTGATGATGTGTACACACATCACAGCACCTGCCAACAAGGTGCAATCGTTAAAAAAGGAACTGTGAAATATATAGAATTCCATGGTGCACCACTTTCAATAAATGTAGGAAAGTAGAATCATTCAATAATGTCTTCTCTTTATTCTTCTTTTCTTTCAAAGCTAAAATACATTCATAACAACATCAGCCAATGCATTTCGTCCTCAAAACAGGACTTCTTCAGGGCTGAATTACAATAAATATAATACCCTTACATTATGAGCCCACATAGGCATCATACATTCAAAAACAAACATACAACAATTGATATTAGCCTGTCACATTTTACTAATAGCTTAACAAACTGACAAGGGATACCAACAATATATACAATCAAATTCAGAAATAAAAAAAAATAAAAGACATATTTTGATACCGATTTCACATACTTCTATCGAAAAACCATATATATATACACTGTTACAACAACACAACTTACAAACGTAACGATGAAATAAACAAAAAAATGACTAATAGAACTTATAAAAACACACATGCATATAAAACAATTAAAACAAAAATCTCTGCAATACTCCCAAACAACTGTTACCACAAATAAAGGTATTCATTTTTAATAGTTTTCAACATATTTATGTTCAATGTAATATTATCCCTCCCATAGTCGGCCTGTGCCATTTCATTCACACATAGTCATCCAAAGGACTATTTTGTATAAATATATTAATGGTTGCACAAAAGAAGTCTGACGTTTTTTGTGTACAATATTCATGATTTCTATTATCAACCCAAATTAGAAGACACCCATACCTTTTCCTTTTTATTTTTAATCGACTTCCACCCTTCATGTTCAAAACAATGATTATACTAATGGCAACATGTTACGTACATTGAAAGTAAAAAACTAATGTAAAATAAAAATAACCATATCAAACCAACAATATCACCATTATAAATCACACAGATTGTCAAGATCAAGCAAACCTCTCAACCACCACAAAGCAAAGCAACAGTATCATCTAGTATGAAATAAAAAAAGTGCCCTGTCATGCCAGCAGATTTATCATCCACATATAAGCATATCTATTCACAACTCTGCAGATCTATTCTATTTTGACAAGGATGTTTTGTCCTGACAATCAAACTTAGATGAAAGAAAATATAATACTCTTTATTATTAGCGACAGCCCCACCACTTTCTACCACAGTGCTCATTAATTGCTTTTTCGAAAATCCAGTGGGGAAAAGATTACCCCATGCTGCCAACAAAAACATACTGAGTGAGCGTTTATATTATTGCATGTTGTCAAAAAAGCCAATCTAAACCAACTGGCCCCCTATTTTAAATGGCGTACCTTACTATCTTGTATGGCTAAATATATCGATAATTCGCCTTCCACAACCCCCGTGACATGTGGCACAGAGGCATGAAACCGAATCCAAGCCATTGTTGATGCTCGCTTTTAAAACCGCCGCCTCATCCTGTACCCACAATGCAGCACAGCATCGATGTTGTCCCAATAAGCATTCAAAGTGTTAGACCAAGAATAGGTTCGAGAAAGCGGCAGCCATTTTGGAATGGTCCCAATATTCGTAAAACAAGCCTGGCTCTGACCCATTTAACCACATTAACCACATGCCTATAGCAAAGTATTATTTCTAGGAAGTTCTGAAAAAACTGGTTCTGACCGCGAAAATGAATTAAAATGTATTCCATCTTGGTAGTGGCCATGAGACATCTGTTATGTTTGGGACTCCCCAAGTCGGCCGGGCTGGCAGGGGTGTCCTTTAGCCTACGTGCGTGTTCAGTACAACAGTTTGTATCCCCCTGTCATTCAGGGGACTTTTGGTTTGGTCCCGGAGGCCGGAAAGGGAAATAAACGGGCCGTGCTGGAGGGGCTCCTACAGTCACGAGCCGGACGAGACACGGAGTATGCTGTGCATGATTTACGGCCGCTATTAGCGTTGCTTATCAGCGCAACGTTTGTTGTTTCGTATTTGTAAGCACCGTTTATCTCAACATATCAACATAACAAATTGGCGACGAGTGGAGAAATAAAAAAAAAAAAATAAAAAAAAAGGAGAAAAGCACAACCCACGTGGGGAAAAGAACGGCGTCGGAGGCCCGGCACAGCAGAGACGCATGCTGTGAATGAAACGCCCGGAGCGTGCACATGGATGAGCAGCATTTAAAAAAGTGAATCAGTGACGCTCCGTGAAAGGTACACCTGATCCTACGGGCCCCGAGAGCCTGGCCACACACCAGGAAGAGGTGAGAAAGAAAGAAGCCTGTGCTCTGGGAGAGGGAGGCCTGAATAATCGGCATAGGAGGAATTGGGCCCAAAGCTCGTACATAGCAGTATGCAGTGAGGGGAAAGGACACACACACAGACAGAAAATAAGCCACAAAGGAATATAAAATAAAAAAAAAAAAAAAAAAATAAAAAAAAAAAAAGAAGAAACAAAAATAAAGAGAAAAGAATGGCGACTTTTCCGATCATAGAGCCGTTTGTCATGGAAGGGCCCCGTCAGCACAAGCTGCTAAATGGAAGTCATGGGTAGAACGGTTAGAGAACTATTTTGCAGCGGTCGCACTACACCCGGACAGACAAAGACCGATGCTCCTTCATATGGGGGGAGTGATGCTGCACAAAATCAGCAAAACAGTGGCTGAGGAAGGACCCCCATTTACGTACCGAACCCTAAAAAGAGCAATAACAGCATATTTTGAACCCATGGCGAATCCAGACTATGAGCGTTTCCTCCTGCGACAAGCCAGACAGCACTCAGACGAGTCTGTGGACACATACTATGCAAGATTAAAGGAACTAGCAAGCACATGCACATTACCGGACCCGGATGATGAGATAAGAGCACAATTCATCCAGGGATGCCACTCGACCAAATTAAGAGAACACATCCTTCAAATACCAGGAATGACAATGGCTGACATGCTGACGATGGGCAGGTCAAAGGAGTTGTCCAGAGTAAGGGCAGCACACATGGAATCGGCGCTCGCGCAGACCATCAAAACAGAGCCGGTAAATGTTATTGCCTCTAACAGCGCAATAAAAAGAAAGGAGAAGACAAGACCGGCCGGGGCAAACCGATCATGTTATATGTGTGGAGGAACGTTTCCACATCAGGGCAAATGCCCTGCATTGGGAAAACAGTGCACCAACTGCCAAAAACTAAATCATTTTGCAAAAGTCTGCCGGTCAAACGCAAGAGGAAAAGGCGACAGACCAAAGACAAGTCAAGGAGCAAAGGCGGTGCAACCACCAGATCTGATCCCCGACATGGATGATGATGATGAGCCAGAAGGAACGGTGTACATAATCCAGGCAACAGAATCAGGCTGCCAAAGACGAAAGAAAATTCCAAAGTGTAAGGTCAAAGTGGCGGGACACCAAGTGACAGCTCTAATCGACACAGGGGCTTCAATCAACATACTGGCTGAATCTGTTTTTGAACAAATGACGCATCGCCCCCTTCTACGGCGCACAAAAGTACAAGTATTCGCTTTTGGGTCTACAAGACCCCTTCCCATGGCAGGAGTGTTTGTGACCGAGATCAGTCATGAGGATACAATGGTACGAACAAAGGTATACGTTACCAAGATAGGAACGGGGATGCTGCTCAGCTGCCGCACGGCGGAAGAGCTGAAGTTGGTGGCGTTCGCGTTCAGCATACAAGTGGGTGAGCTACAATATCTGCAGGAAGAGTACGCTGATCTATTCCAAGGCATTGGATGCCTCAAGGATCGTCAAATAAAACTACACATCGATAAGTCCATAGAGCCAGTCGCGTTGAAACACAGACGCATAGCATTTCATCTACGCCCACAGGTGGAGGCAGAACTACGGAAGCTGGAAGAAGCAGACATCATCGAGAAGGTGGAAGGACCAACCCCATGGGTGTCACCCATTGTAGTCACGAGGAAACCCAAGCAACCAGGGGAAGTTCGGATATGTGTAGATATGCGCCTCCCAAACGTGGCCATCCGGAGGGAACGCCATCTCACTCCGACCGTGGATGACATAGTGACGGAGGTTAGCGGATCCAAATGGTTCTCAAAAATGGATCTGAGAGCGGGATATCACCAGATCATGCTGGCTCCAGAGTCCAGAGTAATCACCACTTTCTCCACCCATGTGGGACTGAGAAGATACAAACGCCTGAGTTTTGGGATCGCCAGCGCGGCTGAAGTATTCCAAGACACCATAAGGGGCGTTCTGGCTGGGTTGGAGGGAGTCATCAATGTGAGTGATGATATTCTGGTACATGCACCAACGATTGAGGCACACCTACAGAGGCTACAAGCAGTCTTCCAACGGCTAAAGACACACGGTCTGACTTTGCATCGGGAGAAGTGTGAATTCCTGAGAAGGGACATTGCTTTCTTCGGATATCATTTCTCTGAAAGAGGTGTCCGACCTGACCCAGAAAAGGTGGCGGACATAAAGTCGGCACCCCCTCCTACATCAGTCACAGGTGTCAGAAGTTTCCTGGGAATGGTAACATATTGTGGGAGATTCATTCCCAATCTGACATCACTCACTGCCCCACTCCGGGAACTAACAAAGGCTCACAGTCCGTGGGAGTGGAATGCGATACATGAAAGGTCGTTTCAAGATACCAAGCAGGCCCTGTCGGCAGAGACAACTTTAGTATTCTTCGACCCAGCCAAAGAAACAGAGCTCTCTGTGGATGCCAGCCCAATAGGTCTCGGAGCAGTACTGTCTCAAAGAGAAAATGATGGTGTGTGGGCTCCAGTAGCGTACGCCAGCCGAGCTCTGACGGCAACGGAACAAAGATACTCACACATTGAGAAAGAGGCGTTAGCAGTTAGTTGGGCCTGTCGACACTACCATCTGTACATCTATGGTCACCCGTTTGTAATATATACTGATCACAAGCCACTGATACCATTGTTCAATAAAACAGCCTCCCAACCTCCACCAAGAATTGAGAAATGGATTCTTCAGCTACAGGGGTACCAATTCTCTGTGGTATATCGTCCAGGAGCCCAGAACCCAGCAGATTATTTGTCCCGTCACACCAGACCATTCACCATGCTCGAAGAAGAGGAAACTGAAAATACGGAGGAATACGTGAGGCTGGTAGTAGAGAGATCCCGGCCACTGCCAATATCCATGAAAGAAATACAGGAGGCTACGAGAGCAGATGAGGTATTGCAGCTGGCTATATCATGCGTCAGTGATGGAAGATGGCACCTACTGAAGCACAATCTGGCATTGAGGACCGAGGAGGCCAACAACAATCTGCAGGCTTTGTTCCGAGTCCGGAACGAGTTGGCGGTGTCGTCAGAGAACTGTCTGTTGAGAGGAAGCCGACTGGTCATTCCAGACAGTATGAGACAAAGGACAGTGGATTTGGCCCATGCCACTCATCAGGGAATGGTGAAAACCAAGGCCCGACTACGAAGCAAAGTGTGGTTCCCCGACCTTGACGCCCGAGTGGAGAAGACAATACAAAGGTGTCATGTGTGTCAACTGGTGGGGCCGACAGATCCGCCACCCCCCATCATCACTGAAGTCATCCCGTCAGTACCATGGCAGAGAGCGAGTGCAGATTTGGGGAGTCTACCGGATGGAAGACACATGCTGGTAGTGATCGATGATTTCTCAAAATATCCGGAGGTAGAGATATTAGAATCCACGGTCACTGAGAGAGTGATACCATGCATGGAGAAAATAATGGCCACACATGGGATTATACAAGAGCTCAGAACTGATAATGGTCCCCCGTTTTCCAGCCATGATTTTGCAGCCTATTTAGAATCACATGCCATCAAACACAGGAAGATTACTCCCCGGTGGCCTCAAGCCAATGGAGAGGTTGAAAGATTTATGAGGACGCTAAACAAAGTATTAAGGATTGCGGTGGTGAGAGAGAAGAATCTGGACTGTGCCATTTTTGAGTTTTTGAGGGAATATCGCCTGACCCCACATAGCACGACGGGGGTATCCCCGAGTCAAATTTGTATGCAACGGACAGTGAGAGATACGATTCCTCAAGTGGAGACCCTAACAGAGACGCCGGGCCAGGCGAGAACCAGACAAAACCAAGTGGAAACAAGACTCCAACAAAGACGTATTTACAATGACCGAATGTCACGGAAGAGAAGAGCTAACACAAGAAATCTGACCATTGGGGATGTGGTATTGATGAAGAATCGACACCCAGGCGGAAAATTTAAAACACCATTTGAATCTGGTTTGTGGACAGTCACTCGAGTGAAAGGAACACTAGTGACAGCCACTAGAGGACGCGAGAGTGTGACGAGGAACATATCCTGTTTCAAGACATATATAGGAGATCCAATGGATGGTCAAGGGAGCAAAAATGACTGCAGTCAGTATGGAGGAGACCAGGAGGACAGGGAAGATGAAGAATTTAGGAGACCCGACGCCTCTGCGGAGGGGTGTTTGATGAAGAGTCCTTTGAAAACCCGGGAGGGACCGGAAGACAGCAACCTCATGGCACAGGGCCCCCCTGCACAGAGTGAGGAGGGCCGGCTAACACAGGTGTCACCTGAGAACAGCAGAAATGATGCAGTCCCAAGACGAGGTAGGGGCAGGTATGATTTGCGGTCCCGCACGTCACCCCCCGAGAGACTAAAGGACTATATATGTGAGTAACTGGACTTGTTTTTGATATGGTGTACACGACAGCTAATACTGTTCAACCGCAAGGAGAAGCAGATGACTGAAATGTGTGGGGCGCAAAGGCATGCTGTTTGGCCAGGCAGCTGTGAGGACAGGGATTTTGAACCGCATGGCATTGTATTTGAGTTCGGGGGTTTTTGGTTCACTGTTAGTTTAATTTAATGTTAGTTGAGGAGGAATGTTATGTTTGGGACTCCCCAAGTCGGCCGGGCTGGCAGGGGTGTCCTTTAGCCTACGTGCGTGTTCAGTACAACAGTTTGTATCCCCCTGTCATTCAGGGGACTTTTGGTTTGGTCCCGGAGGCCGGAAAGGGAAATAAACGGGCCGTGCTGGAGGGGCTCCTACAGTCACGAGCCGGACGAGACACGGAGTATGCTGTGCATGATTTACGGCCGCTATTAGCGTTGCTTATCAGCGCAACGTTTGTTGTTTCGTATTTGTAAGCACCGTTTATCTCAACATATCAACATAACAACATCAATTATTGTGATATAGGATGATATCAAGGCAGGAGTTGGAGTTAAGGGCTGTACTGCTACTTGATCTCTCATCTTAACACTGTTAACCACCCCACACTTCTTTAAAGAATATGTAATAGATGTTCACTATATTACTTCTCCTTTTTTCCTCTGAACCTTTTGACTTTGACTCCACAGTGGTCCTACCACAAAGACCAACCATTGCTTAATACCTCCCTCAAAGTACTAGAAGAACCCATATCCTTCTCTAATCACAATTGCCACAACTATGCAGATGGCAAGCAAATCATTCCAAAGATTGAAAGTTCATTTGACCTAGATGCCAAACAGATAGCTCTCGGAAATTGAGATTATTGCAGCTGGCAACTGTGTTTTTCTATTCTTTTTGTGTTTTCAAAAGGTAAAAAGTAGAAGAATTTGTGGAACATTTAATGTTTGGAACTTTGTATATTAAGGAGATATTGTAACAAAAACTCTATAAATCATTTCTGAATTAAAATTGGAGGCAATCATATTGATATTGAAGAGTGAGGTTTACAAGCTTCAGAATCTGGTATTTGACCATGTACGTGAAAGTTGTAAAAGTCTCTTTCTGATCATCATAGAAAATGGAGTCATGCAGTGTCACCACAGGATCACCACTGCCAATGCCTACTGTTAATTTACGAATGCTGATCTAGTTGTTTTCTCTACCCCAATATAAATTCATGTATGTAACTAAGATCCTAATTCATGTCTGATTGGGCAAACCAGAGTTAAAAAAACAACATCATATGTCTAAAACAAGGTCATTGCTGGATGAAGGAGGGCTGTTTTTGCAGTACCGGGGCTAAGATCAAAATTCTAATATCGGAAGATATTAGAACACAGATTTCTTTGTGCCATAACTATGGCCTATGAGTCTTACATACATCAACTCTTACTGAGGCAGAAAAGAACCTATGCATGTGGCTTGACAAGTGTTTCTTCTGACAATTAAGCTTCAATGATAGTTAAAACACCAATTCTAGATACTGTTTCTGAGAACGATCATCGTAGGTCTGCAGCTACTACACCACACTTCATCAGAGACCTTATCTATTGAAATATTGCCTAAGCTTGTACCCTAAAAACAGAAATGTCAAAGCTTCAGGATATGCAAAATCAAACATACAGGTTTACACTTCACCAAACCTCAAAGACCTCCTTTGGCTTGCATTGGTGCAGAAAACCCCTCAAATTTCTCTTCTCAATTACAAAAGCATAGGTGGGTCACGTGCCCTTAAATTCACACGCAATGTTCCCTACAAACCACACCCAAACATGACCTGCCAGCTAACAAATCAATCAGGATTATACAAACCAGACACAACTGCAAAACATTATTGGGTGCTCGGCATTCAAATTTGGAAATCACTTTGACCTAAAAGCAGGCACCTTCCCAACCACATTGTGTTAAAAAAATGAAAAACGTGCATAGTCAAACAGGCTTTCGCATTCTTTCACAAAGATCATGGATAACCCACCATTCTTCAAAGGACACAACGTTGATGAGGACAAATAATCACAATGGATACCATTTAATTCGATTTGTCCGGCCTCACCATTAACCTTGTATAACGTCCACTTTGCAAAGAGACTGGGTTACCCCAGAACATCAACCTACCATCAACAGTGCTAAGAGGTTGTTACTTACATAAATCAGCACACAGCAAAACAGTTGAATAAATAAATAAATGTTTGGTGATACGAGCCACATTACTTTTACATTAAAAAAAAAAAAAATGTAAAGGCAGCTGTTAAAGTGACAGAAGAGGGTTGGTTGGAGGTGAACACTTGCATTGTGATGTCAATGTGGCTGAAATGTTCAGCTAACATGAAGGAGTTAGCATCACTAATTTATTGCTACAATACGAACTATTACTACCTGTGCCGCAAGCTCTGCAACTAGCTTGTCTCTTTTGCTATCTTTTTTGTGTCCTTATGGATAAATACGTCCAAAATCAAATACTGATAATTGTTATATAATGTCTTGTCTAATCAGAAGTGCTATATAGAATATAGTTGCGAATGATAATCTAAAATAGGTTGTTTCATATCTTTAATGACAATGATTATTTATAGGTTTTGGGATCCTAACTGTTTAAACTTTTATACTGCATAGCTTGTCGGGAGCATTACTGCACCAGCATAATACCTATTTTTATACTATTTTTATACTTTGCTAGTCTCCATTTTTTTCTGGCTATGCATGTTGCCTCGAAATCCTATTTAATATGTTCAAAGATTTTTGCTCCTGATTCACAATGAATTACTGCAGTTTTCCCTTGAGTTTCTTAAATTTGACTATATATAAAAGATAAATGTAATTTCACCCGTGAACCCTGCCTTCTATTCCTTTCTACCCATTACAAAGGGTGTGCAAGCATGCTTTAAAAGGGTTTCTAGAACATTTCTGTCAATTATTCGAACGCACGATTGTCTACCGGTCTGCAAATCATCGTCCATCACGTCTTCCTGTTTGGGTTGATCTGTTGCCTCACTGTAATGTCAATAGAAGTATTTTTAAATGTGTTGTCTGCATCAACTTACAGGTTGTATGTCAGAACACTTTTGTCAGAAATTTCTACTGACCTAAAAATCGGGTCCTAAATATTATTTACCAAAATATTGCCACATTTAAAGTAGATTTATACTATTAATTCCAATGGGGCATTTGTTTTAGTAAACAATATTTAAGATGCACTATTTATGTCAAACAGTATTCTGACAACAAAATTCTGGAACCATACCCAATTGAAGGGAATAAATGCACCATTGATAATATCTGATGCCTCCCTTAGAATAAGGGGAATTCTTTTTTGTGATAATTTAGTTTTCGACAAATATCAACCAGCTCAAAGTTATTTTGTGTTTTTCATACCTCGGATTTAAGATCTTTGATAATTATTTCTCATTATCTCTTTTTGGGCTCCTGTCTATTGTGGAATTAAGACTCAAAATGAAGTCATTTCAATCAAATAAGAAGTATTTTACAGCCAATACTTCCAAAGCAGTTTAGTAGACTCTACTGCTCATTTTTAGCTCTGTTGAATAATGGGCCCCTCAGAGTTCACCCCATCAGATACATTTTTCACACATAGTCCAGCTCCGGTCCTTTGTTTTCTGGTAAAACCGAATTGCAGCTCTCAGTTTTAGAAGCTCAGCTTAATAAAGTTATATGTTCTTATAATGGCTTTCCAGGATTGCAAAAATGGATTCTACTGGGATTATTTTATTTTAGCCTTTTTTTAAATGCCAATACTATATTTCCAGGCCTTGCATTCTCACAGTCCATTTGCTTCTGCTGGGAAGTATAGCCCCACACAATCATTGTTGTGCTTAGCCACTCATCTCCAAATCTCAGGTCTTCAGCAGCAGCCACCCACTCCCTACTGCTCTCTACTGAATAACTCTAAATTCATGCCCAGAGTTTCACCATTGGCAGCTGTTTATGAAAGGAAAGGGGGTGAATTCAAAGTTGAGTGCTGCCACGTTGAACAGAATTTTTCTGCAGGGTGCTGAAGTCCAGGAATGCAGGTGGAGGTAAGTAAATGCAGAGATGCAGGGTAGTGGTTGCTCATGAGCAAGAGTCTTCTACCCTGATGTCCAGGAAGCCAACACTGGTCTCCTGGAGGGGTGTGCTATGAAAGCTCGCCCTTCAAAATGGCCACCAGTCATGTGATTTCACCAGAAATCTCACAAGGCTTTGAGTGGGTTCACACAAGTGACCTGGGAGACTCAGAGGAGGCAGAAGAGCAAAGCAGGGTGTGTCTAAAGGCTTGGGCACAGATATTACCTGTGGTGTTGACAGCCCCCAAAGAAAGCCAATGGATTGGGCAAGGTTTAGGAGGATGTATGTGATAAAACCCATGGAAGAGTCATGGGGCATGGACTGTTTCAGCTGGCTCCTAGGATGACTTCTCTGGTCTGTATCCCTTCCAATCCACAAATTGATATTGGGACCTATACATGTTGTGCATTGACAGTCTTTTGTACCTCATACTCCCAGTGCTGTCTGACTTTAATTGGTGGAGGGGGTGGGTTTCTTGGATCTAGTGTGTGCATGGTATGGGTGTAGTAACGAGATACAGAAGACTGGATGGATCTGGTATTCAAAGGGTAATGGTAGCTTGACTGATACTGGGTTCAGGATTTGTGCTATGGAAAAGGGACCAGTGTATCTTCGGTGGAATTTCCATGGCCCTTCTAGTGCTATGTGTTTGGCGGATGACCCCATCTGATTACATTCTTCATTGTCTGTTGGAGAGAATCAGTGTTTATCAGCCTGTTTTTGCATGCATTCTTGAAGGTGTGATAGATCCTTGTGCCATTCCTATAGGGTGTGAGTTAAGTGTTGATAATGCTCCTGAACTGAAGGCATGGGACATTTTTCATGATACCGCCCAGAGGAAGCATTCTTGGATGGTATCCAGTAACACAAAGAAGGGATAATACCCTTTACCTTATGTATAATTTTGTTATTTACAAATTCAAGAAGATGAAGTGTCTAGTGAACCTGGGAAGGAGACTCCATACAATTTGTTCCATGGTTTGATTGATGCACTCCATTTGCCTATCAGTCTAAGGGCGAGAAGCTGAGGAGAAAGGGAGATCCATGTCCAGGAGTTTACAAACGGGTCCACAGAATTTGGAAACAGAGCCACAGCCACTACTAAAGAGGGAAATCCATGTAATCACAGGATGTGTTGAATGAACAAATAGGTGAATACTTTGGCATTAGGGATCTATCTCAAGGGTACAAAGTGTGCTATTTTACCTAGCATGTCAATTACCACCCACACCCATGTGTAACCATTGGATTTCCTTACGTCTGTAATAAAATCCATGCTTATGGTATGCCATGGTTTAGGTGAAAAAGGCAGGGCATGTAGAAGTCCTACTTGAAGTTATCGAGAAACTTTAATTCTACAGCAGTTTGGACATATTCTGACATATTCTTTTATACCTTTAGACAAAGAATCCCACCAAAGCCATCACTGATAATTGTCTTTAGTTTTCACTTCCATCGGATGACCTGCTAGGATAGTACTATGTCCCGACTATAGGACCTCTTCGACTAGCTGTGGGGTTAGGGCAAACAGTAATCAGTGAACAAATTATTTTAGCATGCAAGTCGACACAATGTAATGTTCTGGGATTAGGTCAGGAGGGCGTTTGTTACTTTTGGCTATGGAGGCTCTTCCCAGATGAGATAAGGTGTCTGCTTGCACTTGTTTTGACCCAGCTCGGTATGTAATCAGAAAGTCAAATTCACTGAGGAATAGATGCCATCACATTTGTCTTGGGGTCAGGGGTTTAGCTGAACTGTAAATTTGTGTGGTCTGAATACATGGTTGCAGTACGTCGTGAATGCAAAAGATAATGCCTTTGTTCCTGAAAGGCCATTTATATTGATAGTAGAACTTGTTCCATGATTGTGTCATTTTGTTCTGCCAAAAGGAGTTTTGGGGAAAAATGGCTATTAGGTGCAAGTGGCCAGTGGTAACATCTCTTTTAGAAAGGACCCCCTCACTGCAACATGAGAAGCATCTGCCTCAACAAAAAAACATTGGGGTGGGATCTAGAGTAATGGAGCTTTGGGGTTGAAGTGAATTTTTCCTTGCACGTATCAAAAGCCCTTTGGGCCTCCCGGGTCCACTGCATGGATTTCTTTTTGTTTACAATATCGGAGTGATCAGGGTAACAATATATGAAAAATTTAATATAACGCACCTGTAAAAATTAGCGAAGTCCCAGGAATTTGTGGGTCTGATTTAGATCTTGGCAGAGGGGAATACTCCATCACAAATGTGACGGATATCCAGTCTTTCGTATTACGGTCCCATTATATCCTACGGGGATCGTAATACATTGGACTGGATATTCAACTTGTTTATGATGGAGAATTCCATCCACTGAGAATAAATCAGGCCCTTTGAAGTTCTTTCACAGAAGATGGAGCTGGCCAGTCAATGAAAGTGCTCACCATATCCTTATCCATAGTTATGTCCTCTGGGGACAGGATGTAATGGCGGAATTCAACTGTTGTTACATGGAAGGAACATTTTTATAGTTTTGTGAATGAGTGATGTCCCTGCAATCATTGTAAGACAATTTTCACATGCTTTAAGTGATTGATTTCATTTTGGGAGAAAATGAGATTAACATCTATAAAGACAATGACTAATACATCAGGAATATCCTGGAGTACCTCATTGATCAAGAGTTTAAACACTGCTGGAGCACTGCACAGTATGAAGGACTGATGGTGTACTCGAAAGACATAAAGGGGCATATTTATACTCCGTTTGCGCCGAAATTGCGTCGTTTTTTTTTATGCAATTTCGACGCAAAACTAACTCCATATTTATACTTTGGCGTTAGACGCGTCTAGCGCCAAAGTCCATAGAGTTAGCGTCATTTTTTTGCGTGAACACCTTTCTTGCGTTAATGAGATGCGTTCCCGTTTGCGCCTCTTTTTAACGCCTGGGTCAGGGCAGGCGTTAAGGGGCCTGTGGGCTCAGAATGAGCCCAGAGGTGCCCTCCCCTGCCCCCAGGGACACCCCCTGCCACAATTGCCCACCCCAGGAGGACACCCAAGGATGGAGGGACCCATCCCAGGGAAGAAAAGGTAAGTTGTGGTAAGTATTTTTTTTTTTTTTTTTTGTGGCATAGGGGGGCCTGATTTGTGCCCCCCTACATGCCACTATGCCCAATGACCATGCCCAGGGGACATAAGTCACCTGGGCATGGCCATTGGGCAAGGGGGCATGACTCCTGTCTTTGCTAAGACAGGAGTCATGTTAATGGCGTCTGGGCGCCCAAAAAAAATGGCGCAAATCGGGTTAAGACGATTTTTTTGCCTCAGCCTGACTTGCCCCATTTTGGGACGCCCAAACGGCATTTTTCCCTACGCCGGCGCTGCCTGGTGTACGTCGTTTTATTTCAGGCACACCTGGCAGCGCCGGTCGGCTAACGCCGGCTAACGCCATTCAATAAATACGGCGCCCGCATGGCACTTCAGAATGGCGTTAGCCGGCGCACATTTTTTTGGCGCAAAACTGCGTTAGCGCAGTTTTGCGTCAAAAAGTATAAATATGGCCCAAAATATTGTTTGAAATGTGGTCTTCAACTTGTCACCCTGAAGGACTGTGATAAGGTTGTATGCCGCTCTAAAGTCTAAATTGGTATGAATTGTGAAATGATGGCATTGATCTAAGGGCACAGGGATCTTAATGTTGGCTTTATTAAGCACACAAAATCAATACAGGCCCTTATTTTTTTAGCCACACTGAATAATGGGGCAAAGACTGGAGATGCGGAGTGATGAATGAAACCTTTATTTAGTAAATCATCTAGGTATTGATGAAGGTGCTGTGTCTCTGGTTCAGATTGGGAAAGCATTCTACAACTTGATAGAACAGTGCTGGGTGCTAAGTCAATGTGACAGTCGAATGCCCTCTGTGGAGGCAGTTGAAAGGTCTCCTGATCATTAAAAAGTTTTGAAAATCTTGATACCATTCAGGTATCTCTAGGATTGATCAACACAGTAGAGGAGTGATAAAATCTTGGGCGTCCCGATAACAAGAATTGAGACAATGACCTGAATCTAAGATGACCTGACGAATACATGAATCAATCTTTGGATAACACTGTTGATGGCATGAGACCCCCACGACGGCTCTAAACACTGGGGTATAAATGAGCTTCAAAGTAATGGTTTCAGTATGTCCATTACCACAAATAAGGTTCACTGGGTAAGTCTGGGTTACTACATGTCAGGAGAACTATGTCCATTAGCACAAATCATGATTACTAGGTTAGTCTGGATCACTATGTGTCAAGAGTAGAATACCAACCCACCAACTGCTTGAACAGCTTCTAGTCAGGGCTTCTGGATTCGAGGGATCCCCGAGGAAACCTGTCAGAATCCTGAGGGCCACTGGGCACGCAGGAGCTACTGGGTCCAACTGAAGTGGCTGAGGTTGCTGAGGCCTTTTAATGCTGATGTGTCGGGTTCCACTCTACTACGGGTCCTGCTCGACTGGGTCAAGCACCCCCTTTTACACCTGACTCCCAGTTGGGTAGAGTAGCTTAAACAGTCAAGGCTCCTTTGGGGGAAGGTCATATACAATCAGTGAACACAACCCAACTGTGGAAGCAGCGTGAACAATAAATCAATGCCCAGTCAAATACTTGTTTAATATAAAAAGAATCATTTTAATTCTAACTCTACACATGCGAAGGTAAGCAACATTCAAAAAGCAATAACACAATCCCTTTGAGGTCAGGGCTCTAGTGTTTGGCAGGCCACTTCCTGCCATCCCACTTCTACTGCAACGGGTTCAATGTTATTCCCCATTCACGGATGGCTGCATCAGGGGAATGTAAATCAGTAGGCCATATTCAAGAGTTTTTCCCTAAGACTTTTTCAGTAAGTTCTTGGCTCATGTGCTCCTGGGGTAGGGAACCCTTCCACCATGTAGCCAAGTCATGCTCTGGATTGGCAAAGCCAGGCTGTGCGTGATCACATGTGGCAGTACCTGGCAAGCACCACTTTCTCCCTTGAACCACTACTACCTGTGGATTCAGATGGTCGGGGTTGCTACTGTTCTGACAGTCATGCAGAAACTCACATTTACTTTAGCAGGGATGAGTGGTGGTCTCCTTGCTCTGATGGGGCTCCAGTGGTGTTCTGTTGCTTCTCTGGACTCCCTCAGTGCAGCCCATAGAATGAGCTTTGGTCCCACCTTGGCCACAGCAGTATCTCAGGTGATGGCCTCTGCCTGTGCCATTGGCCTCAGGGTCTTCAGTGGCTCCTCCTGGTATATGGGGTCACCACATTGGTTCTCACATGTCTGGTCAAACTCGCCTGATGGTGATGTCCATGGCAGCCACACTTGGCATACAGGGTCGCCACTTCGCTTTGGCACCCAGGCGACGGCCAGATCAGTGCATAGAGCAGGTTTCTCCCAAAACGCTGACAGGTTCAGTTCATGACACCCCCTCCTGGCATACGGGGTTGGTGATTCAGTCCAGCATATGGGCTATGGCCCAATCGACAAGGAGAGTTGGTTTCTCCCACTGCGCCCCTACGTTCAATTCATGGCGGACCCTCCTGGCATGCAGGGTTGCTGATTTAATCTGCCATACAGGCCATGGCCCGATCGCACGGGGATGAATTCCTCACACGTGGCACAGGGAGTCCCTTCAGATGTTATTCTCACCAACACTCTACTCTCCTTTATAGGTGCACTGATACACTGGTCTTGGCGAGCAGGCAGTTTCTGGTACCCCAAGCTCCAGGTCAGGTGATCTTGGTCTCCGAGGGTTATGTCCCCTCATCCAGTATGGAGATTAACAGACTTGGACCCCTAGTTCTAGTCACAGGATGGATGGGTCGTGTGATTGCTACAACCCCCTAATAAATGTATTCTAGTCACAGGTGGAAGTCTTGCAGAGATTCCCCTCCTCACACACCCTGCCTAGCTGCTCAGCAGAGGACAAAGTTTTGGACTTTCAGACTCCTCTATTTATAGTCCTTTTCCAGACACAAATCGTGACTTAGTGTCTGAGTCTTTTATGAGTATTTGAAGCTTTATGTTGGGGCCCTGCTTGGGTGAAATGGACACCTTTCCCCTTTCGTCTTCCTCCTAAAGGATCTCTTTCACAGCAGGCAGGACTCCAAAGCGGATTAACCCACAAGATTCAGGAGAATGACCTGAGTTCACACCTGAATGTCAGCCACAGTGATATCGGCATCAAAATATTAATCCTGGGCTCTCAGTCTTATTCTTTAAGATTCCCTTACCAGTCCTGTCTCCCTCTTCCTCAGATGTATCCAAACCCCCTTCCTTGAGATAAATCCCTGAATCAAAGAGCCCTTTGAAATGCACAGGGAAAGCCTGATTCTCCCATTCTCCAGTTCTTGTCCTACCCAACTTCCAAGAATGCATCAATACACAAATCTATCTTGGGGGATTCCACCACTCCTCATGTTTCACCAGGCAGGCCTGGGCTTCCCAAAATGGAATCCCAGGTCCTCCATGTAATGTAAGAGTGCAGGTACTCCTGCACTCAGTGCACAGCATGCTTACTTCCCAGTATGTTTATCCTTATGTGCTATGCCACAACCAGCATAACTACATGCAGCATACACACTCAGTCTGTGCACACTGTTCAGTTCTGAGGTTTTGTAATTTACCACAGCATTTTATTTTACACCCCACACACTGCCAGCACACATAATGTTACCATATGCACCCTTGCACAGAAATAGACCATCTTAACAACTTGGGTTCTTTTCCTTCACAGCGACCAACCATTTAAGTGGCTTATGATCTGTCTGCACTGCAAACTTAGTGCCAAACAAATGAGGGTGGAACTTACACAAGGCACACACAATGGTAAAGCACTCCTTTTCAATAGCCACCCAGTTCTACTCCCTGGGTAGCAATCTTCCAGTTATAAAGGCTACCGGATTCTCTGTACCCTTCTCATCAAGTCGAGTTAACATAGCTCCGAATTCCTTGTCAGAGGCACCTGGCTGTACATTGAAAGGCTGACTATAGTTGTGTGCTTTCAGTACCAGTGCAGTGCATACAGCAGTCCATATTACCTTCCTTGGCTGCTTTCCAAAGGTCAGATTAGTCAATGGGGCAACTATACTTCCATGGTTTGCCACAAAGTTTCTGTAAAACTTGGTAAGTCCTAAAAAGACCCTCACTTCAGTCTGGGTAGTATGTACCTCCCACTTTATCACAGAATAAATTTTGGCATCCAACTGGCAAATCTTTCCATTCCTCACCTCATGCCCAAGGTAGATTACAAAGGACTGATGCACTGCACACTTAGTTGCCTTGGTGATCAGTTGGTCAGTTTCTCCTTCTGTATCCTAGCCAACACCGGTTTCAGGTGCCTCATGATGACTTCCCATGAATTGCTGAATACTGCAATGTCATCTAAACAGGCCATGCAGAACTTTACCAATCCTGCGAGAACATGGTTCAACAGGCACTTAAAAGTGGAAGGATCATTTTTCAACCCAATTGGGGATCAATTTGAACTCATAAAGCCCCCCTGGCATTGAAAATACAGTCTTCTCCTTTGCATTTGGTGCCAATGAGATCTGCCAATAACCACTTGTCAGATCAAAGGTGCTCAAGCATTTAGCAGCACCTAACCAATCCACAAGCTCATCTGCTCTGGGGGTTGGATCAGTTTTGATTACCTCATTGAGTAGGTAGGCTCTTGCTTTGGAACTAAAACCACAGGAGTAGGCCAGGGATTATAAGATCTCTCAATGATTCCCAGGTCCAGCATGTTGGCAACCTCTGCTCTAATGCGTCCCTGAACCTCATCAGACATTTTGTACATCCTTCCCTTTACTGGCAGACTGTATGTTATGTACACAAACAGGTGTCAGTCCTGGAGTCAGCAAGAAGTAGTTGGCAAACCTTACCAACAACTCTCTACACTCTTCCTGCTGCTCAGGCTTTAACTCAGGGGATAACTGCACCACTTCAAAGTGTCATCCTTCATGTCACTGGGCATCATGTCAGGAAGAGGCTCACTGTCTATCTCCACTTCTGCTATCATAGATATGACGTTCACTGTGTGGGCCTTGTAGAGGTAAGTCTTCAGCCTGTTCACATGGAACACCCTTTTGGGGTCCCGAATGGTACATGTGCCCAACAAGTAGTTTACCTCAGACACTTTCTGAACTACCTTGTGTGGCCCAAACCATTTGTCCTCCAAAGCCCTAGGATAAAAAGGCTTCAGCACCAACCCCTCTTGACCTCCTTGATACACAGTCAGTGTAGCTTTCTGGTTGTATTATTCCTTCATCAGCACTTGGCTAACCTGAAGGTTTTCCTTTGCCTGACTCATGTATTGCTCCATCAGCTTCCTGAGCCCAATCACATAGTCTACCACATCCTTCTGTGGGGTAACTGAGATTCCTTTCGACCCTTCTCATACTAAGGCAAGTGGACCCCTTACTGTGTGTCCATACAGACGGTTAAAGGGACTGAACCCTACTCCCTTCTGCTGAATCTCTCGTAAGGCAAACAAGAGGGATGGCAGGAGAAGATCCCACCTCCTTCTGAAGTTCTCCGGTATAGTTCTCATCAATCTCTTCAATGTTTTGTTAAACCGCTTCACCAAACCATTGGGTTGGGGGGTGGTATGCTGTGGAGATGTGGTATGTCACACCAGCTTACTCCCACATCTCTCCTATATAAGAAGACTTTAAGTTGGGTCCCTGGTCAGAAACTGCAATCCTTGGAAATTCAATCCTAGAAAAAGTCTCTAGGAGAGCCCTCACTACCACCTTTACAGTCATGTGCTTCAGATGTACAACTGGAGGATACCTGGTGGCATGATCCACCACAACAAAGATATACTTGTTGCCTGACTTTGAGGGGGGATTGAATGGAGCAACTATGTCAATTCTGACCCTCTCAAATGGAATACTGTCAACTTGTATATGCACTAATGGTACTTTAGCCTTCCCTTCTGTCTTACCACTCAAATGGCAAGCTGGACAGGTTCTACAGAACCGCTCCATGTCTCTGCACATTACAGGCCAGTAAAACAGAGATTTTAACCTATTGTGGGATTTTCCAATCCCTAAGTGTCCTGCTAAGGGCACTTCATGGGCTAGTGATAACAGGCTGTTCCTGTGCATTAAGGGAACCACGATCCTCTTGCTAGTACCTGCTCAGGATTTACCAGTTCACTGTGAAGTAGACAATCCTCCCAGCCAACATAGTGATTCCTGACCACCCATTCCGTGACCCATTCCTGGGCTTCTTTCAGAAGTCCCTCAAGCGTAATGTACTCTTCTTGTGCCTTGGGGAAATTTTCCTGGGTAGGCCCTCCAGCAGTTAACAAGCCTTGCTGTTCTGGAAGTACCCCAGACTCCAGTCTGTGGTCCACCAACGGAATCTCACCTTCCTCTCCTTTTGGAGCAGAAGCAATGGTATTCATGGCCACTGCCTTCTCAGGGCCTACCCTTTCATAAAAACGACCTTGTCCCAGTCACTGCAGATCAGTGATTATCCCAGCCTCACTCTGAGACTGTAATGCTGCCTGTGCTCTGGTCAACACAGCTGACACTGTCCAAGCCATAAAGTCTTTGGTCCTGGTATCAAGCCAAGGGCATTCAAATCATTGCCCAGGAGATATCCAGCTCCTTGCTTTTCCCTTATCTAGACATTAATGATGACCACTTTGCTATTGAGCTCAATCTCAACCCTGGTAAGCGGATACTCCATGCCCTATCCACTGGCTAACAATCCTGTATCCTTGGTTCCAGGGAACATTTTTACTCATGCTTAAGGTACTTCCCTTCAACCTTAGTGTGGAAGGCTCCAATATCCCTCAGGTCAGATAACTTCATGCTCATATCCCAGTGTGTTAAGATAGATGTGTTTCAGAGCATCTGGGTCCCTCTACCAAATGGCCATATCTACTAGGTTGAGCACAACTAGTCCCTCATGGGTACCCTCACCCACTTGTAACATGTTTGCTATAATGGTATGGCTGTGTCAAGTTGCTTTTCCTGACAGTCTATCTTGCAATGTCCCACCATGCAGCACTTAAAACAGGTAACCACTTTGGACTTGGAAGGGCTTCCTTACCTTCCCTCCTCAAGATCCTCCCTCACAGACACACCATCACAATCCCCATGTTTCCTTGGCCCACCTCCAGTCCCAGGAGAATTATTCTGGCCCTTACCCTCCAGTTTTCTGAACTTTGGGCATCTAAGTCAATCTGGGCTGTACTATTTTGACTCTTTCTTGCTTAACCTTAAAATCATGGGCAGAATGTCCTGATTTCCTGCAATAAGGACAATACATTTAGGGCCAGATGTAGGGAGAAACCAATTTGCGAGTTGCAAATTGCGAATCCTTCCGACTCGCAATTTGCAACTCACAAATTGGTATGCAGAAAGGTGTCTCAGACACCTTCTGCGACTCGCTATGGGGTCGCAAAGACCCGCCTCATAAATATTTATGAGGTGGGTCGCAGTTTGCGACCCCATAGCGAGTCTAGGCACTCACGGGGATAGTGGCCTGCTGGAGACAGCAGACCTCCATGTCCGTGACTGCTTTGCAATAAAGCAGTTTTTTTTTTTTCTATTTGCAGCCCGTTTTCCATGAAGGAAAACGAGCTGCAAATAGAAAAAATACCGAAACCTTTTAGTTTCGTTTTTTTTCAGAGTAGGCAGTGGTCCTTAGGACCACTGCCTGCTCTGAAAAATATTTTTTTTTGCATTCACAAAGGGGAAGGGGTCCCATGGGGACCCTTCCCGTTTGCGAATGAGTTACCATCGACTTCAAGTGGATGGTAACTGCGAGTTGATTTGCGACCGCTTTCGCGGTCACAAATCAACTTACATCGCGGTGCGACTCGCAAATAAGTAGGGAACACCCCTTCCTATTTGCGAGTCTGAAACACATTTTGCGAGTCGGTACCGACTCGCAATATGTGTTTCTGCATCGCGTGAGGGCATTAGCGCCTCGCAAATGGTGTTTTTCGCTGTTTGCGAGGCGCTAATGCCTTCCTACATCTGGCCCTTACTTCCTCCTATGATCCTATGATGGGTTTGAGGAGGGTGGCGCCCACCTATTTGCATCAGTTCAGGGATCTCACACTTTTCAACTTATTCCTTTTTCTTGGCTTTAACAATGGCCAATTAGGCCTCTCCCCCTGTTCTTTCCCCTTTCTCTTCACCTAACTAATGATCAACCATTACTACCAAGTCAATGAAATTAGAGCAGTCCTCTAGAGGATCAAATATCTGGGCTAGAATATCCTTCAAGTCATCTCTCAGACATCTATAAAGTAAGCACATACGTTTGTCCTCTGACCAGTTGGTTTCAGTCACTAACTGATTGAAGGTAGTAATAGATGTAAGGAGATCCTTACTGCCTTGACATAAGTTCAACAACTTGTTGTTGCAAGTTTGAACAAAAACATGCTTGTCAAACACCTTTTGTATGGGTTCCTTGAACAGAGTGAAACCATGCAATATTGGATCATTATTTCCCACTAGCCTAATAGCTAAGACCAAACTTTTTTAATTTGTTATTCAACAGTTCTTCATGTGCTATTTTTATATATTTTTTCTCACAGCAATATGGCTCTGGTGGGAAGGGCCTTTGATCCTTATGTGGACTGCCAAAGGTTCAATATTTTATGGGACTACAATTATGTGGGTGGGACAGTACCCTTGAAACGAGCCCACATGGGCAGAATTGTATTCCAAGTTTTGGGTGATTTTTGTTTGACATTTGACTAATTTGGATGTATTATATTTCTAGAAGAGTGATATTGGCCCATTTGGGCGTAACTGGACCGTGAAGCTCATATATATAGAATTTTGTTCATTCCTTATCCCTTATTGTACCCTGAGATTGTATATATTTTTCTCTTTCTAAAACAGTGACCATCTTAAGCTAATGCACCTGTTCCACCTTTCCTGTTTTGCACTCACCATGGCACAATGTGTGGTCTGCACAGATTGCAGGATGTCAGGCAACTTAGAATTCCAGTTACACTGTAACTATTTTGTATGTTTTGTGTTTTGTTGTGAGAAAACAGGGCTGATTGCAGAGGCCCCATAACTTTTTGCCCCCATTTTCCTCTTTTTGCTGGTGTTTTCCTGACTTTGATGGTGCCCTGGGTACTGCTAACCAGTCCCAGGGCCTGTGCTCTGTGTAAAATGGATATGCAAATTAGGCTAATTATAATTGGCTAAGTTAACCTACCTATAAGTCCCTAGTATATGGTAGGGCATGTAGGTTTAGGGACCACAGCATAGGTGGTGCACACCTAGGTGCACTGCTGAGGTGCCCAGTGTCATTTTAAAGGCAGGCCTGCTTTGCTGGCTGCTTTTAAATTAAAGTTATATGCAAATTCGACTTTGGAATTAAAGGTACTTCCAAAGTCTTAAACTACCTTATTTTTACATATAAGTCACCCCTAAGGTGTGCCCTATGTGCCCCTAGGGCTGGGTGCCATGTAACTATAAGCAGGGACTTTATAAATATAGATTTATAAGCCCTGGTGAGGTAAAAACAGCCAAATTCGTTTTTTCCTCATTGAAGTAAATGGCCTTCATAGGCTAGAATGGGCAGACTTTATTTTAAATTTTAAAGTCTCCTTAAATGTTACATACCAAGAATTTGGTATCAAATTGATTGTTGTAATAAATCCCACAACTCCCAGTTGTTGGATTTAATATAACTTGTCCACGTAAAAAGTTTAGACTTTACCTAAAAAGTTGCCAATTTCATCTCTGCATTGTTTTTGCTGCTGTGCTCTGATTGGCCAGCCTGCAGCAGCTTCTGCCAGGCTGCCTTGATGAGGTGTGAAGTGGCCAGGCTTCACACAAAGGAATGTGCTTGGGGGAGAGAATCTCCCCTCAGCAGATGGTGAGGCGGGAAGGGGGAGGGCTGCCAAACTGGTCTTCAAAGGCAGAGAAGGACATTTGCAGCACCCAGCAACACCCCCAGATCCTGCAACCCCAGACAGCTAGGTGCCCCCTTGATTAGATTAGGAGAAGGCAGGAGAGGGGTGTGTTTATGATTTTTAGCCACACCAGTGGGTGGGCTCAGCCAGATGTAACCTCCAAAAATCAGATTCATCCATGTTGGATTTTTAGAGACTGTTGCCTTCTGGGATGGATTTTTGCCACACTTCCCAGGAAGTGGTCATCACAGGGGGACGACCCTGTCCCTGATTGGAGAACCAGGGCCCCCCTGCTTTTCACCCAGGAGCAAGGATAAAACTGGCAGACCTGCACCCACGCCTCAGATCCCCACCAAATTTCAAGAAGAAAGAACTTAAGGAGAAGAAGGACTGCCCTGCTGGACCCCTGGCCTGCACCTGGAACCTGCACTCAGAAGGACTGCACCAGCTGCACACTTGGGCTTCACCACAAGAAGGACTTTGCCTGGCTTCAACTGGTTCAAGGAGGGACTCCCTGTTTGCTACAGGTGAAAAATTGCTAACCAGAGTCCCCTGCACCAACTCCTGAAGAAAGCGACCAGCTGACCACTGTCCAGTGGCCAAAAAGGAGTTTGCGCCAGGTGCATTCTGGGAGTTGAAGTCCGCACCCCCCAAGGACCATCACAGAACTTCTGGACCCTTGGGGTGAGCTGTGGACCCCAAAAGAACCTTAAAAGAACATCTGGGTGAAGCCTCAGAAGTTTGGAAAAGATTTGAGAATTTTTGGAAAAAAGCTCCAGAGAGGGACCGACCCGCCGCGGAAATTCTAGCCGGCTTGCCTCAACCGCGACCCGGCCTGACTTCGTGGTTCGTCCCGGTAAAGAAAAACATCCAAAAAAGAGACTAAGTCCGAACGTAAAAAGTTGACCGGGACCTCCCAGCCATCGTATCCGAGAAGGGCTCCATGGACGTCGGATCAAGATCCAGGTTTACCCCGGTCGAAGGATTTTCATCTCGAAAAAACGACTAAGTCCGAAGGTAAAAGTCTCCACCGAGGAAACCCACATCGCGTATCCGGACAAGGGCTCCAGGAGGTCGGATTCAACTGGCAGGTACGTCCCAGTGAAGAAAAAACTTCAAAATAAAGACTAAGTCAGAAGGTAACTTTTTAACCGAGGCCTCCCGCGACTTGTAGCCGAGCAGGGCTCCATCGCGGTCGGCCTGAAACTTTGACTTTGCCCCGGTCGAGGTGCAACCAGATGACCCGATTGGCGCTTTTTGTTTCTAAGCGCTAGAAAAGTAATAATTCTTTAAAAATTCATATCTCCGGTTCCCTTTATCCGATTTTATTCGTTTTTGTGTCATTTTAAAGATAAAAATATGAACTATTTTTATAAATTGGTTTTGGATTTTTAAACTGTTTCCTGTGTTTTTTTGATTACTGTTTTGTGATATTTGAATGCTTTACACTTTGTCTCCTAAATTAAGCCTTGACGCTCGTTGCCAAGCTACCAAGGGTTGAGCTGGGATTAATTTACTGAGACCTAACTGTACCTAGGTGGAGGTTAGTGGCTTGTTGCTAGGTGTAGGTACCTACCTGCCCTTACCAATAACCCATTTTCCAACATTTGTCAACATGGTTCTCTGCCTTGCAAGAATATTGTATATTGGTATGGTCACACTTTCATATCCATATGACCACTTGGGATAGATCAGTTCCTGATACTGACTTCCTAATATGGACTTCATATGCTTGGTGTAACAGTTTAAAAGTCTGACTGACACTAATATAATGCGTTAGCACAGTATGTTTATTTCTTGCTGGCATTATTTTGCTGCTTATATATTATTAGTATCAACAACAGGTTTTCCACGTTTCACAGTGGGCACCAGTTGTTTTTGTACATTTCCAATATGGCACCTAAAATCAGATTGTTAGCCAGGAGTGCACGTTTTTTCCTGTTGATGACTGTGTGCTGGCCTATTGATATATGTAAAACTACCATATTGTTTACATTAAGAAGAGTTGCTATCTTGTTGCCTCCCAACCTGAAGGCATAATCCTATCAATCTTTCAGGAACTCTACTACCTGGTTGATAGGCAAGGAAAAGAGTGTAGGGTCCAGTGAACAGCTTTGCCATTTACCATTATCTGTGGGAAAGGATTTTGTGACTTTCCTTTGTGGACCCCATCCAGCATAAGCATTATTTTCAAAACACTTAGGAAAACCTACAGGATGTTCATACTCACAAGGACGTTCCATGATGAGTGCAGAGGAATGTTAACAAAAGCCGCCTTCGGGTCCACAATCCCTAAATGCAGGAATGTTTTTGTAAAAGAGATATACTATTGCATGAGTAAGTAAAACCTAAATACCTGATCCGTAGTGCTAACATGTTTTCTGAGGTAAGCTTGGTAATGAGAAAAAATGCTATGTATTCTTACCCAGTTGACAAGCATGGAAAGGATCAGTTTCCCAAAAATGTTCTGAGACCTATTAATTTGACTAATTGGGCAGTGGTTATTTGGATCATTCCTACACCTTTTTTGCTCTCCGGCAAGAAAATGGAATTGGCACTCCTCTCGTTATAGTATTCACAAGATGACAGATGTAGTAGCTGCAGAGCCATTCATCAGATTCATGAAGATCTGGTGGGATTTTTTCAGGACCTGGTGCTTTCTCTCACTTTTTCTTCTGTACAGTTTTCACCATCGCTTCAGTTGTAAGTTTGGCTTCAGAATCGAGTTTGACATGCTCTTGGTCATCATGAGGTGAATGATTTTAATCTCTTGTCAGAATATAATAAAGATCTACAAAGTCTCCTGTGACACCTCACACCTTCAATGCCCCAACATTTTAGCAAACCTGTCCTAGATATCTTACTTCCTTTATTATACCACAGATCAGGATTCACACTTCTCACATTTTGGAGTTTACATGATGTATTCATTATTTGAAAGAGCTACTCAACAAGAATGTTGTGCCAGAAAGCGTATTTAGTGATTTTCATCTCTTTCTGGTGAAAATGACCCCATACCAAAAATGAAAGTCTGCTTCGTGGAGAACGTTATCCATGGGCACCAACTTCTACTGAATCCCTTTTCTGCTGTTTGCTACTATTAGATTTACATTCTTATCAGTTGGTAACATCATTGCTAAAATGGTCTCCCTTCCTAGTGGAGAACTAAAGACTTAGGCCCATATTTATACTTTGTGACGCAAAACTGCGCCAGCGCAGTTTTGCGTCAAAAATATTACCGCCGGCTAATGCCATTTTGGTGCGCTGTGCGGGCGTCAAATTTATACTTTGATGCACGGCGGCGCAAACCGCAGGTGTAAGTCATTTTTTTTACGCACACCGCAGCGTCAAGTCGTAAAGCAAAATGACATTAACACAGCGGAAATGACTTTGAGCCAATTTACGACACCGCAAACCGGATATGCAGCGTTTTTTTACGCAATAGCGTCAAAATTCCCCGCGAACACAGCCATTTCAGCAGAGGAGAGCCAAAATGGATCCCAGATGCCTATACAGACCCCAGGAAGATGACAACAGACCAGGAACCAGCCAGGAGGACACACACAAGAACCAGGACACTTTTAAGAAGAAAAGAAAGTGTCGCTTCAGTGCAGAGGAACAGGAAATTCTGGTTAAAGAGGTGACGGAACACCAGCACCAACTGCTTGTCACCTCAAAGTTGCCAATCAGTAGGAGAGAGGCAATATGGCAACAAATTGTTGACAAGATTAACAGTGTGGCAGAAGTACGCAGAACAGTCATTGAGTGCAAGAAACGCTGGCATGACTGCAAGCGCAGGACCAAGGAAAAGATGGCCAGGAACAGGAAGGCAGCACTGCAGACTGAAGGTGGGAGTCCAGCACACCAGGACGCCCTGGACCACTTGGAGGAGATGGTCACAGCCGTCATCCCTGAGGCGATCGTCACAGGGATTCAAGGACAGGACAGCGCAGACTACCAGGAGGCAACGCCCATGCAGGGTAAGTCGCATGGGGAATTATAATGCACTAATGTCAACTGTAAGCAGGGGGGGATACGGACCACAAAAAGCATGGAAGTCATCATATACATGGATTGGCATGGCCTGCACAGAGAGAAGCTGGGGCACACCATAACACTACACCAACAACAGTCCCATAGGGGTATGCTGCCATGCCAACGATGGAGCAAAGGTAAAGCCACGGCAGGGGTACAACGTCAAACTGACATCCTGGCACACGTCAGCCACTGTACCCCCTACATTAACTAGGGCCCAATTAACAACCTCTAGCCATACCGACAACTGGAATGTAACAGTGACAACAGTTGCCACTACCACCTCCTCTCTGTGTGCAGCTCAAGTAGCCAATGGCAGTAACTTCCCAATGTATCATACACACCTAAATTAGAGGGTTAAGGATGACAACTCCAATAGTCCCCTGAAACAAGACAAAGGCTCCAGTCCTGTCAAAAGTAAATGCCCATAGTTGTCGCAAACATCAGCCAATGTCATCAACAGTAGGAGCAACACAGCACTAAGGTCACACCCATGCTGCATATGTCAGGGTCCATCCTGTGCCTGGGTCACAATGTAACATCCGAAATGGCATACTGCTTAGACAACAGCATTGAGGGTGAGGACACATGTAACTGGTCACTGACATACACCTGCACAGTCAGAGGAGGAAATAGGACACTGCTACGACTATCAGGCCAATCCAATGTACCACACATTCCCTAACATCAGCTGTACACATTACCAATGCCAACATCCATATCGTGCCATAACAATGCTATGCAAAGGATACGCTACATGTCAACTACATATAAGTGGATGTGAAAGATCAGAGACTGGGGCAGGTCCAGATTGTTAAGTGTGCTGCTAGTGCCATCAGAACACCCACAGCCAGTGAAAGGTCTCACCGTGAGAATGGATGTAGACGGAGGGTTGAGTAGGACAAGAAGGTGGCAAATCACTATTTGGCCCTAAACCAACACCTAGAGGAGATGATGCTGACAAGTCTAATAACTTACCACAATACATGTGACATGCAGGTGGGGCCTAGGCCTGGGAGAATGCCCATCTGAAAGACTGGAGCAGTGAACATGAAACAAGATCACAATGTGAAATCATCACAAGGCAGGCATATCACATCACAAATGCCACAACACAGACACACTAATTGTACCCTATTTCATTGCAGAGGACAATGGATCTCCTGCGGATATGCCTGTCCCAGAATACCCTGATGACATGGATGACGAGCTGGCAAACATTCCCCAGCAGACCATCCAAGATGTCCTTGGAACACTCCAGACCCCACCTTCAGTCACAAGGAGGAGCACAGAACAAGCAGCCATCGCAGAGGATCCACCCACCACCCCAATTGTAAGACCTGCCAGCTCCAATACAGCTGAGGACTCAGACGACACAGGCACCAGCTTTGAGAGAACTATAGTTGGGGTACAGCGGGAGCTGGCCAATGAGGTGCGGTGGGGATGCAAACTATGGCAGGCAGCCTGGAGGGGGTGCGTTCGTGCATGATGTCATCTGCAGATCAGGCAGCAGCCATGCAAGCCTTAACATCCATCCTGCAAGGACTACAAGAAACTGTCAAGGAATTCACCACTGCAGTAAGGGAGTTGCCACAACACCTTGCACCCCAAACCTTCCACTGCATGCACAAATGCAATCATGACCCCCTCAGGGCCGACCTGGCTGCCTACCATCGTGATGAGGCTGCTATTCTTAAGAATCAGCAGATCCTCCTTGCTCCAGTACTGCCCTTAAGACCTTCACAGGTAGCAGTGACCGGGATGTCTGACTCCACATCTTCACACACATCAGAAGAAGAAGACATGGAACAGATCACATTCACCCGGAAAAGTACCCGGAAGCACTAGTTCCTGTCACATGGCCAACTATTACCAAGGTCCTGCGTTTTGTAACATGCCAGTCTTTTAACAACTGTACTCAATGACTGTTCTGCTAACCACTGTGTATCTTGTCAGCCTGCCCAGTGCTTGTCTCTCTCTTACTTATTGGCAACTCCTGTCCCTCTGCACTGTCTGAAACATCACCCCAGCATGTCAAAAGCATTTTCCTTTACCCCTTGTGTAGGATCACAATGGAAGGTGTCACTATAATGGACTCACAATCATGGACAATGTACATATAGCACTACAGCACTTTTCAATAAATAGCACTTACACAAAAAATCTGTTTCTGGGTAATGTGACACATCAACTGTGCAGTAGATAACTGAAATGTGCCTCCTGTCAAATAATGTAGCTTGTCAATACAACTGTCCTGAAATTATGTAGTCAGATATATCTGCACCGTGGCCAGGATTGCATCATACTCTGCCCTTCCTGAGGGCAATATCTGATGAAGTGAGAAACCATATACCGTCATGCTATGTTGGACAGAATAATGCTTCCTCAAGGGATGCCTAAGTCATCAAATAGTGGCCGCAAAATGTTGTCACCATGCAATACTAACACATAATACAGCGCACACAAATCTATGCAAGCACTCCAAAAACTGCATGAATGAAGGTGTCTGAGTTTACATCCACATAGGTAATCATGCTGAACAGTGTCACAAATGATCTATGTGAGTCATGAAGATGATACTACAAGAGTGCTTACGACAACTCATCTCATAAGGGTGTCCTTGAACATCACACTGCAGTCAGACCTAAAACTGTTCCCCCAATACCAAATCTGGAAGCACTGTTTGTGACTTAGAAAACATACTTATCGACAAAAACACGTTGGGATCCATATTAACTGTGATTGGTGGTTGCAACGAATGGTGGAATCTTTGCAAGGTAGCTCTGGGGTAGCTGCCAATCTTACAGCTCATTTGGGATTTGTTCGTAGCATAGGATACAAATGTAATAGTACAAAATGTATGTACACTAATGCCAAGGCCATAATCAACAAGCATTTAACACATACTGTAAAGGGTTCACTATATATTTATTAAATGGTAATCACAGAAGAGGAAACTGAGGGAAAAGTCTTACCTACCCTATTCTACCCTGACTACTCATTACCCACAACTGTTCCTAACTAACCTAACCTAAACTTACTTATCACATGTAATGAAACGTTCTAAACACCAACCCCTACCCCCTTATGAGACGGGACACATGAGGGACAACAGATAGGAACCTAAACACATACTATACTATCCTAAACAAATATATATTTTTTGTATTTTTTTAATATATATATTTTGTTTTTAAACACACAAGAACCCCAACATAGCCCAAGCACACTACATTAGTAAAAATAGAAAGATTCTGGACCCCCCACAACTCCCCCACTAACACTAACTAAACTAACAGCCTATACTAACCTAACACTAGGCCCCCTAAGCCCACTGAGTATGTGAACAAGGAAAGAGGAGGGAGGGGAGGGAATCATGTCCATATATCAAATTCTAGAGGTTGGCCCTCCGGAGGGTCCGCTTGATGGACCGCACACGCCTGTTCATATGGCGAACATCCCGGCTCAGATTACTAATTTTCCTCAGCACACGGTCCATCTTACGTTCCATTGCCTGGAAAGCTGCAGGGTCAACTGTAGCAGCTGGGGCGGTCTGGGTACCGGCGGAGGAGGATTGTGGGCGTGTAGAGCCAATGCATATGGGCTGCCCTGAAGGTGTAGCACTGCTGGGGCCTGGAACAACTGGAGACGTTAGGACAACAGTCCCAGTTGTGGGTGGTGCCACCTGGGTGGAACTGGTGTTTGTGCTGGTGGTTGTGCTGGTGGTGGCTGTGGTTGGCAAAGTAGGGCCACCCTGTGGGAAAGCCCTCCATGCTCCGGAGGCCCGTTCATTTGCGGTATCTACGGGCCATCCTCCTGAACCCTGACTCAACTAGCAGGATATGTTGGTATCTCATGGCCCGCCGCTGGAACTCATGGACCTGGATGGGTGTCATGTTTGCAGCTGTGAAGACAAAGGCAAACAATTTACATTAGGAACTGCATTGTCTGAAATGGCACAAGAAGTAAATCAGACAATACATCTACTGTACTTGTAACAGCTCAAATCACCATACAGATCATTGAATGTCCCTGTGGAAGTACATGGCAGGCCAGCCTACAAAGGTCATATCACACATAGCACATCCAAAACCTACAAGATGGGTAACAACTGGCAATAACTTGACATCTGAGTTCTGCCAGTTGTCAGCTAACAATCATGCTGCACATCCTCCGCCAATGCCTGGTCTACAGATGTCAGTGTACCGAATGAATAACTAAAGCCACATGGTCTGCAAGTTATAATTGGACTTGCTAGTATAATACTCTTGTGCCATACCTGAGTGTGTATACTAGGTTCGGACCAAACATTCACTTATTCACATGTATGTGTAACATACTGGTAGCATCAGTCCTAGGTACCCTATTCACATACCCATGCCTGTGTTTGAGGGGGAGGTGGAGAAACAACAAACAATTCCAAACAACATGGACAACCAGGAGTGTATAGAAAGCTCAACACGTGTTTGGCTCTACACACACACCACAGGTAAGGTCTATCAACAATTAGGAATCTGCAAAGCCTTGAGCAATCATAGCGCCACACATGTCAGGAAATGCAGACCTTGGTCCACATCATATACTTCCAGTAAGGCATGACTTACAACAGACACAGAGTTGCAAGAACACCCGTGATCATGCTTAGCATGCACACCTAGGCCAATGCACTCAAGTTCCACATACTTGCAGCACTACATGTGGAAGTACATGCTGCTAGGAAGTTCTACCTACAGTTTAATAAGTACTTTGGTAAATAGGGAAGCAGAAGTCTGTTGGAAAGCGATTTGCAGTACCAATCTGGGAGAATGTGGGTCTGACAGTCGGACTAAATCTGAGATGAGTTCCAGTGCGACTCTTGTTGATACAAGTGTTATCCACATGACTCACCCCAGTTCTCATTGCGGGGCCTACAGGAATGACCTACAATCCCTAGATAATACAATAGGATAAGCATTGGCCAACTCACAAAATTTGAGAATTGAAATCCCACTCATGGAACAAGACAAATGATACAGGGGGACAGGGACTTTTGTGAGCCCTCATGTTGTTACAGTTTCTTCATTTGATGTGGCCCAGCAATTGTGATTTGCACCAAACAAAGAGATATAAACCCATGTGCATACCTTTGGACTGCCATCCCTAATTGGAATGTAGCACAACAAACTCCGAATACCAGTCCAAGATGTTAGCTGAGGGGACCTTACACCTTTTCCTAATGTTTTCAAATCCAGATATGACATGTATCCAAAAAGATGAAGGACCACAATAATCCCTAACATTCATAGGACTTCCATGAACGCTTTCCTTACACACTCACCAGACTCACATGAGACATATGTCTGGGCCACATTGCTATCACCAATTGACGTGAAGCCAGCATTCATTTTCTGCATCATGCAGTCTTTCTAAAGTCAGTCTAGCTATTGCCTCAACAAAGTTAGCCAATATTTTAGTACATCGATACTTCTCTGGCAAATGTGACCTATATAGAGATGATTGGCTCCTATTTTGTTTTGTTGTCTGACACAAAGGCGGCACCAAATTACATAAAGCAAAAGTATACTGTGAGTTTGCAGAGCACATGCTTCCTGACAGCTAGCAATTGTGATCCTTCTCAAAGTGCATCAATTACCCTGTATGTTTCCGCAGCATTACACACAGTCAGCAACTTAGCTGGCAGATATTCTACAAATCATCTGATGTCACTACAGAGCATTTAATCGTGCACATTTACATGATTTGTACTCACCAACAGGGCCACCAATCACTATTCCCAGGTGGTCCAGCAGATCTTGCTCCCTGGTGATGAGGTCAGCCCAACGGTGCTTCAGCTGGTGGTCACTCCTCTGGCTCCCATACACGCGTTGCAAGTGATGCAGCACCTTTCCCCACCGGATTCTTCGCGCCTCAGTGTGATACCCCTGCATCACCCTGCCCCCGGCCTCGATCATGAGTGGGAGGAAATGGCACACCAGCCATTTAAACCCCCCCAACTCCTCCTCACCCATCCTGCCAAGACATGGCCTACCAGACATCTCGGCAATGAAAAGTGGAATAGGGGATAAAGAAGAAAAAAGGAGAAAAGGGGGAAAGTAGGAGTAGAAGTAGGAAAAAAAAGGAAAATAAACTTAACAACTAAAAGAGCCTAACTATCCCCAAACTAGCACTACCCACAACAGATTTCCACAAACAACAAATACACTAGAATACTGGACAATTGTAAACAAAACACACTCAGACAGTATACAACAACAATATTTATTTCACAATGTAACAAGAAAGATAGCACACAGGACACAAAAGCACAAAATCACTGGACAACACTCTGAACACAGCCACACAGTCTAGAAGATTCACAGACTGCAAAGTGAAAGTGAAAGTACACTTACTGTACATAATCTGTAAACAGGATATCCTATTACATCACATCCTGCATAAAATTGCCGCCGTTTTTATCGTTATGCGTCATATTCTTTCACGCATACAGATTGTGAGTCATATTTTTCGACGCACAGGAGTGAAAATTAGGCTGCATCCAAATATTTGTAAATAGTCTCACTCCTGTGCGTCGAAAAATATGACACACAATCTGTATTGGTGGGAAAAAAATGACGCATAACGCTAGCAATGTCAAAATTTCAGTGCATGAACTGGTTTTGGGCATTTTTTCAGTTTTTGTGTTATGTTACATTTGGGACACAACTGAGATAGGGTGATTGCACCCACTATGGTGTTGATGGTGTATGTTCACATGTGAGACATCATACTGCAGCGGACCATGACCCGCTACTTCCTTAACAGGATTTTGACAGTTGGCTGACGCACTAGATGGCCATACGTGTGGCCTACATAGATGTATTGGGCATGGCATGTTTGGCATCAGGAGAGGATAGCAAGGTGACATACATAACTACAATACCTCAATGCCTATGGCTCAATGTGTGTGCAGTGGCAACTAATGTAGTTGTTGACCCAGTGTGTGTGCATCACAAGATGCATTATTGAAAATATGCCTGTATGAATGTGAAGTCAATGTGTCCACACCTTAGATGCAAGTCATTGTGGAAATGAGAGAGGACATGTGTTAGTCATACATGTAACAACATCAGTTGTGTGCACTTCCAAGGTTTTGGGTAAGGTAGACACCACAAATGACAAAGCATGCACTAGATAGATGGCAGTCGCTTGTTCATGTAAAAGGTCCACATTTTCACCATCCTATGTCCTAGATTTTTGGTAACTGCTTCCTAGGTACTTGTTGGTGAATCCCACAGTGAGTCAGGCACATGCATTGACGAAATGGGTACCATGTAATTAGCCCAGACAGCCAAAGGTGAACCACAAATGTATTATGACACCACAGTTGAAGTCATATAGCTGAGCCACAACTCTCCAGTGGTTGTGGTGGACCAGCAGACGAGGCAGCACGTGTCCACATATTTCCAGTGATCAACTGCACAGAGGTGTCTTGTTCATGTGTGTGGTCCAATGTTGATCCTGTATATTTTTAGGGGTGTATGTTGTCACAGTTATGTCCAGGTCTCATCATGAGTCAGTGGCAGCTATTCCTGTATCTACTGAGTATCCTTCGGAGATCAATGTGAGTAAAGTGGATGAGGACATGAGAACCTACATGGGGATGGTCCCACCCTGTCACTGAAGACATGTAATGAGTCTGTCAACAGGGCAACCTTGGTGTGCTGAATGAGATCATGTCTCAGGTGTCATGTTCCGGCAGGTGTCATTACAACATTTGTACACAGGTTGGCCTCTGAAATTACCACTGCATCTGGGAACATCATAGCCTCTGTGCTGATTATTTTCACAGCTATTCACCACACACGGCCCATCAATATGTTGTGAGCAATGTAAATCAGCGTGTGAACTATCAGGGTCCTAACATGTGTGGACTTTTCATGGACATTATCAGAGGTTGCTGGTTCTGCTGAAGGCCCCGTACCCAATCCCTGGATATGGCCCTGGGACACTCTCACACTTTGTCGTTCATGCATAAATGAGACCCAGATGAGGGATGGGCCATGATTTTGTTTTCCAAAGACAATTTAACAAATATGGTACAATTAAAAGGCAGATGATGCTATACAATGTATTTGGATAGCCATTGATGAAGCACATGACAAAATACCCTCTGAGGAATGAGAGGTTTGGTAAAGCAAGTGTAGTACATATGTAGCCACAGGGAATCTTTAGGGTGATGCACAGACAGATGCCAGTCAGGCTGACAGGATGCAGGGTCAATCAGGATCCAGCAATTTCACAAGTTACATAATCAGTGGTCTGACTAAGACTGTTTGGAGGACGAACTAGACAGTTGACATGTAAAACTGTGTATGTCCTGTGTTTTTGAAGGTGACACATGAATCCAAGGGCTGTGTTACACGGCTTCTTTACTAGCAATGCTTAACGGTGTTTTTGACAAAATGGCAACTCCTATGCTGATCCAGGCATCAGCAGGGGCAGTGCATGTTGAAATGGGTGTTGTGCATGGAGGTGATCACAGGTGTGGGCTGCATCAGTTTCTCACAAGTCCTGTAGGTGAGATTTACATTCTAATGTCCAACAGAAGCTTTCACACGGGAAGCAATCTACAGGTGATAACAGGGCTTAGAAACTACAAGCCAGTGTATTAATTGACCTGACGTCCATGCAGTCAGATGTACTATGAAAATGGTATACCATAGGAAAGGGTGTAGCACACTGGGTTACTATTGTTAGTCTGTGTGTGTAGAGGAGGGAATATCGGGGTACACATGTTACTATTCCAGGGACAGCTTCAGACAGGTGGGTTGTGACCAGGTGCATGGGTGTGTCAGGAGTTAGGAAATGGGCTGACATGTACATGGAATGGAATGTGTGCAATGCTTGTTATATGTGTGGCACTTGTGCTGTCGATGTTCTGCTAATATGGAACTCTAGTCACAGATAGTCCTTGCAAAGATTGGATGCAGTTGGACTTACTGCTGTCAAGGGTCTGGTCATACATTCCTGTTACTGATGCAAAAGCACATCAACTGCCTCATGTATGAGGCTTGTTTTCCCCTTATTGAGTGATGGTGTCTTAGTTGTGTGCCATATGCTGCGATGAACCATGTTTCCAACATGTATGTGTGAAATAGGTGTGGTCCTCTGCTATTGGCCTTCAAAGATGAAATGTACAGGATCTATGTCATTTACAGTGTATGCATGACCGTTGTATGATAGGCATCACAATTGCTCTGGGATTTTCTGTGTCCTGATCGGTATATCAGCAATGCTCCATGAGGCAACACTCTAATTCTGATAGTTAGAGATAAAAGTGAGCAAAAGTGATTAGCCAGACCATGATATGGTGATTATCATCGGTGTTTATTTACATTAGTACATAAAGTGGTGATGGTGATTATATTTCAAATAAATTGTTCACGATATGTTGGCGCCTAATCAATCCCGCAGCCGTGTTTTGTTGTTCCCCCTCATGTTGCAGGCCACCATCCTCCTCTTTCTCCTCGTCAGGCATGTGTGGCTCTGGTTCCAGGAGGAGAATGTTCCGTCTTATGCAAATGTTGTGCAGGATGGCACATGTTAGAATGATCTTACAGACCATTTCAGGGGAATATAGGAGGCTACCACCAGTGATGTCGAGGCACCTGAATCTCGACTTGAGGATGCCAAAGGTCCTCTCGACTATGGTGTGTGTACTCCTATGTGCGTCATTGTAGGCACGCTCTGCTGCAGTACTTGGGTTGCCAATAGGTGTCATTATCCATGGCTGAATCCCATACCCCTGATCAGCTGAAAGAGAAAATTAATGGGATCATGTTGATGTAGCTTGCCCCATTGATATCAGATTGCATGGCAGTAGTTGTCTTGTGTTGTCTGTGACTCTTTTGTGTTATTGTGTTGCATCCTAGGCTTGTAGGATGTACCATCTGCATTGTGTTGTTTCCTTGGCTGAACAAGTGTTTGGCTGCTGACCGGTTGTCAGCAGTATGTTTTGGGATTTGCAGTACAGTGTGCCCTCCCTGGCATTGTGACTTGTGATACAGGTGTCCCTGTGTCTTCACTGGGGGTGAGATGATAGTTCCATACACAGGTTAAAATTGACAGTGTTGTTAACACGTTCATATCAATGTACCCTGGACATCCCATACCTTTAGACTTATGCAATGGATTAATGTAAACATAATTGAGACGCTTACAGTTTGCAAGCTGACATTTAGGCAACCCACTCCAAACGTTGTGATCATTGATGTCTTAACATTAGGCTGTACACTAATTTCAGATGTGTGACAGGTTCAATGGTGACCTATGAAACATGGCTAGCGATGTCACAACCTCAGTGTGCTCCTGTCGTCATGTTGCTGTTGTGGTGTATGTGTTGTGTGTCCTAGAGGGTTGCTCTGCAGTGTGTATATAAGTAGGTTTTTGTACTTACCAACAAGTAGTCCATTGCCATACCGTCTGTGAGAAGGTAGCCTCTTTCTAGCCTTGTTACCCCCACTTTTGGCCTGTTTGTGAGTGTATGTCAGGGTGTTTGTCACTGTTTTCACTGTCTCACTGGGATCCTGATAGCCAGGCCTCAGTGCTCATAGTGAAAACACTATGTTTTCAGTATGGTTGTTATGTGTCACTGGGATCCTGCTGGTCAGGACCCCAGTGCTCATAGGTTTGTGGCCTATATGTATGTGTCACTGGGACCCTGTCACACAGGGCCCCAGTGCTCATAGGTGTGCATGTATATGTTCCCTGTGTGGTGCCTAACTGTCTCACTGAGGCTCTGCTAACCAGAACCTCAGTGGTTATGCTCTCTCATTACTTTTAAATTGTCACTAACAGGCTAGTGACCAATTTTACCAATTCACATTGGCTTACTGGAACACCCTTATAATTCCCTAGTATATGGTACTGAGGTACCCAGGGTATTGGGGTTCCAGGAGATCCCTATGGGCTGCAGCAATTCTTTTGCCACCCATAGGGAGCTCTGACAATCCTTACACAGGCCTGCCACTGCAGCCTGAGTGAAATAACGTCCACGTTATTTCAAAGCCATTTTACACTGCACTTAAGTAACTTATAAGTCACCTATATGTCTAACCTTTACCTGGTAAAGGTTAGGTGCAAAGTTACTTAGTGTGAGGGCACCCTGGCACTAGCCAAGGTGCCCCCACATTGTTCAGAGCCAATTCCCTGAACTTTGTGAGTGCGGGGACACCATTACACGCGTGCACTACATATAGGTCACTACCTATATGTAGCTTCACCATGGTAACTCCGAATATGGCCATGTAACATGTCTATGATCATGGAATTGCCCCCTCTATACCATCCTGGCATAGTTGGCACAATCCCATGATCCCAGTGGTCTGTAGCACAGACCCTGGTACTGCCAAACTGCCCTTCCTGGGGTTTCACTGCAGCTGCTGCTGCTGCCAACCCCTCAGACAGGCAGCTGCCCTCCTGGGGTCCAGCCAGGCCTGGCCCAGGATGGCAGAACAAAGAACTTCCTCTGAGAGAGGGTGTGACACCCTCTCCCTTTGGAAAATGGTGTGAAGGCAGGGGAGGAGTAGCCTCCCCCAGCCTCTGGAAATGCTTTGTTGGGCACAGAGGTGCCCAATTCTGCATAAGCCAGTCTACACCGGTTCAGGGACCCCTTAGCCCCTGCTCTGGCGCGAAACTGGACAAAGGAAAGGGGAGTGACCACTCCCCTGACCTGCACCTCCCCTGGGAGGTGTCCAGAGCTCCTCCAGTGTGCTCCAGACCTCTGCCATCTTGGAAACAGAGGTGCTGCTGGCACACTGGACTGCTCTGAGTGGCCAGTGCCACCAGGTGACGTCAGAGACTCCTGCTGATAGGCTCCTTCAGGTGTTAGTAGCCTATCCTCTCTCCTAAGTAGCCAAACCCTCTTTTCTGGCTATTTAGGGTCTCTGTCTCTGGGGAAACTTTAGATAACGAATGCATGAGCTCAGCCGAGTTCCTCTGCATCTCTCTCTTCACCTTCTGATAAGGAAACGACCGCTGACCGCGCTGGAAGCCTGCAAACCTGCAACATAGTAGCAAAGACGACTACTGCAACTCTGTAACGCTGATCCTGCCGCCTTCTCGACTGTTTTCCTGCTTGTGCATGCTGTGGGGGTAGCCTGCCTCCTCTCTGCACCAGAAGCTCCGAAGAAATCTCCCGTGGGTCGACGGAATCTTCCCCCTGCAACCGCAGGCACCAAAAAGCTGCAGTACCGGTCCCTTGGGTCTCCTCTCAGCACGACGAGCGAGGTCCCTCGAATCCAGCGACTCTGTCCACGTGACCCCCACAGTCCAATGACTCTTCAGCCCAAGTTTGGTGGAGGTAAGTCCTTGCCTCACCTCGCTGGGCTGCATTGCTGGGAACCGCGACTTTGCAGCTACTCCGGCCCCTGTGCACTTCCGGCGGAAATCCTTCGTGCACAGCCAAGCCTGGATCCACGGCACTCTAACCTCGCATTGCACGACTTTCTAAGTTGGTCTCCGATGACGTGGGACTCCTTTGTGCAACTTCGGCAAGCACCATTTCATGCATCCTCGTAGTGCCTGTTTCTGGCACTTCTTCGGGTGCTACCTGCTTTAGTGAGGGCTCTTTATCTTGCTCGACGTCCCCTCTCTCTTTAGGTCCAATTTGAGACCTCCTGGTCCCTCCTGAGCCCCAGCAGCGTCCAAAAACGCCAAACGCACGATTTGCAGCTAGCAAGGCTTGTTGGCGTTCTTTCAGCGGGAAAACACTTTTGCACGACTCTCCAAGGCGAGTGGGATCAGTCCAACAAAGGGAAAGTCTCTAGCCCTTTTCGTTCCTGCAGAAACCTCAGCTTCTTCTGTCCAGTCGAAGCTTCTTTGCACCCGCAGCTGGCATTTCCTGGGCATCTGCCCATCTCCGACTTGCTTGTGACTTTTGGACTTGGTCCCCTTGGTCCACAGGTACCCTAGATTGGAAATCCACAGTTGTTGCATTGCTGGTTTGTGTCTTTCCTGCATTATTCCTCTAACACGACTACTTTGTCCTTAGGGGAACTTTAGTGCAATTTGCACTCACTTTTCAGGGTCTTGGGGAGGGTTATTTTTCTAACTCTCACTATTTTCTAATAGTCCCAGCGACCCTCTACAAGGTCACATAGGTTTGGGGTCCATTCGTGGTTCGCATTCCACTTTTGGAGTATATGGTTTGTGTTGCCCCTATCCCTATGTTTCCCCATTGCATCCTATTGTAACTATACATTGTTTGCACTGTTTTCTAAGACTATACTGCATATTTTTGCTATTGTGTATATATATCTTGTGTATATTTCCTATCCTCTCACTGAGGGTACACTCTAAGATACTTTGGCATATTGTCATAAAAATAAAGTACCTTTATTTTTAGTATAACTGTGTATTGTGTTTTCTTATGATATTGTGCATATGACACTAGGAGGTACTGTAGTAGCTTCACACGTCTCCTAGTTCAGCCTAAGCTGCTCTGCTAAGCTACCATTATCTATCAGCCTAAGCTGTTAGACACCCTATACACTAATAAGGGATAACTGGGCCTGGTGCAAGGTGCAAGTACCCCTTGGTACTCACTACAAGCCAGTCCAGCCTCCTACATTGGTGGCAGCGGTGGGATAAGTGCTTGAGACTACTTACCACTCTTGTCATTGTACTTTTCATAAGAGAAAAATATACAAAACAAGGTCAGTGTATATACACATAGCCAAAAAGTTTTGCATTTCCTCTTTTCACTCTTTTCTAAGTGCTGAAAAGTACTTCTAAGCTTTCAAAAAGTTCTTAAAAGTTGAAAAAGTTTTTTTCTGTCTTTCCAAAAAGTTCTGAAAACTTTTTTCTCTTTTTCTATCACTTTAACTCTCTCTAAAAAATGTCTGGCACAGGCCAAAGTGTTGATCTGTCCAAACTTGCATATGACAACCTTAGCTGGAAAAGAGCAAGGAGTCTCTGTATAGAGAGAGGTTTGAGTGTAGGGAAGAATCCTTCCTTGGAACTGTTACTAAACATGCTTAGAGAACAGGATAAGGCCATCGGTGCCCCATCTGTTGAAAAAGTACCTAATAGTTCCCAATCTGATTCAGGGACTCCCCCAGGAAAAGATTCAGGAAAGAAACTTCCTAGCCTGCCCATTACTAGTCAATCTAGCATAGATGGTAATGATGATGAGCCACACCAAATAAATAGTGTTGTCTCACATCATAGCAAAAGCATTTATTCTCACCATACTGGTAGTAATGTTTCTGTAAACCAAGCTGTTATGGTGGCTTCTGTAAGGGACAGGTCTCCTTCTGTTCATTCCCATCATAGCTCTGTTTCTAGAAATGTCCCTCCCACCAACCCTGATGACAGAATGTTAGAGAGGGAACTCAATAAGTTGAGGGTGGAACAAACCAGACTGAAGCTTAAAAAGCAACAGCTGGATTTGGATAGACAGTCTTTTGAATTAGAGAAGGAAAGGCAGAAGTTGGGTTTAGATACCCATGGTGGCAGCAGCAGTATTCCCCATAGTCATCCTGCAAAAGAGCATGATTCCAGGAATCTGCACAAGATAGTTCCCCCTTATAAGGAGGGGGATGACATTAACAAGTGGTTTGCTGCACTTGAGAGGGCCTGTGTTGTACAGGATGTCCCTCAAAGGCAGTGGGCTGCTATCCTATGGCTATCATTTAGTGGAAAAGGTAGGGATAGGCTCCTTACTGTGAAAGAAAATGATGCTAATAATTTCCAAGTTCTTAAGAATGCACTCCTGGATGGTTATGGCTTAACCACTGAACAGTACAGGATAAAGTTCAGAGAGACCAAAAAGGAGTCTTCACAAGACTGGGTTGATTTCATTGACCATTCAGTGAAGGCCTTGGAGGGGTGGTTACATGGCAGTAAAGTTACTGATTATGAAAGCCTGTATAACACAATCCTGAGAGAGCATATACTTAATAATTGTGTGTCTGATTTGTTGCACCAGTACCTGGTAGACTCTGATCTGACCTCTCCCCAAGAATTGGGAAAGAAGGCAGACAAATGGGTCAGAACAAGGGTGAACAGAAAAGTTCATACAGGGGGTGACAAAGATGGCAATAAGAAGAAAGATGGTGAAAAATCTCAAGATAAGCATGGGGATAAGGGTAAAACCAAAGATCCCACTTCAAATCTTAAACACTCTTCAGAGGGTGGGGATAAAACAAATTCTTCCTCTTCTTCCCAACCTGCACACATTAAAAAGCCTTGGTGCTTTGTGTGTAAAAATAGAGGCCATAGGCCAGGGGATAAGTCCTGTCCAGGTAAACCCCCTGAGCCTACCACCACTAATACATCAAGCTCTAGTGCCCCTAGGAGTAGTGGTACTAGTGGTGGGACTGCTGGCAACAGTCAAGCAAAGGGTGTAGTTGGGTTCACTTTTGGGTCCATAGTGGAAACTGATGTAATCAGTCCCAAGACAGTTTCTGTCACACCTAGTGGCATTGGCCTTGCCACACTGGCTGCTTGTCCCCTTACAATGGATAAGTACAGGCAGACAGTTTCAATAAATGGTGTTGAGGCCTTGGCCTACAGGGACACAGGTGCCAGTTTCACTTTGGTGACTGAAAACCTAGTGCACCCTGATCAACACATCATTGGACAACAGTATAAGATTATTGATGTCCATAACTCCACTAAGTTTCTTCCCTTAGCTATAATTCAGTTTAGTTGGGGTGGAGTTACTGGCCCTAAGCAGGTGGTGGGATCACCTAGCTTACCTGTAGACTGTCTCTTAGGTAATGACCTAGAGACCTCAGGTTGGGCTGATGTAGAGTTTTATGCCCATGCAGCCATGCTGGGCATCCCTGAGGAATTGTTCCCTCTCATTTCAAGTGAAATGAAAAAGCAAAGGAGAGAAGGCCTGAAAACTCAGGATCCCTCTCCATCAACAGGTAAAAAGGGTATCACAGTATCCCCTAACCACCCTACCATTCAGGATACTATTCCTGTGGTGGGAGAAACCTCTCCTGGGGTGGCACCTGTTCCAAGGGAATCATCAGCTGGCAAAGCTGGACTCCCTGAGGTAGAAGTACCTCTCTGTGGGATAACTAACATTGGTGAGAAAAAGAGCACCATTTTAGTTAACATGGAGCATCCCTCCAACCCTCCCAGAGAAACTTTAGTGCAGAAACTCTGCACTGCCTCACAACACTTAGGACAGCATCCCTGCCCTAGTGTGGAGCTGATAGGACAGCATCCCTGCCCTGCTCCAACCCAAGAGAAACAGCATCCCTGTTCTCTCTTCCAGCCATATGGACAAAGTTTTTGCCCAGCTATGGCTTTTCTGAGACAGCATCCCTGTCTGGCATTTCCATCACTACAAATAGGTTCAGTGGACAATTCCCACTGCTCTAAACTAAAACTTACTGATAGAAACTCTGAAAATACATCTTCACATTGTTGCTTAGCTAAAAAACTTCAAACAGGGTGGTTTACATCCCCACAGGAAAGTAACCATATAGTGGATGATAAAGGGAGTAACCAGTCTATTGCAGAGCTACTCTCTACTTATCACCACTTAGACAATAAAGTCTCAACTGGCCAAGGTTAGCCTTATTGTCCTTCGTTTGGGGGGGGGGTTGTGTGAGAAGGTAGCCTCTTTCTAGCCTTGTTACCCCCACTTTTGGCCTGTTTGTGAGTGTATGTCAGGGTGTTTGTCACTGTTTTCACTGTCTCACTGGGATCCTGATAGCCAGGCCTCAGTGCTCATAGTGAAAACACTATGTTTTCAGTATGGTTGTTATGTGTCACTGGGATCCTGCTGGTCAGGACCCCAGTGCTCATAGGTTTGTGGCCTATATGTATGTGTCACTGGGACCCTGTCACACAGGGCCCCAGTGCTCATAGGTGTGCATGTATATGTTCCCTGTGTGGTGCCTAACTGTCTCACTGAGGCTCTGCTAACCAGAACCTCAGTGGTTATGCTCTCTCATTACTTTTAAATTGTCACTAACAGGCTAGTGACCAATTTTACCAATTCACATTGGCTTACTGGAACACCCTTATAATTCCCTAGTATATGGTACTGAGGTACCCAGGGTATTGGGGTTCCAGGAGATCCCTATGGGCTGCAGCAATTCTTTTGCCACCCATAGGGAGCTCTGACAATCCTTACACAGGCCTGCCACTGCAGCCTGAGTGAAATAACGTCCACGTTATTTCACAGCCATTTTACACTGCACTTAAGTAACTTATAAGTCACCTATATGTCTAACCTTTACCTGGTAAAGGTTAGGTGCAAAGTTACTTAGTGTGAGGGCACCCTGGCACTAGCCAAGGTGCCCCCACATTGTTCAGAGCCAATTCCCTGAACTTTGTGAGTGCGGGGACACCATTACACGCGTGCACTACATATAGGTCACTACCTATATGTAGCTTCACCATGGTAACTCCGAATATGGCCATGTAACATGTCTATGATCATGGAATTGCCCCCTCTATACCATCCTGGCATAGTTGGCACAATCCCATGATCCCAGTGGTCTGTAGCACAGACCCTGGTACTGCCAAACTGCCCTTCCTGGGGTTTCACTGCAGCTGCTGCTGCTGCCAACCCCTCAGACAGGCAGCTGCCCTCCTGGGGTCCAGCCAGGCCTGGCCCAGGATGGCAGAACAAAGAACTTCCTCTGAGAGAGGGTGTGACACCCTCTCCCTTTGGAAAATGGTGTGAAGGCAGGGGAGGAGTAGCCTCCCCCAGCCTCTGGAAATGCTTTGTTGGGCACAGAGGTGCCCAATTCTGCATAAGCCAGTCTACACCGGTTCAGGGACCCCTTAGCCCCTGCTCTGGCGCGAAACTGGACAAAGGAAAGGGGAGTGACCACTCCCCTGACCTGCACCTCCCCTGGGAGGTGTCCAGAGCTCCTCCAGTGTGCTCCAGACCTCTGCCATCTTGGAAACAGAGGTGCTGCTGGCACACTGGACTGCTCTGAGTGGCCAGTGCCACCAGGTGACATCAGAGACTCCTGCTGATAGGCTCCTTCAGGTGTTAGTAGCCTATCCTCTCTCCTAAGTAGCCAAACCCTCTTTTCTGGCTATTTAGGGTCTCTGTCTCTGGGGAAACTTTAGATAACGAATGCATGAGCTCAGCCGAGTTCCTCTGCATCTCTCTCTTCACCTTCTGATAAGGAAACGACCGCTGACCGCGCTGGAAGCCTGCAAACCTGCAACATAGTAGCAAAGACGACTACTGCAACTCTGTAACGCTGATCCTGCCGCCTTCTCGACTGTTTTCCTGCTTGTGCATGCTGTGGGGGTAGCCTGCCTCCTCTCTGCACCAGAAGCTCCGAAGAAATCTCCCGTGGGTCGACGGAATCTTCCCCCTGCAACCGCAGGCACCAAAAAGCTGCATTACCGGTCCCTTGGGTCTCCTCTCAGCACGACGAGCGAGGTCCCTCAAATCCAGCGACTCTGTCCAAGTGACCCCCACAGTCCAGTGACTCTTCAGCCCAAGTTTGGTGGAGGTAAGTCCTTGCCTCACCTCGCTGGGCTGCATTGCTGGGAACCGCGACTTTGCAGCTACTCCGGCCCCTGTGCACTTCCGGCAGAAATCCTTCGTGCACAGCCAAGCCTGGGTCCACGGCACTCTAACCTGCATTGCACGACTTTCTAAGTTGGTCTCCGACGACGTGGGACTCCTTTGTGCAACTTCGGTGAGCACCATTTCACGCATCCTCGTAGTGCCTGTTTCTGGCACTTCTCCGGGTGCTACGTGCTTCAGTGAGGGCTCTTTGTCTTGCTCGACGTGCCCTCTCTCTTCAGGTCCAATTTGCGACCTCCTGGTCCCTCCTGGGCCCCAGCAGTGTCCAAAAACGCCAAACACACGATTTGCAGCTAGCAAGGCTTGTTGGCGTTCTTTCAGCGGGAAAACACTTTTGTACGACTCTCCAAAGCGAGAGGAATCCGTCCACCAAAGGGGAAGTCTCTAGCCCTTTTTGTTCCTGCAGAAACCTCAGCTTCTTCTGTCCAGTCGAAGCCTCTTTGCACCCGCAGCTGGCATTTCCTGGGCATCTGCCCACCTCCGACTTGCTTGTGACTTTTGGACTTGGTCCCCTTGTTCCACAGGTACCCTAGATTGGAAATCCACAGTTGTTGCATTGCTGGTTTGTGTCTTTCCTGCATTATTCCTCTAACACGACTACTTTGTCCTTAGGGGAACTTTAGTGCACTTTGCACTCACTTTTCAGGGTCTTGGGGAGGGTTATTTTTCTAACTCTCACTATTTTCTAATAGTCCCAGCGACCCTCTACAAGGTCACATAGGTTTGGGGTCCATTCGTGGTTCGCATTCCACTTTTGGAGTATATGGTTTGTGTTGCCCCTATCCCTATGTTTCCCCATTGCATCCTATTGTAACTATACATTGTTTGCACTGTTTTCTAAGACTATACTGCATATTTTTGCTATTGTGTATATATATCTTGTGTATATTTCCTATCCTCTCACTGAGGGTACACTCTAAGATACTTTGGCATATTGTCATAAAAATAAACTACCTTTATTTTTAGTATAACTGTGTATTGTGTTTTCTTATGATATTGTGCATATGACACTAGGAGGTACTGTAGTAGCTTCACACGTCTCCTAGTTCAGCCTAAGCTGCTCTGCTAAGCTACCATTATCTATCAGCCTAAGCTGCTAGACACCCTATACACTAATAAGGGATAACTGGGCCTGGTGCAAGGTGCAAGTACCCCTTGGTACTCACTACAAGCCAGTCCAGCCTCCTACACCGTCCATCCTGGAAGTGTTGATTGATGGTGCAGTGACGGAAGATGAATTAGTCATGTACACTCCCAGGATATTTTGCCACAATGTCTGTGATCAATCCTTGGTGATCGACAATGGCCTGCACATTGATGGAATGTGTGTGCTTCCTGTTGCGGTAGAGGTGTTCAGTTGCAGCAGGTGGCACAAGGCATACATGTGTGCAGTCGATTGCACCAAGGACGTGTGGGAAGCCACTAATGAGGTAGAACCCCTGTTTTGTTTCCTGCTGCTTCTGCAGTGTGTTAGGGAAGCAGATGTGGCGCGGAGTGAGTCCAATGATGGCATCCAGTACTTTGGGCAAAAAGGCAGATAATGATGGCTGTGATATTCCGGCAACCAGGGCACCAGCTGTTTGAAAAGAGCCACTTGCCAGCATGTGAAGTACGGCAAGCAGATTGGTTTCTGTTGGGATGGTGCGGGGTGTCCGCAAGGTGGGTGCCAACTGTTGCTCTAAGTTTCCAAGCAGCAGCTGCTGAATGGCCTGCCAGTACAACCTGTACCTCTGGATGATGTCATGTTCCCCTAGGCCATGAAGGGTATTCTGGGACGGAATATTCTCTCCTGCCTTCTGCGCTGCCTTTGGGGTCCCTGCTGGTGTTGTGGTAGCTGCTGTTGTTGTTGCTGGGCTCTGCGTCTGCGTGCACGCTGGATGAGAAGCACCTCCATGTCTCCCTTTTGCTGCTCTGCTGCTCTGCTGTTGCTTCTGTGTGTTCTGATTAGATACAGGTGTGTTTGCCCCATTTTAACGCCTGCCCTGACCCAGGCGTTGCATTTTGAAGCCAATTGGGCTGTGCGTCATTTTCCAGCTCTGCCTCCCGGCCGTGCGTCATTTTTGCCCGAAAGCATAAATACAACGGACAGCCGTTTAAGTCATTTTTTGGACGGGAACTCTTACCTTGCATTTGCTTAACTCAATGCGGGTTGCTGCATCCAAAATATGACGCACACAGCGGAATTTTGACTTCCGCGGGCTCAGGCTTCAAAGTTTAAATAAGGGGCAAGGTTTGCGCTGAATGTGCGGCAAAGTTTTTGACGCACATTCGGCACAGACGGAGTATAAATATGCCTCTTATTGTCACTTTCTGCCCAGCTTTTATCTCCACATCGAAGAGAAATCGCAGCCTATAGATTTATTATCACGCAATCTATTTTAGTTAGTGAGGTGTTTTATTTAAAAGAATGATGTTGTGTACTATCTTAGTGTGTTCTACTCGAGGAGCACCATAAAGGAGACAAATTCTCCATGCCCGATCTTTACCATTAGCTAGATTATTTGAAATGCATGAAGGCTCAAATATTGTATTAACAACACCAGCCACAATTACCGTGTACAGTGGCTGTGGCCTTTGATGTGCCTAGCTGTTAAATATTAGTTCATCCAATACAGAGTTGTTGATTTTATATTTTGTAGAGCCTCCAATATATGTAGAAAACAATTAAAAGTTTATGTTTTGTTTTAAATTACAGGGGTAGTCCTTGAATGTCTTGCTTCTGGTATGTAGCTTATCAGTTCTACACTTTAAATTGAAATGCATCCAGGTAGTTAATCCCCCAAAGGACAAGCCTCCAGCATTGCCAGTGACAGGGATGCTATATTTGGAAATGTCTTGCATGTACACCTGCTCAAGGAACCATGTTCCCTGGAATAGGCAAATATTGTGACTTGAAATATATATACACACACTCATCTACTTCACATAAATTGCAATTGAGACATGCTGTATTCCAGGAAACTACTGTTGTTGTTTGAGCATTATCCATCTTTATCTTGAGTGAGGACCAGACACACGTAATTTATTCTGTTGGATATCATGTCAATACATTTCTGATAATCTGGCACAGTAAGGTGGTAAGCAATTCGAATATAACATCAATGAATAAGGTGCTTGTTTCTATACATTGGGTCCTCGTACCTGGTGCCCTCACTTTCGGTCATTCCATCATCAGGAATGGGATGAATATCTTCTCATCAATGACTGCAGTAACCAATAACTCTCTATGCGATCCTGTCTTATTTCAGCAGAAAAAGCACAGGGCTTGATTTACAAAGGAAAGGTTTATGAGTGTTTAGTGCCTTTACAACTGTGGTGTCTCCATGCATAAAAAGATAGGACAGTTTGCTTCTGCACCTTCAAGCTCTCATTCCTGCCACTGTTTTAAGAGATGGAGTAGCGGTAGGTGTAAAACAGCACTGCCTCAGCTGGCTTTAGTGGCAGAAATCCTTGACTTGGCAGCCTAACCTCCACTTGCTCACAGCGGCTATCACCCACCCATTTTATGGAGGGGTGACAGATTGCCACTCACTTTCTCTACATTGGGGAAAACTCCTTGCGTATCATGCCCATTGTTTTTTTTCAAGATGCAAACTCCCTCTTTGGGTGATTGTTTCTTGAAAACAAAAAAGCTAAGCAGAACATGTGCAACAAAAATGTCACCCACTTTGCAAAGTTCAGTAGCCTTAGTGGTGCAGTTCAACCCATCTACTGGCCTGCCTATCCATGTCTCTAAATTTTCTGAGCCCTCTTCTGTAGACCTGGAGGGCTACCTGGACACCAGCTAAGTTAAAAAATGACCTTGTAAGAGCTGGAATTCCAAATGTGATTCTGATTTAAAAACTTACAATATGTTATATGAAAAAGGATACTTTATTTCCCTGTAAATGTAGCACTGATTCTGCCAACCACATACGTAGCGCCTTAACTATGTCTCAGGCCTACCATTGCAAGGCCTGTGTGTGCAGTTTCACTGTCACTTCGACTCAGCATTTAAAACTGCTTGCCAAGCCTTAAACTCCTCTTTTAGTACATACAAGTCACCCCTAAGGTAGGCCCTAAGTAGCCCGCAGGGCAGGGTGCTATGTAACTAAAAGACAGAATATGTACTCGTAAGTTTTGCAGGTCCTCGTAGTGAAAACAACTCCCAATATCATTGTTCACTACTGTGAAGCCTGCTTCTTTCATAGGCCAGCATTGTAAATTCCCTTATCTACTTTTAAGTGGTAATTTCTTCATTAGCAGAAGGTTACTTCCATGGGAACAGGGATGGAGTGCCTTTGAAAGAGAAGCATTTGCTGTGGTCTGGGCACTGGAGAAGTTGGGACCATTAGTGTTTGGGACTCACTTCTGGGTTCAGACAGACAACAGGCCCCTCCGATGACTCATGCAAATGAGGAGTCAAAATTCTAAACACTTGAGGTGGTCCACCTCCCTACAGGGAATGGGCTTTAGGGTGGAGCATCGCCAAGGGAATAACCATGCCAATGCTGATGGTCTCTCCAGATGTTTACGCCTTGGTGAAGAGAGTTTCCAAGGGTTTGAGTAGCTCTCTCCACTATCAGCTGGGGGTTGGGGGAACACATGTTAGACTTCACAGCCTTATGGTTGTCTTCCCCCAACTTTGTGCCTGCTTCTCTCCATCTTTCTGATCTCATTTTTGCCGGTTTTAGGACTCTGCACACTATACCACTGCGGGCCAGTGCTGAAGTGCGTGTGCTTTCTCCCCTAAACATGATAACATTGGCTCATACCCAATTGGCATATTTAATTTACTTGTATGTCCCTAGTAAAGTGCACTACATGTCATCAGGACCTGTAAATTAATTTCTACTAGAACTCCCCCTTTATTACCTATGTCACTCCTAAGGTAGCCCCTAGGTAGCCCACAGGGCAGGGAGCTATGTAAGTAAAAGGCAGGACATGTACTTATATGTTTTACATGTCCTGGTAACGACACACTCCCAAAGTAGTTTTTCACTACTGTGAAGCCTGCTTCTCTCATAGGTGAGCATTAGAAATTCCCTTATCTACTTTTAAGTGGTAATTTCTAATCTGAACAGAGTTGCATTGTCGTGTTTGGTATGGTTGGAATGGTAGTGAGAAATCCTGCTTACTGGTCAAGTTGGATTTAACATTATTATTTCAGAAATGCCACTTTTAGAAAGTAGGCATTTCTCTGCACGTAGTGCTCTCTGTGCCTTGCAGCCTGTCTCCAACCCACGTCTGGCCTGTGCTGGTTGACACCTACCCTTGTGCATTCCACTCAGATAGCCATAAACACAGTGCACTCAGCTGCATCTACATTCATCTGCATACTGATGGATCTTCCTGGGCAGAAAGGGTGGAGGGGCTCTTACTTACACTTCAAAGGCTACTGACCCCACACAGAGGACTGATAGCCCCCACAGATCTCCTGGCAGACAGCAGTGGGTTGAAAGGGGAAATGTTGCACTTCAAAACCACTCTTTGAAGTTTTCCCTACTTCAAAGGCACACTTGGGTATATATTCCTGGTCTGTGACCCTCTTAAATCAGACACATCTAGACCTACAACTGGACTGAGAGACTGCTCTGCTGTCCAAAGGACTCATCTGCACCGCTCTTCTAGAAGGACTGCCCTTCTACTTGTTGGCATGCTGCCTGCTGCTCCCTGACTCTGCTGGAAGAACTTTGCCTTTCCTCACATGTGATCTCCAAAGGCTTGGACTGAGCGTGCCTCCTATTAAGAAGTCTTAGGGCCATCAAAGACTTCACCAGAGAGAGAAAATCAACTGCATTGGAAAATCGATGCAACACCTGCAAAATACAAAGCGCATCGCCTGCAGAACTGATGCGGCGCCTGTATCGTGGCTTTAAAATGGCTGCATCGCCTACTGGATTGCCACAGAGCCCGTTTCATCATCCCAGCGAGTTTTGGATTTTCCATGCATTGTCCCTGGGCATTGAAGTATCCCCGAACCGCAGTAAGGAGCCAAGGCTGCACACCTAATAATCGACGAACACCTTGCCTGCGTGAAAAGAATTGACGCGTCACTTCCTCTGTGGCCCTCTAGTTAGTTATTTTTGACGCACCCCAGGTACTTTGTGCTAAAAAGATACATCAATTGATTCATATTGATTAAGACTTAACAAAACTTCTAAAAAAGTGATGTCTTGACTTGTGCTATTGGATGCTTGTCATTTTGGTCATATTGTCTTCAGATAAATATTATCTATTTTTCAAAACTGGTGTGGAGTACTTTTTGTGCTGTTTCCACTGTGTTACTGTATAAGTTATTGTACAAATACTTTACACATTGCCTTCTAAGTTAAGCCTGTGCCAAGCTAACGGAGGGTGAGCACAGGATAATTTAGGTTGTGTTGTTACTTACCCTGGCTAGGATTGTGGGTCCTACTTGGACAGGGCGCATGCCTGTGCCAACTAAAGACCCAATTTCAAACACTCCCCAATCAAGACTGGAGACTTTTTTTTATGCAACGAAAACAGTTTCTGCTTCATAGTACAATGAAAGCACAATGGTACTAATAATCCTAAATAAATTATCACTTTTGTTCAGTAATTTACTTACTTATACCCTTTAGGGACTCACAGTATTAGCATTCATGGCCCAGGAAGCACTAAATTCGCACCCAATTTATTTTTTATATTTTATTGTGAACTCTAAGGCAAAGCAGCATTAATTAATACATTTTGCCTTAATTCCTCGGAAAACCAAAAAAAAGTGAAAGAACACAAATGATGATAGCCAATCGTGAATGCATAATATGAAACATCCAAATCAATATAGCCTTATAGCCCACATGGCAGGCTACACCAGCCGTTCAATGAGGGCTATTAACAAGGGAGCAAGACTTTAATGCCAGCAATGGAGGACTATAAGGCTATTAAAACTTTTCACCACTAAAGGGCAGAATGTTCTAATAGATAAAACAAAGGCCTCATGGAGTCCGAGAGAATGGAAACCCCCTCTGGCTCCCTGATGCCTTTGTTCACACCAACAGCTGTGAACAAAAACATTGGAATGTTGGAGCTCGGGGCTTCTACCAGCCATTAGAAGCCCGGAGCACTCCATTGTTTTCAATGGAGCTCCCAACATTTTAATGTTCCAATATCCCTGAAGCAGAAGAGAGTGAGCATCGTTTATCTGCAGTTATTCATTTTTACACTTAAAATTTAGACCACACCCTAAGAAATCATTGTGACTGAAAATAGACTTCTGCCATGTCTTTCCAACAGTGATTAATTATAAGTATTCTCAACATAATTCCACAAACAGCCAATCTAGTTTATAATATTCTGCCATTTGTAGCATAATAAATGCAGGTATTTAGCTGGTGATGGTCACTCTCAACCACCTGCTCCGAAAAAGCCTTTCCTAGTGGCTAGACATGATTGACACAGATTAATCTTCTGCACCTGTCCGCACTTAAGTGCTGGCACATAGTGCACATAATTGCCGACCAAACTCCCATACACCATTTTTTATTTTTTTTGTGTGGGATATTGTAGAAATCAATCAAGTTCTGATAATGCTAAACGTTGGACTTAATAATAGCCAAAATCTGATAAACTAGTCTCGACGGCTCAGCAAATCTGCCTTTGGAGACTGGTGTTCATATCATCTCGGTCTATTTTAAAGACCACCTTTAAATATGATCCACATGTGTCTTCATGAAAATAAAGTATAAAGCGGTGCAACTGTTGGAGCTAACCAAGCACTGACACACTTTAACCCTGATATAACTTCCATATTCACTATCTACTTGCATGAAACACGTGTAAAGGACGTGCATTTTCAGAATCATTTGCACACTGTAAAATACTATATTACAAACCAACTCCCCGATACTGATGGTCAGTGAGATTAAAAGTATAATAGTTTAAAAAGATTTTGATTTATGTTGCTCCTTAACTTTTTTTCATTCGCTTTACTTCTTTCCTGATGACAACCCCTTTCCATGCCTTGTTTCAAATGTCACCTTTCCGGCTTTAATTTGACTTTGTGAGGAGTGTCTTCCCGTCTGAACAGGATTGTAAGAAATTGAAAAGTGGTTGTGACGGCAACATCTAAACTCCTTCTTCGTACACTTCACATGCCACCACTTAACCCGGTGGCAGCGCTTGTTGACCAATTTAGAAGTGGGTTTAGGGACCTGGTGGTTGTGGGACTCTGCCAGCTCCTGCCAACGTAGGGTTGGCAGAACTTTCATCATACTCCTGTCCCTTACATGGAGCTACTTTGCTCACTGCTCACCTGCACATACATATACAGCTAGGAAGGTTCCACAAGCTTAACTGAGCTAGGACGAGCAGTCACCAGAGGAGCTGGCTCATCCTGTCATGTCGTGGCGTTCAACCTCTTGTTGCATTTATAGGTTCAACCACATCTGCCAGACCGAAGCGCCTCCACGAGGTGTAATTTGCCCTTAGTTGCTCAACCATCTGGCCCTGCAGCTATCAGGGGGCAGACACCTAGTTGGAAGTTTTGCTTCCACCAGGGATCCACCTCCTGTCTTCGGGATCAACATGCAAGGCAGAGATCTTAAATGCTGCTTTCATCGGGCTTTTTCATCATTAGAGCTCATTTTGATGTAATAACACCAAAGTGATGCATGGGAACGCTCAAACCAATCAAAACCGTAAGTTATTATTCTGGTGCATTCTAGTGTTATTGTTTGTAGATTATCTGTACCATTACATTAAAGTAAAGAATAAAATGCACAAATAGCTGTTGCATTTGGTTTAGATTGATTCAATTATTTACATTCACGATGTTTTGCTGCCTAAGGAAGTTACACTTAGTGGCGCTTAGTGGCACGGGTATCCAAAGATTTTGGTGCCACACTTGCTGTGCTACAGGGACTCAAGCTGCACCTCACAGAGGAGTTTAAAATGTATCTGGTGCTGACTGTGTTCATGTTCTAACAGGAAATGGGGCTACAACTAATTAGAATGTTGGTGGTCACTGTCTGTAAACTTTCAGGGGATCTGAAAAATTATTAAATTAAATGGGCACATTGATTAACAGTGCAGACTGATGCGAACATTTTCATTCCTCTCCTTTTTAATGTCTAAATAAATTTGGCATAAATGACACAATAATGCCCCGACGTAGTTTCAGAGTTTGTTGGGCCTCACTAACGACAATAATATCATACAATGCTAGGGTTGCCTCTGTTTCTGCTTGTACAGAATGTGGCCTAGTAGTTGGACTGGACTGCCCTGCCCTGCCCTATTGGGGCTGGTCAAGACTGGTTTGCATATGATTGGATTCTGTCAGTAATGGAATAGAATAAAAAAGCTAAAAATGTGGAATCGAGTAGCACTTCTCTCCTTCACTTTTGTGTATTCTAGGCGAATTGCACTCACATGCACCAGTATGGCGACATTTGGATCCCAAACATTCTGTGTCATCGGAACTCAAGCTGAAACCCATGCATGACACACGGTAATATTGAAACTTATTTGGATTTACTTGGAATTATGGTAAACTGGGACATGACTTAGAGCATGTAGTAGTTTTCTGCCTGCACTAGCACCAGCAAGATAAAGAGCTATAAAAAAATGAATACATTGATAGTACTTACCATGAGCAGGACTGATTCAGACATGTCGATATATTCGTTTTGGAGTGTCTTACTATTGACGGACATTAGAACACCGTGAATTCCATTGTCCGATACAATGGAAATCTGAGTTGTAAAACACTACAACAACATTTCAAAGAGCAGCGAAATATGGTGCTCTAATCTGGCCCTATGAAAAAACGTCGGTTCAGCCTTCGCCAGTTACACTTAAGAATAGTGTTCCCTGAAGTATGTTCGGTGTTAACTTATGTTAACTCTTGTCTTCTTCTCTGATCTGTGCATTTGATAATGTCACAATTGACTTTCGACACCACCCACCCTGGAGCAACTAATTAAGGTTGATGAGAGACATCAAGAATTTACACTATTTGGAGTTTCCACCTGGATTTTTCTCATCTTGTTTTGAAGTAAAATCGAGCATCGTAGATATTTCCATTTTACATAACTTCAGTTCTATCACGATATCCGTGTTGTTACTTTCTGTTTCCAGGCATGCTAGTTAATATCGTCGCTTTAAAGCTTGTTTTCTGAGTTGTGTAGCCAAAAGAGTTATTTTATACTGCTTGAGGGAAAAAGAATAATGGGTAAAACAACAAAATTTCTAGCTTACGCGTCAAGAATTTTCAATTCTATTAAGGACACAGAGGTGAGGATTATGCTTTCTCTTTCTTTGCTGACTTAAAATAGTAGCCAATCAAATACAAGTAAACAAAAAACTAAACATCCCATGATGCTCTACATAATGTCACATGGTCCAATCTCCAAACGTGCCCTTTGTCAATAAGACCCATGACCCTCAACGTCACTTCCTCTTTCTTTGGTCAAATCAGATACAGCTCAAATTGAAATCGAAACTTCTTACAAAAAACTTGTAAACCAGGAATCGGAAGATCCACTCCCACAAGATGATGAAATCTTGAAGAATCCAACTCGAAGGGAAAACAGTCCCAGCAAAACGTATGGACAAATCTTTACATGAAGTCTTGCAAATTCAGGCATTCTTCTGATCAGAACCTAAACTTAATAAAACATGTAGGTAATGTTCAAAATAAATTGAGTACATTTCAATAAAATTGATCTTCATATGACTGACATTAAATTGGGTGGGAAAATAACAATAAATCCTCAATCTCGATAGTTAACATTTTTACTCAATGATAATTGTTCCTAAGGGTGGGATAATCCTCGCCTCTGTGTCCTAGATAGAATTGAAATTTTTTGACGCGTAAGCTAGAAAATCTTTTATTCTATGTCAGGACCGGAGGCTCTGATTATGCTAGTTTAAAGCTGCTCTATTACTACAGAGGCTACATTCAACACAGGCTTATGATAAAACTTACGAAAAGTATTTTCTGAAGACCAATCTGCAGCCTTCATAATGTCTTCCAGTCGGGAACCCAGAGCATAAGATTTTGAGGCCATAGCTCCTCTAGCAGAATGAGCTTCAAAAAGATTGGTATCTATACCTGCTTCATTCATTAACCATCTCATCCATCTAGCTAAAGTAGCTGACGTAACTGGTTTAAAAGGCTTTTGCAACAAAATTAACAATTGACCTTTAGCATCATGTCTTAACTCATCTGTAACAGCTTCATACTCCTTTAAACAATGAACTACACATAACTTAGAATTGACAGGATACATTGGATATGATACTGACCTGTAATTCGTTTTAGTCCTTCTTGTCACTGTAAAGGTAACTCCCTCTGGGGAATACACCCTACCAGATAAGTCTAGTGCTCTGACACCAGACACTCTCTTACATGAAATGAGACATAAAAGCATGGTCAATTTTGCCGAAAGTTGTTTGCGAGATAAATACCTATTTGCAGGCCAAGAATCTAAGAATTTTAACATAACATTAACATCCTATAAAACTGAATATTTTGCTTGAGGCGGCTTAGAAAGACCTATACCCCTCAGTAAATTTCAAATTAAAGGATGTTCTCCAACAGGTTTACCTTCAAAAGGTATATGTCCTGCTGAAATGGCTGATCTAAAATTATTGATCGTGCGATATGCTAAACCAGAACTAGCTAATTCCGCTAGGAAATTAATGATCAACTCAATATGTGCTTCCACCAGATTGGCACCTCTTCCATCACACCAACTATTCCATCTGCGCCAGGCTGATTCATACCTTTTATGGGTACTGCCGGCCCAGGCCTGTTTAATGAAATCCTCAGCTTGTTGCGAAATGCCTGGGGAACTCCATCTTGACCTGAAATCAACCAAGCCAACAGAGTCAACTTCCCTGACGAGATCATTGGATGTTGAAGGCCCTCCGGATTCAGAAGAAGATTCCGACGAGAAGGGATGAGAAGAGGAGAGGCACAAGCTAAATTCAGAGCTACAGGGAACCAAGGTTGTGCTCTCCAGAAGGGTGTCACCAGAACAAGATCTGTCTTCTGTCTCCGAACCTGAGACAACACCCTGGTAATCATCAGAAAAGGTGGGAAGGCATAACCCCGAATCTGAGACCAGTCTTGGAGAAATGCGTCCGTCTTCATTGCACAAGGATCTGGGCGGCAAGTGAAAAATGTTGAAATCTGACAGTTGAGACGAGATGCAAACAGGTCTACATCGCAACTGCCCCATTCCTTGACTATCTGGGAGAAAATCATTGGATCTAGTTTCCAGTCGCTGGAGTCTGTCAGGTATCTGGAATTCCAGTCCGCTACAACGTTCTGGTCCCCCGGCAGATATTCTGCTAGAACCACTAGTCGTTGTGTCAGACATCAATGCCAAAAATCCCTGGCAATCTCTGCCAAAATTCTGGATTTCATCCCCCCCAGTTTGTTGACATACCTCACTGCTGAGACATTGTCCATCCGCAAAAGTATGCAACAATCTGTCTTCTGAGGGGACAGGCTCTTTATGGCAAAGGAACCCGCTATAAGTTCCAGGCAATTGATATATAAGGTTTTTTCCCATTCCGACCATCTGCCTCCTGTCACTAGAGAGTTGTAACGGGCTCCCCAACAGCTGGCATCGGATTCGATCACCACCTCTGGGTGAGACCCGTAAATCGCTCTGCCATTCCAGGCTTCCATATGCTGGAGCCACCAATGAATCTCTGATCTTACCTCGACAGTCAATGGGATCTGTTCTGAGTAACTCAGACCCTGTTGCAGATGTCTGATCTTGAGTCTCTGTAGAGCTCGGTAATGTAAAGGAGCTGGGAAAATCGCCTGAATAGATGAGGCTAACAAGCCCACTACCCTGGCTATGCTCCTTAAAGACACCATCGAGCTGGTCAGAATCAACCTCAATTCTCTCTTGATGTTGCAAAATTTTTGAGAGGGCAGAAGAAGCTGACATAGGACTGAGTCTATCTGAAAACCCAGGAAGTCTATCACTTGAGACGGTTTCAGTAATGACTTCTGCACATTGATAAGGAAACCTAAATCTTGCAGAAGACTGATGGTCCAGTTCAAGTGAGTCAGAAGGACTTAGGGAGATTGAACCATCAGTAAAATATCGTCCAGATATATGATCAACCGGACACCCTTGGTTCTTAACCGTTCCGTCACAGGCCTCAGTAGCTTCGTGAAGCACCAAGGGGCTGATGACAGACGGAACGGGAGAGCAAGAAACTCTAGACACTGACCTTTCCACTGAAATTGAAGGAATCTCCTGTGAAGGGGAAAAATTGGAATTGACAGATAAGCATCTTATAGGTCCAGCCGGACCATCCAATCTCCTTCTAATAGAATATCTCTTAACATATGGATGCCCTCCATCTTAAAATGTCTGTATAGGATCCAATGATTGAAATCCTTTCAGTTCAAGACTAAGCGGTGTCCTCCCCCTTTTTTGTCTACTACAAAAATAGGGTTGAGAAAACCGTAAGGATGAGAGGAGGAAAACTGAACGGCACCTTTTTCTAATAAGGTCTGTATCTCTTTGTCTATAAATGCTTGATTTTCTAGGGAAAAACACATCTGAAGAGGAGGGTTGTGTTGTTTGGGCGTACTGATAAACTCTAGGTGAAAACCCCTGACCGTTTGGAGAATCCAAGGATCTCCTGTGATTTTTCTCCAATTTTTTAAAAACATTGCCACTCTGCCCCCAAGTGTGACCTGAGAAAAATGAATAATGCTCACCTGTGAAACTAGTGTCCTGTATGGCTCCTTGCTGTCCTCTGTGTGAGCCTCTGCGGAAGTGAGGGCGTTCTCCTCTTGGGCGCGTGGGATAGAAGGTGGAGTCCTGCTCACCATACCATCCACCTCTGGGGTAATAGTTCTGAGGACTGTTGAATGTTCCTCGGCCAGACATGCGTCCTCCTTAACAGCCGGCCCTGACAAAAAGGCCCTGTCTAAAAACTTTTTTAAGAGACATCTGGGCTTTGTCTAGTGATGAAAAGGTAGAACAAAACTTAACTAGATCCTTAATAAATGAGGACCCAAAAAGAAGACCTTCAGCCGAAGGGCCCAGTTCAGAAGATGCTAGATCTGCTAGTTTAGGATCGATGCGCATTAGGATAGATTTTCTGCGTTCGGAAGATATGGCGCAGTTAGTGTTTCCTAACTGACAAACAGCTCTTTGAGCCCAGCCGATAAGGACGTCTGTGTCTGCAGGAGATCCTGATTCTTTAGCCAGGTAAGCCATCTCAAGAATTTTAGTCAGAGGACCGGAAAGGTCTAACAGTTTATCATGACAATTAGGCCATGATCTTTCCAATCCTTTTTTAGGATCCTTAGCAAACTTCTTCATAAATGTAACCATAGTGGGGTCAATTTCGAGGGTATCAGAGACTCTACCCTCTAAATCAGGTCTGGGGCACTCATCTCTCAAATGTGAACACACCTCTTTATCGAAACTCTTTCTAATGTTAGCCTGCACATATTGTGCCACCTCAAGAGGAGGAACCCAATTCGAAGCTCTGGGGTGCATAACCTCTGTGGGATCGAAGTCCATCACATGACAAGTCAGAACGACCTTCTTTGCTTTCTTACTAGGAACAGGAAGTTCTGAGTCGTCCGAAGTCTCGGAAGAAGAATCTTTATCCGAGGAGGAAGGAGGAAAGGAAATATCCTTTTTTGAACTATAATTATGGTCACCACTATGCTTCCTGCGAAGTTTATCAAAGTCGTCTGCGTGAAGTCCACTAATATCAGTGTTAGGGTCCTCCAAATTTTTTGCCTTTGTCTTTTTTCCCTCGGGTTGAGGTTGCTGACCTTGTACCCAACCTTGCGAGCGTGCATAATCAAAGAGTGGTCCGGAGAAGGGACCCAAAGCTCTTAAAAGAGCATCATTAACGGATTGTTGGACCCTAGTATCAAGGGCTTCCACTATATCAACTTCCAATTGGTTCCCCAATTCCTCTGTGTAATATTCAGTGTCTTGATTCTCCCACTGAGCCATGTTGTAATAGTATGGAAAAATGTAGTCAAGAAATAAAAGTATAAGACTTAAAAATTATATAATAAATCTTTTAGTATTGCTTAAAATACTTCAAAATGGCAGGGGGAGTGCAAAAACCCCAAAACAGGCAAACTACTATGTGTGCCCACTAATAAAATGTGGAGGGAGCTGCCTGATGGCACTCTAGGCAGAGGCCTAATCTGAAATTTTACAACCCACGTTCTATTAATCACGAATGGGGTGTCAGGGAGCACAAATTCAATTAATTTTGAATGCCAAGTCACACGCGCACAGCACTCGTCGAGCCGATGTCTCAGAAATTAAACTGAGAATCGGCTCGGGACGAGGTACGTGCGCATGCGCGCACGAGGCCAAATCCTGTGAAAAAAGACTGCGTGAAGAACACGCAGCAACGCTCCCACTCCACAAATCGGGCAACAGAATCGGTGAAAAAGACTGATAAAAGAACAGCGCGAGACGCGCTTACACAAGTAGAGAAAGCACGCTAAATCGCTACGCTGAATATAGTATGCAAATGCATAAACAGACATAAATAACAAGTACAATCAGAGTAATGAAATTTGAGACACTTATCTGCTGCGAAGCAGCAAAGAAAGAGGAAGTGACGTTGAGGGTCATGGGTCTTATGGACAAAGGGCACGTTTGGTGATTGGACCATGTGACATTATATAGAGCATCATGGGATGTTTAGTTTTTTGTTTACTTGTATTTGATTGGCTGCTATTTTAAGTCAGTAAAGAAAGAGAAAGCATAATCGGAGCCTCCGGTCCTGACATCGAATTATAAGCAACAATTCACTTTTGCGCGCAAAATAATTCTCCAATCGCGCCACTGTCACTCAGCAAACTGATGTTACAAATTATCACCTACAAAGAGCAACATTCCCAAAGTGTGAGAAGGTTTCATAATCATCTTATTCATTTTATAGCCACCAGAATCAACTCCAGTTCAATTAATAAATTTGTGCTCATATTAAAAGAAAGTCATACTATATTTGTACATAGATATGCCCTTGCATTCAAAATGTGGCTTATGTATAACAATATCTAGTTAGATATTGAAAAGATCTTCAAAGTATGTAGATCTGAAGTTAAGAATAGCAAATCTATCCATCTATCTATCTATCTATCTATCTATCTATCTATCTATCTATCTATCTATCTATCTATCTAAATATAAATGTACGCATATATATATATATATATATATATATATATATATATATATATATATATAAATATATATATATACACATATATATTTATGGCATCAATGCTACCCAATGCGTTTTGGGGACAAGGCTCCTCCCCAGGACAAAACATTTACTATTAATGTGGGAGGGGGGGCGCATATGGACTCACTGCAGCCCCGGGGACTGCTACCGACCCAGGGATAAAATTTAAATGAATACAGGGGGGCCCACGACCTTCCCCACAGCTCTGTGGACCGCCATCTCCCCAAGGCACTAAATAATATGTATGTGGACAGGCCCACCCAAACCCTTGGGACCTCTCTAGGGCAAAGGATCTTGAAAGAATGCAGGGGGCCCACGTGGCCCACCTGCAGTCCCGGGGGCTGCCACCTCCCTGGGGCAATTTATATCATTATGGTGGAGCAGTGTGCTCCAGGGACCGCCACCTCCCTGAGGTGATTCCACCCATATGTGGGAGACGCATGCCCCCCTTGCACCCTGGGGACCACCACCTCCCCAGGGTGAAATTGTATGATGGACAGGGACCGCACTGCCCCCCTTGTGGAGCCATGGATGGTCCTGTGAACCACCAACCCCTAGTGCCAGCTCCTGCTACCTCCCAAGCTGCTTTTGCTTGGTGGGATCTGACAGCTTCCATCAAGCAAAAGCAAATGTAATTCAGTTTTCTGCAACCGAGAGCTGTCGAACAGCTCCTGCTTGCAGAAAACGGAGAAGTATTCTATTTCTCTGCAAGCGAATATGGATATAACCCCTGCCAAAGGCAATGCATGATGCAGGGTTGGGTGGTTATAGGGGCTTGGACGCAGGGACTGGCCAAAGACCAGACCCTGCTATATACGATGTGGGGTTGGGTGGTTATCGGGGCTTGGTAAATGGGCCCTGTGGCCCAGTGCATGACGCATGGTTGGGTGATTATATGGGTTTGATCTCAGGCAGCCAGGCCCTGTGGCAAACCCCATCTGTGCATGGCCATTGGCTGTGCACAGCAGTAGTTGGATTAATTTTTAGTAATGAAGATTACTTTATGTTAAAAATAGCATAGAAATTCAGAGGAAAAATAAAAGGTCACAGAGACTTTATAGTTAGGAAATGGAATTGAAAAAAATAGAAAAATTCACTTAAAAAGGCAAATGTTACAGGGATGTTGTAGTTAGGTTCTGAATTTACTCACAGAAAACCATAGAAATTCAGCAGTTATAGTTACAGTTATTTCTAGTAACTATAACTCACATCCTAAGGTAACTTATAACTCATGCCCCCGCCATGCACTGTTAATTACCCCATATATTACATCACGTATGAAAACTTGCATAACTTCATTAAATATAAAGGAAACATTAGCAGTTAAATTGTTGAAGAAAAAACTGTGCACAGCGGTGGCACGCATAATAGCAACCTTAAAGCGCAAGTTTTGTTGTTTTCCAAAATCCATGGACCAGTCTGCAGGGGCTCAGCACAGCCTCCCCTGTGTGAATCCGCGTGTGGATCCGCTGATCTCTTAAATTATAACAAAATACATAAATATTAGAGCAAACACTCAGACATCCATACAGACACTCTCACACTGAGTCACACACCCTGTCACACCCACTGTAACAGCCAGACGCACACTCACATTCAGCCTCAAAGCTCAACGCACACTTTCACACCCAGTCCTCCACCCAGTCCCACCCTTTCATACCCACTGTGACATTCTAATACACCCACTCACACCCACTCTCACACCCATACAGTCTCCCACCCACTCTCCCACCCAGATAAACACTCTCACATCCACTTCTACAATGAAAGACACTCTCACACCCACTCTCACACGCAGCCAGGTGCTCTCACACTGAGACAGACACTTTTGCACCCACTCTCACAACCAGACAGACACTGTTACATCAGACTAAGATCCATATAGACACTCTCACACCCAGTCTCACACCCAGACAGACACTCTCACACTCATTCTCACAAGCAGACAGACTCCCTCACACACACTCTTACACCAAGACACTCTCCCTCCCACTTCTACACTGAGACAGACACTCTCACACCCACTCTCACATCCAGACAGATGTTCTCACACCTACTGTCACACCCAGACATACCCTCTCACATGCACTCTCACACCCATACAGTCTCACACCCACTCTCCAACCCAGAAAAACACTCTCACATCCACCTCTGCACTGAGACAGACACTCTCACACCCACTGTCACACTGAGACAGAGACTCTCACACCCACTCTCACACTAAGACAGCGACTCCCATACCTACTCACACCCAGACACTTTCACACCCACTCTCACACCCAGAAAGACACTCTCACATCCATTCTCAGACCCAGAGAGACACTCTCACACCCACTCTCACATCCAGACAGACACTCTCACAACCTTTCCCACACCTAGACAGACTCTCTCACACCCACTCTCACACTGAGACAGACACTCTCACACCCACTCTCACACTAAGACAGCCACTCTCATATCCACTCACACCCAGACAGACACTCTCATACCTACTCTCACACCCAGACAGACCCTCTCACACCCAGAATGGCACTCTCACACCCACTCTCACATCTGGACAGACACTCTCACAACCATTCTTTCACACAGACAGATATTCTTACACCTAGACTGTGATCCATACAGTCTGACATCCAGTGTGACACCCAGACAGACACTGTCACACCCATTTTCACACCCAGTGAGACACTCTCACAGCCAGACAGACATTCTCACACCAAGTTTCACACCCAGACAGATGCTCTTACACCCACTCTCACATCTATACAGACACTCTGACAGCCAAAGAGACACTGCCACACCCACTTTCACACCAGGACAGACACTCTCACACCCAGAGAGACATTGTCACACCCACTCTCACACCCAGTCAGATACTCTCACACCCAGTCACATACCCAGTTACACATTTTCAAGCGTATCCTCACACCCACAAAGGAAGTTGTGCAGTGTTGGCTGGCCGCAACCTGAAAGGGAAGGTTGAGGCTGCCATTTTGTTGTTTTCTGTAAGGGTACCAGGGCTAAATTTGCTGGCAGCAATGCATATGAAGGGGTCAGGGTGGAGATTCCCTGACCCCAGGAGTTGATATGAAAGTGGCAGATTACTTAATATAGGGCCAAAGATGTCTGAAATTGATTTTGCTTGGTATTTTTGGGATTCACAGGTGGTTCTGCAGATCCTGATAGTTACAACAATAGGAATAAAGAATTAAATAATAAAATCTATGAAATCTATGGTAAAAATATTGTCTCCGAAAAGAACCTTTATATTTATGGTATTTACTTGATAACTACTTAAGTAACAAGGTGCTGTCTCTCAAGTTCTGCAGGAACACCCTGTTGCCTTTTACTGTTAGGTGAACCCCATCATTTCTGTATATACCATCCATATCAAACCATAAATTATCGTGGTATATAGAGCCCATGTTATTGTCTTTGAGGAATGCTGAAACAGTTGAATTAACATGTTTCCTGAATTTGTCTATTTGTGGACAGAATTTCCTTGACCACTTTTACTTCTGCCTTTGGCAATTGCTAGAAAAAAAACAAAGGCAGTGTAAGGAAAAGTACCATTAATTTTCCAAAGGTATCCTTCATTAGGATTTCCAATCCTACCCCAGTAACTGTGTCTAGGTCATTGCCATCATGGTGCACAATCATGAAGTGTTGATGTTGGCAATCCATAATGCTTTCAACAAAAGGAAGCAACTGATGCCACTTTAACCCTCTCTGGCCAATCCAAGTAATGTCCACATTAGAGAAACCCAGTTCCCTGTCAATGTCACTTTTTCTTGCACTCTCTCTAGCCCAAAACAAATAAGGTCTGATCAAAATGGTAAACTTAGACCCATATTTATACTTTTATAGCACCACATTTGCGTCATTTTTTGACGCAAAAGTGGCGAAAACTTGCAAAACACAATTGTATTTTGTAAGTTTGTGCCGTTTTTGTATCAAAAAGTGGCGCAAATGCGGCGTTAAAAAAGTATAAATATGGGCCTAAGTTTACACCAAAAGTCTAAGTTTAGACCTAAAGACTAACTTTACTAATTGTAAAGTTAGACTTTTGGTCTAGGTTTAGACATTTGGGCCCTCATTACAACCCTGGCGGACGGTGTTAAAGCGGCGGTAAGACCGCCAAAAGGCCGGCGGTAAAAAATTAGCAATTACGACCGTGGCGGAAACCGCCAACAAAGACAGCCACTCTAACACTCCGACCGCCACGCCGGTACAGACAAACAGCTTGGCGGTCACTGCCAACAGACAGGCAGAAGCCAATGTACCGCCCACAGTATCACAAACTACCAATCCGCCACCTTTTCCGGGGCGGATTCCCCACGGATAAAAACACAGCGGAAACAGCCATTTCAAAGGGAAAACGCTCACCTCTACACACCCCACGAGGAAAGACGACACCATGGAACCAGAACTCCAAATTCTTCCTGCGATAGTATTCCTGCTCCTATACGACCATCTTTAGCGCCGGTGGCAAAGACAACGGTGAGTACTGCACCTACAACATAGGGGAGGGGGAGGCAAAAGTCAGGGACACACACACGCAACACCCCCACCCCCACCCGACCCTCACCCACTAGAACACACACACCAATGCATATCCAAACATTACAGTAACAACCCCCAACCCCCCCGGAAGAATGCAAACACAAAAGGAAATGAGTTCAACCATTGTAATATATCAAAATACAGTAACCAAATATATACAGATATAATTACACATTCAACAAAATATATATCACGATTAGTAGTGCAGGTAATGCACCATTCATTGTCCGTGGACCACTGGGCCCAAAATGCATGGGCGAGGCCCACATCAGATACCTGATCAAAACGGAGAGAACACTGCCGGGGCATCAGATAGAAATACAACAGGCACCTCAGGGGGAAGGGAAGGGGGGGCAACTCAGCCGGATGAGTGCACCACGCCAGATCCACAAGGGGGCTCCATGCCCATTGATGTATCCTGGGAAGTGCAAAGCCACAGTCTCTCAAGTCTCTACAGTGGGTGGGTAGCCCACTGTTCAATCCTGGGGAGTGCAAAGCCACAGTCTCTCAAGTCTCTACAGTGGGTGGGTAGCCCACTGTACCATCCTGGGCAGTGCAAAGCCACAGTCTCTCAAGTCTCTCCAGTGGGTGGTTTGCCCACTGCTTTCTCCTGGGGAGTGCAAAGCCACAGTCTCTAAAGTCTCTACAGTGGGTGGTTTGCCCACTGTACCATCCTGGGAGTGCAAAGCCACAGTCTCTCAAGTCTCTACAGTGAGTGGTTTGCCCACTGCTTTCTCCTGGGGAGTGCAAAGCCACAGTCTCTCAAGTCTCTACAGTGTGTGGTTTGCCCACTGTACCATCCTGGGGAGTGCAAAGCCACAGTCTCTCAAGTCTATACAGTGGGTGGGTTGCCCACTGTACCATCCTGGGGAGTGCAAAGCCACAGTCTCTCAATTGGATAACAGTCTCCACTGGTTCTGGAGGGGGACTGGTGCCCAGAGTGCTTCATCCTGTTAAGGACAGACGGAGTGGATGCATGTCTCCACTGGTTCTGGAGGGGGACTGGTGCCCAGAGTGCTTCATCCTGTGAAGGATAGACGGAGTGGATGCATGTCTCCACTGGTTCTGGAGGGGGACTGGTGCCCAGAGTGCTTCATCCTGTGAAGGATAGACGGAGTGGATGCATGTCTCCACTGGTTCTGGAGGGGGACTGGTGCCCAGAGTGCTTCATCCTGTTAAGGACAGACGGAGTGGATGCATGTCTCCACTGGTTCTGGAGGGGGACTGGTGCCCAGAGTGCATAACTCTCCCTGTGACGGTCCCAGTTGCGTCACTGCCCCTGCCGCTCATGGGCTAGCGGTGCTTGAGTTGGCGGTCCTTGCCCTGTTCAGCGGTGCTTGCCCTGTTCAGCGGTCCTTGCCATGGCGGTCTTTGCCCTGTTCAGCGGTGCTTGAGTTTGCAGTTTCTGACCTGTTCAGCGGTCTTTGCCCTGTTCAGCGTTCTTTGCCCTGTTCAGCGGTGCTTGCCATGGCGGTCCTTCATTGCCCAGCTGCGCTGGGGCTGGCGGTCCTTCATTGTGCAGCTGGGCTGTGGCTGCTGGGGCCCTCCTGGGCAGCTGGGCTGTGGCTGGCGGTGGCCTCCTGGCCACTGACGATCGGGTTGCCCTCCTGGGCACTGACTCTGGCCTCCTGACCAGTGACAATGGTGTTGCCCTCCTGGGCACTGACTCTGGCGGTGGCCTCCTGGGCACTGACGATGGGGCTGCCCTCCTGACGATGGGGCTGCCCTCCTGGGCACTGACTCTGGCAGTGGCCTCCTGGCCACTGACGATGGGGCTGCCCTCCTGGGCACTGACTCTGGCGGTGGCCTCCTGGCCAGTGACGAAGGGGCTGCCCTCCTGGGCACTGACTCTGGCGGTGGCCTCCTGGCCAGTGACGATTGGGCTGCCCTCCTGGGCACTGACTGTGGCGGTGGCCTCCTGGCCAGTGACGATGGGGCTGCCCTCCTGGGCACTGACTCTGGCGGTGGCCTCCTGGCCAGTGACGATCAGGCTGCCCTCCTGGGCACTGACTCTGGTGGTTGGCCTCCTGCCCAGTGACGATGGGGCTGGCGGTGGCCTCCTGGACAGCGGGAATGATGGCGGTCTTCACCGCCGTGCTGCTCCTCCCAGACTTTGGCAATTTCTTCTGCCCCTTCCCCACCTTGGGAGGAGTCACAGCTGAGTGGACACTCCTCCCGGGACCCTTGGGAGCGGCTTTGCTGGCTGGAGTCTTCCCCCACTCCCGCCGGGCACTGTCCAACTTCTGGTGCTTCACAGGGGGGGGGGGAGACTGGCTGTGCTGTGGCTCCGTGTCACACTGGCTGCCCTGGTGCCCGGTGCACTCCACATACCTCTAACAACAGGCACCACTGGTCCCGGAGATTTTTTGGCTGAGGTGCTAGTACGGGACCTATAAATTGGAGGGGGGTGGGAAAGAGGTCAAGCTTGGTCAGGAAAAGTTTCTTAGGAACACTGGGACAGGTAGCTGGAGGGGGTCTGGGAGTGGAGGAAGAGGAGGTGGTTGTAGGAGGTGTAACTTATGTGGCTTTGGGTGCAGGTGCATGCGCTGGAGGCTGTCGTGAGGTGGATGTATGTTGGGTGGGTGTGTGCCTGCGTTTGTGTACTTTGGGAGGGGGCATCACAGACACACTGGGAGAGGACACAGGGGACGTGTAAATGGTAGTGGGGTGGTGAGTGCAGGTGAGCGGGTATGGTGGTGGGTGTGCTGGTGCAGGACCTAGTGGCTGTAGTGGTAGTGCATGCAGGTGAGAGTGTAGACGAGACTGGAAGGGAGGAGGGAGACGACGACGAGGGGGACACAGTGGAGGCAGTGGATGTTGGTGTGTCTGTATGTGTGTGATGCTTGCGTGAGTCCCTGTGGGATGTGTGGTGCTTATGTTTGCCTGAGCTTCCCTTGTGTGTTGACGTGTGTGCATGCTGGTCTTATGGTGTGCTTGGGATAGGCTGGGGTACAGGGGATTGGGTCTGGGTGGAGGAAGTTGGAGGGGGGAGGCTAGAGACAGGGACAATGGCTGCCATCAGTGCTGAGGCCAGAGTTTGCAGGGTTCGATGAAGGGCCGCCTGACCAGAATGAATGCCGTCCAGGAATGCATTTGTGTGTTGCAACTCCCTTTCTACACCCTGGATGGCATTCAAAATGGTAGACTGCCCAACAGTGAGGGACCTGAGGAGGTCAATGGCCTCCTCACTGAGCGCAGCAGAGGTGACGGGGCAGGGGCTGAGGTGCCTGGGGCGAAGGTGATGCCCACCCTCCTGGGTGAGCGGGCACGGGGCGAAGGCTGAGGGGCTGCTGGGAGGGCGGTGCTGGTAGGGGGGGTGGCAGCTGTACCTGTAGAAGTGGGGGGCACAGATTTAGCCACCACCACAAGGGAGTTTCCATCGGAGGACGAGTCCGTGTCGCTGGTTGCAGATCCTGTGACCGCTGTGAAGCTCCCCTCGCCCTCCGTCCCACTGCTATATTCAGAGTCCATGGTGTGGCCCTCCATGACCATGTGGGATGCAGCTTCCCCATGCTCCGTTGCCACTGTAGCTCCGCCTGATGATGCTGATGCACACAAGAACAGGGAGACCAAAAAAAAGGGGGGGGACGACAGAAGAAAGAGAGGTTGAGTGCAAGGCTTACCGCTACAGTTGGCGGACAATACAGACACAGCAGCCCCCTGCACTACGCTGCGCTGTTGGGCTCTACAGATGCAGTACCTGGGATATGGCCTACATGGCTATGGTGGACATCTGCACACATAGATGACACAGGGGCATGTATACCTGTACTTGGCACTCTACAGAGGTGGGGTGGAGTGCAACATGGGCTGCATTACGGAGGGGCCTAGCCTACGGAACTCGCCCTGGCCTAGGGGAACCCACAGCCCTCCTCCCCCACCCAGACACCTTCACTGCACGCAAAGTCCGCAGAATGATGTTGTACTCACCCCCTTGTGTCTGTTGTGATGCCCTCAAGCACCCATCCAACTCAGGGTAGGCCACCGCCAGGATCCGGAACATCAGGGGGGTCATGGTGCGACAGGCACCCCTCCCACGTTGGAAGGCCATCCCCAGCTGAGCCTCCGCCTTCTTCTTGCTCCAGCGGCGAATGTCCTCCCATCTTTTCCGGCAGTGGGTGCTCTGTCTGTGGTGGACCCCCAGGGTCCGGACGTCCTTAGCGATGGTACTCCAAATATCCTTCTGGTGGGCGCTGACCTACATGAAATGTACAGGGGAAGAAGAGAAGTCATTAGCAACTGCACCGTCGAAGTGAGTGGCCCACATCCCTAGCCTTGCCATGTGGCACATGCATTCACAGTCCTTCATGCACGCAGAACTGTGACCCCTTCCTTCTTACAACTAGCCCTCTCCACTCAGGCATAGGCCATACAACGTGCTCCCTGTGTACTTACCTGTTGGTCTGGAGGACCGTAGAGTAGCGTGTACTGGGGGAGGACCCCGTCCACGAGCTTCTCCAACTCCTGTGCAGTGAAGGCAGGGGCCCTTTCCCCAGACGCACGAGCCATTGTCTCTTCCAGACCGAGGTCACAGCAGCACTTGCAGTGTAGGTCCTCTCCTGTCAAAGATCAGGTATCGAGTGATTCAACAGATAGAAAATGGCAGTCACGTCCGCGGCGGTGACGTCCACGGCGGTGCGTCTCATCACCACCGGCGCACTTCGTCATTGGCTCCTGGGACCCATAGGGTCCAATGTTAACCAATGCAGCATTGCGCTGCGGTCTTCGTCCGCCTACCGCGACGGTGTACAACGCCAGCGCAGTTACCTCACATCCCATTGTCCCACTTTAGGGGTCAGGCAGCCGCTATTTCAGGGGCCCACATGGCTTCATTTTCAACTGCATCACACATACCTAGGCCTAGACTCAACACACATACAGGCAACTTTTTGGATTATGTTTCGTGTTCTGTGTAGACTGTGGGTACATACCTATGAGTTGTTTGACTCTGTGGTCACTGTTGTCCTTCCTAGGCACCGTCCGCTGGGACATGTGAAGAGATGGCGGAATCCTCCGGTGTACCAACCGCTGGTGGACCTGTTGACAATGGAGGAGCGACATTTAATCATCACCTACAGGTTTGACCGTGCCACAATCCAGGAACTGTGTACCTAGTTGGAACCTGACCTGATGTCAGCAATCCGCCATCCCACAGGGATCCCCCCTCAAGTGCAGGTGCTATCAGTGCTCGATTTCCTTGCAAGTGGGTCATTTCAAACAACAGTGGCCATGGCATCAGGGATGTCCCAGCCTATGGGGGTTATTACAACTTTGGAGGAGGTGTTAATCCGTCCCAAAAGTGACGGATATACCACCAGCCGTATTACGAGTTCCATAGGATACAATGGACTCGTAATACGGCTGGTGGTATAGCCGTCACTTTACCGTCACTTTTGGGACGGATTAACACCTCCTCCAAAACTGTAATAACCCCCTATGTTTTCCAACATGTTGTCCAGAGTGTTGTCTGCCCTTCTGAAACACATGCAGAGCTACATCGTTTTCCCTCAGGTGGAGGATTTGGCTACAGTTAAAGGTGACTTCTATGCCCTTGGACATATCCCTAACATCATAGGTGCCATTGATGGGACCCAGGTAGCTCTGGTCCCCCCCCACAGGAGTGAACAGTTGTACAGGAACCGGAAGAGTTATCATTCGATGAATGTACAGATGGACTGTTTGGCAGACCAGTACATCTCCCAGGTAAATGCTATGTTCCCTGGCTCTGTGCATGACGCCTTCATCCTGCGGAATAGCAGCATCCCTTATGTGATGGGTCAACTCCAGAGACACCGGGTGTGGCTATTAGGGGACTCTGGTTACCCCAACCTGTCATGGCTACTGACCCCAGTGAGGAATCCCAGGACCAGGGCAGATGAACGCTACAATGAGACCCATGGGCAGACTAGGAGAGTGATCAAACGCACCTTCGCCTTCTGAAGGCCAGGTTCAGGTGCCTCCATATGACAGGTGGTTCCCTATTCTACTCACCAAGGAAGGTGTGCCAGATCATCGTGGCCTGCTGTATGCTGCACAATCTGGCTTTGCGACAACAGGTTCCTTTTCTGCAGGAGGATGGTCCATATGATGGTGTTGTGGCAGCTGTGATGCCTGTGGACAGTGATGAGGAGGAAGCAGAGGAAGAAGACATTGACAACAGGGACTCAGTTATCCAGCAATATTTCCAGTGACACACAGGTGAGAACACATTCCTGCCTACTACAAGTACTTTCACACTTCTACCTCTATCCTGTCTGTTGATTTCAACCAGTATATGGTAACTGAGTTGTACATTTCCATTACAGTTTCACAGGTGTGGTTACCAACGTGTGTCATCTGCTTAGATTCCTCATGGACTTGAGATGTGTGACATAGGTATGTTGACATTACATTTGAGAACGGATTTTTTCACAGTCATTGCTAATACACATTTTCATAATCACAGACTGACTCCAGATTGTTTTGTGCTTCAAGGGTGTTTATTGAAGTGCTATATATTGGAGGGGGGTGGTAAAATGGTGATGGGTGATAGTGGAGGAATGTCCATGGCAGAGTCCAGTCTATTAGTCTCACAGGGGCACTGCCCATATGGGCATAGGAAGTGGAGCTGGGACAGTTCCAATATGGACACGGTTACAAAGTGGGACAGTGGGATGACAATCAGGGAGGTCTCATTTCTTTGGGGGGTTCTTGGCATCGTGCTCTGTCCTGTTCCTGGATCTCAGGGACTGCTTGTGGGGTGGTTCTCCGTCTGCAGGGGGTGGGGTGCTGGTGTCGTGGTCCTGTGGCGGTGCCTCCTGTCCACTAGCGCCGGCGGAGGTGGTGGGCAGTTCTTTGTCCATGATAGTGTCAGGGGCCCCTTGGAGTGCCATGGTGTCCCTCCTGGTGTTAAGTATCTCCTTCAGCACCCCTACGATGGTGCCAGGGCGGAGCTGATGGTTCTGAGTTCCTCCCTGAACCGCAAATACTGTTCCTCCTGTATGCGCTGGGTCTCCTGAAACTTGGCCAGGACCGTTGCCATCATCTCCTGGGAGTGGTGGTATGCTCCAATGATGGAGGAGAGGGCCTCGTGGAGAGTGGGTTCCCTAGGCCTGTCCGCCCCTGTCGCACAGCAGCCCTCCCAGTTCCCCTGTGTTCCTGTGCCTCCGTCCCCTGGACCGTGTGCCCACTACCACTGCCCCCAGGTCCCTGTTGTTGTTGGGGTGGTGGGTTATCCTGGGTTCCCTGTAGTGGTGGACACACAGCTGATTGACGTGTCCTGGGTACGGAGCTATGGGCCCGCTGGGTGGGTGCTGTGCTGGTGTTACCAGAGGGTGGAAGGTCTGTGGTGGCCTGTGACTGGGTGTGGGGAACCGACTGTCCTGAGGCCCACGATGGTCCGGGCTGGTCATCTGGATCCAGTTGGACAGAGCTGCTGTCATCACTGTGGGCCTCTTCTGTGGGTGGGGTATAGATGTCTGGACCCTCCTGTCTGGTGACGTTGGGTAGTGGTCCTACAGGGGTATAAAAGCATGATTATTGCATCTGTGTGTGTCATGGTGTGCAATGGGTGGGTGAGCGTGTACCCCAGTGCTAGCATTCTTGTGTGGGAGCTTGTGTGATGATGGTTGAGGGGGGTGTTATGGGTAAGTGCAGTGGGCATGCTTTAGTGATGGGTGTCCATGCTTTGTTGTGTCATGCAGGGCTTGGTGTTGGGATGTGTGGTTTGTGTTATTAGTACATTAGTGAGGAGTTGGAGTGATAGGGGAGGGGGTGAGGGTGGGGGTCTGTGATAGCATGCAGGTAGGGTGGGGGATATGATAGTTAAGATTTGACTTACCAGAGTCCATTCCTCCACCTACTCCTCCGAGGCCCTCAGGATGCATAATAGTCAAGACCTGCTCCTCCCATGTTGTTAGTTGTGGGGGAGGAGGTGGGGGTCCGCCGCCAGTCCGCTGTACCGCGATGTTGTGCCTGGAGACCACGGAACGCACCTTCCCCCATAGGTCGTTCCACCTCTTCCTGATGTCGTCCCGATTTCTTGGGTGCTGTCCCACTGCGTTGACCCTGTCGACTATTATTCGCCATAGCTCCATCTTCCTAGCTATGGAGGGGTGCTGCACCTGTGATCCAAATAGCTGTGGCTCTACCCGAAAGATTTCCTCCACCATGACCCTGAGCTCCTCCTCGGAGAACCTGGGGTGTCTTTGCCGTGCCATGGGGTGGTGTAGGTGATGTGTGGGGTGGTGTATGTGGTGATGAGTGTGGTGATATGTAGTGGTGTGTGGTGTTTTGTGCATGGAAGTAGTGTGGGTGATGGTGTTGTGTGCCTCTGTATGGTGGGGTTGTCTACGCTGTGCTGTTTCTCTGACTTTCGTCTAAATTTTTGCTCGTAGGGGTTTGTGGGTGATGTGGGTGTGTGTTTTATATAGTATTGATTGTGTGGGAGTGGTGTGTGTATGTGTATCAGGTGTGTGTATTTCGAATTGTCCAATGTGGCGGTGTTTTGGAGATGTGTGTGTATTTTGAGCGCAGCGGTGTGTACCGCCAATGGAATACCGTGTTTGAAAGACTGCCGCGTGGATTCGTCCGTCGTGATAGCATGGGCGTGTTTCTGTTGGCGTGACGGTGGAGGTTTTGTTTTTGCCAGTTTATCACTGACCTTTGGTGTGGCGGACTTGTGTGGGTGTCTGAATTTTGGCGGATTCCGAAATGTGGGTCATAATAGCTGTGGCGGAATTCCGCGGCGATGTGTTGGCGGTCTTCTGCACGGCGGTAAGCGGCTTTTACCGCCAATGTTGTAATGACCCCCTTGGTCTAGAATCCTTAATAATGGATATCATAAACATGTCAATAGAATCTAAATTTGCACATAATGCCAACAAAAGAAAACAGTGAACTTCATCTCCACCTTTAAAATTTAAGACTATTGAAACACAGGAGCCACTACTCCATAATATATTGGAACAAATCCAAATAATACACAGTAATACAGATTTCATGATTAATGACATCAAAAATATTCAAAACGACGTCGCAGATTTTTCTATGAAAGTCTCTGATAATGTAATTAAAATCGGAGACAATCAAATGAAAATAAAAAATGGCACTGTCATTCTCAAAGATGCTCTCTAAGGCTAAAGCAATTTTGGGCTTAGAAAATCCAAATAGGCAGCATCATTTGTGGACTGTCCGTCTTCCTAATAATATTGAAGGCCAAAGAAGTTGTACTTACCTAGTAAATCTTTAACCCCTTCGCAGCCAAGGACATAACTGTTACGTACTTGGCTGTGGCACTGGGTGCCAAGGACATAACCGTTACGTCCTAGGACCGGCTCATGAGGGCATAAGCCACTCCTCTGCACCCCCACTGCAGGGATGAAAGGGGAATCACTTTCCCTTCCACCCCCATTCTTCCTGTGGCATCTGATGACGTTAGCGCGCAATCACACACTGACCTCATCAGAAGCTCTCCCATCCACGCTGGAAGCTCAGCTTCCAGTGCTGATTGGAGGAGAAATGCTTTGCATTTCTCCTCTGATCATGTGGAGGGGCCGAGAAAGGCATCCAAGGAAAGGAAAGGTCTTTCCTTTGATGTCTTTCAAAGCATTTCTGCCACCCGATCGCAATGCGATCGAGCAGCGGAAATGCCCACTAGACACCAGGGAGCTTTTTTTTTTTTTTTTTTTTGTTATTGACATGAGGGGAACAGCCCCTTGGGCAAGGTCCGCTCCCCAGGGGGCCAAACTATTTTTTGGGCATTTCTGCCCCCCCGGGGGCAGATCGGCCTAATATATTTAGGCCGATCTGCACCCAGGAGGGGCAGAAACCCCCTAGACACCAGGGATAATTATTGTTTTTGTTTATTTTTATTTTTTATATGTGGGGAGCGACCCCTTAAGCAAGAGTTGCTCCCCGGGGGGCAAAATTAATTTTAGGCCATTTCTGCCCCTCTTGGGGGCAGACCAGCCTATTTTTATTAGGTCAATCTGCCCCCAAGGGGGGTAGAAACCACTAGACACAAGGGATTTTTAAAAAATATATATTATTGAATGAGGGGAGCGGCCCCTTGGGCAAGGGCCGATCCCCAGGGGGGTGAAATATTTTTAGGCCTTTTTTGCCCCCCTGGGGGCAGATTACCCAATTATAATTAGGCCCTTGACACCAGGAATATATATATTTTTTGTTTACCTTAATTTTGTATATATGGGGAGCGACCCCCTAGGCAAGGGTCGTTTCCCTGGGAGGCAAATTATATTTAGGCCATTTCTGTCCCCCAGGGGACTGATTGGCCTATTTTTATTAGGCCAATCTGTCTCCAAGGGGGGCAGAAACCACTAGACACTAGGGATTTCTATTTTTTTGCGTCAATTTCACACAAGGAGAGCGACCCCTTAGGCAAGGGTCGTTCCCCTGGGGGGCAAATTTATTTTAGGCCTTTTATGCCCACCTTGGGGGTAGATCGGGCTATTTTTATTAGGCCGATCTGCCCCCAAGGTGGGCAGAAACCACTAGGCACCAGGGGTTTATTTTTGCACCAATTTCATGCAAGGGGAGCGACCCCTTAGGCAAGGGGAGCGACCCCTTAGGCAAGGGTCACTCCCCTGTGGGGCAAATTTATTTTAGGCCATTTCAGCTCCCCTTGGGGGCAGATCGGCCTATTTCTATTAGGCTGATCTGCCTGGGGGAGCAGAAACCACTTAGGCACCAGGGATTGGTGTGTATGGGTATGTGTGTGTTTTGTTTGGGGTGGAAGCGCATTGGGCAAGGGTCGCTCCCCATGGGGGCACATTACTGTTGGCCATATATGCCCCCTTTAAGGGCAGATCAGCCTATTTTTGGAAGGCCCATCTGCCCCTGAGGGGGGCAGAAAGCCCACTAGAGACCAGGGAAGATTTGTTTTCCAAAATAAGAGGGTGGGGTATGGCCATACCCCCACCCCAAATAAAGGGGGCCAAAGTTGTTCTGCCCACCAGTGGGCATATAGGGCAATTACCCCTGATCCACACCTCGGGGGGGCAGAAAGTCTACTAGATTTCAGGGAATTTAAAAAAAAAGTGGGGTGGTGGCTATCAGCCAGTATGGGCCTGGTTATGCTCCCACCCCAACTGAAGGGGGTAACAGTCTTTCAACTCTGCACCCACACACTAAAACATCTTATCCCATGGCAAGCATGAGGACATTTGATTATTTTGGGTTTTCATTTTACATTTGGGCCATGAGAGCTTGGCTAACTCTCAAAATCAACCCACTTGGAATGGTGAGGGCTTCACTTTTTGTTCTTTGGGACGCTGCCACGTAGAAAAATCCACAAGACCTAGACACATCTGAAAATTAAACATCTGGGTGATTCCAGGGTGGTGTGCTTCACATGCACCCTGCACCATTTTCTTACCCACAATGCCCTGCAAACCTCCAATGTTGCTGGAAATGATACATTTTTCCCCATTTTTGTGATGGAACTTTCCAGAATCTGCAGGAATCCACAAAATTCCTACCACCCAGTATTGTCTCATCTATACCGATAAATATTCTGCCTCACTTGTCAGCCTAAAAATGTTTTTTTTCCAACTGGCCTTTTGTACCCGCTTTGGTTTCCCCTCAGTTTCAACATGTTTTTGACTTTTCCCTGTCACAGGCACTTGGCCCACCAACACAAGTGAGGTATAATTTTTACCGGTAGACTAAAAGAAATGTTGGGTGGTAGAAAAATTGTTCCGGTGTGGTGATCCCACACAGAAATGTGGGAAACATTAGATTTTTTATCTAAATTTGAGCTTTGATGAGGGTTCTGGGTAAGAAAACACTGGTGGATCCACACAAGTCACACCTCCCTGGACTCTTTCGGGTGTCTAGTTTTCAGAAATGTCTGGGTTTGGTAGGTTTCCCTGTATGGCTGCTGAGCCCAGTACCAAAAATGCAGGTGCCACGCCCGCAAAAACAGGTAGTTTTGTATTTGATAATTTTGATGTGTCCAGATGGTGTTTTGGGGCACTTCCTGTCGCGGGCGCTAGGCCTACCTACACAAGTGAGGTACCATTTTTATCAAGAGACTTCGGGAAATGCTGGGTGAAAGGAAATGTGTGGCTACTCTCAGATTCCAGAACCTTCTGTCATCAAAATGTGAGCAAAAAGTGTTTTTTGTCCAAATTTTGAGGTTTGCAAACGATTCTGGGTAACAGAACCTGGTGAGAGCTCCACAAGTCACCCCATCCTGGATTCCCCTAGATGTCCAGTTTTCAAAAATGCTCTAGTTTGGTAGTTTACCCTAGGTGCCGGCTGAGCTAGAGGCCAAAATCTACAGCTAGGCACTTTGCAAAAAACACATCAGATTTTAATGTAAAAATGTGATGAGTCCATGTTGCGTTTCCTGTCGTGAGCATTAGGCCTACCCACGCATGTGAGGTATGTAGGAGGCTGGACTGGCTTGTAGTGAGTACCAAGGGGTACTTAAACCTTGCAAAAGGCCCAGGTATCCCTTATTAGTGTATAGGGTGTCTAGCAGCTTAGGCTGATAGATAATGGTAGCTTAGCAGAGCAGCTCAGGCTGAACTAGGAGACGAGTGAAGCTCCTACAGTACCACTAGTGTCACTTGCACAATATCATAAGAAAACACAATACACAGATATACTAAAAATAAAGGTACTTTATTTTTATGACAATATGCCAAAGTATCTCAGAGTGTACCCTCAGTATGAGGATAGCAAATATACACAAGATATATGTACACAATACCAAAAATATGCAGTATAGTCTTAGAAAACAGTGCAAACAATGTAGAGTTACAATAGGATGCAATTGGGACACATAGGGATAGGGGCAACACAAACCATATACTCCAAAAGTGGCATGCGAACCACGAATGGACCCCAAACCTATGTGACCTTGTAGAGGGTCGCTGGGACTATTAGAAAATAGTAAGGGTTAGAAAAATAGCCCACCCCAAGACCCTGAAAAGTGAGTGCAAAGTGCACTAAAGTTCCCCAAAGGACATAGAAGTCGTGATAGGGGAATTCTGCAGGAAAGACACAAACCAGCAATGCAACAACGATGGATTTCCAGTCGAGGGTACCTGTGGAACAAGGGGACCAAGTCCAAAAGTCACAAGCAAGTCGGAGATGGGCAGATGCCCAGGAAATGCCAGCTGTGGGTGCAAAGAAGCTGCTACTGGACAGTAGAAGCTGAGGATTCTGCAGGAACGACAATGGCTAGAGACTTCCCTTTTGGAAGATGTATCCCCCACGCCGTGGAGAGTTGTTCAGAAGTGTTTTCCCGCCGAAAGACTGCCAACAAGCCTTGCTAGCTGCAAATTGTGCGGTTAGGGTTTTTGGATGCTGCTGTGGCCCAGGAGAGACCAGGATGTCGCCAATTGCGTCTGAGGACAGAGGGGGCGTCGAGCAAGACAAAGAGCCCTCTCAGAAGCAGGCAGCTCCCGCAGAAGTGCCAGAACCGGCACTACAAAGAAGAGCAAAGCGGTGCTCACCCGAAGTTGCACAAAGGAGTCCCACGCCACCGGAGGACAACTTAGAAAGTCGTGCAATGCAGGTTAGAGTGCCGTGGACCCAGGCTTGGCTGTGCACAAAGGATTTCTGCCGGAAGTGCACAGAGGCCGGAGTAGCTGCAAAAGTTGCGGTTCCCAGCAATGCAGTCTGGCGTGGGAAGGCAAGGACTTACCTCCACCAAACTAGGACTGAAGAGTCACTGGACTGTGGGAGTCACTTGGACACAGTTGCTGGATTCAAGGGACCTCGCTCGTCGTGCTGAGAGGAGACCCAGGGGACGGGTGATGCAGTTCTTTGGTGCCTGCGGTAGCAGGGGGAAGATTCCGTCGACCCACAGGAGATTTCTTCGGAGCTTCTAGTGCAGAGAGGAGGCAGACTACCCCCACAGCATGCACCACCAGGAAAACAGTTGAGAAGGTGGCAGGATCAGCAATACAGAGTTGCAGTAGTCGTCTTTGCTACTTTGTTGCAGTTTTGCAGGCTTCCAGCGCGGTCAGCAGTCGATTCCTTGGCAGAAGGTGAAGAGAGAAATGCAGAGGAACTCTGATGAGCTCTTGCATTCGTTATCTAAAGAAATCCCCAAAGCAGAAACCCTAAATAGCCAGAAAAGAGGGTTTGGCTACTTAGGAGAGAAGATAGGCTAGCAACACCTGAAGGAGCCTATCAGAAGGAGTCTCTGACATCACCTGCTGGCCCTGGCCACTCAGAGCAGTCCAGTGTGCCAGCAGCACCTCTGTTTCCAAGATGGCAAAGGTCTGGAGCACACTGGAGGAGCTCTGGGCAGGTCAGGGGAGTGGTCACTCCCCTTTCCTTTGTCCAGTTTCGCGCCAGAGCAGGGCTGAGGGGTCCCTGAACTGGTGTAGACTGGCTTATGCAGAAATGGGCACCATCTGTGCCCATGAAAGCATTTCCAGAGGCTGGGGGAGGCTACTCCTCCCCTGCCTTCACACCATTTTCCAAAGGGAGAGGGTGTAACACCCTCTCTCTGAGGAAGTCCTTTGTTCTGCCATTCTGGGCCAGGCCTGCCTGGACCCCAGGAGGGCAGAAACCTGTCTGAGGGGTTGGCAGCAGCAGCAGCTGCAGTGAAACCCCTGAAAAGGCAGTTTGGCAGTACCAGGGTCTGTGCTACAGACCACTGGGATCATGGGATTGTGCCAACAATGCCAGGATGGAATAGAGGGGGCAATTCCATGATCATAGACATGTTACATGGCCATATTCGGAGTTACCATTGTGAAGCTACACATAGGTAGTGACCTATGTGTAGTGCACGCGTGTCATGGTGTCCCCGCACTCACAAAGTCCGGGGAATTGGCCCTGAACAATGTGGGGGCACCTTGGCTAGTGCCAGGGTGCCCACACACTAAGTAACTTAGCACCCAACCTTTACCAGGTAAAGGTTAGACATATAGGTGACTTATAAGTTACTTAAGTGCAGTGTAAAATGGCTGTGAAATAACGTGGACGTTTTTTCACTCAGGCTGCAGTGGCAGGCCTGTGTAAGAATTGTCAGAGCTCCCTATGGGAGGCAAAAGAATTGCTGCAGCCCATAGGGATCTCCTGGAACCCCAATACTCTGGGTACCTCAGTACCATATACTAGGGAATTATAAGGGTGTTCCAGTATGCCAATGTAAATTGGTAAAATTGGTCACTAGCCTGTTAGTGACAATTTGAAAGAAATGAGAGAGCATAACCACTGAGGTTCTGATTAGCAGAGCCTCAGTGAGACAGTTAGTCATAACACAGGTAACACATACAGGCACACTTATGATCACTGGGGCCCTGGCTGGCAGGGTCCCAGTGACACATACAACTAAAACAACATATATACAGTGAAAAATGGGGGTAACATGCCAGGCAAGATGGTACTTTCCTACAAGGTATCATTTGTATTTCGAGACTTGGGGGAACACAGAATAGCAAAACAAGTGCAATTGCCCCTTGTCTTTCTCTACATTTTTCCTTCCAAATGTAAGACAGTGTGTAAAATAGAAGTCTATTTGAGAAATGCCCTGTAATTCACATGCTAGTATGGGCACCCCGGAATTCAGATATGTCCAAATAGCCACTGCTTCTCAACACCTTATCTTGTGCCCATTTTGGAAATACAAAGGTTTTCTTGATACCTCTTTTTCTCTCCTTATATTTCAGCAAATGAATTGCTGTATGCTCTGTATGGAATGAAAACCCATTGCAAGGTGCAGCTCATTTATTGGCTCTGAGTTCCTAGGGTTCTTGGTGAACCTACAAGCCATATATATCCCCGCAACCAGAAGAGTCCAGCAGACGTAATGGTATATTGCTTTAAAAAATCTGACATCGCAGGAAAAAAAGTGGAGAAAATTGGCAGATTCTTTTACCTCAATTTCATTTTTTTTTTTTATTTCAGCTTTTATTTTCTGTAGGAAACCCTTGTAGGATCTTCACAAATTACCCCTTTGCTGAATTCAGAATATTGTTTACTTTTCAAAAATATTTAAGTGGGATTCAGCATTGGTTTCAGACCCATTTCTGTTACCAACTGGAAGGAGGATGAAAGCACAAAAATAATAAAAATGTAGTAAGTCCCAGTAAAATGCCAAAATTGTGTTGAAAAATTGGGTTTTCTGATTCAAGTCTGCCTGTTCCTGAAGGCTGGGAAGATGGTGATTTAGTACTGCAAACTCTTTGTTGATGCCATTTGCAGGGAAAAAAACACAAGCTGCCTTCTGCAGCCCTTTTTTCCCATTTGTTTAAAAAAAAAAAAAAAAACTCTGTATTTTGGCTAATTTCTTGGTCTCCTTCAGGGTAACCCACAAAGTCTGGGTACCTCTAAAATCCCTAGGATGTTGGAAAAAAAGGACGCAAATTTGGCATGAGTAGCTTATGTGGACAAAACGTCATGAGGGCCTAAGCGCAAACTGCCCCTAACAGCCAAAAAAAGGCTCAGCACCTGAGGGGGAAAAAGCCTGGCAGTGAAGGGGTTAAGGAAGCTCTTGACAATCGTATTTAGTGAGGGGTTTGTAATTGGTGAAGCTCATCAGATCCTGTCACATAAGAGGGCTCATCAAACTAAGGCAATATCTACACCATCATCATCTCATAATGTTAGGTAAGTGATTCACAGGTTTCTGTCATGAATGGTTGATAGCAACACAAATCTTCATTCACCAAGACTTTGCAAACAAAATGGTTGCTAATTGGCCAACAATTTGCTTCTCTTCGATTGTGGTTAAAAATATGGGCTGTTTCACCCCTTAAACATGAGGACCTAGAAAGTTAGCATAACTACATTTGTCAGTTCTTCCAAACATTTACTGATTTCCTTGAGCAACACCACCCTACTGGCATGACAGAACAAGAAAATGAAGCTCTTTAATTACTGTTACTTTAAAGGAATAGGTCCTTATATTATGCTTCAAATAAGGCAGTCTGCAGAGCTGTGACTACTTTTTTGTCTTGTAGTTGCTCCACTAGGCTTTGCTACTTTTGAGTGTTCTTTAAATGTTACTTGTATTTTGTTGAGTTTGTTTAATATTCGTGCCAAGCTACATTTTACCTAGGTTTCTTGTCTGACGTCTGCCACCTACCTCATTTTCCTAATAGGGGAAATGCATGTTAATGGTGCAATTCTACCTTCTATGATTAAATGATCGTTTGGTAGTTATGTTTCTTCTTCAGTGAATGAGGAGAAAAATGGAGCACCCATGCTTTTTTCCAAAAAAAGCCTCCCCATCCCAACTTTACAGAAACATTGTGATGCTAATGGTAGATTTGTTTATGTCAAATTCAAATTCATAAAAGGATTCTGTGTTTTGCCAAAATTTATCGTCCTACAGTTGATGATCCTATTATTTGGGAAAGATATTCTTATACGGTTCGTATGAATTTAGTAGAATTGTGTATTATGTCCACATTAACTTCACAATATAGAGACTTAGGGACTGATTTAGAGTTTGGTAGAGTGGGTTACTCCATCATAAGTGTGATGGATATCCTGTCCACAGTGTTATAATTCCATTACAGCTTATGGAACTTGTAATATGGGGGATGGGACATCTGTCACATTTGTAACGGAATAACCCCTCCGCCAAACTCTAAATCAGGCTCTTAGTCTACTTATATCATTGGTAAATATTGGTTTATTAGCCTTGGTCTTAGTACCATATTTAAACCAAATATTAACCACATCTAAACCCCTAACCTCTCAGGGTAATAGAAGTTTCTGGTAACCTCGAACAGTAAATGTAGATTCTGCAGCATATACTTCTTAAACTTCCCCTTGTGGAACATTTCGAACAAACTCCGGGGCTCAATCTACTTCATCCAAGACAATGTTATATGCATCAGTTAAATTCTGCCAGAATTTTACATTAATAGTACATGATGTTTCTCCCTCAATTTGTATGTTCAAATCATAAAGTCTATCAGGAGGGCTTAGCCACTGATCTGAAGTTTCAACTAGGCCCGGGCGTAGAACTCCACTCTGCTGGCGGAGTTTGCAGAATTCAGTCATTTCTTGCTACATGAAGTAGCACAGAGTTCCTAAATTCCATACTCCTGCACTGAGCGGAGTTTGTTTGTGCTCACGGGATTGGGTTATGATGCTCTCTTGTGAACATGATGATACTCCTGGGCCACTAGTGAGCATGCACAAGACCTCGTGTTCTCTCTCTTTGCTTCCAGCCGCACCAGCAGCCAAAACGAGCTGCTCGCGAAGGTGAAATCACTTCTGAAGTAGATTTTCTACTTCAGAGCCACTAAATCTAGTCAAAAACAGATTTTTGACTAGATCTTCTTCTTCAATGGACCCTGAAATTAGTTTTTCAGACTGAGAAGCCTTTTTGTTTTTCAAACAGGAAGGAAGTGTGTCAGAGAGTTCAACTTCCTGCTCCTGTCTAGTAGGTTTCTACCAATACTTTGTCCATCCCCTTCTCACTTTTCACTTGGATTTCGAAGTGGAAGGATCACTGTCTTTGTCTCCTAGATATACCTTCAGATATAAGGACTTTGTTTTTGTGAAATCACGCAAGTAAGTTCTAAAACTATTGAATAAGGTTGTTGTTGGTTGTTTGCTTGGGCATTCACCAGTTTCTCTTTGTACTAACCGCACCAAGATTCCATTTCCCTGTACTCATTTCAACCTGCAACAATGCCACGTTTCACTAACTACATGTTTTTCTTTCTTGGTTGATTTTAGGTGCGCAAGAGAAGAGACCCCACATCACCTGCAGTACTGCCAAAGAGAAGACCTTACAGTTACTTTGGTCCCCAGGCACCAAACTCTTTGGCGTTTGCATCTTAGTGCCACTGCCAACCTAGAACTTAAAATGGCCCCAAAGAAAGTTGCTCCCAAGAAAAGGGCCAGTGAGAAGAAGCAGCTTTATGCCAGTGGCATGCCAACCGCTACCTTTTTCAGGAGACCTGTGCCTGCCACACCAGCCACCAGCAGGAACCTGGGAGCAGCACTCCTGCATCAACAGCACCACCACAACCCAAGACCATGTCTGTCAGTGAGGCAGGCACTGCAATCATGGTGACGCCAATGAGCAGTGATTTGAATTGGATTTGTCCCTTTTGCAAAGTAATACCCAATCGTTTCAGGAAGCAGAGCAGAGTGGACAGCAGACACAACCAAATCTTCCCAAAGTTGGAGCAGAACAGGAGATCAAGCTTTATGTTGAGCAAGAACCTCATCTTCTAGAATCAAGGGCTTCCAGATTCCAGAAAGGAAGGATACTACTCCACCATCTTCTGCAAGCACCACTTCTGATGATGATGATAGGGACATGGAGTGGACCCGGGAAGAGTACGGGAGATGTCAGGAGAGGCAAGGGAAAATAAAAGTTCCAGAAAGGCTTAGAATCATGGGAGGGAATGATGAAGATGGGGACGATGAACCAGTCATTGCAGAAGCTGGCACAGAGGAGTCCAGTATTACTATACAACCTGCTCCGAGGGATGTGTCACAGGCAGCGCTGTACCACACCTCAGTAGAAGTACCTCAGTGCACTGCAGAGAGGCAATCAAAACACACCCACCTACCTCAGTTCTTTTTCAGGCATTGGCCCAATAAGAAATTACTTCTCCCCAGTTTGGGACTTTTTTGCGATTAGGAAACAGGAGGAGAACATTGCCATATGCTTTATTTGAGACTCAATTGTTCACGGAGGTAAGCCAGGTTCACATTAAGGTACTAAAGGGTAGACGAACCATGTGAAAAAACACCACGCAATCCGGTGGGAGGAGGACCTTAAAGAATGTCTCAATGTGGTTGATGTGGCGAAGGTGAGTAGAGCCAGGAAATATCAGCTACAACTGATCAAAACACAGTGGAAGGTGAGGAAGAAGAGGGTGACATCATTCTCATGCAAAGCAGCCCTGTCCCCAGCAGTGCGCCAGAATTACCAGCCTCAGAGACCTCAAAATTGCACAGGAAGACTCAGAGTCAGATGGAGACAATACAGCATACAGCATACTGCACCACAACGTGCATTGAGTCTACCACCACCAACATCTGAAAGTTCACCTGTGTCAGTGCCTCCACAAAAGTCCAGGCTACAATTATGGGCATGTTTAGGCAGGAGAAGCTCTATGAACGCAACCTCCCAGTGGCATGTTTCTACATTGAGAAGCTCGCACAAATGTTAGTGCTGGCCTTCCTCACTTTTTCTTTTGTGGAAAGAGTGGGACCCTTAGAGTTTGTGGCAGCCCTCTGCCTGAAACTGAAGGTTTCAAGCTGGACTTATTTTGCCTGCCAGAGTTGCTGTTGCAATTGGTTGGACAAGCTTTGCAGCAAAGTGATGTTCAGATTTTACCTGTCAAGAGATATGTGGACCAGTTGTCAGATGACTGGTTACATGTGCATCACTGCACACTGGATCTCTTTTCAGGGGGTAAGGCAAAAGTTATCTACAGGTCTTGGCCCTGAAGAAATCTTTAAGAGCGTTCAGCAGCATGCAACTGTAGCCATGCTCACCATGGATAAGTCACACATAGCTGCAAACATCTTGGAGAAATTTAATAGCAAAGTGTCTGAATGGCTGCGACCGAGAGGTCATCGAGGTCAATTTGTTGCCATGGACAATGGCAGTAACATAGTCAAGGTCATGGCAGATGGTGGCTATTTCAGGGTCCTGTGTTTGGTGCACTGCATCAACTTGGTTGTACAAGAGTTTCTTAAAAAAGAAGACATAGGCCCTCATTACAACCCTGGAGGTCGGTGTTAAAGCGGCGGTAACACCGCCAACAGGCCGGCAGTAAAACAAATGGGTTCATGACCACAGCAGAAACTGCCAACATAGACAGCCACTTTAACACTCTGACCGCCATGGCGGTAGCAACAAACACCGAGGCGGTCACCGCCAACAGACAGGCTGAAGACAATGCAGCGTACACAGTATTATGACAAGCCAATCCGCCACCTTTTCCGGGGCGGTATCAATGACATCAAAAGCATGGTGGAAACAGTACACTGAAGGGGAACCACTCACCTTTCGACACTCAACGAAGAAGCAGGACGCCATGGAGCCCGAGCTGCAGGTCCTGCCCATGCTGGTCTACCTCCTCAACTACCAGGAACACCAAAGAAGGCAGCGATGACGACGGTGAGTACTGCACCTAGCACACAGGGGAGGGGGGGTAAAAGAGAGTGACACACACATGCGACACGCAACACCCCCACCCTCTCCCACAACACCATACACACAAATACATTCATCAACATTACAGATACACCTCGTAACCCCCTGGAAGAACCCAAGGACAAAAGGAATTGAGTACAATCAGTGATATTTTGGAACATGCAGATAGAGCAAACGGGTATCAAAAAATTTGTATATACAAATATTTACAGTATGTACAGAACACCGTACACTGTCCCTTGTAAATGTCAACGGACCAGTGGGCCCAAAAACCATGGGTGAAGCCCACACTTGACTCCTGCCTCAAAACCGAGAGAACACTGCAGGGGCATCAGGTCGAAAACACACAGGCACCTCAGGGAGAAGGGGAGGGGGGCACCTCAGCCGGAAGATGGTACTACGCCACTGCTCCTCGAGGGGGCTACATGCCCACTGCTTGTTCCAGGGGAGTGCAAAGCCACAGTTTCCCAAGTTTCTCAAGTGGGTGGCTTGCCCACTGCTTGGTCCTGGGGAGTGCAAAGCCACAGTCTCTCAAGTCTCTCAAGTGGATGGGTTGCCCACTGCTTGGTCCTGGGGAGTGCAAAGCCATTGTCTCTCAAGTCGATGCCTTTCTCCACTGGTTATGGAGGGGGCTTGGTGCCCAGTGTGCTTCATCCTGCCAAGGATTGGGTGCGTGGATGCCTTTCTCCATTGGTTCTGGAGGGGGCTTGGTACCCAGTCTGCTTCATCCTGCCAAGGATTGGGTGAGTGGATGCCTTTCTCCACTGGTTCTGGAGGGGACTTGGTGCCCAGTCTGCTGCATCCTGCCAAGGATTGGGTGAGTGAAGGCAGTTCTCCACTGGTTCTGGAGGGGCCTTTGTACCCAGTTTGCTTCATCCTGCCAAGGATTGGGTGAGTATATGCAGTTCTCCACTGGTTCTGGAGAGGGCTTTGTGGCCAGTGAAGCTACACCTGGGGTGTGGCAGTTCCCATTCCCTCACCTGGGTGTCTGAGGCACGATATTTTCAGGGAACAGGTAGCATGATACTCCATGGAGGCAGAGCCACACTCCACCCTGTGGTGACTTAGGCTGCAAACTGCTGGTAGTGCCGGTGCTGGTGCCTCATGTAGTGTCTGCAGGGTCCAGGATGCCTCCTGCAGCCTCGGACGGCTGCCCACTGGGGATGCTGCTGATGTCCGCTGTAGTGGCACTGGCTGGGCCGGTGGCGGTGCAGGTGACGGTGGCTGTGGCAGAGATGCTGGCAGTGCTGCCCGTGGTGCAGGTGTCTGTAGTAGTGGAGGGAGACACCAGGCTGTCTCCGGCAGCCTCGGACGGCTGCCTGCTGAGGAGGATGCTGTTGACTGTAGTTGTGGCAGCTGCGGTGAAGGGGGCGGTGCAGATGGCGGAGCAGGTGGCGGTGCAGGTGGCGGTGCAGGTGGCAGTCATTGCGGCGGTGCTCACCGAGGTACAGGTAGCTGGCCTGTCAAGAGAAATGGGGGTCACCAGTCCCTCACCAGGAGGCTCCTTGCCCTTAGGTGACTTTCCCTTGCTTTTGTGTCCCTTCCCCACTGCTGGGACCTTGGCACTGTCCTCTTTGGTTTGGGATGAGGCCTTGCTGGGTGGGTGGTGCGTCTTTTCCCTTCTGCATGCCGGCCCCTTCTTTACCTTGGCAGGTGGCGGAATCAGGTGGTCCTTAGCTTTGGTAGGTGGCACACTGGCAGTCCTGACCGGTGCCCCCTTTGAATCCTCCCGGACCTGCAGGGACCACAGCGGACGCCGATTTGGTGGCTGAGGTGCTGGCCTGGGATCTAGACATCTTGGGTCTAGGGAAAGGACGGGAGTTGTAGGGAAGGGGTCAATGTTAGCCAGGAAAAGTTTCTTTGACACACTGGGATGGGCAGATGGAGGGGGTGTGGGAGTGGAGGAAGAGGTAGTGGTTGTAGGAGGTGTACGTCTGCTGAGTTTGGGAAACACCCAGAACAACGACTCCTAAACCACAAAGTCGTGGAAAACGAAAGCGAAACAACGGTTTTGTTTTCCATGACTTCCTGGTTTTCGTACCTTAACCACACATGTCTGAACCACGTACATTCATGGTTAAGGCACAGAAGAAGGGGGTCGAAGCGGTGAAGGAGGAGGTAAGTTGGGCTGGGACTGGGGCTGTTTTTTTGGTGGGGCTGTTTTTGTGTGGGGGCTCTGGGTGATTAGGGTTTGGTGGGTAGGAGAGGATCAGGGTTTACATTTTAGGGGTGGGTTGGGGTGCTTAGGTTTTAGGGGCGGGGTGGGTACTTGGGGTATTTTTTGTTTTTGAGGGTGGGGTGGGGGCTCGGGGTGATCAGGGTGTGGGGGTAGGGGGAGCAAGGTTTAGGTTTAAGGGGTGGGTTGGGGAGTTGGGGTGGTTTAGGTTTTTGGGGAGGGAGGCTGAGGTTGTGGTAATTTTGGGGGTGGTGGGTCACGCTAATTTTTGGGGGTGGGGGTATGGGTCAAGCATGCTGGAACCATGCATGCTGATCACTAATGCATTTACCAGGAATGCCTTTACAATGAAAAATCATTGTAAAGGCATTCCTGGTAAAGGCATTAGTGATGCCAACAAGTTTGTTGTTCCGAACTCATTGTTGAGCCACGGGTGCTTGAAGAACTCGTGGTTTTGAGATATAACCGCTGAGTTTGGGAAAGGTGCATGGGCTGGAGGCTGTTGTGAGGTGGATGGCTGTTGGGTGGGTGTGTGCCTGCATTTGTGTACTTTGGGAGGAGGGCTCACAGACACACTGGGAGAGGGCACAGGGGGTGTGTGCATGGTTTTGGGGTGATGATTTCTCATGAGGGGTGTGTTGTGATGGGCATGCTGGTGATGGAGGCAGTGGCTGATGATGTAGTGCACGCAGGTGTGAGTGGAGACGCTACTGGGAAGGAGGTGGACAAAGAGGAGGAGGGGGACACAGTGGAGGAAGTAGATGTTGGTATGTGTGCATGGACATGGTGCTTGTGTGAGTGCCTGTGTGAAGATGTGTAGTGCTTATGTTTTCCTGAGCCACTTTTGTGTGTTGATGTGTGTGCATGCTGGTCTGAAGGTGTGCTTGGGATAGGCTGAGGTAGAGGGGATTGGATCTGGGTAGTGGAAGTTGGAGGGGGAGGCTGGACACAGGGACAATGGCTGCCATCAGTGCTGAGGCCAGAGCCTGAAATGCTCTCTGTTGGGCCGCCACGCCAGAAGGAATGCCCTCCAGGTATGGATTTGTTTGTTGCAAATGCCTCTCGACACCCTGGATGGCATTCAGAATGGGTGACTGCCCAACAGTGAGGGATCGCAGGAGGTCAATAGCCTGACTGGGGCAGGCGCCCCAGGCCTGAAGTGCCTGGGGCGAAGGAGATGCCCACCCTCCTGGGTGAGCGGGCACGGGAAACACGCTGAGGGACTGCTGGGAGGGCAGTGCTGGTAGGGGGGTGGAGGCTGTACCTGTTGTTGGGGTGGGTACAGAGGTGTCCGCCATCGCCAGGGAGCCTCCATCAGAGGAGGAGTCGCTGTCACTGGTATCCCATCCTGTCCCCGTCGTGGAGCTCCCCTCGCCCTCCATCCCACTGGTACTTTCACCCTCAGTGGATTCACCCTCATGGGTCATGTGGGATGCAGCTCCCTCCATCCCTGGTGCCTCTGCTCCTCCACCAGATGATGCTAATGAACACAGGGACAGGGTGACAAAACAAGAAGTGGGGGGAGAGACATAGGATACACATGGTCAATGCCAGCAACACCACTACCATTGGTGTACACAACACACACTGAGCTGCCCTATGAACTAGGCCATGCCCAACCACTCACTTAAGTAGTAACCAACCCATGGGGTACAATGCCTAACGCCAGCACCAGCACACCTGACACCAACAGGACCCTGCCCAGTAGTAGTTGGCCACTAGTACCATTGGGGTAGGGGTGTTTCAGAGCCTACAGACAAGGGACCCACCCTGGCATGTTCGCCCTGGCCTAAGGGCACCCTCAGCCCGCACCCCCCACCCAGCTAGCTCCTAAAGAGCGCAAAGTCAGCTTTCTGAAACAGTACTCACCCCCTTGTGGCTGCTGTGATGCCCTTAGGCGTCCATCCAACTCCAGATATGCCACCGCCAGGACGCGGAACATCAGGGGGGTCATGGTGCGGTAGGCACCCCTTACACGTTGGGAGGCCAGACCCAGCTGGGGCTCTGGCATCTTCTTGGTCCAGCGGCGCAGGTCCTCCCATCTCTTACAGCAGTGGGTGCTCCGCCTGTGATGGACCCCCAGGGTCCGCACCTCCTTGGCGATGGCACGCCAAATACCCTTCTTCTGGTGGGCGCTGACCTAGAGGGAAAAGACAGCGGAAAAATGTTTTACTCACCCGCCCAAACCGTCATACTCATTGCCCACCAGTTCCCACCCATGCCCTGACGCACATACACTGAACAGCTCTCATGCAACATTCAGGCCAGGACGCCTCAGTCCCCCCCTACATGTGGCTTATACACACAGCACTCCCTACATTTATGGCCCACGCATCATGCTCACAGTGTACTCACTTGTTTGTCTGGAGGACTGTTGAGTAACGTGTACTGGGGGAGGACCCCATCCACCAGTTTCTCCAACTCCTCCACAGTGAAGGTAGGGGCCCTTTCCCCAGACACTGTAGCCATTGTCGCTTCCAGACTCAGGTCACAGCAGCACTTGCAGTGTAGGTCCTCTCCTGTTGATGGTCAGGTAGCAAGTGACTCAATAGCTAGAAAATGGCAGTGACGTCTGAGGCGGTGCGTACCGTCACCGCCGGCGTACATCACCATTGGCTCCTGTAACCCATAGGGCCCAATGATAACCAATGCAGAGTTGTGCAGCGATCTTCGACCACCTACCGCGAGGCTGCACAACACCAGCGCAGTTACCTAATTTCCCCTTGTCCCTCTTCGCAGGCCAGGCAGACGCCATTTCAAGGGGGTACATGGTACAGCACCTAACTGCATCACAGCACATATTGCACATATACTGACTAGTTCACACACACTGCTGCTGTGACATTAATGTATACACAGTTGTGCTGTCTCTGTGGGAAATTAACTACTGCTCACCGTTCTCTTCCATAGTCTACAACCCCTGAGGCAGATGATGAGATGGCGGCATCCTCTGGTATACAGACCCCTGGTGGTCCTGTCGACAATGGAGGACAGACACATTATAATCAAATATAGACTTGATCGTGCCACAATCCCAGAACTGTGTGCCCAATTGGAGCTAGACCTGTTGTCAGCTATCCGCCACCCCCACCGGAATACCCCTTCTGGTGCAGGTCCTGTCAGTCCCCCATTTTCTGGCAAGTGGCTCCTTTCAAACTACAGTGGCCATGGCATCAGGAATGTCTCAGCCAATGTTCTCTAACGTGTTGACCAGAGTGTTGTCAGCCCTGTTGAAACACATGCGCAGCTACATCGTGTTTCCCCAGGTGGATGATTTGGCCACAGTGAAAGCTGACTTCTTTGAAATGGGACATATCCCCAACATCATTGGTGCCATTGATGGTACACATGTGGCATTTGTCCACACCCGCACAAATGAACAGGTCTACAGGAATAGAAAAGGCTATAATTTGATGAATGTGCAAATGGTGTGTATGGCGGACCAGTACATCTCACATGTGAATGCCAAATATCCTGGCTCTGTGCATGACACCTATATCTTGAGAAATAGCAGCATCCCTTATGTGATGGCACAGCTCCAGAGACAACGGGTGTGGCTAATAGGTGAGGCCAAGGTCCCCACACAGTATATGTTGGTGTCTGGGTATGGGGTTGTCCCTAAGGGTTAGTGTGTGTCTCACAATTGTCCCTCGATATTTACAGGTGACTCTGGTTACCCCAACCTGTCATGGCTACTGACCCAGTGAGGAATCCCAGGACAAGAGCAGAGGAACGTTACAATGAGGCACATGTGTGAACAAGGAGGATAATTGTGCGGACATTCGGCCTCCTGAAGGCCAGGTTCTGGTGCTTCCATCTAACAGGTGGATCCCTGTACTACTCACCCAAGAAGGTGTGCCAGATAATTGTGGCATGCTGTATGTTGCACAACCTGGCATTGAGACGCCAGGTGCCTTTCCTGCTGGAGGATGAGCCTGGTGATGGTCTTGTGGCAGAGGTGGAGCCTGTGAACAGTGAGGAAGAGGAGGTAGATGAAGAAGATGTGGACAACAGAACTAACATTATCCAGCAGTACTTCCAGTGACACACACAGGTAAGAGACTTTAACTCCTCTTCACATTTCAGTATACTTTAGGACATTGTACATGGCATGCTCTTACTCTCTGTGTATGGCCACTGACTGTTCCCTTTAGGTTTCCTTTTTTTCAGATCTGTGTACCCCAATCTGGCTTCTGCTATGTTTACTCCTGCCCACCAACTTTCATACATTGCTATGATTCAATGAACATGGACGTTGCAATGCGTTGAGATAGTTGTAAGAATACATCTTTCCAATTATTACACTGACTCCAGTGGGGTTCTATTTCAGTGGTGTTTATTTTTTGTGCTAAATAGTATGGGGGTATGGGCAAGGGGCTGGGGTAATGGTGGAGGAAGGTCCATGGCAAAGTTCAGTCTCTTGGTATCACAGGTGCATTGTCCAATGGGGAATAGGAAGGGGCGGAATGGCAGTTCAAGGTGGACAAGGGAACAGAGTGGAACAGAAGGGTGACAATCAGGAGAGTCCTATTTCCTGGTGGGGGTCTTGGCAATGTTCTCTGTCTTCTGCCTGGATCGCAGGGACAGTTTGCGGGGTGTTTCTCCTTCTGCAGGGGGTGGGGTGATGGTGGCCTGTTGGTCCTGTGGCGGGGCCTCCTGTCCACTAGCGTCGGCGGAGGTGGAAGGCTGTTTATTGGTTTGGCTAGTGTCAGGGACCCTTTGTTATGCCACTGCCTCCTTCGTGGTCTTGCCCATGTCAGCCAGCACCCCTGCTGTGGTGACCAGGATGATGTAGATGTGTTTTAGGTCATCCCTGATCCCGAGGTACTGTCCCTCCTGCAGCCGCTGGGTCTCCTGCAACTTGGCCTGTACTGTGCCTATGGTCTCCTGGGGGTGGTGGTATGCTCCCATGATGTTTGAGAGTGCCTCATGGAGTGTCGGTTACCTTGGCCTGTCCTCCCCCTGTCGCACAGCAGTCCTCCCAGCGTCCCTGTTGTCCTGTGCCTCTGTCCCCTGAACCATGTGCCCACTGCCACTGACCCCAGGTCCCTGATCGTCCTGGGTTTGTGGGTTTGCCTGGGGTCCCTGTAATGGTGGACACACTGCTGATTGACATGTCTTGGCGACAGTGGCATGGGCCTGCTGGGTGGGTGCTGTGCTGGTGTTTCCTGAGGGGGAGGCTCTGTGGTGGTATGAGACTGTGGCAGGGAAACCGACTGTCCAGAGGTCCCTGATTGGCCAGGTTGGTCATTGTGATCAAGGCATGAAGACCTGCTGTCATCACTGTGGGCCTCTTCTGTGGGGGGACTGGATGTAGCTGGCACCTCCTCTACTGTGACGTTGGGTCGGGGTCCTGTTGGGATGCAAATGCATTGTAATTGTACCTGTGTGTGCCATCTTTTGTGATGGGTGTGTTTCTCTCATCTAATAGTGGTTTCCCTGTCGCATTGGCCCTGTGTGATTGCTGATTGTGTGGGCTGGGTGAGTCTTTCTACTGGACATGCTGGGGTGATGGGTGTCCATGCATTGGTGTTGCATGCAGGCCTTGGTATTGGGATGTGTGGGTTCTGATGGTGGTGTAGATGTGAGGTGATGGAGTCATGGGAGCGAGGGTGAGGGTGGGGATATGTGATGGCATGCAGGTGGGGGGGATGAAGTAGTTAAGGCTTAACTTAGCAGAATCCAGTCCTCCTACTACTCCTGCGAGGCCCTCAGGATGCATGATCGCCAAGCCTTGCTCCTCCAATGTTGTTAGTTGTGGGGAACAAGGTGGGGGTCCACCGCCAGTTCTCTGTTCGGCTATCTGGTGTCTTGATACCACGGAATGCACCTTCCCCCGTAGGTCGTTCCACCTCTTCCTGATGTCATCCCTGGTTTTTGGATGCTGTCCCACGGCGTTGACCCTGTCGACGATTCTCCGCCATAACTCCATCTTCCTTGCAATGGACGACTGCTGCACCTGTGATCCGAATAGCTGTGGCTCTACCCGGATGATTTCCTCCACCATGACCGTTAGCTCCTCCTCAGAAAACCTGTGGTGTCTTTGAGGTGCCATGGATGTGGTGTGAGTGATATGTGTGAGGTGATGTGTGGGATGATGTGCGTGGATGTTGTATGTGTGATGGTGTTCTGTGCCTCTGAGTGAGTGTGTGCTCTTTGCTTGTCTCTCTGTGCATGCTTTCTTTTTTTCATACTAAGGGGTTGTGGGTAATGTGGGCATGTGTTTTATAGTGATGAGTGTGAGGGTGTGGTGTGTATGTGTGTGTATTTTGAATTGTCCAATGTGGTGTGGTTTTGTAAGTGTGTGTGTATTTTGAGCGCAGCAGTGTGTACCACCAATGGTTTACTGCGGTTGAAAGGCTGCCACGTTGATTCATGGGACGTGATACTGTGGGCGTATTCCTGTTGGCGTAACAGTTGGGGTTCTGGTACCGCCAGTTTATCACTGACCTTTGGTGTGGCGGACTTGTGTGGGTGCGTGTATTGTGGCGGTGTTCTCTGTGTGGGTCATAATACCCATGGCGGATTTCCACCATGGTCACGGTATGTTGGCCACCGTCGGCACAGCGGTAAGCAGGATTTACTGCCAGGGTTGTAATAAGGGCCTTAGTCACCAATATACTGACCACCTGTAGATGCATCTGCACTCATTTCAGCCATTTGTTTTAAGCCCGGAAACAGTTGCGAAATTTTCAGTGAGATAACAGAGTACCAGTTAAAGCCATGATACAGGAGGTGCCAGCACAGTAGAACTCAACCTATTATATGTTGTAACATCTGTTTGAGCAGTACAAATAGATCAATCACTATGTCATTCAAATAGAAGCTGATGCAATTGGGAAGTAATGACCATTGATGCGGACAAATGGGGCCTAGTCAAATTCCTCACACAGATGCTGCTCCTTTTTGAGGTTTTCACGTGGGAAGTTAGCGAGGAGGACATTGCAATGGGCAAAGCTATCCCGTTATTGCATCTGCTACAGGAGCAGATAAAGAAAAGTGTTTCAAAGATTTGCACTGGGTGGTGCGAACAGAAACCCAGAAGCGCATGCCTTGGTTAATAGCCTCAGCTATTGCTTGACTTGTAATGCAAGGCTGCAAAATGACATCATCTTGCCCAAAAATTACATCTGTGCCAACCTACTTGATCCACACTACAAAAAAATTATTTCCTCTATCATTCCTTTTTCTGAAGGGGTTGTTTCACAATACAAGAGGTTGGTTGTGTAGCAAGTAGGAGAACTGGAAGAAGAACTGCTGGAACTTAGAGTCCCACTCCGTAGTTCTGGGGTGCTGCCTTCAACTTCCAGGGAGGGCAGTCTTGTCTCACATTCACCAACAAAAAAATCAGCAACAACAGCAACAGAGTAATTAAGACCCAACCTCTGCAATGGCTTGGTTTCAGGTGGCAGGTCTTAAGTCCAGTACAGAGGTAAAGGAAAAAGTGGTGGAGCAGGTGGGAGCACCAATGACCATTCAGGGGATGTTCCATGGAATATCTGGATGACCTGAAAGAGGTATGTGTAGATCAAAATCCATTGGTGTATTGGTATGGAAAGGTGTCCCAATGGCCAGAGTGCAGCAGACTGGCAATAAAGTTTCTGGCTTGTCCTGTAGCCAGTGTGTCTGCTGAACGTGTGTCCAGTGCAGCTGATGCAGCTGTTACAGTGAGAAGGACCAGTATCTCTCCTCAAAACATGGAGAGATTGACCATGATCAAAATGAACCAGCATTTTATACCACCTGATTACACCATTCCTGAAACACAACAGGAGGGAGAAGAGGATGATTAGTCAGAATCAAGCGTGTTAGCTGACCAACTTCTGGGTGAACCACCAGAGTTTAAAGACAAACTCTACTTCCTGGATTGACTATGCCAATGCCACCACAGAACGTTTTCATTATTTCTCGTTCAACTACTCTTTGTCTTTCTTTCTTTGAAAAAAAGAAGTGGAACATTCTGTTTGTGTCAGATTTATGCTGCCCAACCATTTTATAGTTACATAGAATCCCGGATTGGAGTTGGACACATGTGCAATAAAGAACCCCCCACATAACCTTCAGGACATTGGAGACGATGCCTTCTTCCCTCACATGCCATTGCCTCTCCTATTTTGTTTTTACTTTGTTTTGTTTTACAAATCATAGAAGATCATTGATTAAAACAAAAGACTGTGTTGAGTTGATACCATCAAAGAGGAGACATTTTGTTCAACCACTGTGCTTGGATTGGAAGATGTAACTACTAGAAGTACTAAAGTAACTCTTTTTGTGCCAATGAGTGGTGATATATTGAGTGTTTGTGAATTTGTGAATGATGACTGATGTATGTGGTGGCTGACAGTGAGGGAGGGAGTTCAACAGATTTGTAAACTTGTTTCCCAGGATTTGCAATGTTTGGGAGCTGATAGGTGATCTTTTTTTTTCCTGAAAGTGATTGGCCTTTAAAACTTAGTGAAATTTACTTGCAGGGTCCATTCTTTTTTTCTGGTTAGTCAGAACACACTAGCCACTTTAATTACCAAACACAAATCTACACAAAATAATTCAGTTCTGTTTCTCAATTTGTTCTAATCTTCATTTCAACTGCGGTGCACTCCACAGGTTTACCTTGCTCGGTTTGGGACTGGGACGGAGTTACTCAGAATTTGGAGGAGGAGGATGGAAGGACTTGAGGCGGGACTACCTCAACAGCTAGAAGATGATGGTGAAGGCTCTGAGGCCTAGTACTCACTCAGCTGTGTGACCTAGAGAGAGGTGTGTTGATTTGGAAATGCTGCTGAGTATGTGTTTGCTGCATTGCTGGCTCAAACGTGAAACTCCTCATGTACTTGCTCTGCTTTTGAGTCTTTTTGGTATACTCCTGACTCCTCATGAAGTTTGCCTTGCTTCCTTTTGTCCTTCTCCTTTACTCTATAATACAGCTACTGTTTTTTTCTCAATAAACAAGCCTTCTACTAGTCCTTTCCCACATGAACTAAACTTGGGGACAGCTCAAGCCTCCAGTTTAACTACCGGACAGAATCAGTCTTCAGACAGGCACCCAAGAGTGACTGACATTCCAAGAATAATGGAGTGATGTATCGCCCAATTTGGCAACATAGTATCATTTTTCTTTTAACAATCATAATTTTTAGAACTGTGTGAGTTATCTTAAATCTTCTATAATTTATATTTTTCAAACATAGAAGACATAACATTTAGGATAGACTGTCTGCGGCCTCTCTGGGGCAGAGGGGCGGTTTGTATGCATTTAACTGAACTGTGTCATACTTATCCCTTTGTTTCCACTTTCCCTCCACAACAGATTGAAGATGGTGTAGTGCTCAGTGCCCCGTTGAATACTGCTGCAGTTTTTTTTGTGTAGCATTTGTCTTTGTTGCACCTTTCCCCAAATCCCCTTTCCCATCATTTCATTGATCCCCTAACCCTTTTCCCTCAGGCTGTGTGATTTATTGAGGTGTGACGTAATTTTACATCATAAAGAATCACACACTTGCTGGGGTGGATGTGGTGAAAGCGATACCAACTCGTTGCATGACTTTCTGTCTTCTTCTACATCAGCAATATTCACACTGGCCCAGTCCAATCATCATTCATGCCTTGTGTGTATGTTCCATAAACTATTAACCTGGTCCAACCACTGAAGCCTGAGCCCACTTCTCCTGACTACATGATTTAATTTCCTAAGTTCAGTTTTTATAGTTCCCCATCATTGCTCAAAATAAATTGATATTGTGAGATTTGATTATCATAGCAGGACTTCTTTGCTGTGTGCCAAATACTGTAATTGTGGTAGTCTGGTCTTAGTCTTCCAAAAATTATGAGATGATGACCCACTAACTCTCTGGTTTACTTTTCTTTCAGTCGAGTTGATAGTGATGCATAACCCTTTGAATAATCCTGTTGTTGGAATGGCACCTTCTGTGAACCTCTGTCTTCCCTGTTAGCGTGCTAGCCTGCTACTAGTACCACCTACCACCCCCTTAATAGTTATGATGCCATCTTTGGAAAAACCATGCAGTAAGAAGAAGACAACTCCCTGGCTTCATCTATTCAGGTAAGAAAAGAACTATGGACTGGAGTAGTTAGCTTTAGTTAGTAATCCCAGCTCCTATCAAAGAAGATGCTGTCTTACTTGTCTACTTGTACCTAGTTTTTTTAGGCAAAATAGGCAATAATTCACTAGTGATCAATAAAGTTCAGTTGAGAGGGCAATAGAGCAAGGGCAACCGTAGAACTAAATGGCACACAATCTTTTTCAAAAGATTTAAATAATAGGCTACACTAAAAAACAGCAGTGCAAACTAAAACTCCAAAATAAACATCTGATCGAGGCATAAATAAAGTAAAATAAGCTATTCCCTTTATTATTCTACAAAATAAAACACCAACCCTTTCCACCCACAACAGGCCCTCACCTCACCCCAAACAGGTAGCCCATCCCCAAAAACAACGAAAAGTCCAACTTGAAGTCAATCAAACTCCATCCCAACTCCCTCCTCACCCTCTCCACCCACAAGTGTCCCTTCCACCAAAACAAAAAATTAATAAAAGGGTCCAAAGAGGGCATGTCCAAGTTAATCGTAGGGTCCGGATATCATTAAAGGCTGCCTCAGCGGGTGCCACCCGGTGGTCCAGTCATGCAAGTTGTGGCAGAATGCAGCACTGAAATATGTGATCCAGGCCCTGGCATGGTAGGTGGGGGGCATGGTAGGCGGCGGCACAGTGGTGGAACTGGAACAGGTTGATGGCTGCTGACTTCTATTGTGTTGCGGGTGCCATTGGGAGGTTGGAGGCACTGGTAGTTGGCTTAAGGAGCTTGGTCCAGCTGCCATTTGTGCTGCCTCGGCCTCCTCCTTCTCCTCCTAGAGGACTACCAGCTGCTGATATTAGTTTCTGATGCCCTCCAGTCTCTGCTGCCAGAGCCGGGCTGCTATCTCCTGGTGAGTTGGATGGTGTCCACCATTAGTAGCTTTAGCAGAAAAGAAAAAGGAAAATGACAAATTGTAAACCATGTTTTGTTCAAATAATGTTCTAAAAAGTACAGTGGCACAGTAGCAGTAAATTGCTGATCCCTTAGGGCCATTGGAATGTGATGTGGTTGATTATTTATGACAAGTCACAGGGCCATTTTTTACCCACACTTAACCCACTATAGTTGAGTTGACATCCAAATGTCAAAAGGGTAACATTTGAACTGGCATGAATACATTATAGAAGCCATGAAATATTAACCTATACATAAATAAATGTAGTGCATGCCAAAAAGGATTTTAAAATGTGTTTGGTGGCTGGGACAGAACATTGGAAAAAATAAAGAACTGAAGTACTAAGCGGTGACCGAATGGGCACTGGGGTGGAAGAGAAACACCTTTTTTAAGTTTGAAAATGCTGCATTAACTGAAGCAGATTCACACATTGCACAGAAAACACTATTGTACAGTGCCACACTGCAGTTAAGTCATAGCAGCATTGATAACTAATGGGGAGGGAGGTATGACCATGATGAGTGGGGCGATACAGATCTGCCTTGCTTCAACTACAGGGAGTTAAGGGAGGAGACAGAAAATTAAAATACTCCGACTTTGAACCAGAGCTTTGATAACCCTGCAAACTAACCAAGTGAATGAGGTGAACAACGAACACGTCCTTCTCTAAAACAGCTCCCTTATTTTTTTCTTGATTCAAGCAATTATACACTCATTTTTTCATTCATCTATTCTATTCACCCTTTGATACCCACCATTTGATTTAAGTTTACACTCTCTCATCCAGTCTTTCATTATTCCAATTCAACCATCCACATTTATCCACCAATTTATCTCTAGACTCACCTATCCAGTATTCACCTTTTCAAACACCCTGTTTTCACCTGTCTGTCTGGCATTTACCCATGTATCGTTCATTATTATCCACCCATTCCTCATCTGAGCATATCGATTCACCCTTCTTTCACCCACTGAGGCATCCTTTCACCCCTTTAATCTATCTTCACCTACCCATACATCTCCTAATATTCACCTAGGCATCTTTCTTTTCATTTCACCCACACATCCTTTCACTCTTATACCATTTCACCTATTCTTTCTTTTTGCCGTCCACCCTTTGCTTCTCCAACAAGCCATAATTTTTAGCCTCCATTCAATCATTATGATGAGCTTTTGTCTGCTGATTTGCAGAGAGAAGAGGTCATTAAGATTAGGAACTGAATCCTCACTGCAGCTGCTCAACCACGTGCTTCACAAGCAATACCCTTGCAATGAGTATAGTAGTAATTGTCAATGAGCAAGAGCAATATGACTTACCAGTGTCTGTCCCTGCTGCCGCTGGATCTCCCCCTCCAACCGCTGCTGCATCTGGCGCACTGGTGCTGCTGCTGACACGGGCACTGGTGGTCGGTGCGGCTAGAAAAAACATTACACAATTTAGTTCCAACTAAATAAATACAACCACAATAGATCATTACAGTTCTCTTTCTTCTATCATTCACTATAGGAATTTTGTTGGTTGTTAGAAAAGCAAGGTAGACAAATTAACCACAAACATTTCGTAATGGAGAGGCAGAGCTCAGTGGAGTCACTGACGTGCAATAAAGGGATTAAGGCCCATATTTATACTTTTTTAGGGCCGCATTTGCGCCGCTTTTTGACGCAAAAATGGCGCAAACTTACAAAATACAATTGTATTTTGCAAGTTTGCCCCGTTTTTGCATAAAAAAATTATCCAAATGCGGCGCTAAAAAAGTATAAATATGGGCCTAAATACTTCGGTCAATCCAGGAGATCCTCTGATGAGGTCTTGTTTGGCAAATGCAATGGTCATGATCAAGGCAAAGAAAACCTTCACAAACATGTGCAGAAAAGATGCCTTGGGCATGTAATCTTGTCGGTAGGATACCTGTCCTAAAAATCTGTCCTCTTAGTATAAAGTACCAGTCAGCAAGATATATAAGGGGAGAAAAGAAAGCTAAGTTCAGTAAATAGTAACAATGCAGAAGAAAGCTAATACAGACTGCAAAAAAGTAGACAGGCACAGTAAAATGAAACAAAATATATATTTGAAATGAGGAGAGGTGAAAGAAAAAATAAAAGTAGGGGAATAAAAATAATATAACTGGAAGACTTTCTGGGGCCAGCAGATTAGCCAGCATCTGCACTGGTGGCGGCACTGGAAGTACGGGCTCCCTATCCTCAAGGGCCCACTGACACTTTTGTCCTCTTCTTCCCCTGGGTGCTGAGGTAAGAAATAAAGAAGATAAAAATAAAAGATTAGTGATAAAGTTAATCTCCCCAAAAACATTTTTTGACAAGCAGAGGCAAATACAGTAATGTTGCACTTTTCTTTATCAGATTGCCTAGTATGATGGACTCAACTCAAGTTGACCTATTGCTTTTACTTTCCTAATTCCTATAGCTAAACCCTACTCCAAATTTCCTAAACTACAAGACATATTATTAACAAACTTTTGATGCAGGGCAGCACCACAAGACTTCTTGCAGAGCTTCCCTGTGTCAAAAGGAGAGGACAGGAATGTGCTGTATCTAGAATAGATATGGCACATTCCTGTCCTCCTTTCCCCTGTGTTGGTGCACAATAGGTTGCCATGATCCAATGAAGGCACCCCGCACCAGGTTGCAAGGGTGCCTGCGTTGAGTGAGGGGATGATTGTTTGTTGCCCAGGAAGGAACACCTTTTTGCAAAAAAACTGCAAAAGGAGTTTTCCATTGTAACACACATGGCACGCCTCCCTGTCGCAAGGTGGGTCAACACAGCGACTTGCATTGTGGAACACCAACCAACACAACAATAAATAGATAAGTATTACTTACCAAACCCGATACCTTGATGCCCAGCAGGTCCTGTTCTCTGTCGATGATGTCTACCCAGGGGTGCAGCAATTGCTGCTGGATGAGCTGACTCCCACTGTGCAGGCAAACCAGCCAGCGCATCTTCCCCCATGGCAGTTGACACTCCTGAAGAGTGTAACCAGAACTATGCGTGTCGCCTGCTGTCAGTATGGAGGGGAGGTGGTGCTGCACAAAAAAAACAATTTCTGCCACCTCCCCTTTGTTAAAGATGGGGGCGAGGCTGCACCCCTTGGTGGCACCGCCACCCACAAGGTAGTCGGCTTCTGTTATGCTACTTTGGTCTGCCATGGTGCTGGGTGGAGTAAAGTGAAGAAGAGAAGAAAAAGAGAATGAAGGAAGGAAGAAATAAGAAAAATAAAAAAAAATACAAAAAGGCACAAAAAACACATTTAAAAAAAAAAAGAAGTAAATATATAGATTCAGTATAGGAGAGGCTAATAAAATAAATAAGAATGAGGGGTAGATTAATTAGAAGGGTGGAGGATTACAGGGAGAAACAAAGCAATGGAAAAACAGGCCCAGCACCATAAAAAGACTTAAAAACAAGATAGCTGTGCTCCTATGAAATGCATGGTGCTGTTCACACGTGATTTTCAACGCGCCGCAGAGGACTCTGCCCCCTTGCTAAACTCCAAGTAGAGTCTTTTTGCAACTTCACAGAGTTCCGTGTAGCGTGACTCTGCACACTCTACCCACCATGAGTTTCAACCTGTATATAGTCATTAGTTGTTCTCGCCTTTTGAAAGTCTTAAAGTGTCTGCAAACTATTTTGGCCTCTGATGCACTGGCTAGCAGAGTTGTCACCCATGTCTTGTTCAGAAGAAGAGTCTGAGTATTTGTGGCATATTCAGAGAAAATTCCTGCCACATTCTTCTTTTTAAATTGTGTTTTTTATTGTGGAACCTCTCTTCCTTTTATATGATGAGATCAGAATAGAGATGTGAGTCAGTTTTCAGTTTCACATACTCTTCCTGTCTGAGGCAGCCTTGTCCCACTCTCTCTGACCTTTTGTCAGAAGAGTCCAGAAAGTTACAAGAGGGACGGATTTCAGAATACTATTACAGTTATGTTAATTAAAACATATTTTCGAAAGACTCCGGTTGCTGAGTACCACTCCATGTTTTAGTTTTATCTTTATTTTATTTTTTGTCCCAGGGCTTTTTAGAAGACTCAGGTGTCCACTTGGTAGTATCTGTATTAGATTTGTCTTTAAGTTGTGGCTTATCAGGCCTGGTTCCTAAACTAACAGAACCTATCAATGTACCATTGAAAAGAAGATTAACTGTGGTGTCATGGAGCATGTCGGGCCCCAACACTGCATGTCACATATCCTAATTTTATTTAGTGCTAAATGGTTATCCCTTTCATTTGGACTATGCAGGTTTTTTTCCAACTAGACTGGAAACAGTGCTAGCCTGATCAAATTGTTTGTTTTAGCTCTTAGCGGGAATGAGTCTTTGCTTTGGTGACATTACCTACACGGAGAGGTATTTTTTATTCAGGCACAACGTTATACTAACATGTAAGATTCTCACTATACGTAAACATCCTGTACGTTTTAACTTTGTATGTGTTGTGGAAGAAGGCCTTGGCTGTCCTGAGGAGATCCACAAAAATTACTGGGTGAGTCGAAATGTCATCTTCAAAAAAGGGAGTGACTTGGACAGATTTATTTCTTAACACAAAAATACATTATTGGAGTGTGTGAAATGGAAGAAGCGGACATCCCTTCAATTTACATTGTCTATGTGTGTATCATAATGTCACTGATGTCACTTTACACTTTTGAGCACTGAGTTATATACACCTGTGTACGGCACAATACCATTGAGTTGTATGTAAATGTTGGAGTTAACTCCCATTTGAAATAAAATTTTAAATAAAAACCACTGAATCATTGGTTTGTTTGCGGCCACAGGAGAATGGCAATAGAGAGGAAAATGTGTTGCTGACAAACACATCATTAACAACTGCACAAGCATCTATAAGCTCTTACATGAGTGCAGAGAGGACCAAACACTATACACCACGGCTGCCTTTCATGGCACACCCACTACATCCGGCATAGGGATGATAGAAATGTAAAGGGCACATTCTCTGATGAAACGGTGCCACAGGGCATAGCAATATATACGTTGAAAGGGATAATTGCAGCCCAAATGACTCATACACATAAAGCAGAATCAACCCCAGCAGCCCACACACAGAAAAGACATAAAGCTCCACGGAGGGCCATATCATGATGGCTCAACTGCTTCTGCACTGACTCGAGCGCCTAGTTTTAGTGCCTGCAGCATGTAAAGATAACTCATTTAGTTCGAAATTTCTCTGAGTTAGTGCTTTATTTTCACACACTACAACTTAGAAACAGAAAGAGACACGACTTGGTCACTGTTTTGGAGCTGTACTGTCTGTAAATTAACAAGCTCTAACTGAGAGAAATATCGGGTTAAATTAATTTACTTCATGCGCTGCAGGTTCATAACAATAGGTGCTCGATTCTGAAGCCCATCATGACATGGTTTCACAAGTTCTATGAAGGACATAGTGAGATACACTTTATTTCTACCTGCAGACCGACCATTACGTCTATTATGTCACTTATGTCATAGAAGTTCCTCTGTCTTTTCTGATATGAAGTCTGAGAGGAGATGGCAAAGCATGAATCAGTGACTTGCCATGCAGTATTGCAGACATGGTTGTGTAAGGCTCGTTTTATCTCTAAATTGTTTGTAGTGGCACAGTGGTATAGTAATCCAATGCACTTATCAACTTGGCCATGCTGTGAGGTTTTAGCTTTTCTTCGGTGGGAGGTTTAGCATGAATAATTATTTGAGGCTATTGATAATGTATGTATTGAATCTGAATATCTATGTGCATTTCCAATTGATCTAGTCCCAGCCTCTGAGATGAGAATAGGCATGTGGGGCCAGATGTATGAAACTTTTTTGCACTCGCAAACTGTGCGAATCGCAAAAATCGTCCGTTTGCGAGTGCAAAAACGTGGTCTGCGATGCATGACAGGCATTCAGAGACCAAAAATAATAAATCACAAAAATTTAGATTTTTTGCGTTGCGACATGGTTTTGCGAGTCACATTTTGCAATTCGGTATTTCCAGTAGGAAATTGCGAGGCACAAATTGCGATTCGCAAAATCCAAGTCGCAAATCGATGCATCAAAAAATCACAAATTGATTTTTCGCAGAATGGCATTTTGCACATGCAAAATACCACTAAGTGAAACCAGGTAAAAACCAGGTGCAACCTATATAGAGAGGCCCAGAATGCCTCAGACTCTTTTCCACAATGGCTGCACTCTATGTCATGGCGAGGAGGATGAGGATCTTGGCAGGTTTGAGGAGAGGGAGGAGGAGACAGGAGCGCATTTTCAGAGCGCGCATTACACTTTTTAACCTGACAGAGGAGGAAATATATGAGAGGTATAGGTTGAACTCAGCCATGATACTTGATCTGATAGCTGAGCTACAACCCATACTGCAGCGCAGAACACTAAGGACTCACAGCATACCCACCCATGTGCAGGTATTATGCTCCCACCACCATCTCGCCTCAGGGAGCTATCAAGGGGTCATTGCAGCAGCTGGAGGGGTCTCACAGAGTACCCTCTCCAGATTTCTCAATGCATTTATCAACGCCATGCTGAGCAAACTACACCAGTGCATCCGAATCCCCCACCCCCCACAGGATATACAGCAGACAAAAATTGATTTTTACCAGATAGCACAGTTCCCCCCCATACTAGGTGCCATAGATGGGACACATGTTGCAATCTGTCCACCATCAGCCACAGAGTATGTGTACCACAACCAGAAATACCAACATTCAATGAATATACAGGTGATTTGCAATGCTTCCTACATCATAACTGATATCGTGGCCAGGTATCCAGGGAGCACACATTATTCGTACATCTTTCGCCATAGCGCCATTCACACAAGACTGCTAGCTGGGGAGTTTGGAGAAGGATATCTACTAGGTATTGTCCCTCTATACAATGGTGCATTGATGGCGTGCTGATGTCAGATGGCTCAGTTACTCATCCTACCCTCTGTCCCTTCAAGGAGACAGTGCCTACGCAGTGCACACCTATATGATGACGCCCTACCTCAATCCTGCAACACCTGCTGAACGGAGATACAATGCAGCACACAGGGCGACCCGCAACGTGGTGGAGTGCACCTTTGGACTGCTGAAGAGTCGCTTCCGGTGCCTCCACAAAAGTGGAGGGACACTACAGTACAGCCCAGAGACCACATGTAGAATAGTGGATACTTGTGCAATCTTGCACAATATAGCTACCACCAGGGGCATACCCGTAGAAATATGTGAATCTGATGAGGATGATGATCCCATACCACCCCTACAGCCAGCAGACAGGACCAGTGCAGCAGAGGGAAGGCAAAGGCGTGCTGACATCACACACAACCATTTCAGATGTAAGTATGAATAACACAAATGCACTGACAAATGTACCTGTGGTGAAGTAAATTTATTACCCTAATGCCAGGTAATGTTAGTTCAATGAATGGCAAAATAAATGAGGTTAAAAAAATAGAGACAATAGAAGTTCAGAGTAATGCACTATTACGTCATAGTGAACACAACACCCCTCTGGCCGCTACAGTTACTTTTTGCGACCACTCGGGTGCCCAGTTACGTCACTGGCACCTCGATTGTCCGCCTCAGTGGCAGTGCTGTACCTGGCACTGCACCGTCTGTTGTCCATTGCGGGAAAAGCTAGACTGCTGAGGCTGGAAATGTCCCCTGTGTCCCCCAGTGCAAGCTCACTAGGTGTGGCTGACCTCTGTCCCATAATGTTATCAATCACATCAGTGATTTGTAGAAGTCCGTTAGCCACATCCCTGCTGCTGTGTGCTGCATCCATCTGTGCAGCCACTGCACGACGTGCAATCAGTGAGGTTGCAGTAGCCATCCTGTTGACAGAGCGACAGAAGCCCCCTGCGCTCCTGTCTGCGGTGGCTCACCCTTTCATGGCGCAGCTCTTGGCATAGTTCACGCACAGCACAAGTGAGCTCTCTTGTGTCCTGCGATGCCTGCACCTGTCCCTCATGCAGCAGTTCTATATTAGCATTCAGGCACTCAAGCTGGCGATGCAGGCCCCCCATGTTGGTGTTATGTTGCTGCATATTGTTTTGTAAGCCGATGATCCTTTTGTTTTGTAGGCACTGCTGCTGCAACATAGCTGCTTCCAGCCCACCAAAGAAGGAGGGACCCTCACCTGCCTCATTCTGCTGTGCACCGGCATTTGTCGCCATCCTGCGGGGTGCTGTGGTCTGCTGACTAGCCTCCTGCATCTGGGTGTGCCTACCAGTTGGGGATGGTGTAATTGTCCCTTCCTGCTGCTCATCCGAGTCCTGACTGAGCTCTGGCAGTGGCAGTGCCCTGGGCCTGCGTCGGACTGGCGCAATGGTGAGAGACCCACTTGTGTTTCAATCAGAGGCTGGATGGGTGTCAGTCTCGCCTACTCTGGCTGATGCTGTGGCTGCTAGGCCTGGCCCACCTGCAACGACAATATGCAGCATGTCAGTTATGTTTGTTGCAAGTAAGGGCACACAATGGTAATAAAGGTACAGGTACTTCTCTTCACTGTGTTGTGGGTGTTGTGTTCCTCTGGGTGTTGCTCTACTTAATTACATTGTACGTACTACTTTCAGCTCTGGGTTGTGGACTGCCACTCCCATAATGCATTGTTGTGCTGCTACTAAGATGTGGAATGGACTACATCTCACAATGTTTTACATTACTTGCTAATTCCTAAGGGGCTTTTGTGCATACACATATGGGGTTACAATTCAATATTGCACTTACCTTGGCTGGTACTTGGTGTGCCGGAGGTGTCTATCTCTGTGACCCCAGTCACAGCTTCAGGGAGGAGTGTGGACTCCACTAGGTCCTCTAATGGGGTGGATGGTGCCTCTGTGGGTGGACCACCTCCTGTGCCCCTGGCCTCCTGCAGTCTTCTTGCCACCCTCTCCTTCGCACGGGACCGCAGGTCATACCACCTCTTCTTAATCTCGTCGACCGAGCGCTGTGCCACTCCAATTGCGCGGATTTTGATTTGAATATCTGCCCAGAGTCTCCTTTTCTCACTCTCCGCCACCTGGAGTGAGCTTTTACCAAAAAGGCGGTCATGGCTCCTGACCACCTCCTCTGTCAGCACCTCAAGCTCTTGCTCGCTAAATTTGAGCTTCCTCTTTCTCTCTCCCTTCTCCTTTCCTTGGGCTGACGTGTCCATCCTTGTTCAGGTGCGCTGACTCCTTCAGAGTGTTGTTCAGTGTGGCTGGGCTGCTCTTTCTGGATGCTGGTTTGGGTGTGGCACCTGAAACTGCCTGGGATGACTCACTTCCTGCTTGTGATGTCATCAGGCTCCTCCAGGTGTGCTTTCTCGAAATTTCTCGCAATTTGCGATTTTCAATTACCAAAGCGCAATTTGCGTAAATGCAAATTGCGATTCTGTAAATCGGCCTCGCAAACCACAAATAGCGATTCGCAATTATGGTACATGGCCTATTGCGACTCGGAAATTGTGATTTCTTAAAATCGCAAGGCCAATTCTTCATACATATGGCCCGTGGTCTTTTTGCATGTCTTCTGCATTTGCTCAGACTATGGCGTGAGACTTTTTTGTCAATTGAGGAATTTTAATGTGGGCTATGGAGTTAAAACTATCAGCTCTGCTTTTTTAGTTTTTTTAAATTAAAACTGTTAAATGATAATTATTTAAAATCATTGCAATAATAAATAAGGATGTATGTTAAGACCTAAGATGTAAAATCCTTCCTAGAAGTCAAGATGACAATGCTTACATCACTAGATAGGTAGGCAGACAGACAGACAGACTGTTAAACAGTTAGATAGATAGATAGATAGATAGATAGATAGATAGATAGATAGATAGATAGATAGATAGATAGATAGATAGATAGATAGATAGATAGATAGATAGATAGATAGATAGATAGATAGATAGATAGATAGATAGCAGTGTTTCTTCATTGATGATATACACTGCAGGGAGAGCTCATGCAGACATACATACATATTTGGGATAAAGGAGCCAGATTTATAGGGTAATATAAACATATTTCTTAGAAGGATGCGTTAACTTGTTGCTCAAATGTGAATTTACCTTTAAAAAAACAGAAGACAGGAGGCGTTTGGCAAAACAGGAACAGTTTAATTAAACATTACAGCCGGGAGAACAGTTAGGAAACTGGGGTCTGAGGACTGTCTCAAAGTACATGGGGTCAAAGCTGTGTTTTCTACATTGTTTGGGTACAATAAAACAATCACAACATTCCTCTTGAGGTGAAGCATGTGAACAGTTGTCATGGAGTCATAAATAAGGTCCTGATAACAAATGCAAGTGGACCGAGACCTTGCATGGATGCGCTGTGTGCCAGCGAGTACATGTCCAAATGTCCGGCCTGAGGGGTGAAAGGTCTCTGCGTGTTGCTGTATGTGCTGTGCTCTGATTGACTAAGTGTTCCTAACTTCATGTGGCATAAGACTTTATGGTGTGTTGTGGAATGTGAGCACTCCTCTGGCCATATATGTTTCATTGGGGCCAATTTCCTCGGACCATTGAGGTGTCGCTTGCCTATCTGTGGGACTGATCTAAGATTTCTGTTCACAGGTTTGTCTGCCAGCTACGCTCCAACCCACCTGTGGCCTGCCAATCTGTAACCTCCGGCCTAGGTCTCACAGCCTGCCTGACCACAAACTTTTGTGCCAGGGTTGATGGAGAGATCATGGTTGGGGAATTTAATAGTGGTGATGCGTCTTTGTTCTTATATGTGAATGTATTGTTGTATGCTTTGGTATTGGTTATTCCAATATTAAGAAACTGATTAGCATACACAGACCGTTACTGGGCATGAAACCAAGATGGAAATTGGCAACAATGCGACCAAATATTTAGCTGCATATAAATAGCAAGTGTAACTTCTACAAACATTAATCATATATTTCAGAATGGGAGCTACTCAAAATGAAAATCAGTTGTGCTCAGTATGGTGCCACATACGTTCAGATCAGCATCACCATCACAAGGTTCTTCCTCATAAGCTCTCAGATCATGACCGTTTCGGCAAGTCAAGAATCCAACTATGAAACACCAAACTAATATTGAATTTGAAGTGTAGTACGATGTACTACTTGGAGCATTGGTGAATGATAAATGCTTGACATCATCTTCTATATTTGCTACCCAGGATCAATCTAAAGAGACAGGGCTTCAAAGAATACCCCAACGACCAAGCTGACGTAAACCTATGAGGCAATACATCATACCAAAAGGTGTGCAAAACTGGGCAATACCAGCAAATTAGCCTTACCCATCACCCCTAGACACCTAGAACAATTGAAACTAAGGCTTGCGTCTATGAATAGTCTGGGGAATGGGGAGTTATGCACACTTTGTACATACATTTGTAGTGTATAAGCTTCAATCTAACTTTTGAGAAAATATATTGCAAACAAAGAACACTTTACCCTCAATTTACTCTTTTTATTTAGATTTAGGTGCATCAATACCTTGTAGTATTCTGTCAATGGAGGTGAACTTATAGTAACTGTGAAGAACGGCGCACCCCTTATTTTCCACACACTAAAACAATCTCCAAACCCCACAAAATGTCCCTGAACACAGTGTTGACCCAACCTCAATGTTAGACTTGACTTTTTGTGAGGGTATTCCCATAAATGTAGATTTAAAGGCTGCACAACTTTACCTCAAGTCAGTAAATTGGGAGCATACATGAAGTAATACTGAGGGAATTTAGTGGCTATGATCCATATCTGACATAGCCTAAGCATATGTGTGGGGAGAGCCCATGTATGTGTTGTGGTTAGCCTTGGACAGAAATAAGGGACTGGGAGACTGCATCCATTTGTGCTTGCTGCAGGCAATGTTTGAGACAATATCATAACAATCAACAGTAAACAAAAGAACCCAGCTTAGAGGACCATAAACAAGTCTACTAACCTTGGGACCTAATCACGACCACATCATACAGCTATGTGTCAAGTAGTACAACTTAAGTGCCACATAAATAGCCATTAGGTGTAACATCGACCTGCAGTTGGATTTTTAAGGCAATCTTAGAGTGCAGTCTGCTATGTAGCAGCACTTCAGTTTCACAGGATGTACTTTAACGGTGAGCAGTTGCTTTAAGCATTAAGCCAAAATTACCAAGATGCAATACTATTGGGATGCTAATATTTTTTTTGCAGCTGCCATTTGACCCATCAGTTACATTGGCAAGGAAATCCAGTGGTATCCAGGTATCCTTGGCTACCTAGAATGGGATATAATGTAACACCGATGTGAGAGGCTCTGAAGGTGGTGGATAAAGAGTTGAAAACCGGGGTTGATGGTGGATGAGGTGTACATATGATATTCTTTAATAAACCTATCTGTATATAGAATATTGACCAGGAGACTTCATTACATTGGCGATGATCTGGGCAAAATATTGTAAGCCACAACACCCTGGACGAGAGCTGGCAACAGGAGGAAGAAGGCAGTGTATCAACCTATTGTGAAGGCGGTTGAGTCAGCATGTTGGTGAAGGGGCAGTACAGAGCATCAAGGCCGTACCGTGGTGGTGTGGAGAATCCATTAGTGTGGAAGAAGTTGTTGTTATTGTAGGCAATATTTAACTTACAACTGCGACAATAGAAGTACACAGGTAATGTGTATTTGGCATGCCGCTAAATTTGAGGAAGTTAAGTCCCAGCCCAACATTGCAAGCTTTTAAGATAATGAAATTTATTTTGTGTCTGACTTGTTAAACTAAGCCCAGGCTGTAGCTAGTCAGGTTAAATGCTATCTTTCATCGCTTGTGTATCGCCCTGAGCTAGCATGCGTATATATCTATTTCGTTTGTGCTCACGCATCGGGCAAGTCGGTGCATGCCATCGGCCTCTTTCAGCGTGAGCAGACACACACTTAATGTGGACCCTTGTACACTGTATATTTGTGGTTTTCTCTTTCTGGGCCATAACTGGTGTATTTTTCCAGTGCTCACAGTCAATTGCGCTTTTTGTCAGGAACTCACTGCCAACTCCTAAAAAGTATTGCAAACTTCACCACAAAGGATTGCTACCCAGGTGCAGACAATGATGAGGTGAATTTCATTGGAGGAAAAGTCTTTCTCTTATTAAGGGGAAATCTAATTGGAGGAAAGGTCTTTCTCTTTTTGTAAGGTCTTTCCTGTGTTGTGATTGGTGGATAATTTGGCAGCCATATTTGGTTGGGATATTAAAAGGTTATCAATAAAGTGGATTTGGAGTGCTACACAGTGATTATTTAAATGAACATTAAATGAAGAATTGAACATTTTCTCATAGAAAGTCTCTCAAACAACGGATTGATCTTGAGTATCATTTCAGATACTGGTGGATTATTCTTGAGTAACACATCAGATACTGGTGTGGTAAGGCTGTGAAGGGGGCCTCAGGTACCTTATCAGGCACTGTTTTTTTTTGTTGTTTACATTTTTCTTCTTTTCTCTCCTCTCTTCTTCTGGTTGTATTCTCTTCTTCGGGTATTTGATCGGAAACTGGAGTATATGGACAATAGTTAGGTAGCAGGGGTTTGGAACTGTAGATATAATGCAAAATATAGTGCCACCACCATTTTTTCTGTCACCAGGAGAGCCAACGTTAAAATGGGGCAAATGGAAAAAAGTGTTCTCCCATTATGCTAAAGTTTGCGGAACATCCTTGAGTGCAGAGTGGAAAACTCCCCTGCTTATGCATTGCCTAGGCCCTGAGAGTCAGGAAATGTTTGAGCATCTTCCGGAGTTGGATGATGCAAAATCAGAATATCTAAATGAATTTAAAGTGCACCTAAAGTTTTGTTAAACATTACTTACCTAAAATTAGCACACTTTTGGAACAATATCATTTAGGAAGGAGTGTCCAGTTAGCACAAGAGTTGGTGCTTGCATCTACGTGTAACTTTGAAGGGACTGTGGAAGTGCGTATTAGAGATCAATTAATGTTAGAGTGTAATATAGAAAAGGTAAGAGTTGTGCTTTGAAAAAAGATGATCTCAACTTAGATGAAGTGTTGCTCATAGCAAAGAAAATAGGGCCCTCAGTGGCCTGTGTGGAGGTAATTAAAAAAGAGAAGGGGTTGCAACCAAGGATCATGTACAAACTGTGATGAAATTCAAAGATGATGATAGCCAAAGGGAAAACATGATGAAACCCAAAGGAAAACTTTCTCTGGGAAAAGCTTTAGATGTAGGATAGTGGGTCTTTTGGCTAATGACAAAAAGTGCTAAGCAGTGGGTATGGTATGGAAATCCTTTGGTTTGAAAGGTCTCTATGCTAGGAATTGCAGAGTGCTGAAGAAAACACTAAAGTAAAGGAAGTAGGTCTGAGTGATCTATGTGAACATGAGGAGTATGATGATTTGCAAGTTGGTTAAATTATCTTACAGGTAGGGGAACAAGGGAAAGGACGGGGTCCGTAAGGTTATGTGCAGGTGAATGGGTGTGAAGTTAAACTGTAATTCGACTCAGGAGCAAAAATAACTCATTCCCTGGGGGAACTTTGAAGAGAAGTTGTCTGGTAAAGTGAAATTGTTCAAGCTCAACATAAGTGCTCTCGCATATGGGAGTCAAGCCATCAAACTCATTTGATGCTTCATAGGGCAAATCAGGTGTAAAGGGTGGTTGACAGCAGGGAAACTGTATGTCTCTAATAAAGGTGACAGCATCATCAGTTGGCTTCATCAAGGAGATTTAGAAGTAATGCCTGATCCAAACAGCTCACCACAGATTATATTGAAAAGAATGGAACGGTGTGTAGAGCAGGAGAAGAAAGGCAGCCCTAAGTTGTGTGCTGTGGGGTTGTCCTGAGGTAGGATGACTCAAGGAGTAGTGCCGGGAGTTGGCAGAAAGAGTTTAATGATTAAAGGTGTTTAATGACCGATTAGGATGACTGAAGTGCTACACCTATGATATGATTTTGAAGAAGAATGCGGTGCCAGTGGTCAGGAAGGTACAGGGGCTCTTCTGGCAATGAGACATCCCATGAAAGATGAAATTGACAAATTAAAGGAGGAAGGTATAATTGAAGAAGTGGAGGAATCTGGAAGGGTGACTCCAGTGGTTCTGGCTTAGAAAACTTTGAGAGATATTCAATTCTGTGTAGATCTAAGAGACTTAAATAAAGAGGTGGTTGTGAATGTGTTTTCATTATCAAACATTTCAGAAATGTTAACACAGCCAGGAGCTGCAAAAATCTTCTCCACGTTAGATCTACAAGTGGCATTCCATTAAATTGAGCTGGTTAAAGGTTCTCCTTTGTGGTGTTTAGGTTACCAGGCTACCCTTTCGGCTAGTCTCTGTGGCCTCAGCGATTCAGAGGGCTCTACAGAATGCACTAGAGTGTGTCAAAATCTATCAGGACAATGTCTTGGTATTTAGTGACATCTCAGAACAGCATTATCAATGAGAAGAGTGCTTGAGAGATTTCAACATTGGCCTAACACTGAGGAAAAGCAAATGTAGGCTGGGGTGTGAAGAAATCATCTATTCGGGACAAAACTGTCAGCAAAAGGAATCAGTACAAGCAGGGAGTTGGTGGAAACTATCAAAGGTTTGGCTGTTCCAGGTAGAAAGGAAGACTTGATCAAATTCTTGCATATGGCGGAGTACTTTCTAAAATGTATTCAGAACTTCATTACCCGAGTGTGTAATATGAGTAAGCTCTTAAAAAAGGGGTTAAATATGTGAGGGCCACACAGGGTGACAGAGGATTTGTTTATCTTCAAGGAGAATTATCTGATGCTCCTAAATTGAGATACTTCATAACACAGGATAAATCAGTATTGTTTATAGAGGCTAGTACAAAAGGATTAGGTGCGGTCCTCAAGCAAGGAGTAGGAAAGGAAGAAAGCACAATAATGTTTTTTTGATGCAGCTTAAAGGGACCTGAAACTCGCTACTTAGTGATTGCGAAAGGAGCTCAATTTGTAGTTTGGGCTGTAAAAATGTAAGATTTTTTATGGGGTAAACACTTTGTGATGAGAACAAACCATACACCTCTAATAGAGATTTTTGACGGAAAAGGAATTGATGCTATATCTAGTAGAATTTGTAAGTGGATAATTTCACTGCAGGACTTCAATTTTGAAGTGGAATACATACCCGAAACTGAAAATTGTGTGGCTGATTGCTTGTTGAGGTTGGTGAACATCAAAACACAGGAAGAGGAGGAGGAACCACTGAGGAACATCTGTGGGAACTGGATGAGTTTGAGGTATGTAAAGTCATGGAAGGGATTACAAGTAAAGAGGAATGAGAAATTCAGGTAGCAAAAAATGAGGATTTGATGCAAGTGTCTGAACTGATTGAAAAAGGCTGGGTGAATGCAATAATATGCCTCCTTCGTACAGGGAACATTGGGAGTTCAGGAATGAGTTAACAAAACATCATGTGTTGGTGTGTAGAGGCACCAAATTGGTTCTCCCTGTAGAACTAAGAAGTAGGTTTATGAGTCTGGCACACCAGCGACACCTGGGCATCAGCAAAACCAAAGAGAGGTTAAGACTCCACTTTTGGCAGCAAGGTTTAGATAACCAGGTAGAACATGAAGATAGGGAGCATATGGAATGCGGAAACAGTGACAAAGTATGCAAGGCAAGGACCCAAATTATGAAAATTCTCTCAAAATGTTTGGTCTGGTGACCAACAACTCTGGGCAATACTATATAGTGGTGTTAGTGGGTCTGTTCTCCAGGAGGCCAGAGATAAAAGTTATACAGGATGTGGAGACGAATAATGTGGTTGCATTTTTAAGAAGATTTTCACCAGAGATGGGTTCCCAAAGTCCACTTTGATGGACAATGGGGTAGAGTTGGTGTCCAGAGAAATGGACAACTTTCTGTCACTCAGAGGTATTCTCCATAACAAGTGTGCCTTAGACCACCCAGAGTCCAATGGGGTGGTTGAGAGATTTATAAAATAACTTAAGTAACCTATAAAAATTTAAATAGCTGAACAAAAAACAAGAGATTGGAGAGAGGAGATTCATGCAAGATTTGAAGTATATCGTTTTACCCTACACTTAGTTACAGGCAAGGTACCCTTTGAAATGTTCAGGGGAAGGGAGCCCAGCTCTCTTATGTGCTCTCCTAAGATTATTCATTTTAAGGGGCAGGATGAGAAGGTGGAATTTGATTGAAAAATGAAACTACTAGAAAAAACATGGAGCTAGAAACAGCTATAAGACAGGAGACATGCAGTAGAGCGTACACTTGTATCTGTGGATGATTTGGTCAGGATAAAACTACCTACAGGTGTGACAAAAACTGAAATGTGTTGGAGCCACCAAAGAGTGGTTAAACTATTTAAGAATGCAGTGAAAGTAGAAGATAATCAGATTTAGAATTTGTGGAGAGTTGTGGTAGTTGCAAAACATGGGTTTGAGGCAAAACAGGCGGGATACCACGAGAACCATGAATATAGGACCTATAGGACCAAGAACAAACAAGGAGGATGAAAGTCCGTCACAGGGCAAAGGTTGGGTGGTTGGTGCACAACACAGTACAGGAGTATGAGGCCCCCAAAACATTTAAAAGTTTAAGGTGGCGGTAATACTGCCAACAGGCTGGCAGAAATTACCGCCAAATTATGACCATGGCGGTGATCCCTCCTATAGAGAGCCAATGTACTACACCAACCACCAGGGCGTTAACACCACTGACCACAGCGGTAGCCAACAACAGCAAGGCAGAAGACAAGGTATCGCCCACAGCAAACCGCCAGGATTTCCAGGGCGGTACCAATGGCAACAAAAGCCTGGCAAAAACAGAACACAGGAAACAAAAGACTCACCAACAGGTACACAGAGGACTCCGCCGCCCCCATGGAACCGGAACTTGAAGTTTTCCCGATGCTATTCTAAGCCATGGTCCCTCTGGAACACCAACGCTGACGAAGATGACGACGGTGAGTACAGCCGCCTAGCACGCAAGGGAGGAAAGGGAGAGTGACACACACACGCACAACACACACCATTCAAACACACATACCATATACACAACCAGCTGCTGAGTAAAACCATTGTCACAGGACTCACTTCTAATTAAAACAAGGACCACATTGAGGTTTAGGTGACACTGTTATTTGACGCCAACAGCCACCATATTGTCCATGCGAAAACAAAAGCATCCGTCAATGTTCAGAAAGGGCCAATGGCCAGTTCAAAGTCCAAAAGGCCCACTTGGCCACAGGGCACAGTCCAAGGTCCAACTTGTCTCTTGACTATTCGGACTCCACTGTGCAGGGGCATCATGTTGGAAATGGGCAGGCACCTCAGGGGGTAGAGGGATGGGAGTGGGGGGCACCTTAGCTGAAGTGGGGAACAAGTCCACTGGTTCCGGAGGGGGTTCCATGCCCAAATGTCTCTGGTGGGGAGTGCAAGGCCACAGTCTCTGAAGTGGGGAACATGCCCACTGGTTCTGGAGGGGCCTTCATGCCCAATTGTCTCTGGTGGGGAGTGCAAGGCCACAGTCTCTGAAATGGAGAACATGCCCACTGGTTCTAGAGGGGGCTCCATGCCCAATTGTCCCTGTTAGGGGGTGCAAGGCCACAGTCTCTGAAGTGGGGAGCATGCCCACTGATTCTGGAGGGGGCTCCATGCCCAATTGCCCCTGGTGGGGAGTGCAAGGCCACAGTCTCTGAAGTGGGGAACATGCCCACTGGTTCTGGAGAGGGGTTCCATGCTCAATTGTCTCTGGTGGGTGGCCTTCATGCCCTCTGCTGGAGGTGAGGGCTCCTTGCCCACTGCTGGTGGAGATGTTACCCTGGCTGCCTCTGCTGGAGGTGAGGGCTCCTTGCCCACTGCTGGTGGAGGTGTTACCCTGGCTGCCTCTGCTGAAGACGAGGACTCCTTGCCCACTGCTGGTGGAGGGGCCTCTTGCCTCTCTTTGCTGGTGGAGTGGGAACCTTCCCTTTCTTTGGTGGTGGAGTGGGTACCTTCCCTTTCTTGGGTGTTAGAGTGGGAACTTTCCCTTTCTTGCCTCCAGGACTAGGAGGTGCCTCCACTGTCCCCATCTCCTGTCCCTTGCTTTTCACCACTCTAATCCTCCCTTTCTGAGGCAGAGGCATGCTCACTGTAGGAGTGGCAGCCGTCACACTCTGGGGCCCCTTTGTGTTAGCAGCTGAGGATTTGATGGAAGCCGTGGCAAACTGTTTGGCTGAGGTGCTGTGGTGGGTCGTTGAGACCCTGCTCTTACGGACAAGACAGGGGAGTGGAGGATGAGGGAAGAGGTCAAGATGGGAAAGGAAAAGCTTATTCTGTACATTGGGCAGGATGTGGGAGAAGAGATGGGAGTAGAGGTTGAGGGAGTGGTTGTCAGAGGTGTACGTCTGCTGGACTTGGGTGCGGGTGCATGGACAGTGTGCATGTGTGAGGTGGGTGGCTGTTGGGAGTCTGAGTGCATGTGTTGTGTCTCTAGGGGGGGAGACAGGGTGAGAGAGGACAAAGGGGACGTGTGGATGGATGTTGTGGCGGTGTCTGCAAGTGAGGTTTGTGTGCTGCATGATGTGGTGATGGTGGATGTTGATGCAGTGCATGCAGGTGTGAGTGCGTACGTGACTATGAGGGATGAGGAGGAGAAGGAGGAGGAGGAGACAGTGGAGACAGTGGATGTGGTTGTGTGTGCAACTGTCTGATGTTTGTGTGAGTGCTTGTGACCTGAAGTGTGATGCCTGTGTTTGTGCTACTCTTGTCTGATGTTTTGTGTTCATGCTTGTCTGTATGTGTGCATGGGATGGGTTGGGGTTGAGGAGACTGGGACTGGGAAGTGGTAGTTGGAGGGGGGACGGTAGGAACAGGGACACTGACTGCCATCAGAGAGGAGGCCAGAGCCTGAAACGATCTCTGTAGGCCTGCCAAGCCACCGTGGATGCCCCAAGGAATGCACTGCATTGCTGCATCTGGGATGCCAGCCCCTGGATGGCATTCACTATGGTTGACCTACAAAGATGGATCTCAGGAGGTCAATACCCTCCTCACTGGGGCAGCAGGGCTCACTGGGGCAGGGCCTGAGGTGCCTGTGGCGAAGGAGATGCCCACCCTCCTGGGTGAGTGGGCACGGACAACTCAGTGGAGGGCTACTGGGAAGGTGGTGCTGGTACGGGCGGTGGCGGCTGTACCTGTAGCTGTTGTGGTTCCTGAGGTGTCCGCCACCACCAGGGAGCTCTCATCGGGGGAGGTATCAGAGTCAGTGTTGTCACCTCCTGTCTCCCGCCGTGGTGCTCCCCTCGCCTTCCATCCCACTGGACCCCTCGGCATCGGTGGACTCTACTTCCTGGGTCCTGTGGGATGCAGCTCCCTCAGTCGCCAGTGCCCCTCTTTCTCCGCCAGATGATGCTAATGCACACATGGACAGGATGACAGAAGAAAATAGGGGGTAGAGAGAAAGGGAGCACTGGGTCAATTACAGCACCAACACCACAGATGGCATACACATTATTATCACACACAGGGATCACGGTTGGGCACTCTGCATCGCACTGCCATTCCATTAGCTAGGTACCACAGCAAGATGAGAGACAACCATCGCCAACTGCACCCCTCTTGGGACCCACTAAGACCTGTCTGACCTGGAATGCCACTGTCCTAGGGTCCGAGTAGTGGAGACCTGTAGGCGCTTTACTTTTTATACGCTTTTATTAATTTTAGTTAATCAAATACCAGTACTTTGACTCTTTTCTTTCTAATTTTTTTTAATGTTTCTTTTTGTTTTCCGTCTTCTTGGATCAATAATGGGATCTTCATCTTCTGTTCTTCTTCTTCTTATTCCCAGATGGTGACTCAGGAGACGCATGGGGAAAAAGAAGAAGACAAGACCGTTGGTGGACTGGTAAGTAGTGCTAATACTCTTTTCCCTGCTCTGCCTCGCTCTTCCCTCTCTTCTTTATTATCTTCTCTTTGTTTTCCTACTCTTATTGTTTTTTTCCCTTCTTTTCTTTCCTGTTCTTTTATTACTTTCCTTGTTTATCTCTTATCCTGTCTTTGCTGTCCTTTTCTTTCTTTGTAGTTTTTCAACGACGTAGCTCTCTATCTGGTTTGTTACTAGGTCTATTTCCCCCCTGATTTATCTTGTTTTTTTTCTCCTGAAAGATGCAACAGAATGTGGCCACACTCCTGTCCCGCTTCCGCTAGTTATATGTGGGTCAGAGTACTGATATGGTGTTTTCTACTCTGTTTTCTCCCACCCCCCCTTTTAACGTAAATGAGAAAAGGGGAACAAAAATATCACCACACAAAGTAAGTAAAGAAATACGAAACGAGGGAAAATTACTCAATGTTTTCCCATGCTTAATTGTCCCACCTCTCTCCGTTCCCGTCTTCCCCTGTCCTGTTATAGGACCATAGCTGGTGAGGCTATGCTCTCCCCAGAGCGTGGCCGGTCTGCAAGCTTTGCTGCCTCCTGGTCTTTCACTGGGACACCCGGGATGGTGCTCGGGTCGTCCCTCTCGTTCTCTTCATCTTGGCGTCTTCTCCTCGTCTTGGCATCTTCTCATCGGCTCCACCTTTCACTGGAGTCCGCCAGCTGATGGTCCCATCTCCCCAATCTTTCGCTCATCTCCTTTGCTCTGTCGTCCCTCTGTCGGTGCTGTCGCTGCCGACGCTCTCCCTTCGTGCATGACGAGCTAGGTTTTAAACACCCCGCCTGGTAATGCAGCCGGCTCTGGATTGGTCTGTGGGTGAGGCACATCCGGGTCATCCACCCGAGACACGATGGTGCCCCCGGGGTACTGCTGAGCCATCTTTGTGAAGATCGGCCTGGTATATTCACCTCCCCTTGACAGTGGCTGTTGATGCCATGTTTGAGATGGATACCTGGATCGGTAATCTGCATTAGATAAAAGGGAGCCCGGCGAATGTTGAACCTGGAAGGAGAAAGGCTGGAGTGACAAAAACCACCGTAGCACACGTGCATTGGTATCCTTATGGCGCGCCAACCAGGTTAAGGGGGCGTGATCAGTAAGTAGGTGAATGGGCGGCCCGATAAGTAATACTGTGAGGATTCTATAGCCCATTTGATCGCAAGACTTTCCTTCTCAAGAGTCGGATACTGTTTCTCACGAGGTAAAAGTTTTCTACTCAGATAGACTATGGGGTGATAGTGCCCATTCTCATCTTGTTGTGACAGCACTGCTCCTAACCCCTGATCAGAGGCATCTGTCTGGACCTGAAAGGGTTTCTGAAAATCAGGACAGCACAGTACGGGTTCAGTTGTTAGAAGATGTTTCAGTTGTTGGAATCTTTGCTGTTCTACATCAGTGAGATGGGTAATATGATTGGGTTTATTTTTTCCCAATAGGTCAGTGAGGGGGGCCGCTATCTCTGAAAAACGTGGAATAAACCGCCTGTAGTAACCTACCATCCCTAAAAAAGCCCTGATGTCCTTTTTCCAGCATGGTAGGGATATTTGTGTGATGGCCTGTACTTTCTCGATCTGGGGTCTCACCATTCCATGTCCTGTTACATATCGTAGGTAATCAATTTGATCAGTCCCAATCTTACAATTTTCAGGGTTGGCAGTGAGGCCCGCTTTTATAAGGGCATGTACTACATTGGTTATATGTGAGGTATGCTCCTCCCAGGTACTACTATAGATAACAATGTCATCCAAGTAGGCAGCTGCATAATCCTGAAAGGGATGCAGTACCATATCAGTTAGTCGTTGAAAGGTAGCTGGTGCCCCATGTAGACCAAAGGGAAGAACAGTAAACTGGTAAAGTCCTGAGGGGGTAGCAAATCCAGTTTTTTCTTTGTCTTCTTCATTCAGGGGAATCTGCTAATAACCTTTCGTTAAGTCTAGGGTGGTCATATATTTGGCATTTCCCAGCCGCTCCACTAAATCATCAATTCTAGGCAATGGATAGGTGTCAAAATGAGAAAGGCATTCACTTGCCTAAAATCAATACAAAATCGAATCTTCCTATCTGGTTTCGGTACTATCACTATGGGGGAGCACCAAGGAGTAGAAGAGGTTTCAATAATTCCGGCCTGTAGCATGTCTGTCACTTCTTGTTCTACCACTTTCCGTCTGGCTTCCGGTATACTGTATGGCTGTTGTCAGGAAACTCTATCACCTATGGTATTGGATATGATGCTGTATCATGTGTGTTCTTCCTGGAATTTTTGACAAGACATCTAGGTTAGCCCTCACTATATTGCCTACTTGGTACCGTTGTTCGGGAGATAGATGCTCACTTATTTGGGGCATAAATATCTCTTTCTCGTCTTTTGCATCCGTGGGGTACATAGGTATGATGCCCTCACCCCTGGTGGAGGCGTATCTATTGCTGTGAGGGACATCAGTGTCATGCCATGTTTTTAAGAGGTTGATATGGTATATTTGCTCTCTACCTGACCCAGTGGGTATCTCAAGTTTGTAAGTTACTGGTGTAACTTGTTCAAGGACAGTATGTGGCCCTTGCCAATGGGCAAGCAATTTGTTTTCTGTTGTAGATAACAGTGCTAGTACTTTTTGTCCTACTGCTACTGTTCAATGTCTGCTGTGAGCATCATAATATGCTTTTTATTTCTCCTGGGCTTCTTCTAAACTTCTATGAGATTCTTCCCATACGGTGTGTAAGTTCTCTTTTAGATCTTTAGTGTGGGTTAAAACGTCCTTGATCTCCTCCTCTGTCTCCTCCCATTGTTCTGCCAACATGTCTAATGGCGTTCGGGGCTGTCCACCAAAAAGAAGCTCAAAGGGGCTATGGCCTGTGGATGACTGCACATGAGTTTGGAGTGCGTATAGAATGAGGGGCAATTTTCTTTCCCAGTTTTTTCCTGAGTCATTAATGATTTTTCGCAGGAGGTTTTTGATAGTTTTATTATAGCGCTCCACAAGACCATCTGTTTGGGGGGTGATAGACTGATGTTCTGATTTGTTTTACACCTAGCGCTTGACACACTTTAGCCATCAGTCGGGACATAAATGGAGTCCCTTGATCTGTAAGAATCTCTTTGGGGAGCCCTACTCGAGAAAAAAGTTCTATAATGGCCTGTGCTATAGTCTTTGTGGTCATGCTGGCTAGTGGAATTGCCTCAGGATATCGGTTAGCATAATCGACTAGAACTAGTAAATATTGGTGGCCTTTTACGGAAGGAATTAGAAGACCCAGCAAATCCATTCCTACTGTTTTGAAGGGAACTTCTATTATAGGTAGTGGCTGGAGGGGAACAGTGGGATTAGAGGTAGGGTTTATCAACTGACATTTTGGACAGACCTGACAATGCTTTCTAATATCACCATACACCCCTGGCCAGTAGAACCTTTTAGTTATAGCCTCTTCTGTTTTCTCCCTACCTAGATGACCCTCACCATTATCACTGTGAGCTAGGTGGAGCACTTGTTCTCAATAAGCCTGAGGGATCACCAGCTGTGGATCCCGATTAGTAGAGGTAGGACAGACCATATACAATAAATCATTAGTGAGCTGAAAAGTAGGACCTACCGAAGGGTTATTGGACGACAGTGCTATCTGCCAGGCATTCTTCAGGGTTGAATCTTCTCTTTGTGCCTGTCGAAACTGTCCTGCAATGGACAGTATAGCTTTTGGGAAGTCATGTTCAATTGGAGTAGGTTTAGTGACCTCTGTTTGATACAGTCGCTTTTGCTCTTGTTTTTGTTTTTTCGAGAGATGTCTTCTTGGGGTACCTTCCTCTATTTTGGAGGATACAAAGGGAGCCTCCCTCCCCCCACCACAAGGCAGTAAGATTATTTTGATTCACTGTGGTTAACAGTTCAGGGAATGCCTCATAGTAAGTCCCTATCATAGATCCTCCCCTAATTCAGGGATCACACCTACTGAGAGGTACTCCTCTTGTCCTCTCCAATTTATCACTATGGTGGCGACAGGGTAGGTTCTCCTGTCCCCATGTACACAAGTAATTAATACTTGGGTATTTGTGTCCCACTGATCGGGTCTTACATATGCCTGGTTCACTACACTTTGACTGCATCCAGAATCAATGAGTATAGTCCTCTCCTCCTTATTTACTAACATAGTCATGGTATACCTTGCCATACTTTGTCCTGACCATAAGACTTGACCTTTCATCATTCCTATTTCCATTGGTTCGTCCTGCTCTCTCTTGAGGGGACAATTCTTTGCTACATGTCCCCATTCGGCACAATGGAACCATTGTGGTCCTGTCATGCCCTCTTTGGAGAAGGGGTGAGGAGGATTACCGGTCTTTTCTGTGCTTACACCTGCTACTGATTTGGGAAGGAGTAGTTTAGGAGTAGAGCCCCGTGAGGGTACAGGAATGGGTTTCGAGTGAAAACCTCTAAACTCAGGAGCTCAGTGGAAGGCACATGCGAGGTCAATAGCGGTATGGTTATTGAGGCCAGGATGTTGCTGAATCCAGTTTCTTGTGCTGGGTGGTAGGGCATCTAAATATTGCTCTAAGACTATAGTTTCAATTATGTCGTCTTTGGAGGTTTCTGTGAGATTTAACCATTTTCCTGGGGCATAATGTACTCTATAATAAAGAGTGCGGGGATTTTCCTGGGAGGTCCACTTTGTCTGTCAAAACTGAACTCGATAGCTTTCTTGGTCCAGACCTACTCATTCAAGAATGGCTTTCTTGATTTCAGTGTACGAAGTCACCCCTCCAGGGTTTACTGCCTGATGAGCAGCCTGTAGATTACCCTTTAACAATGGAGCAATATAATGGCCCCATTTGTCTGTCGGCCAATTAGCAGAACTCGCAACTCTCTCAAAATTTGTAAAGAAAGAATCAGGGTCTTTGTTTTCCTGGTGTTTTTGGAGGACACTGCTAGGGTTATTGGGGTGTACCCTAGTACTTGCTATGGTCTCTGTTAACTTTCCAATGGCTGTTTCATGTACCAATTGGTTATTCGCAATGATCGTCGCCTGACTCTTTAAGGCAGTCTGTAACACTTCTTGTTCTTCCTTAGCCTCTTTTAATTGTTCTTCCACAACCAGATAAAGATGTCTGTCCTTCCACCAGTTCGGCAATCATATCAGCAAGTGATGGTTTTTCTTCCATTACTGACCCAGGTACGTTATGGGATTGTCTGTAAAGATCCCACTTTTGACACCACTGCCCTAGGGTCTGAGTAATGGAGACTTGTAGGCACTTTACTTTTTATATGCTTTTATTAATTTAAGTTCATCAAATACCAGTTCTTTAGCTTTTTTCTTTCTAATTTTTGTTTTTGTTTTTGTTTTAAGGTTTTTTGTTTGTTTTCCGTCTTCTTGGATCAATCATGGGATCTTCATCTTCTGTTCTTCTTCTTCTTATTCCCAGATGGTGACTCAGGAGGCGCATAGGGAAAAAGAAGAAGACAAGACCGTTGGTGGACTGGTAAGTAGTGCTAATACACTTTTCCCTGCTCTGTCTCGCTCTGCTCTCTCTTCTTTCTTATCTTCTCTTTGTTTTCCTACTGTTACTGTTTTTTTTCTCTTCTTTTCCTTCCTGTTCTTTTATTTCTTTCCTTGTTTATCTCTTCTCCTGTCTTTGCTGTCCTTTTCTTTCTTTGTAGTATTTTAACGACATAGCTCTCTATCTGGTTTGTTACTAGGTCTATTTCCCCTGTGATTTCTCTTGTTTTTTTTTTTCTTAAAGACGCAACCGAATGTGGCCACACTCCTGCCCCGCTTCGGCTAGTTATATGCGGGTCACAGTACATATATGGTGTTTTCTACTCTGTTTTCTCCCCCCCCTCAACATAAGTGATAATACGGGAACAAAAATATTAGCACACAAAGTGAGTATAGAAATACGAAATGAGGGAAAATAACTCAATGTTTTCCCGTGCTTAATTGTCCCACCTCCCTCTATTCCCGTTTTCTTCTGGTCTTCCCCTGTCCTGTTATAGGATCATACCTGGTGAGGCCACGCTCTCCCCAGAGCGTGGCCGGTCTGCAAGCTTTGCTGCCTCCTGGTCTTTCACTGGCACGCCGGTACGGTGGTCGGGTCGTCCCTCTCGTTCTCCTCGTCTTGGCGTCTTCTCCTCGTCTTTGCATCTTCTCCTCGGTTCTACCTTCCACTGGAGTACACCAGCCGATGGTCCCGTCTCCACAATCTTCCGCTCATCTCCTTCGCTCTGTCGTCCCTCTGTCAGTGCTGTCACTACCGACGCTCTCCCCTCCTGTATGACGAGCTGGGTTTTAAAAACCCCGCATGGTAATGCAGCCGGCTCTGGATTGGTCCTTGGGTGAGGCACATCCGGGTCATCCACCCGAGATGCAATGGTGCCCCCGGGGTACTGCTGAGCTGGCTTCGTGAAGATCAGCCTGGTGCAGCCACCTAGCTGGAATACAAGATTTTGATATTCACCCATTTACCTTATGCTGGACCACGCAGCAATGTCTGAGCTTGCATTAAGGGGCACCCACTTACTGACAACGACCACCTGGATCCTATGCCAGCCAAAAAAAATGGTTGTCACGCTCACTGTACTGACCCTTTGTGGCTGCTGTGCTGCCCTCAAGCACCCAGTCAACTCTGGGTAGGCCACTGCCAGTATGCAGGCCATCAGGGGGTCACAATTCCAAAGGGCACCCTGCCCTTGTTGGGAGGCCATCCTCAGCTGGGCCTCTGCGGTCTTCCAGGCCCAGCGTCCGAAGTCCTCCCACCTTTTCCTGCAGCGGGTGCTCTGCCTGCTATAGACCCCCCCTGGTCCACATGTCCTTGGCAATGGCACGCCACAATCTCTTCTTCTGATGGGCTCTGACCTGCAGAGGTAATACAGACTGGAAGACACCATTAACCAGACAATCCAGCCTGTCACATATATGGCCCACAAATTACATTTCCATCTCCATTGGCACACAGATTCACCCGGAGCCTTGCATGTACACTACCATCAGACATACCCCACACCTTGTTGCATGCATCGTCCCCATAGTGTACTCACCTATTGGTCTGGAGGCCCATACAGCAGTCCATACAATGGTAGGACCCCATCCACCAGGCTCTCTAACTCCTCCGAAGTGATGGCAGTTGCCCTTTCCTCAGTCACACGGGCCATGGCAGGATCCAGACACAGGTCAAAGCAGCACACGCAGTGTAGGTGTGGTCCTTTGGAAAGTCAGGAATCAAGTGAGGTTATAGATAGAAAATGGCGGTCACGTCTACGGCGGTGTACACTGTCACCGCCGCCGGTGATCCTCATTGGATGCTGTACTCCATAGAGCCCCATGTTAGCCAATGAGGAATAGCATGGCGGTGCAAGACCGCCTTCCACCCTGATGCCCAACGCTGGCGGAGTTAAATCACTTCCACCTGTCTATACTTACAGGACAGGCGATCGCCATTTCATGGTGGTGGACAACAATCAGAAATTTGAAACTGCGTCATTGCTGTGAATTGTACATACATTGCTATTCACATCATCTGATGACATACATGGCCAGTTGCACTATTCAGTTTGTGACACCCTTCTCACTCTTCTGTTTCTTAGATACCTACCAATAGAGAGAAATAGGAGGAGGAGGCAAGACCCGGTGTACAGACCCCTTGCGGACTTGGCTACACTGGAGGACAGACACATAATATTGAGCTATAGACTGGACAGGGCCACAATCAAAGAGCTGTGCACTCAATTGGAGCCTGATGTGATATAAGCTATCCATCATCCCACTGGGATTCCCCCTCTTGTTTAAGTTCTATCAGTGCTCCATTTCCTGGCAACTGGTTCTTTCCAAATGACAGTGGGCTTGGCAGCAGAAATGTCACAGCCAATGTTCTCAATAGTGCTGGCAAGGGTTTTGTCTGTCTTGGTCAAGCACATGTGCAGCTACATCGCTTTCCCCCAAGTGGAAGATTTAGCCACTGTGAAAGCTGGATTCTATGCAATGGGACATATTCCTAATATTATTGGGGCGATTGATGGAATACATATTGTGTTTGGGTCCCCCCCAGCACAATGAACAGGTGTTCAGGAATCGGAAGAGTTTCCACTCACTCAATGTGCAAATGGTGTGCCTGGCAGACCAGTACATCTCCCACGTCACTGACAAGTATCCTGGGTCAGTGCATGATGCCTTCGTCCTGAGGAATAGCAGCATCCCAAATGTGATGGCACAATTACAGAGGCACAGGGTGTGGCTTTTAGGTGAGCCTAAGTCCCCACCCAAGATATGTCAGTGTATGCCTTATGGAGTCATCCCCCATACCATTGTGTAAGGCTAATGTTTGTCCCTCAATTCTTGCAGGTGACTCTGGCTACCCAAACCTGTCTTGGCTCCTGACCCCTGTGAGGAATGCCAGGACATGGGCTGAGAATCGGTATAACGATGCACATGGGCGAACCAGGCGAATCATAGAACGTACCTTCAGCCTTCTGAAGGCCAGGTTCAGATGCCTCCATCTGACAAGTGGATCCCTGTGCTACTCCCCTGAGAAGGTCTGCCAGATAGGTGTAGTATGCTGCATGTTGCACAACCTGGCCCTCTGACGACATGTTCCTTATCTGCAGGAGCAGGAGATTGTAAATGCCCCTGTGGCAGCACTGGATCCTGAGGACAGTGAGGATGAGGCAGCAGAGGATGAGGATGTGGACAACAGAACATCAGTAATACAGCAATATTTCCAATGACACACAGGTGAGACAGTGGAGCTGGCCATTCCTCTAACTATTTATGTTTTCAGTGTGGCTGTAGCAGGATGATAGTCACTTACTTTGCATCTCAACTGACTGTCACCTATGCCTTCTTAATTTGCAGATGTTGGTGTTATTACACCTGGGTACTGATGTGATGACTACAGATGGTTACAGGTTATTATTTGTATGCTATCACAAAGTTCAGGTCAATTGCACAAGATGTTACTGTTAACATAATTGCACATTTTCATCACATAAAGCACTATCACTCATGTGGTGTTCAAGGGTGTTTATTGTAGTGAAATATATAGAAGGAATGGTGCAATGGAATGGGGTGATGGTAGAGGTAAGTCAAGGGTATTGGTCCAGTCTGTTTGTAGCAGGGGTTCAGTGTCCAAAGGGCCATAGGAAGGGGAGCAATGGCAGTTCAAAGTGGGCAAGGTGAGACAGTAGAACACAAGGGGGTCATTCAGGAAGGGCTTATTTCATGGTGGTAGTCTTGGTCTTGGCAAGTGTCTCTGGCATCTGTCTGGGTCGCGGGGAACAGTTGTGGGGTGGTTCACCTTCTGCAGGGGGAGGGGTGCTGGTAGCCTGTGGGCCCTGTGGCAGGGCCTCCTGTCCACTAGCTGCAGCAGATGTGGAGGCTGTTCAGTTGACTGGCTAGTGGATGGGGCCCGCTGGTGTGCTGTATATTCTCTCATGATGTTGGCCATATCAGCCAGCACCCCTGCTATGGAGACTATGGTTGTGTTGAGGGCCTGCAAATCTTTCCTGATCTCCTGATGGTGTACCTCCTGCAGCTGCTGGTTCTCCTGCATGTTGTTAAGAATCTGGTCCATCTTGTCCTGGGATTGTTAGTAAGCCCCCAGGACATTAGTGAGTGCCTCCTGGACAGCTGGTTCCCTGCGCCTATCCTCCTCCTGGTGCACAGCTGTCCTCCGAGTGTCCCTGTCCCTCTGTGCCTGTGTCCCCTGAATGGTGTGCCCACTGCCACTGACCTCAGAACCCTGATTGTCTTGGCTGTGAGGTGTGGACTGGGTTCCCTGTACAGGTGGGCACACTGCTGATTGACGTGCCCTGGGGACAGAGGTGTGGGGATGTTGGGTGGGTGCTGTGGTGGACTGGGAGTGCGCTGCGGTGGCCGACTGACCAGTGGTCCCTGATAGGCCAGGTAGGTCATCCAGATCCAGAAGTACAGAGTTACTGTCATCCCTGGGGGCATCTTCTGTTAGGGAACTGGATAGTCGTGGCAACTGCTTGCCGCTGGTATTGGCTGGGACGCCTGTGGGATTTAAGTGATGTATTATGCTTCATGTCTCTGACATATCCTACTTCCCTAACTTCCCTTAGATCATTGCTGTTGCCCTGCCAACTTTGTTTTTGTATGGTGATGTATTGTGGGATTGTTAGTTCTCTATGCCATGCATGCATTGGTGGTGGATGTACATGCAGGGCCGGGAGGGCTGTACATGCATTGGTATGGCATGCAGGGCTTGCCATTGGGGTTAGTCAAATGTGTAGGTGCAGTGTGTGGGATGCAGTGGAGTGATGGGAGTCAGGGTGAGGGGGTGAGATGGCATGCAGGTATGGGGGTGAAAAGTAGTAAATATTGACTCACCAGTGTCCAGTCCTCCGGCTACTCTAGTGAGTCTCTCAAGATGCAGGATTGCCATGACTTGCTCCTCCCATGCTGTCAGCTGTGAGGGAGGAGGTGGGAATCCACCACCAGTCCTCTGGATGGCGAGCTGGTGCATTGCTGCCACGGAGCGTACCTTCCCTCACATGTCATTCCACCTCTTCCTGATGTTGTCCCTTGTTCTTCGATGCTGTCCCACGGCGTTCACCCTGTCCATGATTCTCCGCTATAGCTCCATCTTCCTGGCAATGGATATTTGCTGTACCTGTGCTCCAAAATGCTGTGGCTCTACCCTGTCTATTTCCTCCACCATGACCCGCAACTCCTCATCTGTGAAACAGGGATGCCTTAGTGGGGACATGGGTGTTGTGTGGTGTGTGTTGTGCAGAGGTTGTTGAGAAATGTGGTAGTGTGAGATGTGGTGTGCATGACGGATGTATGGGTGGCGGTGGTATGTGTGTGGTTGTCTCTGTGATTTGCTTGTCTAGCCATTGCAGTATTTGCGTGTTGGCAAAGGGTTATGTCTAATGTGGGTGTGTGTTTTATAGTGCTGTGGGTGTGTGTATAAGTGCCAGGTGTGTGATTTTAGTTTTGGCCAATGCTGTGTTGTTTTGTATTTGGGTGGCCTTTCTGACTGTGCCGCTGTGTACTGCCAATGGTTTACCGCCTTTGATGCCCGCCGTGGTGATTCGTGGGTCATAGTGAGGTGGGCGTTGTTTTGTTGGCATAACGGTATGAGTGTTCGTACCAACACTTTACCACAGACCTTTGGTCTGGCAGATTTGTGTTTGTGGCAGTATTCTGTCGGTTTAGTGTGTGTGTCATAATATGGCAAATGGATATTCACCTCCACGACTGTATGTTGGGGGCTGTCACCACGGAAGTAAGTTGCATTTAGCGCCAATGTCATAATGACCACCATTTTAATTCTAGCAAAATAGTTCCGTAGGAAAACAGATATTAGGACACTCATATATTATTGAAGTATGAATTTCATAAAACAATTGATTTAGTTAATAACATTAATTTTATCTCTCTCTTCCTTCGGTTCATTGTTTAAAAAAAGAAAAATTTTATAGCAGGTTATTGTATGAATTTGTGATTCTTTTGTTGTTTGTTTTGTACATCATCTGAGTTTAGGAGTTCTATCTCTGTCAAAGGTGATGCATACATACAAGTCATAATAAAAACACCACGTTGGTGTAAAGGGGGGGAGATGTGTGGTATCCAGGTGTACTAGGATACCTCAAATGTAATGGAATGGAATGCTGGTGTCAGAGATTCTGTTGGTGGTGGTTAAAGAGCTGTAATCTGGACTTGATGGTGGATGAAGTGCACATACAATCTACTTGAATAAACCTATCTGTATAGACAATATTGTCCATGGGACTTGTCCACTGTTCTTCTTTCCAGCTTGTCAACAAGAGATGTTACATAATCTGTGAAAACGTTTCCCATTTCTTTGCTAGTACCTTTTTTTCATGAAAAGTTACAGAAATAAGATTTGTTAACCTTTGTACATTAGGGATTCTCCTCCAGCAGAGGCTACTGGTGAAAATATGGGAATTAAAACCATGTGATGTGTTGCAGTTGTAGGTGGAACAATTATATTCTTAACTCCCACTACCCTCTAATATCCTCTGTGCAACTGCATCGTGGTCCTGCACAGACATTTGTCTTGAGTCATGGCTATTTGGTAAACAAAAATTTGTATCCCTTTCAATAGGGCACTAGTGATTGGACCTTCAGCATGTCAAAGTCACTCCAGAGATAGAAACATCAGATTTACAGAAATAACAAAATAGGGAACATGGCAATAGTGTGGCTTTTTTATAGCATTAAATTGAGCGCATCATGAAAGAACAACTGTGGTCTCTTTAGCACTACCTATTTGGTCTTACATGAGTTTTATAACGTTCATAATGTAAGCACACACCACAGAAGGTGCAGGAGGTGCTGAAGTAAACTATCTCTCTTAGAATATCATAGTACAAGACTATGGAGAACAGAATGTTGAGGGACAAAATATTGAAAGGTTGGTGCATGTTTGAAAGTATAGATTTACTATTCCTAACTCCACATCAATGTACATTATTAAAGCTGCATGTACCACATAGGTAAATGTATGAAGAGTTAGTTTTCGAAAATCTAGTCTTACTTACCTTTCAATATATTTTTCATACTTTGTCCTCAATACTGAGCCTTAACGATATTGTGAGGTCAATATTCTGAATACACGGCTCCATTATTTGGAAATCATATTTACAGATGCTCAGATATAATGTAAGATATGACTTCCTAAACATGCCCACAGAGTGCATGTATAAAAAGTGCTCAGGCCTAGAAAGCTGATTTTCTTCCAAACATTCATTTGGCATTTTCACTCAGCTACAATTCACAGATGTGAATTTAGCATATGTAGCTGGCTGAAGGGCATGACTCAAACATCAACTATTTAATTGTGAGGCATGCTGGTTAATTATCCCCCTTGGCTGACAACATTCCTGTCAGGCCAATGGAAGCCAGAAATGACATTAATAGCATAGAGCAGGTAACAGCCTGCATTTCTTTTGTTTATCACTTACAGTAGCACACGTGTGTATGTGGGAGTCTCCGCCACCCACAGCACTATGACATATTTTGATCTAATCACTGCCTATAGGGACTGCGTCAGCTCTAACAGGCAGAAGCTGTAGATAAGTGCATGATCTCTTGGTGATACAGAGTCAATTGTATATTTTATAAAGTGTCAGTATTAACAAAAAGCAAGAAAAGCTTTTGCAGACAGTGATTACTAGCAGTTTGATAGGAAATATAAAATTATTGCACAGACCATTGAGGGTTTGTATGACTACTAGCAAATCTTAGTGAGTCATCCACTGTAGAGGAAAAAACAGTGCTCTTTGTCCAGCACTGCTTCTCCAACAATTAGCTACAATCTATAATGTTTGTTTACTTGATGATGCCAGCTTGGGTTTGAAGATTTATTACAACATAATTCATCAGATGGCCTTTTAAAGATAATCCCCCTTACCACAAATCAATCAAAATTCTTTGATGGTTGCATGATGGAACTATAAATGCCTAAACCACACATGCCTTCACAGCGTGGTCTCAACGACTGCATCTTTACCACGCAGGCCCATACCACGCATGCCAGGTCAATTAATTTTGTTCTAAAAGCATTTTTGGTAAAGAAACATGTGTGGTAAATTCCCCCCATCCTGCCCCCTAACACCAGGTACCCTACCCTGCAATCCATCCTGTCTCAGCCCTTAAAACTGCCCCTTCCACCCCCTTTCCTGAGCGCTAAACCCCCCCTGCCCTGAGCCCAAAAGGCAACCCCACCCTGCCCTGAGAACTACCCTGACTCCCCCACCCTGAACCCTAAAACTGACCCATCCTGCCCTAAACACTACCACAACACCCTGTCCTGAGGCCTAAAACTCAGTCACTGCCCTTAGAACTACCCCAACCCCTGTCCTGAAAGCTAAAACTGACCCCGCCCTGTCCTAAAAATTACCCTGATGCCCCCACCCTCAGGCCTAAAGCCCAGCCACTGCCCTTAATACTACCCTAACCCCCCACCCTCAATGTTAAAACTGACCTGCCCTGTCCTAAAAACTATCCTGACACCCCCGCCCTCAGGTCTAAAACCTAGTCAAACTACCCTGACCTCTGCCCTGAACCCTAAAACAGACCCCGCCCTTCCCTTAAAACTACTCCAACACCCCTACCCGCCCTGAGCCTCAAAACTGCCTCCCAGTCCAAAAAATGACCCTCAAACCCAGCCCTAGCCCCACTTGGCTCGCCACTTCCCTCCAGCTAGCCAGTAACCACACCCTGCCCTCAAACCTACCCTGACCCCACTGACTTGAACCCTGAAACCAACCCCGCCCTGTCCTAAAAACTATTCCGCCCCACCACCAAGAGGCCTAAAACCCAGTCACTGCCCTTAAAATGACCCCAACCCCTGCCCTGAATGCTAAAATTAACCCCCGTCCTAAAAACTACCCTGATGCCTCCGTCCTCAGGCCTAAAACCCAGACACTACCCTTGAAACAACACCAACCCCCCACCCTGAACGCTAAAACTTACCCCACTCTGTCCTAAAAACTACCCTGACGCCCCCACCCTCAGGCCTAAAACCCATTCACTGTCTTTAAAACTACCCTGACCCCCGTCCTGAACCTGAAAACAGACCCTGTCCTGCCCTTAAAACTTCTCCACCCCCTACCCACCCTAAGCCTTAAAATGGCCTCCCACCCCAAAACACTACCACCAAAACCCAGCCCCACTTCCCTTTCCTCTTCCCTCGAGCTAGCCAATAACCCCGCCCTGTCCTTAAAAATACCCCGACCCCCCACCCTGAACCCAAAAACCAATCTGCCCTGTCCTAAAAACGACCGACCCCTCCACCTTGAGGCCTAAAAGCTGGCCACTGCCCTTAAAAATAACCCGACCTCCCTCCTAAACCCTAAAACTGACCTCGTCCTGTCCTTAAAAACTACTCTGACCCCCGCCCGTCCTGAGGCCTAAAACCCGGTCACTGTCCTTTAAACTACTCCGATGTCCTCGCCTTGAACTCTAAAACAGATCCAACCGTGCCCTTAAAACTACCCCGATCCCCCCACCCGCCCTGAGCTCTAAGACAGCCTCCCACCCCTAAAAACGTACCCGGCCCCTTCCCCATTTAACTCTATTGTTCCTCCAGCTAGACCACTGTCTGATCATTCCTGTTCCACCTGGAGAGCTAGACCGCTCTCTCTGCCATAACCATGCATATGTGTGATTCAGGCACATGCGAGGTAAAGCATCCATTGTTGAGGCAAACGATGTTGCGATTGCAGAGAAATGGCACATGTGTCTCTGCTCATGTTGTTAAGGCCATTTCCCTTCTTTGATGATTGTGTTTCCTTTGCTACCCTATAGATTCATGTATTCTGTGTCCTCCAGTGACTTCCTTTATGCACCACTGATTTATGAGCAACATATTGTACTGAACTTTAGCCCTTTTTAAAAAAAAAAACAGGTGAATCAATCCCCATTTATGAGCTGCAGGAATTATATAGAGCCACTAACCACCAAATGGGGTGAGCCTGTTATTAACTACTTAAGTATTAAAAGGTAGCAGTGGTGGGATCCCTGAAATGTAAAAGGAATGTGTTACAATTAAATTCTCAGTAATGACACATGATTCAGAAGAAATGCAGGGAATGGAATTCAAAGTCAAAGCGGCATGGTGGAGTAGTGTGGCTCAATGGTTAGAGCGGCACACCCTGATGCAAAAATCTGGCCCAGGACCAGGGTTCAATTCCCACATTGGAGCTCTTGGGCTCAATTTCATCGGACCTGATAATTCTCACATCAGTGCCTAATCTAATTCATGGGTCCCACTCTGTAACTCTGGGCAATAGCTTGCTTAATCTCCACAACGGCCCCAACAGTGCTGGGATGCCTGGCTTCACCTTGGAGGTTGCCCAGGAGTGGACACCTCACAGGGAAAAGCCAGGAGGGGTTCCATAGTGGTATGTGTACAGCACCTTGAGACCCTAATGGGTGAGTAGTGCGCTATACAAGTACAAAGTTTACAGTTTTTTACAGGCTCATATATAGAAAGGACATTTTAGTTAAGTGGAACTTTCTTCTGGGTTCCATAAGTATTCTTCTGCCTGTTTGTTATCTATGATACTTAACATCCAGATTGGGATAGAAGGCGTTGGCCCCGGCCCTTTTTGCAGGGTTATCCCAAATTATTGCCTTCTTCCCCCTATTTTCTCTGACTTGTTTTTGTTGGCTTTAGGACCCTGGGCACTTTACCACTACTAACCAGTGATGAAGTGCATATGTTTTCTGTCTAAATTGTATTGGTGATTGGTTTCTACATGAAGGACATATTTGATTTACTAGTGAGTCACTAGTAAAGTGCACTATGTGGGCCCAGGGACTGTAAATAAAATGCTACTAGTGGGCCTGCAGTACCTATTGGACCACCCCCATGAGTAGCCCTGTAAACATGTCTCAGACCTGACCTGCACTGTCTGTGTGTGCAGTTTTAAACTGCCATTTCGACCTGGCAAGTGCTCCAACTTGCCAGGCCCAAACCTTCCCTTTTACTACATGCAAGTCACCCCTAAAGTAAGCCCAAGGCAGCCCCATTGGCAGAGTGCAGTGTATTTAAATGGTAGGGCATGTAGTGGTGTGCTTTACATGTCCTGATAGTGAAATACTGCAAAATTTGATTTTCAGGGCCTATCTCTCTCATAGGGTAGCATGGGGATTGCCTTGAAATATCTTTTAACTGTAATTTCCCATCAGGAGCAGATAGAGATATGGAGTTTGGGGTCTCTGAACTCACAATTTAAAAATACATCTTTTGGTGAAGTCGGTTCTTTAATTGTAAATTTGAAAATGCCACTTTTAGAAAGTAGGCATTTTCTTGCTTAGCCATTCACCAACTTTTCATCAACCCCACACCGCACGCAGTAAGGAACTAAGGGCCAGATGTAGGTAGGAAAAATTTAGCGAGTCGGAAATTGCGAGTCGGTGCGACTCGCAATTTCCGACTCACTCAATGGCATGCAAGAAGAAAAAGCAACTTCAATTTGCGACTCGCAAATGAAGTCGCACCGCAGATTGCGAGTCCGCTGTTTGCAAGGTCGCTTTTTGCGACCGCGCTAAAAACGAACACGCAAATTGCGAGTGGGTGTCGCAAATTGCGACTGTGCTGGAAATTGAACGCAGGTGCAGCAGAACACTCTGGAAAACACTTCCTGGCTCCTGATGATGACATCACAGCCAGGAAGTTTACAAATACACCTGGGAGGAGGGAGGACCACACCCATTTTCAACTGCTACACTGCAAACAGAGAGAACAGCAGCTAACATGGCAGAGATACCAAGAAAGCGCAAATTGAAATTTGCAGAAAAAGAGCTGGAGGTGCTGACTGAGGAATGCTGTCAGCACCATGAACAACTGTTTGGTAGGGCAGCCCTCAGAGTACCAGAGGTGGAGAAGAAAATAATCTGGACAGAAATCCAGGACAAGGTGAACTCCATGGGTGTCAGCCACCGGAGTATTGAAGAGTTAAAGAAACAGTGGTATGACCTGCGCTCCTGGACCAAGGAGAGAGTGGCAGAGCGGCTCCAGGAGATGAGGGGCACTGGAGGGGGACCATTCACTGTACCACCACCCACACCCCTGGAGGAAAGATTGGAGGAGACCTTGGAGTCAGAGGCAGTGTGCGGGATGGGAGAGCTGGATACTTCAGAGCCAGGACCATCAACCAGTGAGTGCCATGAGACATGCATGTACACCCATATATGCCATACCCCCACCCACCTAGTACACAGCAGCATGCACAACCAAAATAGCTCCATTTCAGAGTAGCAACCACCAGAATGGTGCATTATGGGCAATGTAGTCAAGTAGGCAGTTGATAGGCAACAGTTTATTAGGAAATTGATAACAGATGTTAGAGACTGATAGTGTGTTCCCTATGTCGCACAGGTCTCCCACGCGACAGCACCTCCAGCCAAAGCGTCCAGGGGCCACAGGTCAGCCACCAGCCTGCAGAGGACTCAGGACAAGCCACCACAGGGACCTGCACCACCAACACACAGTCCCCTCATGATGCACCAGTTGCCATACTGGTGAGAAAGCCAGCACCTGGTCCCAGCCACACTGCCTTTGTAGATGACATAGAGCCTCCACAGTGTCGCAGGTGACGTGTAAATGTCCATCCAGTGCCTCAGGCTGAGTCAGGGGACGCCTCCATGTCGGCCGCCGAGGCTGCACTCCTACGGGGTCAGCGCCTGAGGCACCGGAGATTAGGAGAATATCAGGGGCTATGCGGTGCATGGAGCAAAACCAGAACAGTGGCATGCAGCTGGTACACACAGAGCTGCAACAGCTCAATACACACGTCGGCGACCTTGCACTCTCAGGGCCATATTTATACTCCGTTTGCGCCGAAATTGCGTCGTTTTTTTTTACGCAATTTCGACGCAAAACTAACGCCAACTAACGCCATATTTATACTATGGCGTTAGAGGCGAATAGCGCCAAAGTTCCCGGAATGTGCGTCATTTTTTAGCGTGAACCCCTTCCTTGCGTTAATGATATGCAAGGGAGGCGTTCCCGTCTAAAAAATGACTCCCAGGCCTTTACGTGGTATTTATACTCCCGGGCAAAAGAGACGCCCGGGAGTTGGCGTGGCTAAAAACGGCGCATTTGCGCCACTTTTTAACGCCTGCTCAGGGCAGGCGTTAAGGGGCCTGTGGGCTCAAAATGAGCCCACAGGTGCCCTCCCATGCCCCCAGGGACCCCCCCTGCCACCCTTGCCCACCCCAGGAGGACCCCCAAGGATGGAGGGACCCACCCCAGGGACATTCAGGTAAGTTCAGGTAAGTATAATTTTTTATTTTTTTATATTTTGTTTTGGTGGCATAGGGGGGCCTTATTTGTGCCCCCCTACATGCCACTATGCCCAATGACCATGCCCAGGGGACATAAGTCCCCTGGGCATGGCCATTGGGCAAGGGGGCATGACTCCTATCTTTACAATGATAGGAGTCATGTTGATGGGGGATGGGCGTCGTTAAAAAATGGCGCAAGTCGGGTTAAGACGATTTTTTCGACGTAACCTGACTTGCCCCATTTTAAGACGCCCATGCGCCATTTTCCCCCTACGCCGGCGCTGTCTGGTCTACGTGGTTTTTTCCCACGCAAACCAGGCAGCGCCGGTCTGATTGCGCCGTCTAACGCCATTCCATAAATACGGCGCCCGCATGGCGCTTCAGAATGGCGTTAGACGGCGCAAAACTTTTTGACGCTAAACTGCGTTAGCGCAGTTTAGCGTCAAAAAGTATAAATATGGGCCTCAATGAGACAACTGGTGGCAGAACTCATAACAGAGAGAGAGGGTGCAAGGCACCATGACAGGCAGCTAATGCACCAGCTGGACCAAATGTCTGCCTCCATCGTCAGGCTGGCTGTGAACACCACTGGCCTTTCACGACGCACGGTCAGCCTCCAGGTAGACATGGGCCACTTTGCCAGTGATGTGGCACGTGGACTGGGACGTCTCAGCCACGCCGTAGATATCATGGAGGCACGGCAGGAGGCTAGGGGCGCGTCTGACACGCCGCAGGACAGTGAGGAGGGCTTCACCGTCAGCAGTGTCTCAGCCAGTGACACCAGGGTGTTGCGCAGTGGGAGCACAAGGCACGGCACTGCTGACACACCAGGCAACAGCCATGCTGGCCGAGGCCTGCGTAGAGTGTGAGCTCCGCACTGTCCTGGAGTAGGGGCACATGAGGTCAATGTGTCGAATGCCAGGTTGGCTTTTACAGCCCCTGAACTGTAGTTAATGTATATAGTTTTTTGGTGCACATTATTAAAATTTCTTGTTAGTTCCACTTCACACCTGGACTCTTTGTGTGTGACATTAGTGAGTGTGGTGACAGTTAGCATGTACCTTCCAAAGTATTGGTTTGCAATGTGGTCCCGTCTCAATCTGCCTTGATTTGCAATGCTTCTATCCCCATGATGGCGATGTGGTAGCTCTTGCTCTTCATTCTCCGAATCCGGGTCTTCTGGGATGAGAGGTAGCCCACGTCTGGTGGCAATGTTGTGGAGTATAGCGCAAGCGTCAACTATCTTGAAAGCTGTTACTGGGTTATACTGGAGGGCACCTCCAATTCTGTGGAGGCATTGGAATCTTGACGGCAGCAGTCCAAAGGTCCTCTCTATGATATTTTGGGTCTTCCTATGGGCATTGTTGTATCGCCTCTCTGTCTCATTGCTGGGTGTTAAGTACGGGGTGAGTATCCATGGTCGTAGTGCATATGCACTGTCACCTGTTTGGCACAAAATGTACAATGTTAGCTGGGCATAGATGGTTTCCACATTGACCTGGGTGTATGTCTGCAAGGTTTATTCAGCTATACCTAGGAGGTATCCATCTCCAAACTCTCCACGTTCTAGGCGTTGGTGTATCCCACTGTGCCTGAAAATGTAGGAGTCATGTGTACTCCCTGGAAATTTGGCAACCATGTCAGTGATAACATAATGGGCGTCACATACCACCTGGATGTTCAGTGAGTGGGTACACTTCCTGTTGCGGAACAGATATTCCAGATTTGCAGGAGGGCAGATCTGTACATGTGTCCCGTCCACACACCCTATGACATGGGGGAAGTTGGCAATTCTGTAGAATTCCAACTTTGTGCTGTTGATTTCTTCCTCATTCCTGGATAGATATATGTATCTGGACATGTGTGTGAGCAAGGCATCTAGGAATGCTCTAAAGAACCGTGAGAGTGCACTTTGGGATACCCCACCTGCCACAGCAATGACCCCCTGATAGCTACCCGAGGCCAAGAGGTGCAGTGAGCATAGCACTTGCACATGCGTAGGGATGGCGCAGCCGCGCACAGTCTGACGTTGAAGCTGCAGATTTAGTAAATCCATTAAATCTAGTATTGCTGCACTGCTGAGTCTATATTTATCATATATCTCCTCCTCTGTTTGTTGGAAAAGTGTCTGTCTGGTTCTGTATATCTCCTCCCGCCTCTGGCTCCTCCTCCTCCTCTGCTGTGCGGCGTGGGCGCTCCTCCTCATTCCTATCACATATATCTCCGCCATCTTGAGTAACCCAGGTGCCTTCTGGGTCTCCTTTTATACTTTGGTTATGGTTACCACCTGCTCTGAGTTAGTGGTAAATTGGAAGTGCAAAATGGGCTTTTTGCGACTAGTCGCAATTTGCGAGTGGCTATTGCATTTGGTTTGCGACTCGCAAATTGAGACTTCCTATTTGCGGGTCGCAAAATGGGGTCGCTATTTTTGCGAGTCGGTAATGGCTTGCGTCGCATTTTGCGAGTCGGAAATGGGATTTTTGCATCCCATTTCCACTTTTGCGGGGTCGCAAATTGCGATTCGGGCCATTTGCGACTCGCAATAGTTTGCTACATCTGGCCCAAAGTCCTCATGTCCAGAGATCAATGTATCATCTTTCCTGTGAAGACAAAATCAATGCACCACTTCCCCTACCAGGAAAGAACCAATGCAATGCCTCACCTGTGAGAAAAGAATCAACGCATCACCTCCTCTGCGCATTAAAGAACTGACGCATCACTTTGTTTTTCCAATGCCTCACCTTCCTTGATGTCCGCATCATTTTTGTTTGTGACGCATCCCAGGTACTTTGTGCTAAATATATACATCTATTGATTCCTATGGAATAAGACATGCCAAAGATATTTTGACTTTTGTATGTTGGATTTCTGTTGTGATGGTCTTGTTTTACCCAGATATACATTTGATATTTTTCTAAACTGGAGTCCCTTTGGTAGTGTTTTCATTGTGTTACTGTGTCTGTGTGTGTATAAATATTTTACACATTGCCTCTGAGATAAGCCGGACTGCTCGTTCCAAGCTATCAAGGTGGTGAGCAGGGATTATCTTATCTATGTGACTCCCTTGCCCTGACTAGATTGAGAGACCCTACTTGGACAAGGTTCAAACCACCGCCCATTTCTAACACTGGTAGCAGCAGTGGGAAATGACTTGTATTTGTACTTTACATACAATGATTGGTGTACACTACTTTCATATTGCAGACCATTATGTACCGGCATACTGTTTTTCTCTTACTGTTTTTGCAACTTTTGAGTTATATTCGTGATCATGTCTCAGTCTGGTGAGCCATCAGTTGAAGCTGCAGATTTGGTGTCTGAGCAGGAGAGGTTGGAAACCTATATGGTGCCTCAGCTCAAAAGGTTCTGCCAGAAGTTCAAATGTCCTTTTAAAGGCTACACTAGGAGGAGGAGCTGCAAAAGGTGCTGAGGGCCTGGTCGGCAACCAGGGAGGTTGGTGAGCACACTGTGGATGAGAATGATGTTGTGGAGGAGGAGGAACAAAGTCTGCACCTGGGATGACTGGAGGAATCAACATTGCATGTGTGGTGGGAGGGCAGCCAGACTGGTGGAGGAGTTCCCTCCAAAGCTGGCAGCAGTTTTCCATTTAAGGTCAAGAGGAGCTAGAGAATAGGTGGAGAGCCAGGAAGCTCAAGTTGGAGGTGGTAAAGCTCAGGTTAATGCAGGAGAGAGAAAAGTCTTTGAAGAAAATTATACTGGCCCTTGAGGTAAAGAAAGCTCTTTTAGCTTGGGAGCTAGGTTTGGAGTTCAGCTCAGATATTGGTAGCAAAAGTATCATGTCCAGAACTGAAGAAAAGGTCCACATACCGAAAGACTTGGTTTCTAAGGAGGGGGTGACATACACTAGTGGGCTCAGGCATATGAGGTATCTCCGGAGGGATGCAGGGTCCCTGAGGTAGATTGGGGAACTGCCATGGGGAGTCAAATTCCTGGTGGTGGGGGGACACTCTACTGGCTTTAGAAGTGAGTTACCGGGAGAGGTGTACACCCATGGAGTGAGCCCTGGTATGGGAGTATGGCGTCACCCCAGAGAAGTGTAGGTTGAGTTTGAAGGGATTTAGACACTGTCTCACCAGATGGGGATGATGTGGGGTACTTTTTCAAGGCACTGGATTTTTGGGTGAAAGGTACTATGGTTAACACATGTGAGAGGCTGTACAATCTGATTCCTGGAGAGCATATGTTCAGTCGCAGTTTTCCAGAGCTACACCAGCACCTGGTGGAGTGTGAGTTCTCTGGCCCCAGGGAGATTGCACTGGAGGCAGACCTCTGGGTGAGTGCCATAGTGTCTGGGATGGCATTGGAGAGTGATCCCAAGGAGGATGGCTTTGGTTTTCCCCCCTCAGAGCGAGGGGGAGGGTTGCAGTGACCCAGACAGATCCCAGTGTAGTAGGGGTGAGAAGAGTCCCACATCCTTTCCAAGAGTAGGAGAAGGGGTGGGAGTGGGCAGAGGCCCAGGGTGCCCTATCTACAGTCCCAGTGCTTGGATTGCTCTCAGAGGGGGCACAGACAGGGGAACCTGGTCTGTAACAGGAGACCATTCACTGATGGGTGTCCCAAAGAGTCAGGAGAACTTGGGGGGTGGCTGTCACAAGTGTCCCATTAGTTTGGGTGTCAGACAGCACCACTCCAGAGACGAGGGTGCAGAAGTCCAGAGACAGTCCCCAGTGGGAGGACCAGTGGGTCAGGGGCTGCCCGGTCCTTGGTCAGAGCACCACAGGCATTACTCTGGTGACTTCACCTTTGGCTTGGGAGGGCTTGATCCTCTGTCAGATGGAGAGGGATCAGGAGGCATAAGGGCCATAAAAAACAAAAACACTCCTGAGACAGGATTTCACCATGGAGAGTGTAGGATTGGACTGCTTGCATCAGTGAATTCCTCACAAATAAATGTCTGAGAACCATTTGTGCGCTGAGCTGAGAATGACAGGATCCAGTCTTAGTTATAGCGAGTGTAGGAGAAAAGATACCAAATAACAGAGGGTTATGTAGAGAACTTTTCTTATGATGATCAACAGGGGCATTTTGGAAATGATACTTGCCATATGAATCATAATTCTATTGGCTAACAGGAGAAAATTAAGAAACATTCTTTCCTGAGACTTTAGTGTAGCCATTGAGGTCAGATAACAGTTGATAATTTGGATAATATTTTTGTTGGAGGTGTTCATTGAGAACCCTGAAGATACGTATTTATGAATCCATTGACATCTCAGCATCCAATGTTCTGTTGGTCATGACCATGGACATTAGCAATTATTGCTAGTACAAACAGGTCAGAATCCATTAGAATGATGGGGAGAAACCCAGCCATCATGAAGAAGATATTTATATTAGCAAATATGGTGCTACTCATACAACTATAGTGGCCTCTGTTTTCCTGGCTTTAAGCTGTATGCAGATGCAGGCCATCCTGTCTTGAAAAACTGCCACGCCACTCCCTATTGATGAAAGTTTTTCAGATTAAGCGCAACATGTACAAACATTTGGAATTGCAATTTCCTATTTGCGATTCCATGCAAATCGCAATTAGAAAATCGCAATTCCAAATGTAAGAAACTCCACTGAGCTTCTTTTGGGATTCCCGGTGGGTCGCAAATAGACCTACCTCATTAAAATTAATGAGGTAGGTTGCAATTTGCAACCCACTGGGAATCCCAAAAATCAGAGTGATGGTGGTCTGCCTGGGTCAGCAGACCACCATGTCTGTGATTGCTTTTAAATAAAGGAATCTTTTTTTTTAAACACAGCCCGTTTTCCTTATAGGAAAACGGGATGAGTTTAAAAAGAAAAAAATGAAACATTTCAGTTAGGTCCGTTGAGCCACTGCCTGCTCTTTTGCATGCATTCACTTTGCGAATAGGTTAACACCAATTTGAAACTGATGCTAACTGCGATTGTTTTGCGACTGCAATCAAGGCCATAAAGCAATCATACATACCATATAGATTCTGTATTAGGAAGGGACTACCTGAACACGTCCCTTCCTAACACTGAACTGTAAAACCCAAATTACCATTTGGTAACAAGTTACTGAATCACAGTTTGGGTTTTGTATATCCCAAAAAGCATTTTTGTTGTCGCAAATGGGCCAGTTCCGGGAATCGGACCGTTTGCGACCACAAAAATAACTTTGTACATGTGGCCTAAATGACACACCAAAAAATAGCGTGTTGACTGCTGTGGAATATTCATCAGTTATGAGCAGTAACTTGAATTATTAGCAGTAAATTGATAATGGGGTTAAATTAGAGAGTCATGTACATATTAGCAGTGCTTGAATTGGAAAAATAGAAGTGCAGGTACTCAGTATCAGAGTACCTGCTTGTTTCTGAGAAGTGCCGGTACTCTCCAATGAAAAGTATTAAATTTTTCTTGAGAAGTGCAGGTACTCTCCCTCTCAAAATAAAAAAGTGTTGGTAGTCAGTACCGGACAGTACCGGCCCATTTGCAGCACTGCATATTAATGAATGAAGGTGGTGGCTTGGGACCATCATGGACCAATATATGGTTACTAGTTCAACCATAGCAACTACTGTGACTAGTAAAGTGCATCGTATCAAAGACTATAACTAATGTCGGTGAGTGAAACATCTCCCCCTGACGTATGTTAGCTGCCTGCAGGAGAATGCACAGCTTTGGCTTTTAAAGAAATGTGTCATTTAATTAAATAAAATACACCAAAATGCTGCTAAACAAAATCCACAGCCAACTGTTTTTAACTCAGTCAATATTTTCAAGAGTTTCAGCCTTCAGATAAAACTGGATGTAGGAAAGCCCTCCTTTTTTGCTTGATCACCCCCACTCTTTTTGGATAGGTACTGGTGGTTACTGACTCTTGGCTGTGCCCTGGGTACTGCTAACCAGTCCCAGGGCCTGTGCTCTGTGTAAAATGGATATGCAAATTAGGCTAATTATAATTGGCTAAGTTAACCTACCTATAAGTCCCTAGTATATGGTAGGGCATGTAGGTTTAGGGACCACAGCATAGGTGGTGCACACCTAGGTGCACTGCTGAGGTGCCCAGTGTCATTTTAAAAGCAAGCCTGCATTGCTGGCTGCTTTTAAATTAAAGTTATATGCAAATTCGACTTTGGAATTAAAGGTACTTCCAAAGTCTTAAACTACCTTATTTTTACATATAAGTCACCCCTAAGGTGTGCCCTATGTGCCCCTAGGGCTGGGTGCCATGTAACTATAAGCAGGGACTTTATAAAAATAGATTTATAAGCCCTGGTGAGGTAAAAACAGCCAAATTCGTTTTTCCCTCATTGAAGTAAATGGCCTTCATAGGCTAGAATGGGCAGACTTTATTTTAAATTTTAAAGTCTCCTTAAATGTTACATACCAAGACTTTGGTATCAAATTAATTGTTGTAATAAATCCCACAACTTCCAGTTGTTGGATTTAATATAACTTGTTCAGGTAAAAAGTTTAGACTTTACCTAAAAAGTTGCCAATTTCAGCTCTGCATTGTTTTTGCTACTGTGCTCTGATTGGCCAGCCTGCAGCAGCTTCTGCCAGGCTGCCTTGATGAGGTGTGAAGTGGCCTGGCTTCACACAAAGGAATGTGCTTGGGGGAGAGAATCTCCCCTCAGCAGATGGTGAGGCAGGAAGGGGGAGGGCTGCCAAACTGGTTTTCAAAGGCAGAGAAGGACATCTGGAGCACCCAGCAACACCCCCACATCCTGCAACCCCAGACAACTAGGTGCCCCCTTGATTAGATTAGGAGAGGGCAGGAGAGGGGTGTGTTTATGATTTTTAGCCACACCAGTGGGTGGGCTCAGCCAGATGTAACCTCCAAAAATCAGATTCAGCCATGTTGGATTTTTAGAGACTGTTGCCTTTTGGGATGGATTTTTGCCACACTTCCCAGGAAGTGGTCATCACAGGGGGACGACCCTGTACCTGATTGGAGGACCAGGACCCCCCTGCTTCTCACCCAGGAGCAAGGATAAAACTGGCAGACCTGCCCCCACACCTCAGATCCCTGCCAGATTTCAAGAAGAAAAGAACTAAAGGAGAAGAAGGACTGCCCTGCTGGACCCCTGGCCTGCACCTGGAACCTGCACTCAGAAGGACTACACCAGCTGCACACTTGGGCTTCACCACAAGAAGGACTTTGCCTGGCTTCAACTGGTTCAAGGAGGGACTTCCTGTTTGCTACAGGTGAAAAATTGCTATCCAGAGTCCCCCTGCACCAACTCCTGAAAAGTGACCAGCTGACCACTGTCCAGTGGCCAAAAAGGAGTTTGCGCCAGGTGCATTCTGGGAGTTGAAGTCCGCACCCCCCAAGGACCATCACAGAACTTCTGGACCCTTGGGGTGAGCTGTGAACCCCAAAAGAACCTTAAAAGAACATCTGGGTGAAGCCCCAGAAGTTTGGAGAAGATTTGAGAATTTTTTTAAAAAAGCTCCAGAGAGGGACCGACCCGCCGCGGAAATTCTAGCCGGCTTGCCTCAACCGCGACCCGGCCTGATTTGGTGGTTCGTCCCGGTAAAGAAAAATCTCCGAAAAAGAGACTAAGTCCGAAGGTAAAAAGTTGACCGGGACCTCCCAGCCATCGTATCCGAGAAGGGCTCCATGGACTTCGGATCAAGATCCAGGTTTACCCCGGTCGAAGGATTTTCATCTCGAAAAAACGACTAAGTCCGAAGGTAAAAGTCTCCACCGAGGAAACCCACATCGCGTATCCTGACAAGGGCTCCAGGAGGTCGGATTCAACTGGCAGGTTCGTCCCGGTGAAGAAAAACTTCAAAATAAAGACTAAGGCCCTCATTCTGACCTTGGCGGTCTTTTCGCAAGACCGCCGAGTTACCGCCGCGGTGAAAACCGCCGACCGCGGCGGTATGCCGCTGTGCGCATTCTGACCGCTGGGAGCGTTCCGCCGGAAAACCGCCAGCAGCCACACTGGCGGTCGGCGGGAAAGTGGAGACTGGTCAACCTCCACCGCCACGCCAGCAGAACACCGCCCACAGAATTACGACCCACATATCTGTGTGGCGGTCTTCTGTTGGCGGTGTTCTGTTGGCGGTCACCTTCCCATGGCTCCCGTCGCCTCCCGGAGGACCAACACACAAGGTAAGTTGACCGTCCGTGAGGGGAGGGGGAGGGGGGGTGTTGTGTGATGTGGGCGTGCATGGGGGTGTGCGTGTGAGTGTGTAGAGGGGGTGTGTGAGTGCGTGTATGCGGGCGGGGGGTGCTGCTGTGTCTATGGGTAATGTATGCTGTTCGGCAGGTGCGCATGTCTGCATGTATGTGTGCGGGTATGTGTCCCCGTTGTGTATGTGTGTGTAGGGGGTGTGTATATGTGCATGTTGGGGGTGTGTGCATGTCGGGGTGCATGTATGTGCATGTCGGGGTGGGGGTGGGGAGGGGGTTCGTACCACCTCTGGGGGGTGGCAGGGGGGTGGAGGGTGTGGGGGGAGGACTCGGGTGGGTAGTGGGGGAGACCCCTATCAGTGCCAGGGAAGGAATTCCCTGGCCCCGATAGTGCTTACCGCCATGGTTCGCATGGCGGTTCCCGACCGCAAGAAACCGCGGCGGTAGGCAGGGTCATGATACCGTTGGCGGTCTTGGGACGACCGCCGGGCCGGAGTGCGCAAACTCCAGCCCGGCGGTCATGACCGCCGTGGCGGTCGGAGTGGGGAAGTGGCGGTCGGTCGCGGCGGTGACCGCCGTGGTCAGAATGCCATTTTTAATACCGCCGGTCTGTTCGCGGTCCGACCGCCGTCTCTCCGCCGACCGCCAAGGTCAGAATGAGGGCCTAAGTCAGAAGGTAACTTTTTAACCGAGGCCTCCCGCGACTTGTAGCCGAGCAGGGCTCCATCACGGTCGGCCTGAAACTTTGACTTTGCCCCGGTCGAGGTGCAACCAGATGACCCGATTGGCGCTTTTTGTTTCTAAGCGCTAGAAAAGTAATAATTCTTTAAAAATTCAGATCTCCGGTTCCCCTGAACCGATTTTAATCGTTTTTGTGTCATTTTAAAGATAAAAATATAAACTATTTTTATAAATTGGTTTTGGATTTTTAAACTGTTTCCTGTGTTTTATTTAATTACTGTTTTGTGATATTTGAATGCTTTACACACTGTCTCCTAAGTTAAGCCTTGACGCTCGTTGCCAAGCTACCAAGGGTTGAGCTGGGATTAATTTACTGAGACCTAACTGTACCTAGGTGAAGGTTAGTGGCTTGTTGCTAGGTGTAGGTACCTACCTGCCCTTACCAATAACCCATTTTCCAACATTTTTGGTGGCAGCGGTGGGATCCTGTACTTGTGTTCAGTATCACGTTACAGTTTTAAGTAAAACAAATTAAAAATCCTTTAAATTGTCTTAGTGCAAAAATTATTTTTTTTTAATTTTTAATTTGTTTTTTTTAAATTAATTTGGATTAATTTCAATTATTGAATTTTTGTAATTTTTCTAAATTCTTGTTTCCAATTTTTGCAAAAAGTTTTTGTTGACACAAAACTAGGGAACCATGGAGCCTGATCTGGCTAGCCTACCCACACTGACAGTAGTCCAGCTTAGGGGGTTGTGTATTGAAAGAGGGTTGCCTGCAACCACTGATCTCAGGAAGCAAATCCTGATTAAATCCCTGACAGCATGGGCTGAGGCCCAAGAGCTAGGCACAGAGGAAGCTCCAGAGGAGGAAGAAAAAGGGGAGGATGCTAACTCTAACCTCTCAGGGAAGGCATCTGAGCCCAAGTGAGGATGAGGAAGAACGGTCCTCAGTAGATACAGTCACTAGGGGCAGACCCAAAGCTAGTGGTAGGAAGGGGGTCCCTTCAGGAGGAGAGAACCCATCCATCAGAGAAAGAGAGCTGGAGGCCCAGCTAGCATACATAGCTTTGGAAGCAGAGAAGCTGGCCCTAGAAAAGAAAAAGTGGGCAAGCAAAGAGAAAGGAGATGGTGGCAGCGATAAAGAGGCTGAGGTGTCCCTGGGTGGGGGTTTTGCCCCCAGATTACCCAAAGGGGTGGTTCCTGCCTATGTAGAAGGGGATGACATAGATAAGTGGCTGGGGGCCTTTGAGAGGGCCCTCCAGATGAGGAAAGTCAAGCCTCAGTACTGGGGTTCACTTCTTTGGGAGTTAGTTCCCAACTCTGGGAGGGATAGGCTCCTAACCATGAGTGGGGAGGATGCAGACTCATACCCCAGTATGAAGAGTTGCTTGACTAAAAAGTTTGGTCTGACCCCAGAGCAGTATAGGCTCAAGTTTAGGGACACCCAAAAGACAAGCACCCAGTCCTGGGTGGACTTTGTGGACATTTCAGTAAAGGCACTGGAGGGCTGGATACAGGGCAACAGGGTAAGTACCTTTGAGGGGCTGTACAATTTGATTATGAGGGAGCATCTTCTAACTAATTGTGTCCAAGAGAGGCTCCGCCAGTATCTAGTAGACTCTAGGTTGACCAACCCCAGAGAGCTGGGGGAGGCAGCAGATGACTGGTTAAGAACTAGGGTTAACCAGAAACCCCCAGGGGGTGATCAGAAAAAGGGAGGACATGGTTCTTCTCAGGGGAAGAACCAGGGGAAAGATGATAAAAAACCCAAAGAGTCCTCACAATGGTCCCCAAAAACTCCTCAGGGAGGGGGAGCCCCGAGCCAATTCACTTTTAAAGGGAAAGGGTATCAGGGAAAGAATTATGATCCTGCTAAAGCAGGAAGGTTTCAGGAGCTTGCTAAGGCCGGCAAGTGTTTTGATTGTCATCAACCTGGACATAAAAGAGGAGATGCTATCTGCTCCAAGAAGCCCCCCACTGGTGGGCAATCCCAGGGGATTGCTAGTGTAGGGTTGGGGGTGGAAGTTGGCCCAGGGGTGGAATCAGGGTACACTGAGGTCACCTTAGTATCCGTGGGTGGGGTGGACATTGCAACTATGGCCACCTTACCTCCCATCATGGAGAGGTATAGGCAGAGGCCTAAAGTCAATGGGACTGAAGTGGAAGCTCTGAGAGATACAGGAGCCAGTGTGACAATGGTCACGGAAAAGCTGGTTTCTCCAGAGCAGGTCTTACCTGGTGTCTTCCACCAGGTGACTTATGCAGATAGCAGAACCAAACTCCATCCCATGGCTATGGTGAGTCTGGAATGGGGAGGTGTGACTGGCCCTAAAAAGGTAGCTGTAGCTCCTGCCCTCCCAGTAGAGTGTCTGCTGGGAAATGATCTTGAAGCATCTGAATGGTCAGAAGTGGAGAAAAGGGACCATGCACAGATGCTGGACCTCCCTGAATGGGTGTGTGCTGTGACCAGGTCACAGGCAGCACAACAGGGAAATGCTGGACACTTGGACCGTGGAACAATGGGCCAAGCCTCCAAGAAAAAGAGAAAGGGCACTGGGTCTGGATTGCCAGCCCCAACAAGTACAGAGGGTCAGGAAGAATCCAACCCTGAGGGGGAGGATCTGAACTCTGAGGGAGGGACACTTTCCCTGCAAACTCTGCCTGATTTGGCAGAACTGCAAGGGGCAGGTGGGCCCACCAGAGAAGATTTGTGCCAGGGACAAAGAGAGTGTCCCACTCTTGAGGGCCTGAGGCAGACTGCTACCAGGCAAGAACAAGGGGATACCAGTGGGACCCACAAGGTTTACTGGGAGGATGGAGTTCTCTACACTGAGGCAAGGGCCCTCAAACCAGGGGCTACTAGTAGAGTAGTGGTCCCCCAGAAGTATAGAGAATTCCTCCTTACCTTAAGCCATGATATCCCCTTAGCTGGTCATTTGGGACAGACCAAGACCTGGAACAGGCTGGTCAACCATTTTTATTGGCCCCAAATGTCAGAAAAAGTCAGGGAGTTTTGTAGCTCCTGTGTCACCTGTCAAGCCAGTGGCAAGACAGGAGGCAAACCAAAGGCTCCTCTGATACCACTGCCAGTGGTTGGGACTCCCTTTGAGCGGGTGGGGATTGACATAGTTGGTCCCCTAGACCCACCAACTGCTTCAGGTAACAGGTACATTGTGGTGGTAGTGGACCATGCCACCAGGTACCCTGAGGCAATACCCCTCCGGACAGTCACTGCTCCCACAGTGGCTAGGGCCCTACTTGGTGTGTTCACCAGAGTGGGATTCCTAAAGGAGGTGGTCTCAGATAGGGGCACAAACTTTATGTCAGCCTATCTGAAAGCCATGTGGGATGAGTGTGGTGTTACTTATAAGTTCACCACCCCCTACCACCCACAGACCAATGGTCTCGTGGAAAGATTTAATAAGACCCTGAAGGGCATGATCATGGGTTTGTCTGACAAACTCAGGAGGAGATGGGATGTCCTCCTCCCATGCCTGCTGTTTGCCTACAGAGAGGTGCCACAGAAGGGGGTTGGATTCAGCCCCTTTGAGTTACTGTTTGGGCACCCTGTAAGAGGCCCATTGTGCTTGGTGAGAGAGTCTTGGGAAAAGCCTCTCAAAGAATCCAAGGAGAATGTGCTAGATTATGTGCTAGGCCTGCGGTCACGCATGGCTGAGTATATGAAGAAGGCAAGCAGAAACCTGGAAGCCAGCCAGGAGCTCATGAAGCTCTGGCATGATCAAAAGGCTACCATGCCTGAGTATCACCCAGGACAGCTGGTGTGGGTTTTGGAGCCCATGGCTCCTAGGGCACTTCAGGCCAAATGGACTGGGCCCTATCCAATTCTAGAGAAAAAAGGTGAGGTCACCTACTTGGTGGACCTTGGCACCCCCAGGAATCCTCACAGGATCCTGCATGTAAACAGGATGAAACCCCACCAGGACAGGGCAGACATGACCATGCTGATGGTCACTGATGAAGGGAAGGAGGAGGAGGGTGAACCTCTGCCAGACCTCCTGTCCTCAAAGGCAAAATATGGGTCAGTGGAGGGAGTGGTACTCTCTCCCAAATTGACAGATCAGCAACAAAAAGACTGTAAGCAAGTTTTGGGACAGTTTGCTAGTCTGTTCTCCCTGACCCCAGGACTCACCAATTGGTGTGTCCATGATGTTGACACTGGTGACAGCTTGCCTGTCAAGAACAAGCTGTACAGGCTGTTTGACCAGGTCAAGGCCAACATCAAAGCTGAAGTGGCTAAGATGTTGGACCTCAAGGTAATTGAGCCCTCTGATAGTCCTTGGTCCAGTCCAGTGGTACTGGTGCCCAAAGCTAATCCCCAAGGTGGGAAGAAAGAATTGAGATTCTGTGTGGACTACAGAGGTCTAAACGCAGTCACTAGGACTGATGCTCACCCCATACCTAGAGCTGATGAGCTCATTGACAGGTTGGGGGCTGCCAAATTCCTGAGCACATTTGATCTGACCTCAGGATATTGGCAGATTGCCTTAAGTCCAAGAGCTAAGGAGAGGTCAGCATTTTCCACACCAGAGGGCCACTTTCAGTTCAAGGTGATGCCCTTTGGCATGAAAAATGCTCCTGCCACCTTCCAACGGTTGGTGAATAGAGTCCTATCTGGGTTGGAATCTTTTAGTGCAGCTTATCTGGATGATATAGCTGTATTTAGTTCCACCTGGAAGGACCACCTGGTCCACCTGAAGGAAGTGCTTCAGGCCCTGCTTCAAGCAGGCCTGACTATCAAGGCAAGCAAGTGCCAGATAGGGCAAAGCTCTGTTGTGTACCTGGGCCACCTTGTTGGTGGAGGCCATGTACAACCTCTCCAGCCCAAGATCCAGACTATCCTGGATTGGGAGGCTCCAAAAACCCAGACTCAGGTCAGGGCCTTTCTTGGCCTGACTGGGTACTACAGGAGGTTTGTTCAGAATTTTGGGACCATAGTGGCCCCTCTGACTGAGCTTACCTCCAAGAAACAGCCCAAGAAGGTCATTTGGACCCCAGAGTGTCAGAAAGCTTTTGACACCCTAAAGCAGGCTATGTGTTCAGCACCAGTGTTACTGGCCCCTGACTACAGCAAAGAGTTTGTAGTACAAACAGATGCTTCAGAGGAAGGGATTGGGGCAGTGTTAGCACAAGTTAATGAAGAGGGCCATGATCACCCAGTTGCCTTCATCAGCAGGCGACTACTCCCTAGAGAGAAAAAATGGAGTGCCATTGAGAGGGAGGCCTTTGCTGTGGTCTGGTCCCTGAAGAAGTTGAGGCCTTACTTGTTTGGCACTCACTTCCGTGTACAAACTGACCACAGACCTCTCAGATGGTTGATGCAGATGAGGGGGGAAAACCCAAAACTGTTAAGGTGGTCCATTTCCCTACAGGGGATGGACTTCACAGTGGAGCACAGACCTGGGACTGCCCATGCCAATGCAGATGGCCTTTCCAGGTTTTTCTACTTAGCTGATGAGGACTACCAGGGTGTAGGTTAGTACCCATCACCTTTCATCTGGGGGGGGGGCAGTGTAGGAAAGCCCTCCTTTTTTGCCTGATCACCCCCACTCTTTTTGGATAGGTACTGGTGGTTACTGACTCTTGGTTGTGCCCTGGGTACTGCCAACCAGTCCCAGGGCCTGTGCTCTGTGTAAAATGGATATGCAAATTAGGCTAATTATAATTGGCTAAGTTAACCTACCTATAAGTCCCTAGTATATGGTAGGGCATGTAGGTTTAGGGACCACAGCATAGGTGGTGCACACCTAGGTGCACTGCTGAGGTGCCCAGTGTCATTTTAAAAGCAAGCCTGCATTGCTGGCTGCTTTTAAATTAAAGTTATATGCAAATTCGACTTTGGAATTAAAGGTACTTCCAAAGTCTTAAACTACCTTATTTTTACATATAAGTCACCCCTAAGGTGTGCCCTGTGTGCCCCTAGGGCTGGGTGCCATGTAACTATAAGCAGGGACTTTATAAAAATTGATTTATAAGCCCTGGTGAGGTAAAAACAGCCAAATTTGTTTTTCCCTCATTGAAGTAAATGGCCTTCATAGGCTAGAATGGGCAGACTTTATTTTAAATTTTAAAGTCTCCTTAAATGTTACATACCAAGAATTTGGTATCAAATTAATTGTTGTAATAAATCCCACAACTTCCAGTTGTTGGATTTAATATAACTTGTTCAGGTAAAAAGTTTAGACTTTTCCTAAGAAGTTGCCAATTTCAGCTCTGCATTGTTTTTGCTACTGTGCTCTGATTGGCCAGCCTGCAGCAGCTTCTGCCAGGCTGCCTTGATGAGGTGTGAAGTGGCCTGGCTTCACACAAAGGAATGTGCTTGGGGGAGAGAATCTCCCCTCAGCAGATGGTGAGGCAGGAAGGGGGAGGGCTGCCAAACTGGTTTTCAAAGGCAGAGAAGGACATCTGGAGCACCCAGCAACACCCCCACATCCTGCAACCCCAGACAACTAGGTGCCCCCTTGATTAGATTAGGAGAGGGCAGGAGAGGGGTGTGTTTATGATTTTTAGCCACACCAGTGGGTGGGCTCAGCCAGATGTAACCTCCAAAAATCAGATTCAGCCATGTTGGATTTTAAGAGACTGATGCCTTTTAGGATGGATTTTTGCCACACTTCCCAGGAAGTGGTCATCACAGGGGGACGACCCTGTACCTGATTGGAGGACCAGGACCCCCCTGCTTCTCACCCAGGAGCAAGGATAAAACTGGCAGACCTGCCCCCACACCTCAGATCCCTGCCAGATTTCAAGAAGAAAAGAACTAAAGGAGAAGAAGGACTGCCCTGCTGGACCCCTGGCCTGCACCTGGAACCTGCACTCAGAAGGACTACACCAGCTGCACACTTGGGCTTCACCACAAGAAGGACTTTGCCTGGCTTCAACTGGTTCAAGGAGGGACTTCCTGTTTGCTACAGGTGAAAAATTGCTATCCAGAGTCCCCCTGCACCAACTCCTGAAAAGTGACCAGCTGACCACTGTCCAGTGGCCAAAAAGGAGTTTGCGCCAGGTGCATTCTGGGAGTTGAAGTCCGCACCCCCCAAGGACCATCACAGAACTTCTGGACCCTTGGGGTGAGCTGTGGACCCCAAAAGAACCTTAAAAGAACATCTGGGTGAAGCCCCAGAAGTTTGGAGAAGATTTGAGAATTTTTGAAAAAAAGCTCCAGAGAGGGACCGACCCGCCGCGGAAATTCTAGCCGGCTTGCCTCAACCGCGACCCGGCCTGATTTGGTGGTTCGTCCCGGTAAAGAAAAATCTCCGAAAAAGAGACTAAGTCCGAAGGTAAAAAGTTGACCGGGACCTCCCAGCCATCGTATCCGAGAAGGGCTCCATGGACGTCGGATCAAGATCCAGGTTTACCCCGGTCGAAGGATTTTCATCTCGAAAAAACGACTAAGTCCGAAGGTAAAAGTCTCCACCGAGGAAACCCACATCGCGTATCCGGACAAGGGCTCCAGGAGGTCGGATTCAACTGGCAGGTTCGTCCCGGTGAAGAAAAACTTCAAAATAAAGACTAAGTCAGAAGGTAACTTTTTAACCGAGGCCTCCCACGACTTGTAGCCGAGCAGGGCTCCATCGCGGTCGGCCTGAAACTTTGACTTTGCCCCGGTCGAGGTGCAACCAGATGACCCGATTGCCGCTTTTTGTTTCTAAGCGCTAGAAAAGTAATAATTCTTTAAAAATTCATATCTCCGGTTCCCCTGAACCGATTTTAATCGTTTTTGTGTCATTTTAAAGATAAAAATATAAACTATTTTTATAAATTGGTTTTGGATTTTTAAACTGTTTCCTGTGTTTTATTTAATTACTGTTTTGTGATATTTGAATGCTTTACACACTGTCTCCTAAGTTAAGCCTTGACGCTCGTTGCCAAGCTACCAAGGGTTGAGCTGGGATTAATTTACTGAGACCTAACTGTACCTAGGTGGAGGTTAGTGGCTTGTTGCTAGGTGTAGGTACCTACCTGCCCTTACCAATAACCCATTTTCCAACACTGGAATATTGTTGTTGACAAACCACTGCACTTCAGTCACTAAAAAAGGTGACATTTACCATAAATCTACATCTATTTTGGCCACTTCGCTTATTCCTGGAGCTCACTGGTAGGCGCCAAGAAGTAAAATTGTGACACTAATTTAACTAATTTCTGACCAAATTCCTTTCACCAGATGGTGGCAACATTGTTTTTTCTTTTGCTCCTCTTCATAATATGTTTTAACTGCAAATAGAACAATTAGAAACGGGGTATACCTTTCAGAAAGCATTACAAACTGATTTGTCACATCCTAAATCGCCTGCGATGTGCCAAGACTTATTAGATCACGAGGTTCTCTTTATATATTTAACAATTTCTAAACCCTAGTCCTGATTGGGCAACAAAGTACTCAACAGAGAAGAAGTCATAAATGGTATAATCTAGACTGAGAATTAATATATACCGTAAGTAAATTGCGATTATTCATTAATAATATAGAAGAAGCACAGTTTACAAATATACGAAGGTGTTGGAAAAATAAAAAATAAAGATACATGTATTAGAGTGAATGAACAAATACAAATTTTTTAGAAAAATGCGCGCGTCAAGACATGAAGTAAACTTTCTTCGCCTTCGTTAAGAGTTGCACTGTCCTGAAGGGTGAAAACTTTGCACACCAAAATACATTTTATAGTGCGGTAATACCCCGCCATACGGAGAAAAAATGAGTTAATCACCGTAGCTGTTCGGTCTTCATTTTAGTGGGAGGAATTTCACATGGTTTGACCTGTTCCGGGGTAGGGGATTAATGCTCACCTTTAGCACCGGGTTTAAACGGGTTTTATATGTTTGTATGATGTGTTCTAATCTTTTACACATTACGTTAGGTGGACAGCATCATGTGGAGTTGGTACGACCAGAAAACCGTAGTCAGTATATCATTTGACATAATTATAGTGTCCTAAATATTGAGTACCGATCTATTGCCTCATTGAATCCAGTGTGACAATATTATTGTTTGGCATTTATTGTGCAAACATTTTTGTATATTTATATATCGTGCCAAGTGTCAACATTTTTGTATATGGTACTATGACATACAACCATGGACAGGCTTTCACAGACTAGGCACATTTTATGGGAACAGGTAAGAATAACGTTCCTGTAGTCAGGCCGAAAAAGGCCAGGGGTCGTGCAATTTTAAATAGGAGAAGCCTTCCAATGTACAGTCCTATACAGAACAGCAAAATGTTCTCCAAACTAAATAATCAACTTTCCACTCACATTGTAGCACTGAATCTGCCAAGCTCCTGAATTACATTCTCCAAATTACAAATAAAAGTGATCTCAGGCTATTCTTGTCCTCCTAGACAAGCAACAATCAATACCATTGATAATAGAAGCCTACTTAAAATTATGTCCTCTTGAGTGGGCTTCTCCAGCACAGTACTTAATTGATTCGCCCCGTCTTCCCCAAATACTAACAATATGTGAACTTTAATCATCCGAATGTACTCTGCTTACAGTCTCTTATGATTTAATTCCTGATTCTAGTCTATCACCCATGATTTTCAGCCTTTACTTTCAGCCCCGTGGTACAACCTTAACCCTGACCATCCCCCAAAATCCCCATCGACCAGTGGGTGAATTATACTAAACATTACATCAAAGTGACTTCTGCAGTATATATTAAATGCCTGTTTGAAAATTGTTCAAGGTTAGAAACTACTTTTTATGTCAGATTAAACCCCCAGAATGTAAATTAACCCTAGTTAACTGGAGAAACACATACATCTGTTGAATTATGTCTAACATCCCCACACCTTGATGACTTCTCTTCGTCTCTCACCTCAAATGCATAAAACTCTGGCCTTTCACATTGACTTTCACCCCTCACTCAGAAAGCATGTCAACACAAACATCAAGCTTACTGGTTCCAATGCAGCCATATCCACAAGATGAAACCCTTAATTCCTCACCCATCTTCAAAACTACGGTGCAGTTGTCTATGTTTTTTTCTCTTCCACATTGAAAAGATAAATCCACTTTCCAATCACCCTTCCTGGTACTACTCTTCTTAATCTCAGGTTGCCTTCCATGCAGTGGCTCATTTTATTATTAGTGTGTAAATCACATTACCTCTTCTTTTGCTACTCTTCTACCCATCCTTGACCACCTCGAATAAAAAAAAAACGTTATGCTTCGTTACCAAGGTCTTAAATGCTCAAATAGCAGGATGACGAACTAAAACTATTTCTAGGTGGGTGTGTTCACACATCATGTAATATCATCAAAATGATTCTGCGAATTCCAAAATCCAACAAGAATTGGCAATGCCCATTGGTCTGGTTTATAAGTGAAAGGTCCTTTTTAGTCATTCAGGGGGTTAGGTACTCAATAATGCATCATGCACGTGCTTTGTCACTCATTGGCGCACTCTTTCATCCATTCATTCACACACACACACACACACACACACACACACACACACACACACACACAAACTATACAACTTATTCAAAATAAATTAAAAGAAGTAAACATATATCCACTAAACATGGCGAGTGTTTGCTTGCAATAACAACATTAAACGTGACACCAGGTGGCCCTCTTGCAATGGTAATTTATGTAGTATCATGAAGTTATCACGTTCAGTTTTTATGCTACATTGTAGGCAATAGCAGTCCATGATGGCCACATGTTTTAGAGGCAGCGTCTGTGTGGGATGCGGGGCACTGAAGAATAAATGAGCAGCAAGAAGGGGACTATTGGCCCTGTCTAGGGAGCTGTAGTATGGTTTGAAGAAATGAAAATAAAAGTGGCGAAGGAAAGAAATGAAAGGAGACCTGTACAAGCTGAAAATGGAAAACTAAAGGACTATTCCAATAGTCCTGTCACTAAAGCACACTCATTTTCAGGCATATGTACACATGAGATGAGGCAAATTACATCACTCACACTGCAGCACATCCGTAATGAAGGATGAAGGGGGATGGCCCGCTGCCCCATGCTGTATAATGTCATGGAGAAAAGGGCTCACACAAAGTCCCTTGGGACCAGTTCATCAACTGCATTTTGTAGCTTGTGAATTAGTATTACAGTAGTACTACTCTAATAGTAGAAATGTTGCTCACTATTCTAAGTGTGGAGGCCTGTCTCAGCCTCTCTTTTCTTTTTTATGAGTGGACCTGTGCTTCCTTGGAAAAGATCTATACAAATGCAGTACTAAGTTTTAGTGGTAAATGTGGGAGGGACAATGGGGTGCTGGCTGGAAAATGGGGTAAAATTATTACAAAATAGGAGTAGTTTAAGGAAATGTAAGGAGTGGTTTGCGGAGGAAAAGGCTATTACAAACATCCACCCGCCCACAAAAAATAAGTGCATTGTCAAAAACTACACTCCTAAAGTTACTACAGCCTTAAAGGTGTCAAAACAGTAGTAAATGTACACCAGCCCAGACTTCGAATATTTCTATATATCTGGGTCCTTGTCTCCTTTCCACATAGCTGTCCCAATGCACTGCAATGTGTAGACAATGATGTTCCACGCTGAAATGCACTCACTAATCTATCAAAGGCTGTAGCTACTGAACATCAGTGACTACTAGTGTCACATTTCAATCTGTATGAATGGATGGGACCATGGAGAATGGGTAACGGATGAAAAACAAGATATGGTGGAGGACTCGAAAGCCAACATGAGCTCTACGCAAACACAACAGAAAAGTGTGAGATAAGCATCTCTTCATTGGGTTACCTACTCCCTCTATCAGTCAAGACTCATCATTTTTAGGCTTGTGTGGAAAATGCATTGGTAAATTAGTAAATGTGCCTCTCATACCAGTATACATGTAGGTATATTAAAATGTCAGTGTAGGACCCAGACATGGGTACATGTCTCTACAGGTTCACAAAGAGACATCAAGGCTTTTTTCTTGGGATGCTGGAAATGCTGCCCAAGTCCTCTCAGGTCTCAGTACCACTCACTGTCACACAGGTGCATCAACCAAAGCTCGTCAGCTTGCTGGTTCAAGGGAGCCTTTTTAAACAGGAAACAGTTGGGAGCACACTGCCTAACACTCCAGCATGCAGTTTGCCCCATTGAATTATGGTAAATGCAGTACACATGTGTGCTTACTTAATCTGTAGTCTGTAGTTTTTCACCTTAGTGGGTGCAGCTAGTACTGTATATCTCTGGGCACATGTTTCTTGGCTTAGCCCTTCATCAGTAGAGAGCAGCAGGCTTTTTTCTGGGGTTCTGGAAATGCTGCCAAAGTCCTCTAACATCTCAGTACCACTCACTGGCACACAGGTGCATCAACCAAAGCTCATCAGCTTACTGGCTCAAGGGAGCCCTTTTGAACAGGAAACAGTTGGGAGCACACTGCCTCACACTCCAGAATGCAGTTTGCCCTATTGCATTATGGTAAATGCAGTACAAATGTGTGCTTACTTCATCTGTAGCCTGTAGTTTTTCACCTTAGTGGGTGCAGCTAGTGCTGAATATCTCTAGACGAGTTTCTGGGTTTAGCCCTTCATCACTCCCTTTGCATACGCAATCTCATTCCACAGTCACTTGTAAACATCAAGGCACTCACGTCACCTAGTAGTTTTTGGCTCATCACAAAGGTATGTAACTAGGTGTAACAATCAACCCAGGACATGAAGTGGACCAAAATATGTGAGCATATCAACAACATGTGCCAAACCCATGTGCTTGAGGAAGACATACACCAAACAAAGGTAGCAATTTGGAACCGTGAGCACGTTGTGAGTGCTGTTACAGGTTACTGAGCTTCAGACATCCTACCACAATCCAAAGGGAGTGTAAATGTAAACAGTGTGCAATATCTGCATGTATGTGTGTAGCTCATCTAGACATTTGTATTGCCTTACACTTGTGTAGGCTAGTATAGTGACCTCATAGTCCTGTGAACAGAGGCCCATATGATGTAGCTGGTTACACAGTGCAAGCCAAGTGGTCACCATATGCTACATCTACGTGTGCAAGCACATAGCAAATTCAGTGTGGTAGCTCACATAACACATATAAATGTTGTGTCTTTAACTGTGCCAGTGCTAGATTGGCTACTTAGGCCCAGTGCTGGCACACATGCCCCTCTAGGCAAGGATGCAACTGTTACATGTAGTAATGGATGTGACTGTGTTGGTGTTGTTACTCTGAAACAAACAATGATGTCACTCCTACTGCTCCATCTCTGTGTGCTGATAAAAACAGAACAAAAGAAAATCAAAAAACAAAATAGATGTCAAGGTATAACTACATGCAATATCACTCTTGCCATGTTAGCATGCACTGACACATTCCAGGTTAGAGTGGGGAATGTGTCAGTAAAAGCACATGTGACCATCCGGTGTGAATGCCTACCCACATTCTAAGTACACATAAGCCCTCTCTGTTGCCAAATAATGTGATGCAGGGTAATGGTTAGCATATTACTACTTGGAAATCATCACAATTGTTTTGGCTACTCAAGCTGGCTTCATGATAATCAAGATATAGGCTACCAATTAGACAAAGACTTTTCTGCAAGGGTAATGTGCAGGTGCCACACATATTGTTCCAGACACCAAACCCAGGCAGCAGATGTGTATGTACCACAACACTATGTGGTAGTCGTTGGGTATTTCCATCAGGCAACTGATGACTCACACACATTAACTGGTGTGATATAGGCCTGGCCACATACCTTTCATATCTAGACAGTCAATCAGTGACCTGGATTCCACCTACACTATAGACTGGCTGAAGCAACCAGTTTATACCATTCCCTTACTGTCTATTGCATCTGTAACACATCCTATGTAAGGAATGCAGAAAGATAGTATATTCTTCAATTTTGGGGATGTATTGCAATGTGTATTTCCTTTGTAGAGGACTGCAATATCTGTGTAATTAAAAAACCTACTACGGAGCTCCCTAAGTCCAGCCAAGCATGATACGAACTGTAAGACATAGAAATAATGTCAAGGTCTCAACAATGCACAACATGTTTGTAAGGAAATGCCTCCTTGGCATGGTTACCCCCTGACTTTTTGCCTTTGCTGATGCCAAGTTATGATTTGAAAGTGTGCTGAGGCCTGCTAACCAGGCCCCAGCACCAGTGTTCTTTCCCTAAAACTGTACCTTTGTCTCCACAATTGGCACACCCTGGCATCCAGGTAAGTCCCTTGTAACTGGTACCCCTGGTACCAAGGGCCCTGATGCCAGGGAATATCTCTAAGGGTTGCAGCATGTCTTATGCCACCCTGGGGACCCCTCATTCAGTACAGACACACTGCTTGCCAGCTTGTGTGTGCTGGTGGGGAGAAAATGACTAAGTCGACATGGCACTCCCCTCAGGGTGCCATGCCAACCTCACACTGTCCATGGCATAGATACGTCACCCCTCTAGCAGGCCTTACAGCCCTAAGGCAGGGTGTACTATACCATAGGCGAGGGCATAGGTGCATGAGCACTATGCCCCTACAGTGTCTAAGCAAAACTTTAGACATTGTAAGTGCAGGGTAGCCATAAGAGTATATGGTATGGGAGTCTGCCATACACAAACTCCACAGCACCATAATGGCTGCACTGAAAACTGGGAAGTTTGGTATCAAACTTCTCAACACAATAAATGCTCACTGATGCAAGTGTACATTTTATTGTGCAATACACCCAGAGGGCATCTTAGATATGGCCCCTGAAAACATACCCGACTTCCAGTGTGGGCTGACTAGTTTTGGCAGCCTGCCACACACCAGACATGTTGCTGGCCACATGGGGAGAGTGCCTTTGTCACTCTGTGGTTAGTAACAAAGCCTGTACTGGGTGGAGGTTCTTCTCACCTCCCCCTGCAGAAACTGTAACACCTGGCGGTGAGCCTCAAAGGCTCACCCCCTTTGTTACAGCACCACAGGGCATTCCAGCTAGTGGGGATACCCGCCCCCTCCGGCCACGGCCCCACTTTTGGCGGCAAGGCCGGAGGAGATAATGAGAAAAACAAGGAGGAGTCACTGGCCAGTCAGGCAACCCCTAAGGTGCCCTGAGCTGAGGTGACTCTGACTTTTAGAAATCCTCTATCTTGCAGATGGAGGATTCCCCCAATAGGATTAGGGATGTGCGCCCCTACCCTCCGGGAGGAGGCACAAAGAGGGTGTAGCCACCCTCAGGGCTAGTAGCGATTGGCTACTAACCCACCAGACCTAAACACACCCCTAAATTGAGTATTTAGGGGCCCCCAGAACCAAGCAAGATAGATTCCTGCAACCTGAAGACAAAGAAGGACTGCTGACCTGAAAGCCCTGCAGAGAAGACGGAGACACCAACTGCTTTGGCCCCAGCCCTACCGACCTGTCTCCCCACTTCAAGAAAAACTGCAACAGCGACACGTCCCCCAGGGTCCAGCGACCTCTGAAGCCTCAGAGGACTACCCTGCATCTAAAAGGACCAAGAACTCTAGAGGAAAATGGCCCTGTTCCAAAGAAACTGCATCTTTGCAACAAAGAAGCAACTTTTAAAGACCACACGTTTCCCGCCGGAAGCGTGAGACTTTCCACTCTGCACCCGATGCCCCCTGCTCGACCTGCGGAGAACCAACACTACAGGGAGGACTCCCCGGCGACTGCGACCCTGTGAGTAGCCAGAGTTGACCCCCCCTGAGCCTCCCCCAGCGACGCCTGCAGAGGGAATCCCGAGGCTCCCCCTGACCGCGACTGCCTGCTTCAAAGAACCCGACGCCTGGTAAAGACACTGCACCCGCAGCCCCCAGGACCTGAAGGATCCGACCTCCAGTGCAGAAGCGACCCCCAGGTGAAACCTATTGCGAACCCGACGCCTGTTTGCACACTGCACCCGGCCTCCCCCGTGCCACTGAGGGTGTACTTTCTGTGCTGACTTGTGTCCCCCCCGGTGCCCTACAAACCCCCCCTGGTCTGCCCTCCAAAGTCGCGGGTACTTACCTGCTGGCAGACTGGAACCGGGGCACCCCCTTCTCCATTGAAGTCTATGCATTTTGGGCACCACTTTGACCTCTGCACCTGACCGGCCCTGAGCTGCTGGTGTGGTAACTTTGGGGTTGCCCTGAACCCCCAACGGTGGGCTACTTTGGACCCAACTTTGAACCCTGTAGGTGTTTTACTTACCTGCAAAACTAACCAAAACTTACCTCCCCCAGGAACTGTTGAAAATTGCACTGTCTAGTTTTAAAATAGCTTATTGCCATTTTTGCTAAAACTGTACATGATATTGTGTTGATTCAAAGTTCCTAAGATAACGGAGTGAAATACCTTTCATTTGAAGTATTACTTGTAAATCTTGAACCTGTGGTTCTTAAAATAAACTAAGAAAAGATATTTTTCTATATAAAAACCTATTGGTCTGGAATTGTCTTTGAGTGTGTGTTCCTCATTTATTGCCTGTGTGTGTACAACAAATGCTTAACACTACCCTCTGATAAGCCTACTGCTCGACCACACTACCACAAAATAGAGCATTAGAATTATCTATTTTTGCCACTATCTTACCTCTAAGGGGAACCCTTGGACTCTGTGCATGCTATTTCTTACTTTGAAATATTAAATACAGAGCCAACTTCCTACATTGGTGGATCAGCGGTGGGGTACGAGACTTTGCATTTGCTGGACTACTCAGCCAATACCTGATCACGCACCTAAATTCCAAAATTTGTCATTAGAAACTGATTTTTGAAATTTGAGCTATTTTTCTAAATTTTTAAAAGTCCTGCTAGGGCCTTGCGTTAGTCCCTGTTAGCATTTCTTTTAGAGTTTAAAAGTTTTGTAAAAGTTTGAATTAAGTTCTAGAGATAGTTTTAGATTCTTAAAAAGTATTCCAACTTTTAGAAACAAAATGTCTACTACAGAAGAGATAGTGATGGAACTCAACCTCACTCCTTACCTGCATCTTAGGATGTCAGAGTTAAGGCCTCTCTGTAAAATCAAAAAGATAAAAACTGGTTCAAACCCTACCAAAGTACAGCTCCAGGAGCTCTTGGCAGAGTTTGCTAAAAACAACCCCTCTGATGATGGCCTTACAGAGGGGGACACTAGTGAGTTGGAGGAACTCCCACCTCCAGTCCTAGATAGGGAGACCAGGGTTTCTCCAACCCTGACTCCACATGTGATAGTCAGAGATGCTGCTTCTCTCACAGGAGAGTCCAGCAACTCTGGAAGCATTGAGGACAGCCTCAATGAGGATGACCTCCTGTTAGCCATGATGGCCAGAAGATTGGCTTTGGAAAAACAGATCCTAGCCATAGAAAGGGAAAGACAAGAGATGGGCTTAGGTCCCATCAATGGTGGCAGCAATTTAAATAGGGTCAGAGATTCTCCTGACATGCTAAAACTCCCTAAAGGGATTGTAACTAAATATGAAGATGGTAATGACATCACCAAATGCTTCACAGCTTTTGAGAGGGCTTGTTCAACCAGAAAAGTAAACAAATCTCACTGGGGTGCTCTCCTTTGGGAAATGTTCACTGGAAAGTGTAGGGATAAACTCCTCACACTCTCTGGAAAAGATGCAGAATCCTATGACCTCATGAAGGCTACCCTGATTGAGGACTTTGGATTCTCAACTGAGGAGTACAGGATTAGGTTCAGGGGGGGTCAAAAATCCTCGAGCCAGACCTGGGTTGATTTTGTTAACTTCTCAGTCAAAACACTGGATGGTTGGATTAATGGCAGTGGTGTAAGTGATTATGATGGGCTGTACAATCTGTTTATGGAAGAACACCTGTTAAGTAATTGTTTCAATGACAAACTGCATCAGCATCTGGTAGATCTAGGACCAATTTCTCCCCAAGAATTGGGAAAGAAGGCGGACCATTGGGTCAAGACTAGGGTGACCAAGACTTCCACAGGGGGTGACCAAAAGAAAGGGGTCACAAAGACTCCCCAGGGGAAGAGTGTTGAGACATCCAAGGGAAAAAGTAAAGAGTCTTCTACAGGGCCCCAAAAACCTGCTCAGGAGGGAGGGTCCAAAGCCTCTGCACAATCCAATTTTGGGTACAAGGGCAAAAACTTTGATCCCAATAAGGCCTGGTGTCGTAGCTGTAATCAGCAGGGACACCAAACTGGAGACAAGGCCTGTCCCAAGAAAGGTTCTACTTCAAACTCCACTCCAGTTAGCACTGGAATAGCCAGTCTCCAGGTGGGATCAAAAGTGTGCCCAGAGCAAATCAGGGTTCACACTGAAACTACATTAGTCTCTGAGGGTGGGGTGGACTTAGCCACACTGGCTTCCTGGCCCCCTAATATGCAAAAGTACAGGCAGCAACTCTTAATTAATGGGATTAGTGTAGAAGGCCTGAGGGATACAGGTGCCAGTGTCACCATGGTGACAGAGGAACTGGTTTCCCCTGGTCAATACCTGGCTGGACAAACTTATCCAGTCACCAACGCTGACAATCAGACTAAAGTACATCCCATGGCTATGGTAACTTTGGAGTGGGGAGGGGTCAATGGCCTGAAACAGGTAGTGGTGTCCTCAAATATCCCTGTAGACTGTTTGCTTGGAAATGACCTAGAGTCCTCAGCATGGGCTGAGGTAGAATTCAAAACCCATGCAGCCATGCTGGGTATCACTGAACTGGTGTGTGTCAAGACAAGGGCACAGTGCAAGGCTCAGGGTGAAAAAGTGGTGTTGGAGCCTGGAATAATGGCCGAACCCTCCAAGACGAAAGGAAAGAAGACTGGGGAACCAGCTTTAACACAACAAAAGAAAAAGAACCTCTCTTCCCAGGAAGAAGTTCTGCCCTCTGAGGGAACTGAGCCCATGGAGTTGCAACCTTATCAGGTTGAACTCTTAGGCCCAGGGGGACCCACAAGGGAACAGTTGTGTAAGGGGCAAGAAACATGTCCCTCTCTTGAAGGCCTTAGGCAGCAAGCTGCTGAACAGACCAAAGGAAAAATCACTGGAACACATAGAGTCTATTGGGAAGATGGACTCCTCTACACTGAGGCAAGAGATCCCAAACCTGGTGCCACTAGGAGAGTGGTAGTGCCTCAGGGGTTTAGGAAGTTCATTCTCACCTTAGCTCATGATATTCCACTTGCTGGGCATTTGGGACAAACCAAGACTTGGGAGAAGTTAGTCAACCATTTCTATTGGCCCAACATGTCCCAGAAAGTAAAGGAGTTTTGTATCTCCTGTGCCACCTGTCAAGCCAGTGGTTAGACAGGTGGACACCCAAAGGCCCCCCTCATTCCACTTCCAGTGGTGGGGGTCGCCTTTGAAAGAGTGAGTGTGGACAAAGTGGGTCCACTTGAACCTCCCACAGACTCAGGGAACCAGTATATCCTAGTGGTAGTGGATCATGCCACTAGGTACCCTGAAGCAATTACCCTTAGGTCCACTACTGCCCTGCAGTAGCTAAAGCAGTCATTGGTATCTTTACCAGAGTGGGATTTCCTAGGGAGGTGGTGTCTGACATGGGTACCAACTTCATGTCAGCATACCTGAAGCATATGTGGAATGAGTGTGGGGTGACTTACAAATTCACCACACCATACTATCCACAAACCAATGGTCTTGTGGAAAGATTTAACAAGACATTGAAAGGCATGATCATGGGGCTCCCTGAAAAGCTCAAAAGGAGATGGGATGTCCTCTTGCCATGTCTGCTTTTCGCCTACAGAGAGGTGCCTCAGAAGGGAGTAGGGTTTTCCCCCTTTGAACTTCTGTTTGGCCATCCTGTCAGGGGACCACTAGCTCTTGTAAAAGAAGGCTGGGAGAGACCTCTTCATGAGCCTAAACAAGATATAGTGGACTATATACTAGGCCTACGTTCCAGGATGGCAGAGTACATGGAAAAGACAAGGAAAAACCTTGAGGCCAGCCAACAACTCCAGAAGATGTGGTATGACCAAAAGGCTGCTATGGTTGAGTTTCAGCCAGGGCAGAAAGTCTGGGTTCTGGAGCCTGTGGCTCCCAGGGCACTTCAGGACAGATGGAGTGGCCCTTACCCAGTGCTAGAAAGAAAGAGTCAGGTCACCTACCTGGTAGACCTAGGCACTAGCAGGACCCCCAAAAGGGTGATCCATGTGAACCGCCTCAAACTCTTTCATGACAGGGCAGATGTGAATCTGTTGATGGTGACAGATGAGGACCAGGAAGCTGAGAGTGAACCTCTCCCTGATCTCCTCTCCACAGACCCTAAAGATGGCTCAGTAGATGGAGTGATCTATTCAGACACCCTCTCTGGCCAACAGCAATCTGACTGTAGGAAAGTCTTACAACAGTTTGCTGAGCTCTTTTCCCTAACCCCTGGTCAGACACACCTGTGTACCCATGATGTGGACTTAGGAGACAGCATGCCTGTCAAAAACAACATTTTCAGACAGTCTGACCAAGTTAAGGAAAGCATCAAAGTGGAAGTCCACAAGATGCTGGAATTGGGAGTCATTGAGCACTCTGACAGCCCCTGGGCTAGCCCAGTGGTCTTAGTCCCCAAACCTCACACCAAGGATGGTAAGAGAGAGATGAGGTTTTGTGTGGATTACAGAGGACTTAATTCTGTCACCAAGACAGATGCCCATCCCATTCCAAGGGCAGATTATTTAATTGACAGACTAGGTGCTGCCAGATACTTAAGTACCTTTGACTTGACAGCAGGGTACTGGCAAATCAAAATGGTACCAGGAGCGAAAGAAAAGACAACATTCTCCACACCTGGTGGGCATTATCAGTTTACTGTTATGCCCTTTGGCTTAAAGAATGCCCCTGTCACCTTCCAAAGGTTGGTGAATCAAGTCCTTGCTGGCTTGGAGTCCTTTAGTGCAGCTTATCTTGACGATATTGCTGTCTTTAGCTCCAGCTGGCAGGATCACCTGGTCCACCTGAAGAAGGTTTTGAAGGCCCTGCAAGCAGCAGGCCTCTCTATCAAGGCATCCAAATGTCAGAAAGGGCAGGGAACTGTGGTTTACTTGGGACACCTTGTAGGTGGAGGCCAAGTTCAGCCACTCCAGCCCAAGATCCAGACTATTCTGGACTGGGCAGCTCCAAAAACCCAGACCCAAGTCAGGGCATTCCTTGGCTTGACTGGCTACTATAGGAGGTTTGTGAAGGAATATGGATCAATAGTGACACCCCTCACAGAACTTACCTCCAAGAAAATGCCCAAGAAGGTAAACTGGACTGTAGAATGCCAACAGGCCTTTGACACCCTGAAACAAGCTATGTGCACAGCACCAGTTCTAAAAGCTCCAGATTACTCCAAGCAGTTCATTGTGCAGACTGATGCCTCTGAACATGGGATAGGGGCAGTTTTGTCCCAAACAAATGATGATGGCCTTGACCAGCCTGTTACTTTCATTAGCAGGAGGTTACTCCCCAGGGAGCAGCGTTGGAGTGCCATTGAGAGGGAGGCCTTTGCTGTGGTTTGGTCCCTGAAGAATACCTCTTTGGTGCTCACTTTGTAGTTCAAACTGACCACAGACCTCTCAGATGGCTAATGCAAATGAAAGGTGAAAATCCAAAACTGTTGAGGTGGTCTATCTCCCTACAGGGAATGGACTTCATTGTGGAACACAGACCTGAGACTGCCCATGCCAATGCAGATGGCCTTTCCAGGTTCTTCCACTTAGAAAATGAAGACTCTCTTGGGAAAGGTTAGTCTCATCCTCTTTCGTTTGGGGGGGCGGGGGGGTTGTGTAAGGAAATGCCTCCTTGGCATGGTTAACCCCTGACTTTGCTGATGCCAAGTTATGATTTGAAAGTGTGCTGAGGCCTGCTAACCAGGCCCCAGCACCAGTGTTCTTTCCCTAAAACTGTACCTTTGTCTCCATAATTGGCACACCCTGGCATCCAGGTAAGTCCCTTGTAACTGGTACCCCTGGTACCAAGGGCCCTGATGCCAGGGAAGGTGTCTAAGGGCTGCAGCATGTTTTATGCCACCCTGGGGACCCCTCACTCAGCACAGACACACTGCTTGCCAGCTTGTGTGTGCTGGTGGGGAGAAAATGACTAAGTCGACATGGCACTCCCCTCACGGTGCCATGCCAACCTCACACTGCCCATGGCATAGATAAGTCACCCCTCTAGCAGGCCTTACAGCCCTAAGGCAGGGTGCACTATACCATAGGTGAGGGAATAGGTGCATGAGCACTATGCCCCTACAGTGTCTAAGCAAAACCTTAGACATTGTAAGTGCAGGGTAGACATAAGAGTATATGGTCTGGGAGTCTGTCATATACGAACTCCACAGCACCATAATGGCTGCACTGAAAACTGGGAAGTTTGGTATCAAACTTCTCAGCACAATAAATGCACACTGATGCCAGTGTACATTTTATTGTGCAATACACCCAGAGGGCATCTTATAGATGCCCCCTGAAAACATAACCGACTTCCAGTGTGGGCTGACTAGTTTTGCCAGCCTGCCACACACCAGACATGTTGCTGGCCACATGGGGAGAGTGCCTTTGCCACTCTGTGGCTAGTAACAAAGCCTGTACTGGGTGGAGGTGCTTCTCACCTCCCCCTGCAGGAACTGTAACACCTGGCGGTGAGCCTCAAAGGCTCACCCCCTTTGTTACAGCGCCACAGGGCATCCCAGCTAGTGGAGATGCCCGCCCCCTCCGGCCACGGCCCCACTTTTGGCGGCAAGGCCGGAGGAGATAATGAGAAAAACAAGGAGGAGTCACTGGCCAGTCAGGACAACCGCTAAGGTGCCCTGAGCTGAGGTGACTCTGACTTTTAGAAATCCTTTATCTTGCAGATGGATGATTCCCCCAATAGGATTAGGGATGTGTCCCCCTCCCCTCCGGGAGGAGGCACAAAGAGTGTGTAGCCACCCTCAGGGCTAGTAGCCATTGGCTACTAACCCCCAGACCTAAACACACCCCTAAATTGAGTATTTAGGGGCCCCCAGAACCAAGCAAGATAGATTCCTGCAACCTGAAGACAAAGAAGGACTGCTGACCTGAAAGCCCTGCAGAGAAGACGGAGTCACCAACTGCTTTGGCCCCAGCCCTACCGGCCTGTCTCCCCACTTCAAGAAAAACTACAACAGCGACGTGTCCCCCTGGGTCCAGCGACCTCTGAAGCCTCAGAGGACTACCCTGCATCTAAAAGGACCAAGAACTCCAGAGGACAGCGGCCCTGTTCCAAAGAAACTGCATCTTTGCAACAAAGAAGCAACTTTTAAAGACCACACGTTTCCCGCAAGAAGCGTGAGACTTTCCACTCTGCACCCAACGCCACCGGCTCGACCTGCGGAGAACCACCACTACAGGGAGGACTCCCCGGCGACTGCGACCCTGTGAGTAGCCAGAGTTGACCCCCCTGAGCCCTCCCAGGGACACCTGCAGAGGGAATCCCGAGGCTCCCCCTGACTGCTACTGCCTGCTTCAAAGAACCCGACACCTGGTAAAGACACTGCACCCGCATCCCCCAGGACCTGAAGGATCCAACCTCCAGTGCCGAAGTGACCCCCAGGTGGCCCTCTCCCTTGCCCAGGTGGTGGCTACCCCGAGGAGCCCACCCCCTTGCCTGCCTGCATCGCTGAAGAGACCCCTGGGTCTCCCATTGAAACCTATTGCGAACCCGACGCCTGTTTGCACACTGCACCCGGCCGCCCCCGTGCCGCTGAGGGTGTACTTTCTGTGCTGACTTGTGTCCTCCCCAGTGCCCTACAAAACCACCCTGGTCTGCCCTCCGAAGTCGCGGGTACTTACCTGCTGGCAGACTGGAACCGGGGCACCCCCTTCTCCATTGAAGTCTATGCGTTTTGGGCACCACTTTGACCTCTGCACCTGACCGGCCCTGAGCTGCTGGTGTGGTAACTTTGGGGTTGCCCTGAACCCCCAACGGTGGGCTACTTTGGACCCAACTTTGAACCCTGTAGGTGTTTTACTTACCTGCAAAACTAACCAAAACTTACCTCCCCCAGGAACTGTTGAAAATTGCACTGTCTAGTTTTAAAATAGCTTATTGCCATTGTTGCTAAAACTGTACATGATATTGTGTTGATTCAAATTCCTAAGATACCTGAGTGAAATACCTTTCATTTGAAGTATTACTTGTAAATCTTGAACCTGTGGTTCTTAAAATAAACTAAGAAAAGATATTTTTCTATATAAAAACCTATTGGCCTGGAATTGTCTTTGAGTGTGTGTTCCTCATTTATTGCCTGTGTGTGCACAACAAATGCTTAACACTACCCTCTGATAAGCCTACTGCTCGACCACACTACCACAAAATAGAGCATTAGAATGATCTCTTTTTGCCACTATCTTACCTCTAAGGGGAACCCTTGGACTCTGTGCATGCTATTTCTTACTTTGAAATAGTACATACAGAGCCAGCTTCCTACAATGTCTGTGTATTTCACAGTAATATGTTGCCTGTCCTAGTGTCCACAACATTAATGCAATGAGTCACACAAATGTGCATTGTTAACATATGCCTGCAACACATCCCAAGACTTCAAGCATGTCAGCTAAGAAAATCTCACAAAACAAGTGAGCCCTGTGATTGTTTACCTGTGTTGCACAATTCACTACACTATACCACACACAACAGGCTAATTGCATCAATCAAAATGCATGTATTAGCATTTACTGAGACGCATTGCAACCACTGCGCTGCTCAGAAGCCAAAAAAATACATTGTGCATTTGCACAATTCTGCATTGGCTGCGTTGTGCATAAGTCACGCATTGCCTATTTCTCTAATGATGCATCAGACAAAATGACGTATTTGTAGAAAATGTATTGCATCCACCCAGGAAATGATGCAATGCCTCTTCCATGCTGCAAAAAAGGAAGTATGAATTTACTTTCACTTTCATTTATAGTCTTTTTGTCTGTGCTGACTGGTGGAGATGTTTGGTGTGTGCTTTAGAGATTGCTTGCATTTTTTGGTCTAACGATGTCTGTGCTGTCCCTGTTGTGTCAAAATATTGTTATTTGTGTATTGTATTTGTATTATGTATTGTTTTGTCCACTGTATTGGGTGTATGTCAAGTTAGGGGTTTGTAGTTTTAGGGGTAGGCGGAAGGTTTAGTTTTAGTTTAGTAGTTGTTAAGGGTGGGTATCATAGCTAGGGATATGTCAGGGAGAGCAGAGCAAAGAATCTGTCAGAGGAGAAGATTGGGGCCAGCTGTGACTTTCAGTCCTCTATCTACCCAACATGATGATAATGGGGGGGTAGGGTGAGCCAAGCTTACCCTACCTGAAAGAGAAAGGAGCGGTGGGAGAAAGTCAGGTTCCACATAAGCCTTGTATTTTCAGTCCAACATCCTGTCCATCAAATTAAGCACAAATAGGCAGATGTAGTGAGGTGGGAAGCAGTCCTGAAAGACCATCTTGGACTGGAAGTCGGTAAGCCTTTTGGTAAGCACTTATATTCCATGAGCTTGTAGTTGTGTACCTGTAGCAAAAATCTATTATTGCTTTTCCAACTGGAAGGTCAGATAAGTTTTTGGGGTATTATGCCATGATACAGGCCAACTCTGTTAAAGAAACAGAATCATGCCACAGAGGCCTGTTCGCAGTGGCCTAGCACTAGCCCAAACAGACCATGCAGTGCAGGGGAGGCCCAGAGGTGCTTGGGGACCCACCCTGCACAGTGCAGGCAGTGTTGTCACCTGGCCTGCTAGGTCATCACTGACTCCAAACTATGGGGGCCATCCGCCATGCATGTTGCAGGAGAGAACACTGACATGTCATCGCACCATAGGATGGACAGGCTCTTTTGTTCAGCCCTAACAATTTAACACACTTCATTTGTAAAATAGTCACAATTCCTTTATGAGCCTGTACAGGACATGCATGGTCAATGTTTTTTCACCATGCCCTAGTAACATGTAAGGAGCTAAATGATGAAGTGGTTAATGTCCGATTTGTGTAGCATTGTTCAGAACATGTATTGATTAAAGAAATCTCCAACAAAATTAATATCTTGCAGAGTGTGGTCTGTCAATTTATTCTGTTCACATAGCCATCAAAGCCAGGCATCATGTTGCAAGTAGGATGGTTTGGTACCTTGTCTATACTCTGTGCACCTGAGACATGATTTCACTGATATTATCTGTAAACACTGCACCAAGGCATGCATATGTCCATCATTAATCGATGTCAACTTTGCATATGCTACATGTCCAACAAGCAGACAATAATAGACATTTGTGAAGTAAATATGCTGTACTTTACATGAAAACACAGTGTGCATGTTTAAAATTCACAGAAAATTTTATTTTTTCTGTCTTGTATGTGGACCTGCACCATACACAAATTCTGAGGTGGAAACCTTTAGGGATCTCAATGCTACCAGTGAGTGTCATTTGAATGTTTACTGTGCTCTGAAAGGAATGTGTGTCATTTCTGGTATTGGTTGCTTTGAGATATGTAGGAGTTTCATCATTCACCTTTACATTACATGTTAAATCAAAAAGGAAGTAGAACAAAGTTGCATGTGCAATAGATAGGGACAAAAGTCAATGTGCATGTATTGCCAATGTATGCAAGTACACATGATGGATGGCTCAGACTCTGCTGTGGTAATGTTTGACCAGCAATCGTGTGGATGCTTCTGTCACATGTACCATCACAAGCCCCAAGACCAACATATGGTCACATGTTCAAATGTCTTTCACTCATACCATGGACAGAAAGTAACACATATTTTCCTAAATTATGTGGCAAAAAGATGCATGAGATAGGCTGAGGTTTCTAAAACACAGTATGTTTGCCCAAGTCCAAATTTGAGCAGGACATAGGTGTGTTTGTGTTGTAACATATATCCCAGACAACACTACCAATGGTCAACAATACATGTTCATGGAAAGCAATACACAGATAACATCTTTTCATATTTAATAGTCCTCATTTGTGTGTTCACATCATACTATGCCCATACATGCAGAATTGGTACAGTGCGAAGGATGGAAAGCATGTTCAAACAGTCAAGCCATTCAAATAGAAAATGGTTTTGGATCCATACATGTACCAGTACCAAGGCGTCTAACTAAAGTTTGGAATCAAATAAACTTGTGTGACCATGTGAGCAGGCTATGCATCATGAAACAAGATTCCTTCCTAGCATAGATGCTTCACATGTATGTATGAGGTGTCAAAGTTAAAATATATAATTCATCAGAGCAAATGCAGTGGCCAAATGGCATATCCCTGTGTATTGCTGTGAGTGTGTAAGTACATTATCAATGCAATCATTTACTTGCATTCACCATGTAGCCCTCATTTATTTTGATATGTGGCAACTGTCATTCAGCGTCATGGATACCTGAGCATCCCTCAAAATTCTGCAAATGAGTGAAAGTGACATGGGGTGACAGAGGAGCAATTTTCTAACTGCCATGGTGATTTTAAGGATGTTGGAGAAAATGTCTATGTGGCTGTCTGATGCATGTGGCTAGTGCAGTTGTCCACATGCTAATGTATGGACATTTTGTGTGGCATTGCAAACTGGTGAAGATCCAGGTATATTTATGAGAGATGAAATAGAGGACAATCCTGATATTCTTCTATCAGCAGAATCAAAAACGGATGTAGCAGGAGAGTCAAGTCTAAGGAGGACTCTCCCAGAAGCAGGCGATTGGGAAAAAAAGCTAAAGCAGATCTTGTTCACTGAAGAAGCTGAAAGTGTAGTTGAGTTGAATCAAATTCATGTAGATTTGACTCCTCCTAAAGTGGCTATTGGTGCAGGTGAAGCAAGTCAAAGAAGTGCTTGTCAAAATCCTGCTGAACCAAGAAGAATCATAAGTCTAACTTTGCATTACTGTCTAGAAAAACTGGGAAAGGAGACAAATGGCCTACACTGCATGAAACTGAAAAGGTCCCTGGTGTACTTTCGAGCATAAATGGGGAAGCAGAAACAACAGAAGGAACAGATCTGAGTGAAGAAGAAACAAGCAAAAATTGAAAATCAAAGAGAAAGAGAGTTGCAATTCGAAGATACTGCATACCTCGCAGCTGATGAATGGGAACACAGTTTATTTCCTTTTGTTTTGACCTTAAGAATCCAGTTCTACATTTGAGAACTTGAAATTGCATTTGAACTGAATTTTGAAATCACATTGCCAATTAAACAAGAGAGACATTATATACTGGAAGTAATAGTTAGTGATCAACAGATTATAATCTAACAAAAGACATTTGAAACTGATTTGGCAAAGGTGCTAAATCAATTTTTGACAAGTTCTGGAGAAAAGTCTAAAAGCTGTTGTAAATAATTGCAAATAAGACTGAAGATCATTTTTTTATTTTTACTTGGCTGCATGGTTAAATTTATTTTTATTTTTATTTTGCTTTCTGATTCTTTACAGGTCATGGATACCAATCGCAATCACAATAAAAACAATTGGTGTTGCAAGTGTATGTGTGTTGAATTAGCATTTGTATGTGTGTTGATCAGTTTGTTGTTGATTGTAAAGTAAGAGTGTATCTGATGAAGCTAAAACTAACTATACACCTCCTCCAGAGACTACTACACATTCTAAATTATAGAAATTTAATAAGGATAAGAAATACTTACACTTAGCTCACAGGGAGATCTTTCTTCAAATGTTTTCTGCAGCTTATTGTATGAATATGTTGAGACAATGGATGTGAGAGAGTGTTATGTGTGTACACAAATTCCTACAAAAGTGCAAGAAGGAATTACATATCATAGCTTACCACTAACATATGGAATTAGTTGCAGTCTTCACTTAACAAGATTCTATAATCAAGAATACATCCAATATTTATATTCAAATATGTATGTTTTTTTTTCTTTTGTTCCAATTAATCAACATTTGAGTAGTATTGCTAGAGCTAAGAATATAGACATTGTATTAGGTTTCTTTAAACCTACACTAACAGCCTATGCCCCGTAGGAACAAACTAACATGTACACTTTCACAAGTTGAGAAAGCTTTCCTGGATCAGACTGATGATAGAAGAAAGTAATTGAAGGAGAAGATAGAGAAGGTTATAGTGAAATGCACTTACAAAAATGAATATGCATATAGTATAACTAATACACTAGAGAAACTTGCTTTAGATTATCAACATGTACGAAAGCAAATACAGACTTCACTCCAGAACTGATACTAAGTTTGTGGGAACGAGTGAATGCAGACAAGTAATTATTTTTAAGAATACATGGGACATGCTAAATGGACAAGATCCGTCGATTTCTGGGGTTTATTACATCTGAGGAAAAAGTGCTCATTATCATCTCTTTAAGGGGTGGTACGGTACTTGCTATCTGGGAGTGTTTTATCCTGCTCTGTATCATGTTGACATCATACACAAAACACATGAGAACTTGAGACCAAGATCAAAAAGGGCAAGTTATTCGGAAAGAGTTGGAGATATACTTGGAACAATTATTCTTTCTGTAGGAGTTGTGCTGAATGACATGAAAATTAGAAAGCTGCCTACTATTGTAGATAGAATACAAACAGATTTTTCTGGAGCAATCATATTGCTGGATACTGAAATGGTTGTGGTACGTTCGATGGTTCTTCAGAAAGTCTTGCATTAGGCCTCCTATTAGCAAAGGAAGGTGGAGTCTGCTGGATGCTTAAAATGAAAAATTGTTGCACATTTATCCCCGGTAACAGTAAAGAAATTAGAAATTTCATTAAGAATTTGACGGATTTAAATTCAGACCTACAAGACATGAAAGAGCCAGGTGTATGACAAAATATAGGCAAGAGTTTCACTAAAGGGAAAAATTGGTTGGATAACCTTGGTCAGGGTGTTGTGGGAATTATACTGAAACCATTATTAATAGTGGTTGTATGTCTCATTTGCATAATCAGATTTTACAAATTGTATAAATTCTTACAAAGACAAAAGATAAAAAATGAACAGAGGAGGGAAAAAATAAAAATGGAAAAGATTAGAAGCAAATCCTTTTTTTGTGTTGGAATTTTTTTTTATCAAGGATAGCAATAAAGATACCTTGTAATACAGCGTCAATAAGCAAGGTTTAAGCCAAAAAAGACAAAGCCTAACAAATAACGTTTCTCACATATTATGGTCCGAAAATCACAGGAGCGTCGGCTCAGAAGAGACTGAATAAACAAGATGTATGCATGATCAACAGAATATTCGAACGGTGACAGAAAAAGAAGAATACAAAAAGAGAATGACAGGGATGGGGGCGATAGTGAATGGAAAGACCATCGCCAAAGGGAGGAGGGAGGTAAGCAGGGGATGCAGGCCCTGGAGCAGTATGCATTCAGAGAGGTTATCAGCCAGTATGTTTGGCCAATATTCTGAGGTGGATCCGCCTCATATGATCCCTGAATCCCTATGCGTTATCTCCTCTGTCAGTGAGGGTCGACATGAACAAAGGTTCTGTAGAACTGTTGCACACGTAATCCGTCCTGCAACAGAATCTATCGGGCATGGCAGGTGCGAGGGCAGGGGAAAGCAGCCCCTTGGAGTTCGGGTGATTCTAAAAGGAAGAACTATGAAGATATTTATGGGGAAAAGGTGGGATATCTCCAGGTTATGCAGGGCTTGTCGAGAAATGGAAGAAAAGGAAAAGAGAAGGGGGCGGGGGAGGGAAGTGAAGGCGTGGGCGAGAAAGAGAAACAGAAAGAGAGATAGGGAAAAAACAGGGGGGAGGGGGAGACTGGTGTTGAAGAAGAAAGATAATAAAATAAAATAAGAAATATATATGTAGGCGGGGAGGGGAGGGGGAATAGAGAGACCAGGTGGGCAATTGCGGCGTCCCCATGGCAAGGGCGTTGAGTAGAGGTGGAAAGGAGGTGTGGAAAGAAGAAAGGAGGGGGGCAGGAGTGGGGGGTGGAGGGAGAGGGAATGAAAGCTGTGGAAAATTAACTGAGGGTCGGTAATGGTGACGACGGTGCGTCTGAGACATCTTAGAGGAAGGGGGCCCAAACCTGAGCAAAGATGGCAGCCTGATCCTGGAGGTTATAAATGACTCTCTCATGTGTAGCTATGCTAGTCATCACCACAATCCATTCCTCGGGCGTGGGGGAGTTGCAGATCTCCATTGTCGCAAGATACATATTTTCGCAGTTTCCAGGGCTGTATGTAGAAGCCGTGTTTGCGGTCGTGATAAGGCTGGAAGGGAGTTTGTTTTGTGCAGCATGATTAGCAAGGGGGGTAAAGGGGTTGGGAGCGACATGGATTCCTTCAGGATTTGTTCAACCACTCTCCATAAAGGTTGCACCGACGGGCAACTACTGAGTACATGAGCAGGTCACAGCGTGGTTGTGCGCAGCACCAGCATGACGCATGCGGGAGGAGGCCGGTCCTGTGTAGTTTCACTGGGATCCAGTACCCATAGTGAAGTATCTTGAAGAGGCAGAACTTTAGGCGAGCCTCGCCCGTGCCTCTGTCTAACGCTTCCACAGTGTCTACCCAATCTTCCACATCAAAATTCTGCTGGAGGTGGGTTTGCCATTGTAGACGCAGTTTATCTAGGACAGGCTGTGACATAGGTGACTTGTAAGGACCTCGTACAGGCTGGCCATTACACCCTTGTGCTTCCCCCATGTCTTCAGGTAAGCTATGATGGGTGAGGGCAATGTCGGGGTGTTGATGCATGCAATGCTGGAGTTGCAAGTATCTCAACTCTTGTACAGGATGGAAGTGGAATTCCTCCTGCAAACTGGCAAAGGATTTGAGCCTGCCGTTCTCCAGCACCTGGACTAGGTGGTTAAGACCTGTTTCCCTCCCTTGCGACCAGTTAAGAGCCATTCCACCTATGCACAGGCTATCATTGTTCCATAAGGGGGCCTGGGCGTGGAGAAAGGGGCGATCCCCCAAAAGGCGGTGGGCCCTCTTCATGCTACACTTGTCGCCTTCAGAATCGGATTCAGATCGTTAGAGGGTGCGGAAATTGTGCGGTAAAGCCCGCCAAGGCCTCGTTTGTGGGAAAGCAAGTCTCTCTCTACGGATATCCACTGCGGTGATTCTGCGGGGTCGGGCAGGGCAGCGGCCAATGGTGACAGATGGAGGGCTAGGGCGTAATGCTCCACCGAGGGGAGCCCCATTCTGATGTGTGATCTCCGTGCTATTAGTTTGGCCAGTGCTAGTCGTGGGCGCATAGAGCCCCACACAAAGGACCTGATTGCTGCATCCACTGATCTCAATGTGGAGAGGGGTATCTGAAGGGGCAGCAGTCCCAGAACATAGGTGAAACGCGGCACCATGACCATCCGTGCCACCTGCAGCCTGCCCCACATGGAGAAGCCTAGCTGGGCCCATTTGTCGAAGTCAAGTCTCTTGCGTGCAATGAGGGGATCCAGGTTGTCTGCCGCCACACGTTCTAGGCCACAGTTGATTAAGACCCCCAGATATTTAAGGTGCTTTGGGGTCCAGTGAAATGGGAAGCCCAGGAGCACTGATTTCGTTGTCCCCCGTGAAAGGGGGAGGGCCTGGCTCTTGTCCAAATTCACCCGATCACCAGAGAGGGGAGCAAAATCATCAATAATCACCATGAGGGCAGGCAGTGAGCGTTCAAGGTCGGTTAGTGTGAGCAGGATGTCGTCAGCATACAGATAGAGTTTAGAGGTGGTGTCGCCCGGCAGAGGGAGGCCCACTATCCTGGGAGAACCTCGGATGGCAACCGCCAGCGGCTCCAACACCAGCAGGAACAAAAGGGGAGCTAGAGGGCACCCCTGTTGGGTTCCTCTACAGATAGGAAAAGGATCCAACAGTAAGCCCCCACAGTTGACCTGCGCCGTAGGATGGTCGTATAGCAGACGGACTTTGGAAATAAACTGGTCACCCAATCCGAATTTCGTCAATGTTGCAAATAAGTATGGCCATTCTATGCGGTCAAATGCCTTATCAGCATCAAGGGACAGTGCCAGCGGGGCCTCTGGCATGGTCCGAGCTCCCCAAAGGGCGTGACAGAGGGTACGGAGATGGTTTCTTGAGTTAAGGCCCGGCACAAAACCTACCTGTGTCCAGTGTATGAGAGACGGTATGACCTTGCGCAGGCGATTCGCCAGGACACTGGCCAATATCTTAATATCACCGTTCAGGAGGGAAGTGGGTCGGTAACTGCCGCAAAGCAGAGGGTCCCGGATGGGTTTTGGTATAACAGCGATTATGGCGGTGATGGAGATCGCAACTAAAGAGTCCATCTGACACGCCTCAGTTAGCGCCCCATGTAGGACATCTAGCGTTTCTTCTCCCACCCACTTGTAGAATTCCGCAGGGAATCCGTCTTCTCCGGGCGAATTATGATATGGGAGATCGTACACAACCTGTAGGAGTTCCTGTCGGGTGATGTCTCCCTCCAGTAATTCTCGGCCCTCGTCTGAGAGCGAGGGCAAAGTAATGTTGTTGAGAAAAGCCTCTATCTGGGCAGGAGAGGACTGCGATTCTGGGGCGTAGAGGTGACAGTAAAAGGTCGCAAATTCATCTACTATCTCTTGCGGGTGTGTGAGAGTCTCCCCCATATGGGTCTTGAGGGCTAGTATAGCTAGGGTCGCCACTCTCTGGCGGAGCTGTGCTGCCAACAAGCGGCCAGCCTTCTCCCCTTGTTCATAATGTCGTCCCTGTAGGCATTGCAGTGCATATTCGTCCTGAGAAGTAAAGAGTTTGTTCAAAGCCATTCAGGTTCTCTCCATTTCCCTACGGGTGGAGAGGGAGGGGTGACCTGTGTATTGCCGCTTCAATCGTTCAATGTCAGTTTCTAGGGTCGATTGTCACGCCTTCCTATCCTTATTCGCTAGCGCAGCGCCATGCATCATGCAGCCCCGTATTGTTGCCTTGGCCGCTTCCCAGGTAATCCTCCTGGATGTCACTGAGCTGAGGTTGTCCCGGACGTAGGTGGATGCGTGTGCTTGCAGTTGCGCCTTCCCTTGAGGGGTTTGGTAGCGGTGAACAGCAAATCACTATGCCTTGCAACCTGGGGACACCAGACCCAGCTGGATGGCTAAAAGGATCAGGGAATGGTCCGATAAACCTCCCCCCAATATGGGAGCATCCTGCGTGTGTGCTACAAGACTATGTGAGATAAGAAAATAGTCCAATCGGGATTGGGTTCCATGGACCGGGGGTAAAAAGGTATATTCCCTGTCAGCCGGGTGTATCAGTCTCCAGAAGTCTACCAGGCTGTTGTCCTGCATTACGTCAGACTGCAAGGCCCTGTCTCCGTTATTGGTGATGTCCAGAGGTCCAGTCCTGTCTAACATTGCGTCTGTGGTCAGAGTCCAGTCTCCACCAATTATGTACCGGGCAGCCCCAATCTCCGTCAAGAGGCGGTTGACACGTAGGAAGAACTGCTTTTTTTAACCGATTGGGGCGTAGACGGAGCCCACACAGAACGAAGAGCCTCCTAGTTTCAGTTTAGCAAACACATATCATCCCTCTGGGTCGGCCCATGATTTGGTGACTGTGTGAGTTAGGCTTTTCCGCGACAGAATCGCAACATCGTACTTTCGCAGAGCGCTGCTCCCTTCGTCTGCGGGGAAAGACTACAGCTGGAGAGCGCTGTCCCCACCCAGTCCTGTTGTAGCTTGTAAGATTCGAGCTTGGTCAGGTCTGTCTCTTGGAGGAGAGCCACATCCGCCTGCTTGGTGTTGAGGTACAAGAGTATTTTCATCCGTTTAATGAAATGGGTGAGGCCATTAACGTTCCAAGAGACAACAGGTAGCGGGGTGGGTGAGGCGGGCAAGTGTCCAGCCATGAGGAAAGGCTAGAAGGGACGGCAAGGGTGGATGATGTGGGGAAGTGGGATGAATAAACGGGGGTTGGAGTCCTATGTGATAAAGAACAGAAAGGATTATGAGTGGGGGAGAGCACGGGGCAGAGATAGAGGGAGGAGGGGGACGGAATATAAAGAGACACCAGGGGGGAGAGGAATAAGAAGGTGAGAGACAGAAAGCGAGAATAAAAAAGGAGGGCGGAAGGGGAGGGAAGGGGGGAAGGAGAAAGAGAGAGGGTGTGGGAGAAGAGTGATGAAAGAGAAGGATCTAAAACAAACAAAAAGCAGGGATAGCAAAGCTAGTCCCAGGTCAGGAAGAGAAGATAATGAAGAAGATAAGGGAGGGGGGGAAGGAAGAAAAGATTGGAGCAAAACAACAGCCCCAGAAATCCTAAACCTTAATCTGTGGGTCTATGCCCGAACCCAGAGAGCCCCCAGCGCAAGACTGGCGGGGCCACGGCCGGGAGAGGGGACCCAACACGGGATCGCCTCTGCCCAGTGATGCGAATGTCCTATGGTCATAGAGCCGAAGTCCTCCAGAATGATAACACCCCACAGGGACCGGAACAGTGCAGTGCAGCGGGAGAGCTAGCCTGCCGAGGGATGCCGTGGCGAGGGCAGCAGACCTCCCCAAGGAGGAATGGGGGGAAGGGGTACCAATAGCTGCTATGGTGTCAATGTCGCTGTGTGCACGTCGGTGGGGGAAGAGGAAAACGGGGGAGGGAAACGGAGCAGAGCGCGGGCAGAGAAAGGGGGCAAAAGAGATACAAAACTTGACCATATAGATATCACAATAGCACTAAGAAATACGGAAGTGACAAACGATCGATCCATTATCATTATAATAGAAGTTAACAAATGAACTTAACTGTGGGGCTACCAGGTTCAGAAAGTACGCAATGCCCATTGTGCCAACAGTCCCAACGGGGGCTGGATTGTCTGATGAACTTATTCAGTACCCCTATTATACCTGTAGTGGAGCATTGCTGTATAATAATAACAAAACAACCAACGTTATGCAGTAATATAGATTGGTACTCATCCAGCCAGTGGAGGGGTCTGTCATCCCAAGTTCAGGGGGGGGGGGCCAGGGTTGTCAGGGTCTCAACTTCTTGCATGCAGCCCAGTAGGAAATAGCGAGCACAAGTTGGTACCGCAGGGGGCTTTAAGGGGGAACAAGACTTGTCTCTGTCTGCCACCTGCATGGGGAGCGCCATTGCATGCAACACCTGCCCTCTGTCATCATGGCTGTTCATGAGTCTTTCCCAGTCTCGGCCCCTGGGATGGGAGACAGTAGGGTGGGGGTCAGACCCTGATCCTCCTGGGGCAAGGTCTTGAGACAAAACATTATGGTCTGCAACCGTTGGGTCTCTCGAGGTGGGTTTGGGGTGGAAGTGTTCATGGACAGCAGGCCATCCAGAAAAGAGGGTCGGTCCTTCGGGTCATTCAAGTCTTTAGACGTACCATTTTTCGTAATCCACATTCTCGGCGGTTCCAACAGGCCATACTTCCATCTGGCGTAACCTGGGTCGGAGGGCCAGGAATGCCCTTCGGCGCTCACTGGTTTCCTTAGAGAAGTCCGCTGACATTCGGATCTCCTGTCCGTCCATCTGACAGGGGCCGTGTGTGCGTGCTCTCTGTATGAGTTGGCAGGCTTGTGCATGGCTGAAGGAGGCAGGCTATGATCGGTCGGGGACGAGTGGCCCCATCGGGTCTCCTGGGGCCCAGTCTGTGTGCTCTTTGGAACTCCAGGGGAGGGTCGAAGGTTATGCCAGTGAGTTTGGGTAGCGTCTCCCACAAGAACGTATGAATGTCCTCACCCTCAATATTTTCGGGAAACCCTACAAATTGGACGTTGTCCCTCCGGCTCCTGTCTTCTAAATCTGTGATCTTGCTGTGAAGAAACAGGAGTTCTTGGCCTCTATCCCGAGAGAAAGCGGCATGGGCCTCTAACGTTGTCACCCATTGCTCCAGCCCGAGCACGCAGGACTGGAAGCCTGCAATATCTAGATGGATGGATTTAGTTTTCGCTGTCAATGAGACCATTGCACTGTCCATCCCCTCCAGCATGCGACCCATCGCCGAAATTTCCTGGAGGATACAATCCATGGTGGAATCCTGGGTTGAGTCTGCCATTTCGTTGTGTCGGGTGGGTGGCAGTGCTGCCGGGGTAGAGGGTGGCACCTTCAAATGAAGTAAGGCCTCAGAAAAGAGCAGCTGTCTCGCCGGTTTGCCTGAGTTCTTAGCTCACAACCTGCCGTCTGGCAATTCTGGCCCTGCCGTAGAGCCTAGTAGCAGTGTTGAGAGAAACTAGGGGTCCCAGCAGTCCTCTCTTGAGGTTAGAATTGGTCAAACTCTGCATGTCAGGGTAAAGGGGGGGAGAAGTGGGAGGGTCTCAGCCTTTCCAGCAGCATGAACGGTGGGTTGCGCGGGCAAAGCGAAGCCGGCAGCACAGCTCGTGTCCCAAGAGAGGAAGAGGGTCACAGTCGAGCGGTAGATAGGCATTCGTCTGCAGAGGAGGCGTGACGGCAAAGTGGGGGGGAGTCTCAGTCTCTGTGCTCAGGGGTGTGGGCACCCCGTCAGGCGGAGATCACTGGTTGTCCAACACGTCTTGGGCCGATTCTTGACAGTAGTTGTTGTTGTTCCCCTCCGCGCCCGGTACTCTCAGTGGGGGAGGGGGGAGGGAAGCGGGGGCACAGGCGACGTGCACTGCCCCAGCTGTATGATGTAGGGCCTCCAAGAATGCCAGCGAGCCTTTGAGATATCCGTACAGCAAATGGGGGGGTGAGGGACAGCTAGGTAGCCGGGGCCCTGTGTTGCCACAATGTCACTGTAGTGGGCTTGTCAGACTCCATCCGAGTTTGCCGGGAGAGAGTATAAGGTCCCAAGAGTGGTCCAGGATGGGATGCAGCTCTGACTGTGGCAGCGGCTTCTGTCCTGCACCCTTCTTCACTGCGTCTGGCTCCGGTAGAGGCTGCTCTGTCTAGGGCTCACAGTTGTCTCAGGCAGCAAGTAATGTGAGGGGGCACCACACTCAGCAAGTGTGCAAACCCCAGACGGGCAGATTACTCGTCGCTGAAAAGTGTTCAAGGTGCTCATCCGCCATCTCTCCCCCTTGTCCCCAGTGCTGTTGCCATGTCCTTTGTTGGTCCATGGACACTCGCTGCAGTAGGAGGGGCCCTCTAGCAGGGGGGCAGGGTGAGCACAGGGAGGGGAAGGTGACATCCCCGGTGGAGGAGCGACTGACCAATAAGCCCCTGGTGCAGCGTAGGTCCGCTGATGGTGCCCGGCACCAGCCCCGCTCCTGTTGCCCCAAGGGCAGCGCCAGGCTAGAGTCAGCAGGCAGACATAATGGAAGGCTGCGGGCTCGGGCCCCCACCACAAGCCGCATGCGAGCGACAGTTCAATAAACTGGTAAGGGGAGGTGGGGGCGCACAGGTGGGCCGACGCTAAATAGCGCCAGCTCTGGTCCGGCCTCACTCGGGCGGTGTGGGACCTGCAGAGTTCAGGAGGCCGCGGCTCGCAGCTCCACCGCAGGCCGCACTCCCGCAGCACCTGTTCACCGGGCAACGACGCGTCACCCACAGAAATCACCTCCACCACCGCTGCGTCCTCCAGGCACCCCCACGACGCTGAAAAGGAGGCTCAGTGCCTCTGCAGCAGCCTCATTCCCGGCCTGAGCCCCCCACCTCACGGAGCACTCGGTTGAAGTGGCCATCTTCTTCCTTGGCCAGACCACACCCCCCGAAGCAAATATTTTCATGATTTAAGAAATTCTGAAATCTGGAGAAAACTGAGTAATAATAGATAATCTAAACAAACTAAGTTTTGAATTGCCTCATTAGTATTAATACAAGTATTATTAAGTATTTATTTTGTGGCGACACATATAGTCTTCAGACGAGCGATTGTTAGAGAGCAAACATTATTAATAAAAAAATGTGTCACTAAAACATAATTCGAAGTAACTTGCATTAAAAGGCCTAACTGGAAATGTGTGTTAGAAAAATAAATATGCAGCTGACATGGTGGACACCATAAACAACAAAGTATTATGTGAAATAATAATGTCTAATGAAAATGTAATTTGCTTAATCATAATTACATGTATAGAAAAATATAATTATTAATATGTACTAAAATATTAATGGTTTAAATTTATTATGAAATGTTTTATTCTTCATGCTCAGCACCAGTTTAAAGGCCTCATGTTTTAGTAATTTTCCACAAACACATTGTGTTAATGTGTCCTAACTCTGCAAAATAATGTTTCTTCAAACATCCTGTGTGACTTGCACAGTGGAAATTTCTGTCTTGCTCTTACTGCTGGTGTTGTTAATTTCTTTGACATAAAAACTGTTAACTTTAAAGAAAGAGCCTTAGTGCTCAATGTTGTGTTTTCATGTTGCATATTTTGTTCTCACTTTTGCTTTAGTTTTTGGCAGGAAGCACCGGTTTTGTTTCCACATAGTTTTAAATGTAATTTGTGCACGAAACTGATGTCTGGAGAAGAGAAGGAGTGACAGCGTAAACTAATCCTGGGTGAAGAAAATGTGAAGAGATACATCTAAAGTGCAGTTGATGTTAATTGGCTGCAAATTAAATCACCTCTTAGTCTTATCCATTACGTTTGGGACTAATATAGCAATGCTTTAGATGATGTAAGTTCAGCTCCATTTAGAGAGCGATTCTGTCAGCCCTTCATTTTCCAAACTACGAGATACTGCTTAGTTCTTGCCTATGATTCTAACAGTTCAGATATATATTAGGCCCAGCTTCATGAACTGTTTCCCTTACGTGTCCTGATGCTGATTAATGAAGACCTGATGTTCCCGCGCTCTGCTGATGAAGATACTACTGATTGCTGATGCATTTATGAAAGGTGTAACCAGTGTGCATTTGTTTTTCTTTTGCAGTTTTTTCTTCCTTAGAAAATCCAACCGCTAATTTTACTTAGCACCATAGTTACATGTTTTCCAAATTAATTTTTGTCTAATTTTTTTTATTGCATGAAGCCCACACATGATTTCTAATTATAGTAATAGTTAGGGATGCCTGATGTCTAAAATTGACTGTTTACTAATTGATTTAGATTATTTTAACTGCACAAACTAAATGCATGCTGTTTCTGTTTTTCACATGATTCTTTTGCTGTTCTGCATTGTTACTTTGGAGTGTTTAATGATAAATTCTTTAATTAGATTCAGATTCTTCAGGTGTTTTGGACAGCCTGTGATGTTTCTTTATTTCTATCATTTGTTCTTGCACATGCTTTATGTGATCTTAGTATTGTTCATCTAAAGGGCAATAAATGTTTAAACTTTATTAAACTGATGTGGTGATTCATGGCCACATAGGTCATGGTGTGTTTAAATTATTGACTCCAATTGATTATGTTGATTATTTGATGTTTTATTTGATGATTATTTGTTAATATTGTCTGATTGGAGGATTTCACACTCCTGTTTGAGTCAAAATGTCCGAGTCGACCTCTGAGGGTAATGGATGACTTACCCTATACCTGTCACCTTATTATAATGATATAAAAGCAAATAAGGTCTGAAATGCCCACAAATGTCACAATACAACACAATTACATTGCAATAAGGGCCTCTACGTCCCCATACCCGCTCAACAACCATCCTTGATTCCCACCCCCGCTCTTGACTTGTAGGGTGTTCCACCCATCCTTCATGAGTATGGAGTTCTGTCTGCAATGTAGTAATGCAGGTATCTCACTGTATGATGGTGATCCCTCTGTAACCTGTCCATCTCTGCCAGATTTTGATGTATTTTTGAGGGCAAACCCTAGCCTCATAAACCCTCGGTCATACACCACTCCAGACTTTTCCTCCACTCCTCAATCCAGGGTGGTGCATCGGCTTTCCATTGACAGGGGCTGTCCTTTTTAGCCACAATCAAGCCCAGCCACAACAATGCCTTCTTACAATGCTCCTCATCAACATCTGTGGCAATATGTAGAAGAATCAATCTGGGGCTGTGTGGTAAAGGCTGTCCTAACGCTTGGCCCAAAACAGAGAGTACCTTACTCCAAAAAACATGCATTTTCATGCAGACTCATACAGTATGCATTAGTTAACCCTCTGCTTCATGCCACAGAGCCAGGTGGGGGAAGTAATTGCACCCATTGGCCAACGTTTATGTCTAGTAGCATGGCAGAGTCTTGTAGCAGCTGCTGAATGTCTTGGGGATGCCCGGGCTTCTGCCCATTTCTCATTAGTAAGGGCCCCCAACACCCAATCCCAGGCAGTGTGGAGCACGGCAAAGGTCCCAGTTATGTTGTGTATCAGCTAGCAATATGTTTGTGCTGCCTTATTGTCTCCTGCTCTGCAAGGAGTAGTTTTGCTTCCAAAGGATTATATTCAGGAAGTTTCTCCAATCCCGTTATATATGGTGTCAGGGCATGTTGCAACTGGAGATAACAATAGAACTGGCTGCTGTGTAGTTTGTATTCGCTTTCTAGGACTGAATAAAACTTTAGCTTGGTGCCCTCCGCTACATCTTAGAGAATCCTTTCAGGATTACTATGTGGCATAGTACTAAATCTACCCAGAGTGGAGTCTGTCCTGTGATCTTCCAGCCCATTGCCTTTAATGTGGTTTTTCATGTTTGAAGTATCACCCCAGTCGCAGGAGGAATTAGAGAGTATGGTTCCCCATACAATAAACATCAATAAATGTTGAATCGGGGTACCTTGAAGTACCCACTTTTCTAAGGCATAGGCATGGTCGCCTTGTGTGTCATACCACCACTCATTGATGGTCATTAGGTGGGAGGCCCGGTAGTGTGATTCAATGTCGGCCGCTGCAATACCCCTTCATCCATAGACTTAAAGCATTTATTGAGTGCTATGTGGGGGAAACCTTGATTTCATAAAAAGCTACTGAACATAGATTGAATTGTCTGGAAAAAGGAAAAGGAGCGGGACAGGAGATATGGATAGTTTTGTAGTTGGTATAGGAATCGGGACAGCAAGACTATTTTGAAAATAGCAGATCGGCCCTTGAGGGACAATGAGAGTGCAGCCCTTGCCTTAATGTCAGCCTTTAGCATGTCCAAGAGCTATTAGATATTCATTTCCAAATCTACTGAAGCACTGGGGGGCAATGTGCACTCCTAGGTACTTGAAGCTACGTGTGATTATTTGCAGGTCAGATCCCCACTCCAGGTTCTGGGAGTAAGAGGAAATTGGAAAGGCTGAGGATTTAGCTAGATTAAAAAAGAGAGGCCTGATGTCTCGCTGAAGATCTGAAGTACCCGTGGACCTGAGTTCTTGGGATCAGTCAAAAACATCACTGCATCATCTGCAAATAATGTAATCCCATCTGAGATCCATGTTTGCCATTCACACCACCCTCACTTGCACAGCAATGTGAAGCATTCCACTGGGGGCTCTGTAGTGATAGCAAATATTAATTGAGGCAGAAGAAATCCATGCTGCTTGCCTCGCTGGATATGCAAGGGCACAGAAATCCCAGTCCCCACTCAGACATTGGCTGATAGGTGGGTGTACAGAAGCAGTTTAAAAAAAAAAAAATATGGGCCCAAATGTAAGCCGCTGACGGAGAGCTACTAATTACTTTCTGCCCAGAGAGTTGAATGCTTTTTCTATGTCCACCATCAGTATTGCTGCCAGGCCTATCAATCTATCTGTGAGAGCCATTGTGTTATATCGTCTTAAAATATTGTGTCTGGTGGCTCTCCCAGACATAAAGTCAGTTTGATAATGATGAACTGGCATGGGCACAAACTTAAGAAGGCGATCAGCCAAGGCCTTGGCTATGATCTTGACTTCTGTAATTAATAAAGAAATGAGGTGGCAAAAGTAACAGGGGTCAAGCTTAGCAAGTGTTGACATTGGATCAATTAATACACCTGACACCGAGACACCTTTATACACAAACTGCATTTTCATATACGAACGAAGTCACATCACTTCTGTTGGATTACCCCTTAATGAACTCAACGCCAGAAAGTAGGTACATGGTTAGGCAGGCTCTGCAGCCCAGGTCTGAAGGTTCATGACTGATAGGTCACAGGTGGGGTAACACTTAACCAACAGCCAAACGCACAATCTTAGATCAGATACCAAAGATAGGCAGCAACACTACAATGATCGCCCAAAATTGGCCCCAATAAAGCACAAATGGCCAGAGGGCTGCATGCATATCCAAAACAACATAAAGTCAGATGCTAAATGTAATTAGATACATGTAGCCAATCAGGACACAGCTCTCACAGCACACTCAGTGACCACATGCCCCTCAGGCCAGACATCTGGACACAAACTCACTGGCCCACACAGTCCTTATCTGGAAATCGCATCCACAACTCCTCTTCAACAGTTCGCATATTTCATCAGGGAAAGAATGCGTATGTGTTTATTTCTCCCAGGGAATTGTATAAAACATGGACCATTTCAACGTGCTGTTGAGAGACAGTCCTCAGACCCTGGTGCTGCAACTGCTTTCCCTACAGTAATGTTTAATTAAACAAACTGTTTCCTGTTTTGCCAGATGCCTCTTGTCCCTTGATTTTTAAGGTAAAATCTCATTCGAGCAACATTTTGGTGAGCCAGATAGGAGCTGTTTGCTTCTTCGAACTCAACTGCGACCAAAGGAAGGGGACCCTGCTCAGATAGATTCACATTTTCACATCAAGAAAGGTGAGCAGATGCCGCAATTGATTGAAAGTTTTGCTGAATCCATGAGGTGGAGGTCTGTCCTGATGCTGCCATCGCAAGGGTAAAAGACTACATCAAAGCCTTAGTTCTAACATTTGCCATGTAGTAAACTAGGAAAAATCATAATCCGTGGAAGTGACTTTCTTGATTGTCATTATCGGGAAAAGTAATCACTTGGACCTCTGGGAGTGGCGCTTCACCCCTTGGTATAAAATAAGTTTTTTGGTTGCTGGCCCCTTGGACAGCTGGGTGTGACACATATGGTATGCATAAAGATCTGGGTTTGACATAGGGCCGACTTTCTGTTTTAAGAGGTGCTGTTGGTTGGACTGCTGGGTGTGATGCAGTCGGTACATGTAGGAAGCTGGCTGTATTTATGGTGCACTAAAGAGAAATACACCATGCAAAGAGTCCAGTGGATCCCCAATTAGTTTGTGGAGGCAAAAGTAGATAGTACTAATGCTCTGTTGTTGTGGTAGTGTAGACAAGCAGTTAGGCTTATCAGAGTGTAGTGCTAAGCATTTGTTGTACTCACAAAGGCAATAAATGAGACACACACTCAAAGAATAAATCCAAGACTAAATTATAAAAATAACATTTCTTTTTATATATACTTTGACACCAAAAACTTAATTACAAGATGAGCACATTTTCAAGCATAAATACTTTTTAGTTGCTAAAATGGACACAGTGCCATTTTTGAGTTCTTCAATGTTAACCTACTGGGAGGACAACAAAGTCAGCAAACAGGTACTTTTTGATGATGTACAAGACTAATCACAGAGACTTAAGTATTGGACAAGAGTCAGGACCACACCAACAGGTCACTCAGGGCAGCACTGGGGCAGGTGGATGCAGAGGTGTAGTATGGCAGTGGGTGTCCAATGTATTCCAATGGGGATTGGTTACCTTGGGAAAAAGACTGCAGGCTCTGGCTTGGAATATAGTTGGGGAAAACCAACAGGTGGGTATGAAACGTGGAGTGCTCAGTGACGAAGGTGCATTGTTGGTCCTCTTCTCCAAGGCCCAGGGGTGACAGATACAGGGGTGTCCTTTGGCATCGGGATTCTGTGTCCAGGAGCACTTGCTGTCCTGTGGTCTGAGGCTACAGGCCTCGTCGTGGAGTCTAGGAGGGGTGAAACCACTGTGAACGCAAACTCAGGAGAGCTGGGAGACATTGTTGACACCAGGAACCCACTTCAGATTGAGCCATAGGCGATGGGTGCAGTGGTTGGTTCAGGTGTCAGGTTTCTCTCATCGCAGAGGCTGCGCGAGAGGGGGCATGTGTGCAAAGACTGAGGTTATCTTCGGGTATTTCAGGAGGGATGAAATCATGATGGACTCAGACTCTGAGGAGCTGGGGAACATTCTTGGCACCAGAGCTCCACTCCCACTCATGTCAGTAATGGCGGGTGCAGTGGTGACTTCAGGTGTCGGGTCCTTGTGGTTCCAGAGGCTGCAGAGACCTTTCTTTAGAGTTGGTTGGGGAGCAGGTTTGCTGCTCACAGGAGTCTTGAATCTTTGTTGAAGGCAGGCAGTCCTTCTGGGTTTCTGAGGTTCAGCTGCAGGACGAGCCGTCTTTTAGGGCAGAGTCCGTTGAGGGTTGCAGACAGGCCAGTGGAGTTGGTACCAGGTCAGCCGCTTCTCTTCTCCTCTTCTGCGGGTGTGACTTTTCTTTGTCCTTGGTCTTCTTAGATTGTCAGGCTCTGGGTTCAGGGGAACCACCTAAATACTCGATTCAGGGGTGTTACAGGGAATACCAGGTGACAGCCAATGAGATGCCCACCTTTAGGGTGACTACACCCTCTTTATGACCACTTCCATAGGGAAGTGGGCACACCCCTGACCCCTGACCACAGAGGCCCAATTCCACCCAAAAAAGATGGAGGAATTAAAAAAGTGGTGTACACTTCAGCTCGTCCACCTTAGGGGTGGAACTGGCATGAAGTGGCCACATCTTCTAATCTGATTAGGTTTCCCACCTGTCTTGTTGTCAAGAAGTGGGTTCAGGACAGGGGGTTGATCATTTCTGCATTTGGAGAGTCCTGGGTCCCATTACAAAGAGACCCTTTGAAGCTTCCCACCCTGGAATGTCCATCCTGCTTGGAGGAGGTGTCAGCACTCCGCCCGCTTTTGTCTCTAGCCTCCCAGAGCCCTTGCTCTCACCTTAAGGGATCAGAAATGTGACTAAGGTGGCTGGACTAGACAGGACCAGTTGGTCAACACACTAGTAGTTGGTAGGTTTTCAGGGCACACTTCTAAGGTGCCCTCTGGATGCATGTATAGGTAAATCCAACACTAGCATCAGTGTGGGTTCACCGATACAGGATGTTTGATACCAAACATTCCTATCTTCAATGAAGCCATCATGTAGCTGGGGAACTAGTACTGACCAGTGTCCAACACACGTATTTAAAATGGCTTCCCTGGTCACTTACTGTGTCTGAGAATCGACAAGGACCTAGCAGGGGCATATCTACTTGTGCAGATATGCCCTCACATCTAATATTATGCGCCCTGCCTTAGGGCTGTAGGGCCTGTAGAGGGGTGACTTATACATATTGAATGCAGTGTTAGGGGACAGGGGCACACAGGCTGTGTGCTGTGTCATGTTTTTACTTTGGTCTGCACAAAAACACACAGCCTGCAATACCAGCTTTTCATGTGCTTGGTGAGGGGCCCTTTAGAGTGGCACAATTTGTGCTGCTGCCCTTTTTTGTACCCCAGGCCCTAGGTACCAGGAGCACCATTTCCTAGGGACTTAGAGCGGGTGCTAAAAGTTTTGCCTATTGGGGAAACAACTATGAAGCTTTGGGGAAAGAGATCTGGCACTGGCGACCTAGTTAGCAGGAACCCAGTGCACTTTCAGTTGAAATTACATCAGTTACCAGGCAAAAAGTGGGGGCTAGCCATGCCAAAAAGGGTGCTTTCCTACATTCCGCATAGGCTATGGGTGTGATATAGGGCCCACATCTCTGAAAGAAGTGAGAGGTGTGCTTCACTTGGACCACTGGGTGTGACACAGATGTTATGCAGGATCCTTCGGTGTGACATAGTGGGAATTTGGCCATTAGGGCAGTAGAGCAATTAGGATCCCAAAGAATAGACATAGCTGTGTTTTGACAAGACGGGTATATGGTCATTTGAAGTAAGCCCTTTTCTTTCTCCACATAAATTGTTGCAATTGTTTCCCCAGAGCTGCTATCAACAAGGATTGTTAGGATCTCCTAGCTTCATGCAGTGCAGAGCTTCCTTTGGTCACAGGATAACTTGCACTAGTAGTGGGCAGGGCTAAGATATTACTGGAGGGTCGTTCCCCTGATTAGTTGGGGCCTAGTCAGCATCTCCCCCTCCTTGTTGAAATGGTGTAGTTTTTGATATTATGACACTGGGAAACCAATGTGACAATGTTTGTCTTAAATGTTAAATGTTGTGTTGTTATCAATGTTGAATGTATACATGAAGAAAATTGTTGATTTGTGCAAAGTGTTATTTGATGCCAAAGTAAGACTCGCTATTTTGTTGTCAAATTGCAGGCTGTTGTAAATTAACAATTGCACTTTTTCCTAGGGTTGTGTTTCTTTATGTTTGTCAAATGTTCATAATTGTGCAAAAACAGAAAAAGTTGACAACTTAAAAGAGAGCAAACTCCTATAAAAATAGAATGATTGAACGCAGGTAACTTAAAATTCCATAAAAGGACTTCACCTAGAAAAGTGACTGTCCCCTGAGGAGACTACTCAGATACCGCCATGGGATCACCTTCAGAACATGTGCAGAGTAAGTTTCCCATGCAGGCCAAAAAGTTTAGCATGAATTACACATACACACCAAATCACATGTGTTCCCCTTGCAAAGAGAGGGAACATTCCACACAAACATCATTGAGAATACCAGAACATATGTACAGATGAAATACACAGCGTGAAAGAAGGGCAAAAGGAAAGTATTGCTGGAGCTATGGGCTGTCTTTGAGGAAGTGCAGGCACCTCCCCCCCTATATGTAGGTATTGAGGTGCTCTTCCATTGTCCACTATTGGCACATTAATATATACTAACCCTCCAGCTGAGGAAGCTCAGAGGGCCCCCACCAAACAGCAGGCTGTTAGGTGCAGGCATGGCGGACTAACAAGGTCGCAGGCCCCCACACTCCCTACACCACTCCAGACCAGTGCTAGAATGTCCCAAAGCTCAACACCCCCTCCATCGCTGTCAGCAGACAGAGCACCAGCAGCATGGGGATCACGGGCCCCAGCTGGTTCCAGGAAACAAGCCTGACAGAGGGGACAATTCATAGCAGTCCTGGACAGCAAGATAGTTAGTGAGAGTGAAGGAAGAGGTCCCAGTCATATGAGATCTAGCAGTGAGGAAGGAGCCACAGGGTACACTCATGTAGCCGAGGAGACCACAGAGAGCAAGCCTGAGAAAAGGTCAGAATTAGGAGGACAGTGCATAGCTCCAAGCGAAGGAGAAAATGCAGATGGGAGTCAGAGGGAAGGCTTGAACTGAGGAGAGAGAGGGAGAAAGCTCTCACCCTGGAAGCCCAACGAGAGAGTAGAGCTGCACTCCCTCCACCTGAGGAGAGCAGGAGAAGGAACAGAACCCCAGTCACAGAAGAATCAGAGTAAGAAGGGAAACTTTTGACTGGGGTCCATGCCTCCCCAAAGTACCAGTGAAGGAGAGTGGCTGACCAGGAGATCAGGGACCAAGGCAGCCTGGTACACCCATCTTAGACTTTAGAAGACCACGATGGCAGTGTTGCGGGTGCACAAGGAGATGAGCAATGAAGATATCCGCTGCTCCCCCCGAACTCAACAGTCAGGTGAGCCAACCACAAGGGGCATAGTAGTTCGGGAGAAAGGCAAAATCTTCGCCCAACCCTATTGACACCTACTAGCCGGCTGGAGTGAAAGAAGTGACCAAAACAGTAGGCCCTGGCTGGAGGAGAGATCCTTTGAACCAGAGGACATAGTGATCATGGAAGACTGAATCTGGCACAGAGGGGGAGATCCCAAGTGGAACTTACCTTACATGCAAGAGTGTCTGAGGAGATGGGAGTGCTATGTAGTAGGAAAACCAGCAGAGTCACTTAGAGTGAGAATATGCCTGTTACTCCAAAAGGGCACGTTGGGGACCATCTATGTGCCAAGGGCCCAGATGGACAAGGAAGAGTTAAGAGCCAAGCTACTTCCATTGTTACATGGGGCCGGGAAATGGATTTTATGCTTTGAGGAAAGCACTGCTGGGATCACTCTAGCAATAGGCAATATTAAGGGTCTGCTAAAATGCATTATCATCGAGCAAACCAACACAGTGTTTTCCCGCACTCCCATCCCAACAGTCAGGTTGACCAACTCAGAGCAAAACAGGGTTGCATTTAATTCATACAGGCACCAGATATGGACAGTCCAGAGGGAAATGTTCCCCGACTACCCAAATGTAGGTAGGTTGATGGTGGAAACAAATAAACCTTAGGAGACCATAATAGGTTTCTTACATGGGATGAGAGAAGGGTGGGGGCAGAAGACAGGACAGATGGGGACAGATACAAGACCTGAAAGTTGTTTTCTTTTATAACATCCTCCAGAAGGGGCTGCCCTTCGACATACAAAGTGGTTGGACAGCATAGTAGGGCTAGCCACTAAACCCTGGCAAGAAACACAAGCACACACAATACACTTCCACAGGAAGAAACACAAGAAAGACAAGGAGAAGCAGGAACAGGCCCAGGAGGACAATGCTAAGTTCATCCAATGTAAATTAGGAATGATCCCCCCCTCACGGGGGACACGATGGCAGCAAGTGCATAAATGGCACCAGTCATGAATGGAACTCAGCCACAGGACCCCGAGGGTTCCAAAATGGCTATAGCAATGTAAACCAGGGTGCCTGGCAGCCGCCAAACCACATACAATGCTACTACTGCCATAGAATGGGCCATACGGCCGGTAGATGCTGGCTAAGAGCACTCTATGTGCAGAAGTTAATGAACCAAGGCCATGGGCTGCAGACACAGAATCAGGCCCAGGGAAATGTAACGCCACCTTACTCTCAACTGCCTCAAAATGAGTCCCCGGCCACACCACCGCAGTCAAGGTCAGGTAATTGGGCCAGCACATGGTAGCCACAGCTGTAGGGCCCATCATGGATTGGGCCACAGCTGCGACAGGGAGGGATAGCTGTTTGGAGAAGCAATTCTTTCTCACAGACTCAGAACCCAAATGCTCAGTAAGCCTTAGCACCCCAGTACAATGTACACAGTATTGTGCACACCTTACAATTCACTGTAGGTGGATATAAAATAAAAGGTAAACAAGAATAACACTAGGGATTTCAAACTTTGACTTGTGCATGGAACATTCAGGACTGTTGCATGGCCATTGACTGGGTGTCCTCGCTAGAGTTTGACATCCCCGGCTGCTGTGCAGCTGTTGATCAGGAATCCTCACGGAAGTTGTCATTCAGGGTACCCACTAGAGCTGGGGTTCCTCTCTACTCCTGGTCCCCCAGGGTGGGGTGGGCTATCTACATCCCAGGGGGAGAGCAGTCTGACTGAGCAGGGCCCCGCCAGGACTGAAGCATCTTTATAGTCCCAACAGCAATGGTGCCTCCAATGGCCCGCAGCCAAATCGTGGCCTCCATTCTGGTTCCAAAATGAAGCAGTCCACCAGTGTTAGGAGCCAGGCTTCCTGTACACTCGGGCCAAATAACGCTCACAGTGCATGCCTGGGTTCCAATGAAGCACTACACAGATTTGAATCAGCTGATAGAGGGTTTACTGGGACATTCAACGACCCCAGTCCATCACTATAATGCGGGCAAAAACTCACACAGGCTCCCGGTCTTATTCCAGACTCCCCATACGACAATGCCTTTTGCCTCCTCTCTACCTTAAAGGCTAGCTAAATAGCAACAAGGAACACGAGGCCTGAAAAGAGATGGTCCAAGGTAAGGGAGATGCTAGGGAGGGGAGCCCAAAACATCAGCCGCAGCCCTGAGCAAAGAAGAATGTAGAAGTAAGCTCACACCTGCAGCAGGTTTAGCAATAGGGTGACACCCAATGCTTCATAATGCTCAAAGGGAGCAATTATTCCAATGTCGCGCTCGACAGATCAGAAACACTGGGCCATGGAGCCACACTCTGACCCCCACCAGCACACGCAGTAAAGTTCAGAAGTCTAGTGAAATGCCCAAGACCCAAACATGAGAAGCCCAAAGCCATCCAAGATGCCTCAAGAAAAAGGGTGTAGTTAGGACCCCTGGTGCCACCTGAGTGCAAAGACGGGACACACCACGTGCTGAGACCAGAGGTGTGCACACGTGACCTCTGGGCATGTTGTGTTCACTGACCAACATTCGGTGCAGGATCCCTCCGCTTTTTTGCATCTCCACATGTGTAGGCTTGAAACACTGCCTAACACCGCTGACACTGCCCGTGCACATACCAGGTCACCGAAGGGCTGGCAACATCACCATATTGCCAATTAGAAGGTTAAAACTCACCTGTTACATGAGAATAACCCCATAAAACATACCATCAAAACATATACCGAGTTAAGCACGGAGAAGGGGGAGACCTGACAATGTGTAAAAATGAAATGCTTATAAATATCCCATTTCTTCCAGATTCAGGTAACTTGATTAAGGCCACCACCTGGTGCCACACCAAAATACTTGGAGAGCACAGAAAGTCTTAAGGATTGAGTGACAACGTAGAGATATGCAATGATTTTCCTTTCATATCGACCAAACGAAGCTCTTGTCCAACAGATCTGCAGTCAAGCTGAAAAGTGTACCACCTCTACAGTGGATCACCATCTTCGCTGTGGCTGTACCAGAATCTCCAGCAGGATCAAGAGCCACCAACCATTCCAAAGAACTCTCGCTCCCGACAGGATCAAGAGCCATGACACACCCCAAGGACTTAAACATCCATCCCTCCAACGGCATCCCATATCACACCTCATCCCAAGGACTCGTTCCAAACTGTTTTTATTAACCATTTTTCCCGCTCATCAAGAAGACCACAAGGCATCAGCCGAAATAGCCTCAAGATCTACAGTAATATCTAAGTTACACGTATTGTTATGTTTATGTAATCTTGGTTTGCTAGGGATACTAAAGCATCCATGTATTTCCAATAAACAGTTTGATTTAGTGGAGTCTATTTGAGAATTGTCAAGCTTGCATAGGAGCCTCACTCATGTCACTTTTTAATTACACTGCACCCAACACTAGCATCCCATAGACATTACACAACACATGGTATCAGCACATGACAGCTGTAGGCTATGAAACATGATTATGTTATGTCTGTTCGCTGATATCACATGCAGTAAGCACAGATAGATTTTACCTCCCCAAGAGGTAGCTCCTGAAAAAGCAAAATGCTACCTTCATCTGTACTGAGTATAATTAAGGCTACAATGCAACCTACTAGAGTAGGACCCCATAGGATAGTAGTAAACATGACACATTATGAGACCAGTCCTACGGCACTGTACCTTCTCACTGAGCCAAGTGACATTCAAACTGAGCTATACAGGATACACAGAGAGGAGGCTATGGAGGAAGACACCGCTTGGCCCTGGGATTTTTACGAGAAGAGATTCATGGAGGTAGCTAAGCCACCTAACCATTGCACAAATATGTCAGCTCCCCTTCTGTCTGTGGTCCCAGGGTGACCCTTAGCATGTCTGGGGCTGTCTTCGTTAACAACAAATGGACCTCAGACATGGAGTTTCTGTGCAGGACCAATCACCTAGATGACATGAAAGGAATTGGGTCTCGAAGGGAAGGGGTAAACGACAGCGTAGACATCCCTTGTCAGGAGATCTGGGAAACTGAGGTAAACAGGCACACGTGGATAGAAGGGAAGGGGCAACCCCCTACTTGTACGGAAACACATAGGCCCTCATTCTGACCCTGGCGGTCTTTGACCGCCAGGGCGGAGGACCGCGGGAGCACCGCCGACAAGCCGGCGGTGCTTCAATGGGGATTCCGACCGCGGCGGTAAAGCCGCGGTCGGACCGGCACCACTGGCGGGGTCCCGCCAGTGTACCGCGGCCCCATTGAATCCTCCGCGGCGGCGCAGCTTGCTGCACCGCCGCGGGGATTCTGACCCCCCCTACCGCCATCCAGATCCCGGCGGTCGGACCGCCGAGATCCGGATGGCGGTAGGGGGGGGTCGCGGGGCCCCTGGGGGCCCCTGCAGTGCCCATGCCACTGGCATGGGCATTGCAGGGGCCCCCGTAAGAGGTCCCCTAAATGTATTTCACTGTCTGCTGTGCAGACAGTGAAATACGCGACGGGTGCAACTGCACCCGTCGCACAGCTTCCACTCCGCCGGCTCGATTCCGAGCCGGCTTCATCGTGGAAGCCTCTTTCCCGCTGGGCTGGCTGGCGGTCTGAAGGCGACCGCCCGCCAGCCCAGCGGGAAAGTCAGAATTACCGCCGCGGTCTTTCGACCGCGGAACGGTAACCTGACGGCGGGACTTTGGCGGGCGGCCTCCGCCGCCCGCCAAGGTCAGAATGAGGGCCATATTGTATTCCTTTTGTTTCAAAGGCAAAGGAGCAATTCTACTGAGCATGAACGAGAATTGTGGCATGATACTGCACATTCTGGATCTGCAATGGGGCACCTCCACACTGATGGACAACTACTCGCAATGTGGCAAGTTTGCTGATACCCAGCTCGTCCCTGGAAGGCGTGGCTTCTGCTTTCTCATTACCATACACACCCCAACCATGGTCATCCCCAGAGAAGATCTGTCTGAACTGTTCCAATGTCGCTGACGAAGGAGACAACATTGTTGCATCAGGCTCGAATGAGAAGAGCTTCTGACTATTTTGTTTGTGCTCAGTACAAGGACATTCCTGAGGTGTTTAGACTGATCATTGACGCTCAGGTATTGGCAGGAGGGTCCACACCCTTCTTTACCTTGCCCTCTGGTTGCAGATAACATGGTGGGAGATGCTCAAAATGATGAACAGTACTGAGCTTGGCCTTAATGCCATCAAAGAAGAACTAAGAGCCAACCGTCTCATGGTGAAGCAACATCGCTATGATTTGGACTTGATGACCGCTGTGGAGAGTGGGATGTGGACCAATAATGGCGCATCCTGCTGCACCTATATACCTGGAAATGATATGGACAATGGACCTTTGACACTTGTTATTCAAGAAAAACACCAAGTGAGTGAGGATCGAGGTGCCCCTGAACAGGAGTGGTTCACAAACTGGTTCTCCTGGCTCCCACAGTGGCTGACCGATTTGTGCATGTCATTGTGGTCCATTTTCAGCATGCTACTTTTTTGTGTATGGTTCCCTACAATTGGGGGGTCTCATGCTGCAAAACCACAGTCCCCAAATTGGGTAGGGTACAAGAAGCGAGTGATGTAGAACAACTAAAACACTTTGGATGTCATGATGTATGGGCTTGGGGTGTAATTGAAAATTCTACTAGAAGGGTAAATGTTGTCATCGGGTCAATTAATAAACACAACAGCAATACACCTTTAAACACAAACTATAAATTTAATTTACGAATGAAGTCACATAGTCCCTGTTGGACTCCCCCTTCATGAAGTCTCCATCAACCCCACCATGTAGGTACATGGTCAGGCAGGCTCTACAGCCCAGGACTGAAGGTTTATGACTGATAGGTCACAGGTCGGGTTACACTTAGCCAACAGCCAAATGTACGAGCTCAGATCGGATCCCACAGATAGGCAGAAACATTAAAAGGTCCCCGGAGATTGGCCCTAATAAAGCACAAATGCCCAGAGGGACGCATGCATTTACAAAACACCACAAAGTCAGATACACTTGTAGTTAAGTATACATAGTCAATCAGGACAGAACACTCAAAGCACATGCAGCAACCACATGTCCCTCAGGCTGGACATCTGGACAAGAGCTCACTGTCCCACAGTGTCCACACCGGGTTGAGGTTCACCTGATTTCCTGATCTGGAAATCGTATCCATGACTCTGTTCAAATATTTCACCAGGAAAATAATGTTTATGTGTTTATTGCTCCCAGAGAATTGTGTAGAACACGGACCACTTCAACGTGCTGTTGAGAGGCAGTCCTCAGACCCCAATGCTGTTACTGCTTTCTCAGCCCTAATGTTTAATTAAATGAACTGTTTCCTGTTTTGTCAAACACCTCTTTTCTCTTATATTTTTAAGGTAAAATCTCATTCCAGCAACAGAAGCACCACAATCTCTGCCCTTCAGAAATCAGCAGGTAGCTGTCCGAATTTTAATGCTTCCTTCACAACCCCGTCTAGGGAGTCACTAATTCTATTCTTTAATAATTTGCAGAATTCTCACAGGAATCTGTTTGGGCCTTGCATTTTTCCTGATCGTAGTCAGCATAATTCTGTCTCTAGCAGAAGGCCACATAAGGCATATAAATTGGTGTAGTAGTGTGCAAATTGCTGTGCAACAGCTTTGTCACTAATAATGTTTGATCCTGTTGAGTCTAGCAAGTACATAATTAGGACATGTTGTTTAACGTTGGTGCAGAAGTGATGTATTAGTTTACTTTCTTTATCTCCCAACTGATAGAGAAGTGACTGGGAGGCAAGCTAAATTTCTTGGCCTCATCTAGTAGCATGTGTTTTAACTTTTTAACTGTGATTGAGAGTGAAGTATCTCCCTAGGTAGCCCTGGTTCAGGGTTGTGAGTGCAGCATGATCCCAGAACTTGAATTTGTGCTTCTACATCATGGACAGATTGCCCTTTTCTATGCTTTTTCCCTACAAAGTGACATGATTTCCACCCCCGAAGTGTTGGTTTGAGGGCTTCCCACAGAATGCCAAGTGCTGATTATGAGCAAATTAGGTGTCTATTGTCTCTCCTACATGTGAGGTGAGTGCTATATCCCATACTGACCAGACAGCTAGTCGCCAAATGAGAGGTGCTCTGGCATGAGCAGTGCTCAGGTGGAGTGTTATCGGAGAATGATCTGAGAGCCCACAAGGCAAAAAAGGTGTGTCGATCAACAAATCTTCTTTTGTGGGGTAAAATTATTTACAGTAAGTGGATTGCTTTCAAATATTCTTCATCCTTCAGATGGCAAATTTATTAAAATCTTCTCATAGCCTCATTTATTACAGCCACTACCTGGGGTTTTTTAGTAGGGGCTCCCCATTTTGTTCTGTGATAATCTGCTTCCTTAGCAGGAAGGGATAATTCAGGCACTCACTTTCTAAGAAAAAAATCCCCAATCAAGGAATATGCTTTTTATTTTTCCACATCAAAGATTTAGGCCCACTTTACGACCCTGGTGGTGGGTGATAAAGTGGCGGTAATACCACCAACAGGCTGGCAGTAAGTACCGCCAAATTATGACCATGGCGGTGAGAACTCCCATAGACAGCCAATGTACCGTACCAACAGCCACGGCAGAAACAACAGCCACCACAGCGGTAGCTGGCAACAGCCAGGCGGGTGACAAAGTACCACCCACCACATTTTGAACTTGCAAGCCGCCACCTTTTCTGGGGCGGTACCAACACCAACAAAAGCCTGTCGGAAACAGAGCTCAGAAATGAAAGGACTCACCATTGGAGACACAGGGAAGAACCACGCCGCCATGGAACCCGAACTGCACGTTTTCCCGATGATCTCCTACTCCTGGAACACCAACGCCGACAATGACGGCGAGTACAAGGGAGGGAGGGAGGAATACGAGAGTGACACACACACACACAACACACACCCAACACACAAACACCATACACACAACCAGCTGCAGATGAAAAACAATTTGTCCCCAAAAAATGGCAGAATAATGCAAGGACAACAGGAATTGAATTAAGTGATTGTAATCAGATCAAATTCAAAATTAATAATTTGATTTGTCACTGGAACAGATATGTACACATGCACACAAAGGGTCACTGCCCAGTCCAATGTTCAAAGGGCCCATATGGCCACAGGGCACAGTCTAAGGCCGAACTTGAATCCTGACCACATCCGGATGTTACAAATGCAGGGGTATCAGTTTGCAAATAGGCAGGCACCTCAGGGGGCAGGAGGGCACCTCAGCCAGCTGCGGGAACAAGCCCACTGGTTCTGCCCATTGCTTTGTCCTGGGGAGTGTAAGGCCACCGTCTCTCAAGTGGGTGAATTGCCCACTGGTTCTGGAGGGGGCAACATGCCCATTTCTTTGTCTTGGAGAGTGCAAGGCCATAGTCTCTGGAGTGGGTGAGTTGCCCACTGGTTCTGGAGGGGGCATGCCACACAGTAGCCCCGGGCAGTGATGGCTGCACTGTGGTGGTGGTTGTAGGAGGTTCCTGGGCAGCCCCTGCACTCACTGATGACTGCATTGTGGTGGTGGTTGGAGGAGGCTCCGTGGCAGCCCATGCACTCAATGATGGCTGCATTTTGGTGGTTGTTGGAGGAGGCTCCTGGACAGCCCCTGCACTCACTGATGGCTGCACATCCACAGCTGGTGGTGGGGGCCCCGTGACAGCTGGTGGTGGTGGCGGTGTAAGCCTGACAGCTTCTGCTGGCATAGAGTGCCTCGTCTCCTCCTGTTTATGGTTTGGGGATCCCTTACCCTTCCTGGCAGGGGTGGATGGGCTCTTCTCTTCTCTGCCTGTAGAAGCAGGCTCATTTCCCTTCTTCTCAGCTGGTGCAGGCTCCTTCCCCTTCTTCACAGCTGGTACAGGCTCCTTCCCCTTCCTCACAGCTCTTGCAGGACTCTTCCCTTTTATCTCTGGTGGTGCTGGCTCCTTCCCCTTCAGTGTCGTAGGTCTGGTATCCTCACCACCACGAGTAGGTGGTGCTACCACTGTCCACGTGGACTGTTTGGCTGAGGTGCTGGGCTGTGTCCTTGGTACCCTGCCAATACGTGCAGGATGGGGGGGAGGGGTAGGGAAGAGGTCAATTTGGGAAAGAAAAAGCTTTTAGGGCTGTTGGGGAGGGAGGAGTAATGGGAGTCAAGGATGAGGGAATGGTTGTTGGAGGTGTATGTCTGCTGGATTTGGGTGCAGGTGCATGGGCTGTATGCTGATGTGAGGTGGATGGCTGTTGGGTGTCTGAGTGCTTGTGTTTGTGTCCTTTATGAGGGGGGGACAGACACAGTGGTAGAGGACACAGGGAAACAGGACAAAGGCTGCCATCAGAGAGGAGGCCAGAGCCTGAATCGATCTCTTTTGGACTGTCAAACCACCATGAATGCCCTCCAGGAATGCGTTGCATTGCTGCATATGGGATGCCAGCCCCTGGGTGGCATTCACAATGGTTGACTGCCCTAACGAGATGGATCTCAGGAGGTCAATATCCTCCTCACTCAGGGCAGCAGGACTCACTGGGGCAGGTTCTGAGGTGCCTGGGGCAAAGGAGATGCCCACCCTCCTGGGTGAGAGGGCACGGGCAACTTGCTGAGGGTCTACTGGGAGGGTGGTGCTGGTACGGGGCGGCGGCTGTACCTGCAGCTGGGGTTGTCACAGAGGTGTCCGCCACCACCAGGGAGCTCCCATCGGAGGAGGTATCTGAGTCTGTGTTGTCCCCTCCTGTCTCCGCTGTGGTGCTCCCCTCGCCCTCCATCCCACTTGTTCCCTCGGTGTCAGTGGACTCTGCCTCCTGGGTCCTGTGGGATGCAGCTCCCTCTGTTGCCAGTGCCCCTGCTCCTCCGCCAGTTGAAGATAATGCACACATGGACAGGATGACAAAACAAGAAAGGGGGGGAGAGACACAAAGGATACACTGGGTAAGTGACTGCAACAACACCACTGTTGGCGTACACAGCACCCTCACACACAGGGAACAGGCCTACGCACTATGTATTGCACTACCAGTGAAATGGCTAGTCTCCAAGGCATGAGGAGGAGTACATACCGCCAACCGCATCATACCTGGGACCCACGAAGCCCTGCCTAGAAGTGAATACTAACAAACTAGGTTACCTGTATTTGCCATGCAACCATTACTCTTCAGAGGACCCTCGTTGCAATGTCTGGCCTGGCCTTAGGGGCACCCACTAACACACAACCACCACCCAGATACCACCCCACCAGCCATAGGTTGTAATGATACCCACTGTACTCACCCCCTTGTGGCTGCTGTGATTCCCACAAGCGTCCATCCAGCTCAGGGTAGGCCACTGCCAGTATGCGGGCCATCAGGGTGGTCAGGGTCCGACGGGCACCCTGCCCTTGTTGGGAGGCCATCCCCGGCTGGGCATCTGCCATCTTCTGTGCCCAGCGTCTCAGATCCTCCCACCGTTTCTGATAGTGGGTGTCCCGCCTTCCATGCCACAAGCATCGTGGCCACAGTGTACTCACCTGTTGGTCTGGAGGCCCATACAGCTGTCTGCACTGGGGTAGGACCCCATCCACCAGTCGCTACTACTCCTCCAAATTGAAGGCTGGGGCTCTTTCCCCAGTCACACGGGCCATGGTAGGTTCCAGACACAGGTCACAGCAGCACCTGCAGTGTAGGTCTTCTCCTGTGGAAGGTCAGGAAACAAGTGAGGAATGATTGAGTAAATGGTGGTCACGTCCGCGGCAATGTACACCATCACTGCTGGCGTAGAGCCCCATTAGCCACTGTACCCCACAGGGCCCAATATTATCCAATGAGGAATTGCACAGCAGTTCACGACCGCTTACTGCCACGGCGCACAACGTCAGCGGAATTACCTCACTTCCACCTGTCCCTCCACACAGGACAGGCGGTTACCATTTCAGGGGGATGAACAGGCCTATTGATAATTGATGCACCACGGGATAAATAGGCACATACTTTGAAAATTACACTGTCCCAACACAAATGTGGACGATGTGGACTGCTGTTGTGGTATAGTTGTTCAAATTGTGACAGCCTACTCACTCTTGTGTCCCTTAGATATCTACCGCTGGGGATGAATAGGAGATGGAGACATACCCCTGAGTACAGACCCCTGGTGGACTTAGCTACACTGGAGGACAGGCAAACAATAGTCACTTACAGACTGGGCAGGGTCACAATCACAGAGCTGTGTGCCCAGTTGGAGTGTGACCTGATCTCAGCTATCCGTCATCTGACTGTCATCCCCACTCTTGTGCAGGTTCTATCAGTGCTCCATTTCCTGGCAACAGGTTCTTTCCAAGTGACAGTGGGCTTGGCAGCAGGAATGTCACAGCCAATGTTCTCAATTGTGCGGGCAAGAGTCTTGTCTGCCTTGGTAAAACACATGTGCAGCTACATTGCTTTCCCCCATGTGGAAGATTTGGCCACTGTGAAGGCCGGATTCTGTGCAATGGGACAGATCCCCAATATTATTGGGGCGATTGACGGACCACATATTGCGTTTGTCCCCCCAGCAGAATGAACAGGTGTACAGGAATCGTAAGAGTTTCCACTCCATGAATGTGTAGATGGTGGGCCTGGCAGACTAGTACATCTCCCACATCAATGCTAAATATCCTGGGTCGGTGCATGATGTCTTTTTCCTGAGGAATAGCAACATCCCAAATGTGATGGCCCAACTACAGTGGCACAGGGTGTGGCTTATAGGTGAGCCTTGGTCCCCACCCAGTGTATGTTGGTGTATGCCTCTGCTGTTTGCAAAATAGGATAGTGTGTGGCTAAATGTTGTCCCTCGACACTTGCAGGTGATTCTGGCTACTCAAACCTATTGTGGCTGCTGACCCCTATGAGAAGAATGTTATAATGAGGCACATGGGCAAACCAGAAAGATAATTGAGAGGACCTTCGGCCTCCTGAAGGCCAGGTTCAGGTGCCTCCATCTGACAGGTGGATCCCTGTGCTTCTTACCTGAGAAGGTCTGCCAGATAGTAGTGGCATGCTGCATGTTGCACAACCTGGCCCTCAGATGCCACGTACCTTTTCTGCAGGAGGAGGAGACTGGAGATGCCTCTGTGGCAGCAGTGGACCCTGAGGACAGTGAGGATGAGGAGGCATAGGATGAGGATGTGGACAACAGAACGTTAGTGATCTGTCAGTACTTCCAATGACACAGGTGAAACAGTGCAACTTCACATTTCTATGACTATTGTATTTTGTGTGGCAGTGGCATGCTGGCATTACCGACTTGTTACCTCTACTTACTGTCACCTATGGATTATCATTTTACAGATGTTGGTGATATGACCACAATGTTGTGATGTGAACACTACAGCCAGCAACAGGACATTCATTCTATGCTCTCACTATGTACAGTTCATTTGCAATGGATGTAGCTGTTTCAATCACTAAAAATTTGCAATACATGAAATACTAGTAGTCAAGTTTTATCCAAGGGTGTTTATTGTAATGCTACAAAATAGAGGGGAAAGTGCAATGTAATGGGGTGATGGTGGAGGAAAGTCCAGGGTATTGTTCTAGTCTGTTTGTAGCACAGGGGAAGTGTCCAAAGGTACATAGGAAGGGGAGAAATGGCAGTTCAAGGTGAACAAGGTGACTGAGTGGGACACAAGGGGGACAATCAGGAGAGTCTCATTTCCTGGCGGTGGTCTTGGCAAGTGTCTCTGGCTTCTGTCTGACTCACAGGGAACGTTTGCTGGGTGGTTCACCTTCTGCAGGGGGAGGGATGCTGGTGGCCTGTGGGTCCTGTGGCGGGGCCTCTTGACCACTAGTGGCAGCAAAAATGGAGGGCTGTTCAGTTGACTGGCTAGTGGTAGGGGCCCGCTGATGTGCCGTTGCCTCCCTCATGATGTTGGCCATGTCTGCCAGCACCCCTGCTATGGAGATCAGGGTGTTGTTAATGGCCTACAAGTCCTCCATGATCCCTCATACTGTTCATCCTGCAGCCACTCGTTCTCCTACACGTTGTCAAGGATCGGGCCCATCGTGTCCTGGGAATGTTGGTAGGCTCCCTGGATCTCGAAGAGTGCCTCCTGGAGAGTTGGTTCCCTGGTCCTGTCCTCCCCCTGGCGTACAGCAGTCCTCCCAGTGTCCCTGTTGGCCTGTGCCTCTGTCCCCTGAATGGTGTGCCCACTGTCACTGACCCCAGGTCCCTGGTTGTCTTGTGGGCGAGGTGTGGCCTGGGGTCCCTGTACAGGTGGGCACACTGCTGATTGACGTATCCTGGGGACAGAGGTGTGGATATGCTGGGTGGGTGCAGTGGTGTTGATTCCTGATGAGTGTGGCTCTGTGGTGGTCTGTGAGTGGGCTTGGGTGACTGGCTGTCCAATGGTCCCTGATGGGCCAGGTAGGTCCTCCAGATCCAGAAGTCCAGAGTTACTGTCATCACTGGGGGCCTCTTCTGTTGGGGGACTGGATAGTGGTGGCACCTCCTCTCCACTGACATTGGCTGGGGTACTTGTGGGGATGCAATTGATGTATTATGCTTCAAGTGTATGACATTTGTACTTTCATAGCTTCCCCTCTATGGTTGGTGTTGCCCTGCTAGCTTTTGCTCGTGTATGGTGATGTATTGTGTTATGTTAGTTTCCCTATGCTATGCATGCTTTAGTGATGGGTGTCCATGCAGGGCTGGGAGGGGTGTCCATTCATTGGTATGGCATGCAGGGTTTGGCATTGGGATTAGTGAGATGTTTAGGTGCAGTGTCTGGGATGTAGTGGAGTGATGGGAGTGAGGGTGTGGTTGTGAGATGGCATGCAGGTATGGACGGTGATAAGTAGTAAATGTTGACTTACCAGTGTCCAGTCCTCCAGCTACTCCAGCGAGTCCCTCAGGATGCAGTATTGCCAGTACCTGCTCCTCCCAGGCAGTGAGCTGTGAGAGAAGAGGTGGGGGTCTACCACCAGTCCTCTGTATGGCGAGCTGGTGTCTTGCTGCTATGGAACGTACCTTCCCCGGTAGGTTGTTCCACCTCTTCTTGATGCCTTCTCTTGTTCTTGGGTGCTGTCCCACGGCGTTGACCCTGTCCACGATTCTCTGCCATAGCTCCATCTTCCTTGCTATAGATATCTGCTGTACTTGTGCTCCAAAGTGCTGTGGCTGTACCCTTAACCCCACTTAAGTGGTGTGTGTGTCTAGTTGTCTCTGTGCTCTTCTTCTCAGTCTCCTGGTGGCAATTGTTGTTTGAAAGGGTTGTGGGTGTGTGTTTTATAGTGGTGTGGTTGTGGTGTGTGTATGTGTATCAGGTGTGTGTTTTTGGTATCGGCCAATGTGGTGTTGTTTTGTATGTGGGTGTCCATTTTTAGCGCAGCGGTATGTACCGCCAATGGTTTACAGCCATTGAATGTCCACCGTGGTGATTCGTGGGTCATAATGCGGTGGCCATTGTTTTGTTGTCGTAACGGTATGGGTTTTGGGACCGTCAGTATGTCACTGAACTTTGGTCTGGCGGATTTGTGTATGTGGCTGTATTCTGTCGGATTGGTTTGTGTGTGTCATAATATGGTGAACGGATATCCGCAACCATGGCAGTAAGTTGGCTGCCGTCAGCATGGCGGTAAGCGGCATTTACCGCCAGTGTCATAATGAGGGCCTAAATCCATTGTGAAGCTCTTATGTTCAGAGATACTTAGAAAAAACATTTATTTACATCTGAAGATAAATACAGCTGCAACTTCCAGATCTGAACATCCCTCTCCTCCACATCCCACTTTAGAATCCTATCACATAGAAAGGTTCCAACAAGAACAGAGTAAAAGCCTCATAACAGCACCCCTTCCTATACATAAAGATAAAACTTAAACAATTACCTATAAATATATATATATATATATATATATATATATATATATATATATATATATATATATATATATATATATATATATATATATATTCATCTTCACAAGGCTTTGGAACAATAAAATAATGAACTATCAAACTTAGACTAAACCAAAGGAGATATAATAATACAATAACAATGACACATATAACAATATGACAATAAAACAAAATCAAAATAAGAAAAAAAACACAAAATGCCATAATAAATCAGCCTATAACATAATGATTCAAACAATTGCTCAGTTTCCTTACTCTTTTATCATTGTCTTCATGAGAATTCCTTGTTCACAATCAAGTTATGGGTTGCACTATCATCCATACCAGATACCACATGCACTCTTTCACCTGGACAGATATTGAAACCTGCCTCCTGTAGTGCACCACTCATATTCATTGCTGTTCCAAACATCAGCATTGCCCTGATCATACACTTCTTCACAACAATCACTTGAGCTTGGCTAACCATTGCTCCCTCTTCATCTTCCAACCACTTGTGTTTCACTGGCTTCTTCAGTTTACTTCTCCACAAATCACTGGAACCCAACGTCACTCTATTGAGATCCCAAACCTTGCCACTGCTCAATGTGAAAGCATTTTGCAAGTATTCAACAACCTCCATAGGTTAAAAAAAACGGTATTCACCCTTAGTAACAAATCCTGTTTTTTAATTCATACCCAATCACCAACTCTAATAGTCACATCTTTGGCACTGTTCTAAGAAACACAATATGACTTTCTTTTCTCATGAGTCTCGTGTTTTATTCCTGACATCTTCAGTAGCCCAATGTTAAACCCCTAAGTAAATTAACCAGCCTGGAGAAAACTTAGAATTCCTCTCTCTCAACATTACAAAAGGAGATAATCTGGTACAATCATTGCATGTGACTTTGTAAGCCCAAATTGTCTTACTTAGATGTGTTTCCTAAATCATATTACTTGAAATAGCTAATAGCACGTTTAAACCTCTCAACACTGCATTGCCACTTGGTTTATACAGAGAAGTAAATTTGTGTTACACTCCAATTCTGTCAAAATATTGTTTAGCCTTAGAAGAAACAAATTGTACACCATTATCACTCAAAACACACGCTGGAATACCTTCACATACCAACACTTGATCCATAAACTTCAGAACTGAATCAGTACTAGTTCTCTGTAGAACTTTTATTGCTGGCCAACCTGAAAACGAATCAATTATAACAAATATTAGCTTCTGAGCATCACCCACCGGACCAATGATATCCACAGCAATTGCTTCTCATGAATTTTCTGCTGTAAGACCCTGAACCATAGGAGCTCTCATAGTCTGTAAAGATTTATCTGCTCAGGAACAACGTGAGCATTCCCTGACAAACCTGTCAATCATCAAAACTATACCAGGACACCAGAACAGTTTCGTGATTACAGACTTGGTTCTAACTATACCAGAATGTCCCTCATGGCTTAATTCAACAATCATACTTTTTAAGGTAAGTGGAGGCATTGTGCTGTCACCTCGTATCACAGTAACATTATCCAAAGTCAACCCAGATCTCACCTCCCAATAAGGTCTAATGTGCCTATCCAAAACTTCTTTGTAAGGCCACCCAGGACACACATATGACATCGACCAAAATGTTATCCTTTCTTTATTCTTCTTTCCATTCCTCTGCTCTGATGGCCACTATCATGAACTAAAGCAATCTGAAATGTATTCTTTTTGTCTTCCTGGCACTCCTCCAATTGTACAGGAATACGTGATAGTAAATCTGCTATAACAATATCATTCAAATTATTCTGTAACTAAAATCCTGCATGGTAATCTAGCAAGTCTTACCAAATCACTCACAGTACCTTCAAACATCAGAATCATAAGCAAGGGTTTATGAGCACAACGAATAGTAAACGGGTTTCCTCAAATAAATTATCTAAAATGACCCACTGCCGAAGCACAGGCTCGCGTTTCCCTTTAAATGGTGGAATACTTCTGCTCTGCAGGAGAAAATGACCCCAAAGCACATGCAATTAAGCTTTCCTTCCTATTCACACCACTTTGAGACAATACAGTTCCTAACCCTTTGTTGCTAGCATCTGTGGTGATGATACGTGTGGCAGTAGGGTAAAAACAATTCAATGGCGACACATTTGCAAGAAATGCTTTTATACTACAGAAGTCATATTCACACTCACTAGACCAAACAAATTGGTTTTTAGATTTTAGCAGTCGTCAAACTTGCCAACAAAATTCAGTGTAAATTTAGCACAATTTCCAGCAAGTCCTAAAAATGACCTGAGATCACCCTTACAACTAACTTGTTGCACATGCACCTTGATTCCAATTTTGAAAACTCCACTTTCAGTCCTTCAGTCATTAAAATCCAAAATACTCAAAACATTTGACGTCTTTCATCCTGTTCTGTTTTACCACTTTCAAACACTGAAATATCATCCTGAAAGAATATTGTGCCTTTCCTCTTAACAAACAGTTTAAACATCAGACTTTAAAATACTGCTGCTGACGAAGCTAAGCCAACGGCATGCAAATAAATTGGTAGCACCTGTCCAGTGTGATAACAGCTGTACATTTCATTGAATCTGGTGTCAGAGAAATTTGATGATATGCTGAAGACAAATCAATAGTGGAAAACCATTTAGCAACCTTGGTCCACTCACCATTTCACTAAACTTCAGCAATGGGAATCTAGGTACAACAATGTTTTTGTTAAGATGACGTAAATCGGAACATAACCCTTTTTTTAACAGATAGTTTTCCACGTGTGCTCCTGTACTTGAGCTTAAAAACAAACCATCTGAAACCTACCACATCAATACGTTCATACTACAACCTTTTGGATGAATATAAGGCTTTAATACTCTTCTGCCTACCCTCCTTACAAATTTCTACCTACATACTGTATATCTTCGTTAGTAACAGTATATGGTGAACATAAACCAGCAAAAGTTTTCAAAGGCACACCCACAGTTGCCATCTAACACTCTGGTGTAGTTTTCACAGAATCCTCATTTATATTCAATATCAATTTACTGTCAATGCTTGCAGTATTATAAGAATCTGCCATGTTCTGATGAACAGTTTTGATTCTGTCTTCTGTAGACATGCCCCTTTACACTTAGGGGCATATTTATACTCTGTTTGCGCTGAATTAGCATCATTTTTGTTTACGCTAATACAGCGCAAACTCAATGCCATATTTATATTTTGACGCTAGACCCATCTAACGTCAAAATATTGCTGTCAACGTAATTTTTCGGATGCTTGAAACCTCCTTGCATCAATGAGATGCAAGGCAGGCATTCCCGTCCAGAAAATGACTCAAACCCCCTGGCGCCATATTTATCCACCTAGGCAAAAATGCTGCACGGGTGGGAGGCGGAGTCAAAAAATGACTTTAACACCGATTTGCTTCAAAATTTAACACCTGGGTCAGGCCAGGCATTAAAATGAGGCAAACCCATCATACTTAAGGAGAACACATGGAAGCAACATTACCAACCTACAGTAGAAGATGGAAGTGATACTGCTCCAGCTTGCAAGACGACGCAGAGGACAGCAACAACTACAGCAATGACCACCACTACAACGCGGCCCACAAAGGCAACGCAGAAGGCAGGAGAGGGTCTTCAGAACCAGGACAACCCTCCTTGGCCTCAGGGACCAGGACATCATTAGGACCTACAGACTGAACAGGCAAGCCATACTACACCTGCCTCACCACATTAAACCGTAAATCACAGCTAGCCTGCAGATCCCACACAACGTACCACCTGTGACAAAGCTGCTAGCTGTCCTGCACATGCTGGCAAGTGGCTCATTCCAAACAACAGGTGCCCTGGTTGCTGGGGTCTCACAGCTGTCGTTCTCTGCATTCCTGCCAAAGGTGTTAGACGCTATTATCTCCCTGACACCCCGCTACATCAGCTTCCCCAACACCCAGCAAAAGCAGCAGGAGAACAAATAGGGGTTCTATCAAATCCATGGCTACTAGCATTTGCTCGGTGCAATGGACTGCACCCATGTCCTGCTCGCATCACCTGCAGCAACCAAGCACCTAAAGTGGAATTGCAAGCACACACATTCCATTAATGTGCAGGCCATAGTGGACCACCGGGGACTATTCATAAACATTTTGGCTAAGTATCCTGGGAGTGTCCATGATTCCTTTATATTCCGGCACAGCAGGATCAATGAACAATTCTAGGATGGACAATATGGAAATGGCCTACTCGTGGGTAGGTCAACAAACCTAGCAATATACACACAGCACACCAACCCTGTAGGACACACAAGACATACAAGACTACATTAGCACCTGGCCTGGATAACACAGATGTGCAGGTAACAACACATTTGCACCATGCTGCAGTACAGCACAATCAGTGCACACCACAAACACATACACCCACATGTACGTAACACACCCACAAATTGACAGGCATACCACGTGAAGGACAGGTGCAGACATGTACCCTTTGCTAACTGAAGAACTTCACATACCACTACAAGTGCCCACAGGTTGCCTACTATGTACACTTCACACACAGTACACCAAACAAAGAATAGCACAGCCATGTCAGCCATGTCAATGACAAACACCATGCCCATGTCATGTAAGTTTCATATAGGCACAAATCCCTCAAGTCATGCCATGCAAATCATTGCCAGAACACACATCAAATACCAGACAACTGCTGCCTATACCAACTACATCTCATTAAACACATACCTGACTTACCTGTAATGTGCAGAGACATCTGCCTGACACATTGGCTCATACACATAGGAATACAAGATCAATGTCCATCACATACCATGGTGCCAGATGTGTGATAAGTACAGCCACACCAACTGTAGTGCCACCTCACATGCAACACTTACTGACTCACAACTCCATCATGTCTATAGCAGATACAATAAATGGCCCACCATGGAGCAGAGTCACTGTCAGGCAGTGCAGATCATGGATGCCACAGTAGGACCTTGTAGGAGAAAACAGAACATCACTGGCCTCACATGCACTGTGCCAAGGGACACATTTGCTAAGTAGCTGAGCTCTATCCCATAGCCTGCATTGTGCATGTGTTGACAGTATAAATGCTGATTCATGTGTTGGAAGATAGGAGAGACACTGGTAGTTATATTGATCATCCTGTAACAATGGGATACACATCCTTGGACACCTCATGGCTGCCACAAACATTAGCTGCCACTCTGGATCACCAAGGGACCTATATAAAAGCCCACAGTGCCATTGCCATGGCCTGCCCTGTATGTACAATTTGGCAGATTACCATTTTATAATGACTTGAAACCACATTGAAATCGGCCACCCTCCCATGCTGTATGTAGTGTGGAAGGGGTGTGCAATGTGTGTCGCTGCAGGTCTGTCACCACAAGATACATAGCATGATGATGCTGACTCAGATGTAGGTGTCACCTAAAACCTGAGGCCGTACCAACAACAAACACCACCCCAAGGGTGCTGTTTGTAGGTTGCAATAAGGAGGTAGACTGTGCTTTGAACTCAGGTGATTGTGCCGACAGTGCATGCTGCACACTCAGAAAGAGCCAATTGGCCATCAAAACAGCATATGTACAGGACGGTGTCCCTTCCTGCACAGATACATCCACCTCCACAAGGCAGCTAGCCAAGTACCCTGGTGCAAGGTAGGTAGTGTACTGTAGTTGCACGGCTGCATACAGTATGAGCAACTTGCGCAGGGGACAACAAAGGGTTGTCTAGTAACATGTCACACAGAGGGCATATTGCAGAACAGTACAGCCAATTTTGGAGACGTGTTTTGCATTGTCACTTACCAATTTCAAAGGCCCTAAGTGTTGCACATCTGCAATGACACATGTCAAAATGGATGGGAACTCCTGGCTCTATAGTGCTACCATGTTCCCACCACATCTGACCCCATTGTGTTGTGAGGATGTGTCATGTCCCCTCTAGTGATAGCACACTGATACAAAGGTGCACTACACACTGCATGGTGCATACATACTGACCATCAGTTAAGAATCCAAATCATGTCCCAGGTCCTTGAGCCTAACACAACATTGTCATGTCCAACAACCCAGTGCTGAGGAGACATTACACAAGGATAGGAATTCACAGCATACCACAAACACATATGAGTCACAACCAACTCAAAATATCAACTGCCATGCTACATGACAAACCTTTTGCAAGCCTTATCAACAACTTACTAATTTAATCTTTTGCAGCGGATCAGGTTTATGACCCAAGTACAGCAGCAGAGCATGCATATCATGGTGAACATTGGAGGACAGGGACTATTGTGGAGAGGACATTTGGCATCCTGAAGTCCAGCCTCCTATATGCCCCACACATCGTCTGGAAGGTCATAATGACATGTGCTATTCTGCACAACATATGTGTGAGGATGAACGTCCCATTATATGAGCAGGTTGATGACCTTCCTGAGAAGGAGGAGGAGGAGGGTGGAGAAGAAAATGAAAAGGAACAGCACAACACAGCTACTGGGATACGCCGTAGACTGCACATTGAGAACTTCTTCACTTAATAATCATGTAACTCACCTTGTACATTTTGTCAATAAACACCTCACTTATTCACAAAATCCGGCTTTGGTCTCTTCAATCTTCACAACATATACCTCAGGTTTGTGAGTCTAACCTCAGGGAGCATGTTACAAACACTAATCTGAAAAGTACTGTAGCAACATCACATGTGATGCGTAAGGTTGAACTGCTACCATCATACACATTACAAATAGACTCATCACTTGAATTTGACAACTGAAGGACACAATCTATGGACCACAACATATGAATTACATCCACGTTGCCAACTTGAACAAAAATAGCTCATCACACACAACTAACATGTCCAAATAGGAGGTAAACAAGGGCCCCACAAATGAGACAGTGGATGTCAAACATGGTGAGACTCTAATGTTTGAACAGACCACTGACACAACTCAGTGTGAGAGTTGCAATGGCTGCATGGAGCATGTTCTACCCTTTTACCAATGAAGGTCAGACGTTTGGTGAGTCATGCACAACCATCACTAAGTCACACATTTCAGGGGCCATGGCAACACCTGTGCCCCAGTATAGTGTCATGTATGATAAGCCAAGACACCGCCAGCCTACTATATTTACCTGGATTGTGTCAACAATGTAGGGCAATGCATGTATAGCGCTACATTGTTGACATTTCACATGATCCCTGCCATTATGTTAGCAAAGGGGGCATACCCGCCTTAGGGGGCACTGGCAATGGGGCATTTGATACCATCAGACAACTTTGTCACATCAGTCATGGATTACTCAACACATGATCATTGCAGACTAAAAATTGAGCCGCATGTCCATCACAAAGTGCCTCTGTGTGTCTTGCAGGACAAGCCAGAATACCTGAGTCAGTTGTCTTGCAGTGCACCAGGGTAGTGTCATGTATTTGTCACCCAACTCCCCCTCATACCATGGAGTTCCATCTTCTATACATTGCCCACATATGGTTGTTGCAGGGTGTAGCACTACACGAGTCTCAGGCCCAGTGTAAGTGTGCAGATGCATGGTTCGCACTCAAGTGAGTGTCAGTGTCATCGTGAGTTTACAGTGGTATGTCTGTTGCACTGTCTTCAACCACGATAACTAGCTCACTCCCCTGAAACAGTACACACTGTAATATGTTGTCCATTAGTAGTGACAATGATATGACACTGAGCATGGTTTTCCATCCATGTCTTACAGGTGGACCTGCCCCCTACATCATCGGCGAAGCAGCAAGATTTGAGGACCCAGGTGGATCCAGTAAGTGTGATAATGTCTGTCCTGTGTAGTGATTGAGGCTTTTGTGTGAGAGAGTCATGTGTGTTGCACACAATGCTAGAAGGGATGAGCTGTCAATTATTAGATATCAAAGTAGGCTGGATCGTGACATTGTGTAAACAAAGTGATGACAAGCCACCTGTAGCTCCATATGTGACTAAGAAGAGCACCGCTGTGAGAATATTGGCACTGGGACACACTGTCATTCTCACAACACAGTGATGCACCATTTTGAACACAAATTGGTGCATTCCTGTATTGTAATGGAATGCAGGACTAGGTGGGCAATTGTCCCCCAGCATGGTGCCCCATATTTTGTACTCCATTTACGAGACATTTATGTGGAATGTAATAGGCGTGCATGCAGGTCAAGGCCAGATGTGTGCTGGCATGGATATGGGTGTATAAGGAATAGTATTGGCAGATCAGGTATTGATGGGTGTCTACCCTAGGAAAACCTACCAAACCTGTGCATTTTGTAAAACTATACCCCTAGGGGAACCCAGGATGGGGCAACTTGTGGCTTTTTCACCAGGTTCTGTTACCCAGAATCCTTTGCAAACCTCACAATTTGGCAAAAAACACCTTTTCCTCACATTTTGGTGATAGAAAATTCTGGAATCTGAGAGGAGCCACAAATGTCCTTCTACCCAGCATTCCCCCAAGTCTCCCTATAAAAATGGTACCTCACTTGTGTGGGTAGGCCTAGTGTCCGCAACAGGAAATGCCCCAAAACACAACATGGACTCATCACATTTTCCCAAAGAAAACTGACCCGTTTTTTGCAAAGTGCCTAGCTGTGGATTTTGGTCTCTAGCTCATCCAGCATCTAGGAAAACCTAGCAAACCTGAACATTTCTGAAAACTAGACACCTAAGGCAACCCTGGATGGGGTAACTTGTGGCGCACTCACCAGGTTCTGTTACGCAGAATCCCTGCAAACCTCAAACTTTGTCAAATAAACACTTTTGCCTCAACTTTCGGTGATAGAAAGTTCTGGAATCTGAGAGAAGCCACAAATTTTCTTCCACCCAGCATTCCCCCAAGTCTCCCAATAAAAATGGTACCTCACTTGTGTTGGTAGGCCGGCCTAATGCCTGCGACAGGAAAAGCCCCAAAACACAACATGGACACATAACATTTTTACATTGAAAACTGACGTGATTTTTGGAAAGTGCCTAGCTCTGGATTTTGGCCTCTAGCTCAGCTGGCCCCTAGAAAAACCTACCAAACCTGTGCATTTTTTTAAACTATACCCCTAGGGTAACCCAGGATGGGGTAACTTGTGGCTTTCTCACCAGATTCTGTAACCCAGAATCCTTTGCAAACCTCAAAATTGGGCAAAAAACACTTTTTCCTCACATTTTGGTGATAGAAAATACTGGAATCTGAGAGGAGCCACAAATTTCCTTCTACCCAGCATTTCCCCAAGTCTCCTGATAAAAATGGTACCTCACTTGTGTGGGTAGGCCTAGTGCCCGCGACAGGAAATGCCCCAAAACACAACATGGACACATCACATTTTCCCAAAGAAAACTGACCTGTTTTTTGCAAAGTGCCTAGCTACGGGTTTTGGTCTCTAGCTCATCCAGCACCTAGGAAAACCTAGCAAACTTGAACATTTCTGAAAACTAGACTCCTAGGGCAATCCTGGATGGGGTAACTTGTTACGCACTCACCAGGTTCCATTACGCAGAATCCTTGCAAACCTCAAAAAAACACTTTCTTCCTCAAATTTCGGTGCTGCAAAGTTCTGGAATCTGAGGGGAGCCAAAAACCTACTTGCACCCAACATTCCCCCAGGTCTCCCGATAAAAATGCTACCTCACTTGAGTGGGTAGGCCTACTGACCGCATCAGGAAATGCCTCAAAACATTATGTGGGCACATCAAAATTGTCAAATACAAAACTACCTTTATTTTTTTGGGGGGGAGGGCACCTGCGTTTTTAGTCCTAGGCTCAGCAGCCATCTAGGGAAACTACCAAACCCAGACATTTCTGAAAACTAGACACCTGAGGGAGTCCAGAGAGGTGTGACTTGTGTGGATCTCCCAGTGTTTTCCAACCCAGAATCCTCAGCAAACCTAAAATTTAGGTAAAAAATCACATTTTTCCCACATTTCTGTGTGGGATCACGGCACCGGCACAAATTTCCTAAAACTCAAGGTTCCCCTCAGTCTCCTAATAACAATTATACCTCACTTATGTAGGTGGGCTAAGAGCCTGTGACAGGGAAGAGCCAAAAACATGCCGAAATTGAGGGGGAAATAAAGTGGGTCCAAAAGGGCAGTTTGAAAAAAAACGTTTTTAGGCTGACAAGTGGGGCAGAATGTTTATCAGTATAGATGCGACAATGTTGGGTGGTAGGAATTTTGTGGATTCCTGCAGAGTCCGGAAGGTTCCTTCACAAAAATGTGGGGAAAATGTGTGATTTTAAGCAAAGTTGGAGGTTTGCAGGGCATTGTGGGTAAGAAAATGATGCGGGGTGCATGTGAAGCACACCACCCTGTACTCACCCAGATGTTTAGTTTTCAGATGTATCTAGGTCTCGTAGATTTTTCTACATGGCAGCGTTCCAAAGTCCAAAAAGTGCATCGCTCACCATTCCAAGTGGGACGATTTTGAGAGTTAGACAAGCTCTCATGGCCCAAATGTAAAACCAAAACCCAAAATAATCAAATGTCCTCTTGCTTGCTGTGGGATAAGATGTTTTAGTGTGAGGAGGGAGAACTGAACGACTGTTACCCCCTTCAGTTAGGGTTGGGGCATAACCATGCCCATACTGGTTGATAGCCACAACCCCACTATTTTTTATTTTTTATTTCCCTGGCATCTAGTAGGCTTTCTTCCCCCCCGGGGAATGGACTGGGGGTAATTTCTCCATCTGCCCACCGGTGGGCAGAACAACCTTGTCCCTATTTATTTGGGGTGGGGGTATGGCCATACCCCACCCTCCTTTTTTGAATATAAATTCTTCCCTGGTCTCTGGTGGGCTTTCTGTCCCCCTTGAGGGCAAATGGGCCTTACAAAAGTAGTCCGATCTGCCCCCAAGAGGGCCAGAAATGGGCAATAGTAATGTGCCCCCATGGGGAGCGACCCTGTTTTAATTAGGCCGATCTGTCCCCAAGGGGGGCAGAAATGGCCTAAAATAAATTTATAAATTAGTCCCCCAGGGGAGCGACTCTTGCCTGAGGGGTCCCTCCCCATCTGTAAAAAATCAAAAAATCAAAAAATCCCTGGTGCCTAGTGGTTTCTGTCCCCCTTGGGGGCAGATTGGCATAATTAAAATAGACCCATCTGTCCCCAAGGGGGGCAGAAATGGTCTAAAATAAATTTGCCCCACAAGGGGAATGACCCTTGCCTAAGGGGTTGCTCCCCTTGTGTGAAATTGATGCGAACAAAAATCCCTGGTGTTTAGTAGTTTTGGGGGCAGATTGGCCTAATTAAAATAGGCTATGCCTAATTAAAAAAGGTCCAAGGGGTCGCTACCATTTATTGTTTATTTAGAAAAAACAAACTCCCTGGTGTCTAGTGGGCATTTCTGCAGCCCGATCATGTAATGTTCGTGGGCCTGAGCGCTGCGCCACCAGACATAACCATTACGTCCTTGGCGACCAAGGGGTTAAGGGTGAATCACTATTTTTGCATAAATGTTCCTGAATAACTTTATCGCTTGCATGTATTACCAAACTATCTCCAATTAAATTTTCCTGTACAATTCCAAATTTGCAATCGATAGTCAATTTTTTTAACTCAGCCACATATCACGTATTCATCAGATGTTTCCATTTTTCCTTGCTTGCACTGGTCACATTTGTACCTAGTGATTGGAATGCAAACTTCAAGTGCAGAATATCCACCTAAATCCTGTAAAGCCACTTTATATACATTTGCATCCCCCACCACAACAGTTTTGACATTTCTCGTATAGACCTTCAAACCTTGCAGACCCAATAAATGTAGCAAAATGCTCATCTTTGCTCAGGGGACATATCATTTAATTCATCCACAGCTGCCAAATTGTTAAAAAAATGTTTTTGCCATTATTGCCATTAAAAATGGTGTCTCTAGTTGGCAGTGGTTTGCACCATGTCCAAGCAGAGACCCTCACTCTAGCCAGGGCAAGAGAGTCAAACTGCTAGGATAACCCCTGCTCACATTCAGGACTTACACTGTGGCATGAGTTTGGAGGCGCTGTACCGGCGTCTGGCCTGCGGTGTCGGTTGTGGTTGTTGCATTCAGCAGGGACCACAGCTCCAGTGCAGGCAGCGGTGCAGAGTCAGACAGCTGCGCCAGTTCCGAAGTTGCTCTGGAGTCAATGTGCTTGTTTCTCCTTGGTTACACCAGAACTCACTTCCAAGGGCCCAGGAACTGGATCTGGCACAAATTGGCAAGTCAGGACTCTAAGCAAGAGAACCCAGGTGCTGGCAGATGAAGTATTTGATATCCCTGAGACTTCTTAACTGGAGGCAAGCTCAGTCCAAGCCCTTGGAGAACTTTTGAAAGCAGAATGTAGAAAGCAAAGTTCAGTTCTTTCACTCCCAGGACAGAAGCAGCAGGCCAGAACAGCAAAGCAACAGGCAGACTGGCAGTCCTTTCTACAGCATTTAGCTCTTCTTCCTGGCAGAATGTCCTCTAGCTGTGTTCTCAGCGGTTCAAGACTTATACTCAATTCTGTCTTTGAAGTAGGCAAACTTCAAAGGGCAGTCTTTGTAGTGCACAAGACACTGTCGTTTCTGCCCTGGCCCCAGACCCACTCCAGGGGGTTGGAAACTACTTTGTGTAAGGGCAGGCACAGCCCTACTCAGGTGCAAGTGTCAGCTCCACCTACCACTCTAGCCAAGGAAGACCCATCAGGATATGAGGGCACACCTTAGCTCCCATTGTGTGACTGTCTAGACTGAGTTCACAAACAGCCCAGCTGTCATCCTTTCCCAGGCGTGTATTCTACTGACAGGCAGATGTACAGAATTGTTAAACAAGAAAATGCCCACTTTCTAGCAGTGGCATTTTCAAGCTCACAATTTAAAAAACAACTTCATCAAGAGATGTATTTTTAAGTTGTGAGTTCAGAGACCCCAAACTCCACATCTCTATCTGCTCCCAATGGAAAATTACACTTAAAAGATTTTGGAGCAATCCCCATGTTACCCTGAGGGAGAGATAGCCCTTGCAATAGTGAAAAACAAATCTAGCAGTATTTCACTGTAAGGACATGTAAAATACACTAGTACATGTCCTACCTTTTAAATACATTGCACCCTGCCCATGGGGCTGACTTGGGCCTACCTTAGGGTTGCCTTATATGTAGTAAAAGGGAAGGTTTGCGCCTGGCAAGTGGGTGCACTTGCGAGGTCAAAATGGCAGTTTAAAACTGTCCACACAGACACTGCAGTGGTAGGTCTGAGGCATGTGTACAGGGCTACTAATGTGGGTGGTACAATCAGTGCTGTAGACCCACCAGTAGCATTTGATTTACAGGCCCTGGGCCCACATGGTGCACTATACTAGGGGCTTACTAGTAATTCAGATATGCCAATCATGGATAAACCAGTCACCAATACAATTTAGACAGAGGGCACTTACAATCTAGCACTGGTCAGCAGTGGGAAAGTGCAGGGAGTCCTGAAGCCAGCAAAAAATCAGCACAGGATCAAAAACAGGAGTTCAGAAGCAAAAAGCCAGGGGAAACCAAACCAAGAGCTGCCATTTTTTAAAAGGTTCCGATCCAACTGGCGAGAAGGCTTGAGGAGGACTTATATTTAAGGCACTCATAATATAACAGAGTCCACTCTTCACATAGTATTGGGCTAGTCCACTGTCCACACTTGACATTTGGTTACAAAATAGTCCCAATACTATGCACACTAAATATTACTTCATAAAATACTTCCACTACACAGCACAGCAACCCCAGTGTTTGAAATAAAAATCAGGTTGGTGTACACTTGGCTTAGAAATGCTGCTGCATACTTGTATATGTCTGTAACAATCACTAAATCTTACCAAAACTGTTGTGAAAATGCTTCATGATGTGCAGCGTATTACTTGAATTCCTTTGCAACAATCGCCAAATTGCCAATCTTATCAAAATAATTGAGAGAGAAACATGTCCACATGTGTAGTGTTTCTGCATTAAACACCATGCCCCTCATTACAACCCTGGTGGTCGGTGTTAAAGCGGCGGTAATACCACAAACAGGCCAGCGGAAAACAAAAATGGGATTACGACCAAGGCTGAAACCACCAACATAGACAGCCACTTTAACACTCCGACCACAACAGTGGTAGAAACAAACAGCGCGGCGGACACCGCCAACAGACAGGGGGAAGACAAAGTACCACCCACTGTATTACAAGAGGCCTTTCTGCCACCTTTTCTGGGGCGGAACCAACGCTATCAAAAGCACGGCAGAAACAGTACACAGAAGGGAAAACACTCACCTCTCGACACCCAACGAGGAACCTGCACGCCATGGAGCCCGAACATCAGGTGTTACCCATGTTGGTTTACCTCCTCTTCTACCGGGAATATGAACGGCGGCGGCAGCGACCACGGTGAGTACTGCACCTACAACACAGGGGAGGGGGAGAGGAAAGAGAGTGACACACACACGCAACACCCCCACTCTCACCCTCACCCACAACAACATACACACAAATACATGCAGCAACATTACATATACACCCCCCCACCCCCTGGAAGAACGCAAGGACAAAAGGAAATGATTGTAACGATTGTAATTATTAAAGATCCATTAGTCAAAAATCCAAATTCAGTATATACAAATATGTACACCAACTACACAAGTCCGGATAGTGTACTAATCATTGTCCATGGACCACTGGGCCCAAAATGCATGGGCGAAGCCCACACATGATACCTGACTCGAAACAGAGAGAACACTGCTGGGGCATCAGATCGAAAATACACAGGAACCTCAGGGGGAGGGGAAGGGGGGCACCTCAGCCTGATGAACGCACAACACCACTGCTGCACGAGGGGGCTCCATGCCCATTGCTGTATCCTGGGGAGTGCAAAGCCACACTGGTTTGCCCACTGCTTTATCCTGGGGAGTGCAAAGCCACAGTCTCTCAAGTCTCTCCAGTGGGTGGTTTGCCCACTGCTTTATCCTGGGGAGTGCAAAGCCACAGTCTCTCAAGTGGATAACAGTCTCCACTGGTTCTGGAGGGGGCCTGGTGCCCAGAGTGCTTCATCCTGCCAAGGACTGAGGTAGTGGATGTATCACTCCACTGGTTCTGGAGAGGGCATGGTGCCCAAAGTGCTCCCTGTGCAGTGTGGCCGGTACAATTCCCTCACCAGGGTGTGCGTGCCACGAGATTGGCGAGGTTCAGGTAGCATGATACACCATGGAGGCAGCGACATACCCCACACTGCTGAGGCTGCGCCTTCCACCTGCAGGTGCAAACAGTATGGAAGTCATGCCTCATGGAAGCTGCCCAGGGTCCAGGAACTCTCCTCCAGCCTCAGACGACTGACCACTGGGGATGGTAGCCATGTCAGCGGTGGTGCCTGTGTCCGAGGACGCCGCGGGCCGGTGGTGGTGCTTGCAGCGGTGTCTGTGGCGGCAGTGCTTGCGGCGGTGTCTGTGGCGGCGGTGCTGTCGGCGGTGCATGGGTCAATACCTGCTGAGGGACACAGCAGGACGTCTTCTGCAGACTTGGACGGCTGCCCACTGGGGAAGAGGCTGGGGACTGTTGTTGAGGCCGTAGACGTGCTGGGGGCGGTGCAGGTGGCGGGGCAGCTAGCGGTGTTCACCGCCGTACAAGTTGGCGTGGTCGTGGACAGAAAGTGTGACACTGGTCCCTCAGTCGGTGCCACCATGCCCTCTCCTGACCTGCTCTTCAGCTTTTGGCCCTTCCCCAGCTTTGATGGTGCCCCTGTTGTCTTGCCACTATCCCCTTTGGTTTTTGCTGAGCCCTTGGTGGCTGGTAGTTTCGGCTTCTCCCTCTGGGATGTGGGCACCTTTTTCACCTTGGCAGGTGGCGGAATGTCCTTGCCCTCACTACGTGGTACACTGGCAGCCCTGATGGGTGGCGCACTCGATGACCCCGCAGTTGCTGGCACCACTGTGCCTGGGGATGTCGTGGCTGAGGTGCTGCGCTGGGACCTGGAAAGCCTGGCCCTAGGGGAAGGACGGGGGGAAGTGTAGGGAAGAGGTCAATATTAGCCAGGAAGAGTTTTTTAGACACACTGGGACGGGAAGATGGAGGGGGTTTGGGAGTGGAGGTAGAGGTAGTGGTTGTAGGAGGTGTACGTCTGCTGAATTTGGGTGAAGGTGCATGGGCCGGAGGCTGTTGTGAGGTGGATGGCTGTTGGGTGGGTGTGTGCCTGCATTTGTGTACTTTGGGAGGAGGGCTCACTGACACACTGGGAGAGGACACTGGGGATGTGTGAATGGTAGTGGGGGTGGTGAGTGCATGTGAGCGGTGTGTGGTGATGGGCGTGCTGGTGAAGGAGGCAGTGGCTGAGGATGTAGTGCATGCAGGTGTGAGTGGAGACGAGACAGGGAGGGAGGAGAAGGATGTGGAGGAGGGGGACACAGTGGAGGCAGTGGATGTTGCTGTGTCTGCATGGGGATGGTGCTTGTGTGAGTGCCTGTGGGATGTGTGGTGCTTATGTTTGCATGAGCCACTCTTGTGTGTTGATGAGTGTGCATGCTAGGCTGATGGTGTGCTTGGGATAAGCTGAGGTACAGGGGATTGGGTCTGGGTAGTGGAAGTTTTGAGGGGGGAGGCTGGACACAGGTCAATAGCTGCCATCAGTGCTGAGGCCAGAGCCTGAAATGCCCTCTGTTGGGCTGCCTGCCCAGAATGAATGCCCTCCAGGTATGCATTTGTTTGCCTCAAATGCCTCTCTACACCCTGGATGGCATTCACAATGGTAGATTGCCCAACAGTGAGGGATCTCAGGAGGTCAATAGCCTCCTCACTGAGGGCAGCAGGGCTGACTGGGGCAGGGCCTGAGGTGCCTGGGGCGAAGGAGATGCCCACCCTCCTGGGTGAGCGGGCACGGGACACACGCTGAGGGGCTGCTGGGAGGGCGGTGCTGGTGGGGGGGTGGCGGCTGTACCTGTTGATGCGGTGGGCACAGAGGTGCCCGCCACCGCAAGGGAGCTCTCATCAGAGGAGGAGTCGCTGTCACTGCTCTCTGCTCCTGTCCCTGCCGTGGAGCTCCCCTCGCCCTCCGTCCCACTGGTGGCTTCAGACTCCGTTGTTTCGCCCTCCAGGGCCAAGTGGGTTGCAGCTCCCTCCTGCTCCGGTGCCAAGGCTCCTCCACCTGATTATGCTGTGGAAACACAAGAACAGGGAGACCACAAAAAAGGGGGGGGAGACAGAAAAAAGGCATGTTCAGTGCATGCAACACCACTACCGTTGGCGGACACAACACACAGGGAGCAGCTCTCTGCACTACGCCATGCACTGACAGTTCCTAGAAATTTCAGCTGACCATGGGGTAAGAGTCCTAAGACCAATTGCTGCACACCTGGAAGTCACAGGAGCCTGACTAGGTGTAGATGGCTCTTACCACTGGTGGGTTTGGGGTGCCACATGGCCTGCCTCACAAGGGACCTTGCCTACCAAGTTCGCCCTGGCCTGGGGGAACCCACTGCCCACCTCCTCCACCCAGACACCTCGTAATGCGCGCTGAGTCTGCTGAATGAGAGTGTACTCACCCCCTTGTGGCTGCTGTGATGCCCTCAAGCGCCCATCCAACTCCGGATAGGGCACCGCCAGTATCCAGAACATCAGGGGGGGTCATGGTGCGACGGGCACCCCTCCCACGTTGGGAGGCCATCCCCAGCTGGGTCTCCACCATATTCTTGCTCCAGTGGCGTAGGTCCTCCCTTCTTTTACGGCAGTGGGTGCTCCGTCTGTGGTAGACCCCCAGGGTCCGGACGTCCTTGGCGATGGCACGCCAAAAACCCTTCTTCTGGTGGGCTCTGACCTAGAGGAATGGTACAGGGGGAAAGGAAACTACTTACCTGTCTGGACCGTCATACTCATTGCCCCCCAGTTCCCACCCATGCCCGAACGCACATACACTCCCCATCCGCACATGCAGGCCTCAGCCCCCCCATGTATCTTCCATCCACACCGCTCAAAACAGGCATTGCCCATGCAGCATGCTCACAGTGTACTCACCTGTTTGTCTGGAGGACCGTACAGTTGCGTGTATTGGGGGAGGACCCCATCCACTAGTTTCTCCAACTCCTCCGAAGTGAAGGCAGGGGCCCTTTCCCCAGACAGATGAGGCATCGTCGCTTCCAGACACAGGTCACAGCAGCACTTGCAGTGTAGGTCCTCTCCTGTTGAAGGTCAGGTATCAAGTGAGTGAACAGACAGACAATGGCGGTCACGTCCGCGACGGTGCGTACCGTCACCGCCGACGTACATCCTCATTGGCTCCTGGGACCCGTAGGGCCCAATACTAATCAATGCAGAATGGTGCTGCGGTCTTCGACCACCCACCGCGACAGTGTACAACGCCAGCGCAGTAACCTCGTATTCTCTTGTCCCACCTTACAGGTCAGGCAGCTGACATTTCAGGAGTCCACATGGGATGGATGTTAACTGCGTCACACCTATCTAGGCTGGGAATATAGACAGATACTGGCACATTGCGGATTAATAAAGTTTCTGCGTATAACACATTGTGATACCTCAGTGTTGGATGACTCTCTGCTCGCTGTTCTCCTCCATAGGGCACGTCCGCTGGGGCAGGTGATGAGATGGCGGCATCCTCCGGTGTACAGACCCCTGGTGGACCTGTTGACAATGGAAGAGAGACACATCCTAGTCACATACAGACTTGATCGTGCAACAATCCAGGAACTGTGTGCCCAGTTGGAGCCAGACCTGATTTATTCTATCCACCATCCCACAGGAATCCCCCCTCTAGTGCAGGTCCTGTCTGTACTCCATTTCCTGGCCAGTGGGTCTTTTCAAACAACAGTGGCCATGGCATCAGGGATGTCCCAGCCAATGTTCTCTAGCGTGTTGTCCAGAGTGTTGTCTGCCCTGCTGAAACACATGCGCAGCTACATCGTGTTCCCTCAGGTGGAGGATTTGCCCACAGCGAAAGGTGACTTCTATGCCCTGGGACATATCCCCAACATCATTGGTGCCATTGATGGTACACATGTGGCATTTGTACCCCCGCAGGAATGAACAGGTGTACAGAAACCGGAAGAGCTACCATTCGATGAATGTGCAGATGGTGTGTTTGGCAGACCAGTACATCTCCCATGTGAATGCCAAGTATCCTGGCTCTGTGCATGACGCTTACATTTTGAGGAATAGCAGCATCCCTTATGTGATGGGGCAACTCCAGAGGCACCGTGTGTGGCTAATAGGTGAGGCCAAGGTCCCAATACAGTTGACATAGGTGTCTGGGTATGGGGCTGTCCCTAAGGGTTAGTGTGTGTCTAACCGTTGTCCCTCGACATTTGCAGGTGACTCTGGTTACCCCAGCCTGTCGTGGCTACTGACCCCAGTGAGGAATCCCAGGACAAGGGCAGAGGAACACTACAATGAGGCACATGGGCGAACTAGGAGAGTGATCGAATGCACCTTCGGCCTCCTGAGGGCCAGATTCCGGTGCCTCCATCTGACAGGTGGCTCCCTATACTACTCACCGAAGAAGGTGTGCCAGATAATCATGGCTTTTCTGCAGGAGGATGGCCAGATGGTGGTCTTGTGCCAGCTATGGAGCCTGTGAACAGTGAAGAAGAGGAGGCAGAAGAAGAGGATATCGACAACCGAAACAACATCATCATGCAATACTTCCAGTGAGACACAGGTAAGAAGATGTCACTGCTTCCCACATCTCATACTACTGTTTGAGCTAGCATAAGTCTGTCATTTTCATTTCGTGTATGGACCCTGACTTGTCACTTTGACTTTCCATTTCACAGATCTGGGTCCCACTTTGTGCCCTCTGCTATGTTTACTGCTGGCCTACAGCTGTGTTACATTGGTATGTGAACAAGTAAATTGACATTGCCATATTCCATAGTTATTGCAATTACACATTTGTGAAAGCACAGACTGACTCCAGATTGTTTTGTGATTGAAGTGTGTTTATTCCTGTGCTAATAAGTGGAGGGGGTTGTAAAATGGGCTGGGGGGATGGTGGAGGAATGTCCATGGCAGAGTCCAGTCTATTTGTTTCACAGGTGCATTGTCCAAAGGGGCATAGGAAGTGGAGCAATGGCAGTTTAAGGATGGACAGGGTGACATAGTGGGACAGAAGGGTGACATTCAGGGGGGTCTCATTTCGTGGTGGGGGTCTTGGCAATGTTCTCTGTCTTGTTCCTGGATCTCAGGGACCGTTTGCGGGTGGTTCTCCATCTGCAGGGGGTGGGGTGCTGGTGTCCTGTTGTTCCTGTGGCGGTGCCTCCTGTCCACTAGCGCCTGCGGAGGTGGAGGGCTGTTCATCGTCCAGGCTAGTGTCAGGGGCCCCTTGCTGTGCCACTGTGTCCATCCTGGTGTTGAGAAGGTCTGCCAGCACCCCTGCAATGGTGAACAGGGTGGTATTAAAGGACTTCAAGTCCTCCCTGATCCCCAGGTAGTGTTCCTCCTGCAGAAGCTGGGTCTCCTGAAACTTGGCCAGTACTGTTGCCATCGTCTCCTGGGAATGATGGTAAGCTTCCATGATGTTGGAGAGTGCCTCGTGGCGACTGGGTTCCCTGGGCATGTCCTCCCCCTGTCGCACAGCAGCCCTCCCAGCTTCCCTGTTATCCTGTGCCTCTGTCCCCTGAACCGTGTGCCCACTGCCACTGCCCACAGGTCCTTGATCTTCCTGTGTTAGTGGGGTTGCCTGGGTACCCTGTAGTGGTGGACAAAGGTTCGACTCATCCTAAAATTGCGTGAAGGGTCAATGTGCCTGATGTAAAACACAGCATTCAACAAGCAGATCAGAGATTTGATTTTCTATGTAGATAACTTAGTTGAATATTGTTTCTATTGCAGGGTTCCATGTGTTACCTGCAGGTCACAAGTGAAAATCCTTGTCACATAGCTTTGTGAATTAAGACCCTGCATCAAGGAGCTGCATGAAAACGGCAAGGCATATATTTAGAACTTTTAATGATGCTAAAATAAAGCTTAATTTGTTTTGCAATAAATACTTATTATTGAGTGCTACATACATGGTTATGAGTGTAATAACTCAGGTACATATTGGACAGATACATTTGACATTCTTATAATGCATGCAGATTTCTTGCACAGAAAGATTGGAAAGGCCACAGATCTAGCTCCATCCTTTGTCTCGCCATTAGCACCATCCTTACACTCACCCCAACCTCTAACCCCAGCCACAGATTCTTTTGGTGAGTACATGCACTTATTTTTTCCATTTTAAAGCACTGGGCGTGAGGCTCCTCCAACACTTAGGCCCATCACTCGAAAGCCAAGAGCAGGAGCCTACAGTAATCAGCCAAGCTGCCCTTCATGTAACACGGGGACTCAGTTGTGCTGTCTAAAAGGCAGCGACACAGACCATAGATTAGCACCAGTCAGCATGCCAGCCTGCTCAATGTGAAACGACCAGAGGTTCAGCTGAGGAAGCTGACCAACCATGAATCAAGAAAAGTACCTGGCGGACACAAACCCTGAGAACACGGAGCAAGCGGTGAGCAGTAAATCGGTGGAGTGGTGAGGAGCGATGCAGGGTAATGCAGAGCATCTAGTGTCAGGGGTCAGGTATCCCAGCGTAGAGGAGAGGGACACAGTGCATCTCACCCAAAGTCTAGGACATCGGATGGATAGATGGGTATATATATGCAACAGTGATGCTAATAGACACTTGCATTCTCCTATGAAGTCATTTTCATATTTGAATATATATTTCTCAGATCATGACACTTTACTTCATCATCACAGAGGAGAAGGAGAGTTGGGCATTAAGCACTAGTCACACATATTAACAGGTGTATGCTGATAGCAAAGTAACAGTACAATTGTCCATAGGCTTTCACTGAAAAACAGATATTCCAGAGTTGGTCATGATGTACTCACCAAGTAGTCATATCCTCAGCAGGTGATATGTCTCCATGGTATATTCTATGTAGCTGTTCCCTAGGGTCATGGAATCAAAGATAAAACCCATGAAACTGGCTTAGCAATGTGTAAAGCACAGTCCTTTGTCACTGTCACATAGATGGTTTCTGCATTTCTGAAATACTTGTTCCCAGGCAACTGGTGGCATGTGAGGGCAATCTTTAGCGCCTAGCATATCATGGGAATCTGCAGTTGCATAACATTGTACTTTTCCTGCATCCACTGTAGGTCGTTTTTAGAGACTACACGGCACTGGTATAATGCATCCAGCACGTCGATTAAGATCTGTGTTAGTTTCTTAGAAAAGGTGGGCTGTGCTGACATACTTATGCCCTCCTGCGATGCGCCAGCTGCAGAAAGATGCATCTGTGCAAATAATTATAGGGGGGGGGTGACAGCCCCTGCGTTTGGCTCCAGCGCATCTCCAAAGGTAGACAAGATGTGATGTTAGTTGTACATGTTGAGCTGATAGGTAGTCAGGACCCGAGATTCTAACATATTCAAGGGGATGATACTTGCCTTGGAAACCTTTGGCCTTATCCTCCATCCGGGGTCTGTTATTGCAATTTGGCACTGTGTAGTTTGGTCCTCGTCCAGCAATAACTAGACATACTGAATCAACACTGGAGTCAAGCAAAGTTCTTTGCAATGCCTTGGCTACAGCTTCGTCTTTGGTTGTGTTTGAAATGCATGTCACTCCTTGTAAAGAGTATAGATTCAACTCGACTGTGTGTAGGTTATGCCCCAATATGTCTTATCACAGTTATTTTGGAACTGTTGTTCACTGATGGGCTTGCACCACCATGTGTCTTGTTTGGAGAGGTTTCTACTGTTGAGGTAGAATGCTCAACAAATGTCTTGAGCTTTTTGTGAAGGGTGAGTGTCCTTGACTACAATCATTTACCACAGGTTTTGCTGTATGCCGTACAGCTTTTAATTGTTAGGTTGTAGTGCATGTGATGTTAGTGCATGCTTCATCGTTCGATTTTATCACGTTACCAAACGTAGCTTTCAGTAAGAGGCCAGGCACACATCTATATGTAGAGTATCTTCATATGCAGAAAAATTGCACTTCTACTCCTAATTGTTTTTTTAATTTACTACAGATTTTTGCACAACGCATGCAATGATTGTTTTACCAATTTACGCGAAATGAGGACCAACTCGTATTGGGAAAGATGTTGTTATTTTCACAGTTTAGAAAAATATAACTGTCATTTCGTTCAGCGTTATGGCTTGTCTAAGCAGAAAGCTAATATCTTATTTTTTCCATCAAGAGGTTGCATATCTTAAAGAGGTTGTATACAAAAGCCACAAATCAACATTTCAAATATTTCATTTAACATCCCAATCTTAATAGCTTTACTTATTAACAATATTGAACGATAATATAAGCACAATTTACGAATCACGCAGATCTCTTATTTTCTCCATAACTGTTATTAGACATTAGACGCCCTCCCACATTTTACATCATTTTCCGTGAAGAAATACGTCATTGGGAATAGAGTAATGCATAAGTATAGTATTTCAGCCTAGTTGTGAGAACAAGAAAAGGAAACTTACTAAAGCTTCCATTCCACTTGCCCTCTACCCGCGTAGTCAAGATTTCTTATTATCCTTTTAAAAAAGCTCAAGTTGGACTGGTCGAAGGCTTGTGAGAAACGTATTAGCAAATAGTTTTATATTCTGGTTGGTGAACCCACGCTGAGAATTTGTTTGCCTGCGTAATGAGGTTTTACCTTCCAGAAACCTGTGTGCAAATGGCATAGGATGTGTGATTTGAACCTGGAGAAATAGCCCGTGTGCTATTTGTGCGTGGGCCAATCCTGCCTGTTAGACATGACAAACTGAGGGTGGTCTTCCCCCAAATGTTTTTGCTTCCTTCTCCATTTTTGATTATCTCGTTTTTGTTGGACTTATGATTCTCTGCACTTTGCCACTGCCTACCAGTTGTACAGTGCTTGCCTCTCTCCTCCAAACATGGTAAAAGTGGCTTATACCCACATGGCACATTTAATTTATGTGTAAATTCTTGGTAAAGTGGAACTGCATGTACCCAGGACCTGTAAATTAAATGCTAATAGTGGGCCAGCAGCATTGGTTGTCCTACCCACTTAGGCATCATTTCAAACATGCCCTGGGAATTCCATTGCAGCCTATGGGTGCAGTATAAACTGCCATTTGGACCTGTTAAAAATATTTTGCCACACCTAAACAATCCTTTTTTAAACTCATAAGTCACCCCTACGGTATGCCCTGAATAGCCCCTGGGACAGGGTGCAGTGCATTTAAAAAGTTGGACATGTACTTTTAACTTTTACATGGTCTGGTAGTGAAAAACTCTTAAATTTGTTTTTCACTACTGCAAGGCCTACCTCTCGCTTAGGATAACATTGGGTTAACACATTACCTTTATTAAGTGATAACTCTCAAGTGGGAGCAGGTATGAATGACAATTTTGGTGTCTAAACAATTGCAATTTAAGCCCACTTTAAAAGTAAAGAAGGATTGTAAGTCATAACTCTGAAAGTGCCACATTTAGAAAGTTTGTGTTTTCTTGTTCTAACCACTTGGTGTCTGCTGCCTCTATACTGGGTCAAATGACTAGGTGTAGTTGGAAGTTGGTCTTTGTGTATTCCTTCCAGACAGTGAGACAAAGGGCCATGGGTGTTGGTAGGATGGGCCATCTCTGATTTGATGAAGGGGAAGAGCTCTCTCATACTACACTTGCACATCAGCTAGGCCCAGCATGCACACACTATAAAAGGGTTTGACACTAGTTATTGTGATCCAAGACAATCTGGGGTCAGGGCAGGGAGCAGGAAATTCCAAGGACCTCTCAGGATGCAAACCTCCAGAACCGTCTCCTGAGCGGACACTAGGCATAAATATTGGACCCTCAGCCCCAACTCTTCACTACAGCTTTGGATCTGTCAAAGACTCAGAAAGACTGCTGTGCTGCTCGACAAGGACTGCAACTCTGATGCTCTTCTGCCCTGTTGCCTGCTGCCCTCCTGCCTGACTGAAGGAGTTGACCTGCATCTTGATCCCAGGACCACCAGAGTGACTCCAAGGGATAGTTGGATGGCCTCTTCATCAGAAACCTCAGGGACAGAACAGGCTCCATCTACCTTGAACCCAGGAACTGAACTTAGGGCCAAATGTATCAAAGGGTTTTTCCCATTCTGTGTCAATGGGAAAATGTGTTCGTACATATGGCCCTTAGTCATCTCTGAATCTTGTCCCCCAAGTCATGCCACCCCAGTTCTGGACCCTTGGAGGTGGGCCTGAAGGTATTCTGCCAGCCCAGCTGTGGTCCTGTGGGCATAACCGACAAAGTATAATGCATCTCAGAACTGCAGCTGCATGCTACATCACTTCCGCAGGAGCTCGCATTGCAGCCCACAGTTTCCCTGGAATTGCTGCTGCGTGACACATCCTTAATGCAGGCCTTTGCATCGCAAGCCCATCATTAATGGCATCCTCAACAGTGATGCAGGACTCCGCATCACAGCCTTGCAGCCTCCCAGTTCCTTGGAACCACCGCTGTATGCTGCACGATGCATCCTCAACATGGGATCTCTGAACGGTCCGCAACCAGGATTTAAGGTACTCTTGTTCATTGAGCAAAACCTGGTTCCATATCCAACCTGCACTCCATCATGAGCAGCCTGAACTTTTGACTTTGAACCAGTCTGGCATGACCAGATAACCACAGGTGGAGCTTTATGCTTCTATGCACTATTTTCACTTAAATGTTTAAAACTGCATATCTCTGGTACTAATGTCATTTTGGTGTCAAATACTTTATTACATTTTGCTTTATTTTTCTAAATTGGTGTTGGGTGACTCCCAAAAGCGTGGTCAGGGTTCCCATCAGAATGAGAGGGGGAGAAAAAGAAGGAGTTCTCGCAAGGCCCCCAAAAAAGATCACAGGGGAAAGGGTTCCATTCCCAATCTGGCCACCTGAAAAGTGATTCCCTGACAAACGTCAGAACAAAAACCCTAACTGCTATGAGTGCTTCGAGTAGGAGCACTACAAGGAGGATCCCCAGTGTCGCAAGAGAGCACAGCCTCCCACTGGAGAAAAAAAACACCAGGGTTGCTAAGTTAGTGCTTTGGAAGGGGTTTGCACCAGCTAATTGGAGGGAACTCAGTGAGGTTACCATAGTGTCCCTGGGTGATGTGAAGTTGGTCCCAAAAACCCTTGTGGCTTCCAATACTGCAAAGTATAGTCAGTGGGTTACCATCAATGGGCAAAGTGTTGAAGGTCTGAGGGACACATGTGCCAGTATGACAAAGGTAAAGAGTAGGCTGGTGGACCCAAAAGAGATTTTATACGGTACCTTCCACCAGGCTGTAATAGCTGACAACTGTGAGGGTCGCTACCAAGTGGCCCTTGTTCCATTTGAGTTGCGGGGTCCTCAGGTCTTCTGAAAGTAGCTGTGAGCCCGGCAATGACTGTGGATTGTTGGTTAGGGAATGATCTTGAGCACACAACCTGGAAGGAAGTCAAGTTCAGGTCACACCTGGGAATGTTGTGGTTGCCTGAGTGGGTGTGTGCAACCACAGGGTTCATGGCTCCCAAAGAAGGGAGTCAAGAACGTCTGGAGCTCAGGAGAATGGCCCAGATAGCTGCTAAAGAAGGAAGGCAGACGGAGTGTGAAACCAGCCCCTAAATGTCTCCCAGCTGAGGTGGATGGGGCACCAGAGGAGGTTGTGTCGGAGCCCAGTGTAGAGGACATAGCTTCTCTTAGTGACCTGCTTGAACTTGCTGGATGGCAAGTAGAAGGAGGACCCAATAGGGAGGACTTCTGTAAGGTGCAGAGGGAGTGCCCCACCTTGGAGGGTATGAGGCAACAGGCCATAGCCCAGGCAGCAGGTGATGTCTCTGGTAGTCACTGGTTTTACTGGGAGGACAAACTCCTGTACAGTGAACCTAAGTCACCTGTGCATGGGGCAACAAGGGTCCCAATATTACAGGGTCTTCCTACTGCAGCTGGCTCATTAGGTACCCCTAGGAGGACATCTGGGCCAGGGCAATTCCTTTGCCAAGCTTGTCCACCACTTTACCTGGCTCCGGATGAAGATTTTCTCAGATACCTTCTGTAGGACTTGCTTCACCTGCCAGACCAGCAGGAAGACAGGGCAGAAGCGGAAGGCTCCCCTGAATCCCTTGCCTGTCTTTGGCATCCCTTTTTAAAGGGGTAGCATAAACCTTGTAAGGCCTGTTGATTCCCTGACAGCCTCTGGCTTCAGGTTTATCCTGGTTCTGGTGGATCATGCCACAAGGTACCCAAAAGTCATTCCTCTGAGGACTGCAACTGCACCTGAAGTGGCTAAGGATTTTTACCTGAGAGGGTTTCCCAAAAAACGTGGTGTCTGACAGGGGTAATAACTTCATGTCTACTTATATGCAGTCAATGTGGAGAGACTGTGGAGTTACCTAGAAGTTCTCTGCACCCTACCATCCACAAAACAATGGGCTTGTTCAGGGATTCAACAAGACCATGAATAGCATGATCAAGGGCCTGCTGAGGCCCTGAGGAGTAAGTGGGATGTCCTCTTGCCATGTCTGCTCTTTGCACAGAAGGGGTTTGGCTTTAGCCCCATTGAACTTCTGTATGGTCATCCTGTAAGGGGACCTCTGAATCTGGTATGGGAGGGTGGCAGCAAGCTCCCCCCCCCCAAGATATTGCAAGCTACATGCTAGACTTTAGAAGCCATATGGCCAAATTATGAAAGCAAGCTTCTGACAACTTAGAGGCCAGCAAGGAGATAATGAAGCAGTGGTACAACCCAATGGCTATCTCTGTGAAATTTCAGCCTGGGCATAAAGTGCACATCCCAGGGCTCTCCAAGACCATTGGACTGGGGCTCTATGAGATTGTTGCAAAGAAGTGGGAGGTCACATACCTGGTGGGCCTCAAGATCCCCAGGAAGAAACCCTAGGGGGCGCTCCACATCAACTGTCTCAAACCATACTTTGAGAGGTCCGAGGTCACTATGTAGTTGGTGACAGATGGTAGAGAGGAACATGGGAGTGAACCTCTCCCTGACCTCCTAACATCCAAAGAGAAAGATAGGTTAGTGGAAGGTGTAAACATTTCCCCTACCCTGACTTCAGAACAGCAGAGAGGTTGTCAGCAGTTACTGAGACAACTCTCCACTTGGGTTTCCACACTCCTGCAATTACCCACCTGTGTTCCCATAATGTGGACACAGGAGACAGCCCCCCTGCCAGGAATAAAATCGAAAGTCTTTCTGATAAATTGAGCACAAGCATCAAGGTGAGGTTACTAAAATGTGAAGTTGTGGGTGATTCAACCCACCAACAGCCCCTAGTCCAGTCCTGTGGTGCTGGCACCAAAGGCTGCCCCACCGAGCACACCACCAGATGTCAGGTACTGTGTAGAATCAATTTAGCCACCAAGACTGATTCTCATGCCATCCCCAGCTAATGACCTGATTATATGTTAGGGGCTGCCCAGTTCCTGAGTACTTTTGACTTTCTTTCAGGATACTGGCAGATTGCCCTAACTGAAGGAGCCAAGGAGAAATCAGCCTTTTCCACTCCAGAGGGCCACTACCAGTCAAGAGTGATGATCTTTGGATAGAAGAATGCCCCTGCTACCTTCCAGCTGCTGGTGAACCAGGTTCTGGCTAGTATGGAGACCTTCAGTGAAGCTTACTTGGATGACATTGCTGTCTTTAGTAGCAGCTAGAAGGACCACCTTTTTTACCTGCAGGAAGTGCTTCAGGCCCTATCAAGATCAGTAAGTGCCAGATATGACAGGGGTCAGTGGTATACGCGGGGTACCTGGTGGGAAGAGGTAAGATGCAGCCCCTCAAGGCCAAGATATAGACTATTATAGGCTGGGAGCCTCCGAAAACCCAAACTGAAGCGAGTGTCTTCTTAGGCCTCACAGGGTACTACAAGAGGTATGTCAAGGGATATGGCACTATTGTTGCCTCCTAGACATAGTCAACTTTGAATAAGCAGTCCAGGAATATAATTTGGACAGAGGCATGCCAAAAAGCATTTGACTCCCTGAAGTAGGCCATGGGCTCAGCCCCTGTGCTCAAGGCCCCTGACCTTTCCAGGGAATTTATTGTTTAAATTGATGCCTCAGAACATGGCATAGGGGCAGTTCTATCACAATTAACTGAGGAGGACCTAGACCAGACTGTAGCTTTCATCTCTAGGAGGCTACTTCTCAGGGAACAGGGGTGGAGTGCTATTAAAAGGGAAGCCTTTGTTGTGGTCTGGACACTGAAGACGTTAAGACCATACCTGTTTCTGACTCACTTCCGGTTTCAGACAGACGTCAGACTCCTGAGGTGGCTAATACAAATGAGGGGTGAGACTCCTAAATTATTGAGATGGTCAATCTCCCAACTGGGAATGGACTTTACGGTTGAACACCAATCTGGGGTTTACCACGTCAGTACTGATGGTCTCGCCTGGTTTTTATGCTTTAGTGAATAGAACTCCCAGGAGGTTGGGTAGCTCTCCCAACTTTCAACTGGTGGGACACTTGTTAGACTTGACAGCCTTGGGATAGTCTTCCCACAAATATTTTGCCTGCTTGCCACATATTTTGCTGATTTCTATTTGTTGGCCATAGGACTCTGAGCAGTTTACCAGTGCTGGCTAGAACTAAAGTACATGTGCTCTCTCCCCAAACATGGTTTGATTCGTACATTCACAATTGGCATATTTAACTTACTTATAAGTCTTTCATAAAGTCCTGTACATGCGCCCAGCGCTCCGAAAATAAAATACTACTGGTAGGACTGCAGTATTGCTTGTGCTACCGATTCAAGTATCCCTTAAACATATCTCTGGCCTGTCATTGCAGAGTCTGTATGTGCAGTTTACACTGCCATGTCGACTTGCATTTAAAACCTCTTGCCAACCCTTAAAATCCTCTTTCATTACAAATGTCACCCCTAAAATAGGCCATTGGTAGCCCATATGGCAGGGTGCTAAGTACTTAAAAGGTACAAGCCTACCCCTTTCATAGGATAACTCTCCTTCCTTATTACATTTAGTAAGCTTTAATTCATGAGAGGTGATAGATCTGTCATGTTTAGAACTTATGAAATTGTAATGAATTATCCTCTTTAATGGTAAAGTCAGATTTATTGTTACAATTTTGAAAATGCCACTTTTAGAAAGTTTGCATTTTTCTTCTCTTAGCACTGTGTGCCTGCAGCCTGTCTCCAATACACGTCTGGGGTGGGGTGACAGCAGAACTTTGTGCTTTCCCTTCTAGACAGCCACACACAAAGGGTGCTTAGGTGTGACTGATGGGCCATCAGAATCCCAATGGACCATCATGGGTAGGATGGGAGAGAGGTGCTGGGCACAGCTTCACATTGACATCTGGATAGGCAGTGTCCTGTCCCCACACAAAGGACTGCTTAACCCCCAGCAGTGAGTCTGGAGCCAGGGCACGAAGAAAGGACTTCTGTGCACTTCAAAGACCCTATTTTGAAGTCACCCCCATTTCAAAGGCACAACTGGGTATAAGTACTGGACATCAAACCCTGTCAACTGAATGCAGTACTAGACCTGTGAAGAACTCTGCCAGAAGGAATGACTTCTATGCTGCTACAAGGACTGCCACTTTGGACTGCTGCTCTGGAAGAACTGTTTTTCTGCTGTGCCGCCCTGTTGCCCTGCTGCCTGCTACCGTTTGCACTGCTGAGCTAGGACAGAACCCACCTCACTTGAACCAAGAATGACTCCAAGGGCATGTTGGCTTGCTCCCTGTGCTCAGTCTCAGGGACATCAAAGACTTCTTATCATCCTGCAACAGCACCTGGACTTTGCTTGCTGCAAGTATTACCCTGCCAAGTGGTGCCAATCCAGTTCTGGTCTCTTGGAAGTGGGTATAAAGTGCGGCAACTACCAGAACCTGCACATCAACACCATTGCACAGATTGTAACCAATTAATCTCCCTTAACGCAGACACATCGCCACTGCAGCAAGGATCACTATCACCACATCACTGACTGTATGTTTCATCGAATCCAGTTTCTGATGCATTTCTGAGTTTGCATGGCTCAGGACCGATGCATCACCTACATCCAAAGGATCTGCTATAACACATCACCTCTCCCGCTCCACGCATCTCAGCTTTGACGTCGATGCATCCACAAACTAAGGTACTTTTTTATTGGGTCAAGGCTGGGCACTGTAACCGACCCATGCCCCATCACCATTGGCCTGAACATTTGGATTTACCCCAGTCTAGTGCAACCAGATAGCCCTGGTTGGTGCTTTCAGCTTTTAAGCACTAGAGTTTCATTTAATCATTAAAAAGTCATAACTCTGGTAATACATATTGGATTTTTGTAATTTTGGCCTTCTTTTTTTCATTGAAATATGATCTATGTTTCTAAACTGGTATGGACTATTTTTGGGGTGTTTTCACTGTTGCTGTTTGAAGTGTTGCACAAATACTTTACACATTGCCTGTTAAGTTAAGCCTGGCTGTTCTGTGCCAAGGTATCAGACGATGAGCACAGGTTACTTTATGGTGTGTATCTGACTTAACCTAACTAGGATCGTGGTTTCTGCTTGCACCGGGTGCATAACTCAGCCAACCAGAAATCCAATTTCTAACAAACCTACCAAAGGTGGGATCACAGGTTGTTTCAACTCTGCTATATGCAAATTATGCCATTTAAATCACCTGCGCCCCCAATGGTTTCAGAAGCCTTATTGTTAATTTTGTTAAGTTCATATACAACCTAGGCCTCAAAACTAACGTCTCTAAGACACATTATGAGGTTTGTGATAATCAATGTCATAAGGTCAGACAAATCACTAGCAAGGGAAAACGTATTCCAAGAGTAAATGATTTCTTAAATATGGGAGTGACTTTCGATGCACGGAGCTCTTGGTTATCTTCTATTCCACACATGTATTTCCATGTTAATCAATCTGGGGAGGCAGTATTTGACCTAGCTAGAAACGTAGGAAACAAACCATTGTTGCCAATTTTGGAAATGTATAAACACAAAATCATCCCAGATTTATCCTATGGGGTATCTATCTGGGACTATCAAAATGTGCTAAACCTCAACAAGAGGAAAACCGCTTCGGTATGAGTTGTTAGGACTCCCCCTTTCTTGTCTGTATTTTTGTGTACATGAAGAGTTGGGCCTCCCTTAAATAGAGGACTCTATCAAGTAGCACCACTCACCTGGATTTCCATTAGGTAAACAAGCAGTCTAGCCTTAATTGTATGGTCATTACTGACTGTCTAGCCTATAAGGGGAATCATAAAATTGAATGGCTAAGCTATGTTAAGAGTATTAGCAAAGCACTGGGCAGACAGGGCATGTTTACCTCCCCTCATCTGATAGTTAAGGGGGATGCTGAAGGTGCTAAAATGCAGGTATGTATTTTATAGGGCAAATTGTGAAGAGGAAGAATATGCAAAACCTACTGTCATGCTCCAAACCTGTCATGGTAAAGAACCCCATTTATATTTTGGAAGAATACATGGGAAAGGCTATTGTCAACCACATTTCGGTTAGGCACTATTAGGAGTTAACTGGGTTTTCTCCTTGGTCAATATAACTCAGCGTCTATTTTAACATGTCCCTGTGATGAGGTCTCCCTCAGCATCTGACAAAGTTAGCTTTTTTCTGCAAGTATTATGTGTTTCCTAGGTGTGAAGTTTTAATCTCAAGTTTAAAATCAAATTTTATCAGTACAGACCGCACTTGATTTTTGCATATGTTCTCTACTCTCTTGGTGCATTCTTCAGTTGGTAGTTTTTTGAAATGTGCTTTTCATTTCTGCAATTTTATGAACTTTTAGGAAAAAGCTCTTGTTCACCAGTATGTTTTTAACTATTTTATGAATTATAAAACTCTTGTGAGCAATTACAAGATGTTAGCTTTGGTGTATATGTGTCATTGAAATGTTTTGTCCTTTTAAAATCTGAAATAAAAATTTCCTGAAGTACTTTACACCTTGCCTCTAAATTAAGCCTAACTGCTTTTGTGCCAAACCACACGAGGATTAAGCACATGTTAATTTGAGGCTGACTTTCATTTCACCCTGACAGAGGTTATGTTTGCTGCTTGAGTGAGCAAGTAAGTAAGTACCCAGTAACCCAATATCAACACCGCCCGAAAAGGAATCCTGCTTCAGGCAAAAATGGAAATTTGTGATGAAATGGTAAAAACTCTATACTTTCAATCATGGCTTAAGCAGAGGATTGCGAACAAGTCGTAATGTATCTACACATTTTGCTGAGATTTAGGCCTGTTTGCCCAGTTAAAAAAAATCCCAGATGGATGGATGTCCTTCAGGTCTTGGAACTTACCTACATAAGTGTATGCTGTTTACATTGATGCCACCTATTGTGAAGTACGTATGAAGAGTTTTCACATTGCCTGTATGTAATGGAACTAATAAACTCTAGCTAGAAAGCATCTCTTTGCTGTGCATAGAAAAACTGTTAGGGAATGCTCCAAGATCAGATACAAAAGTTGGAAATGGGTGGAGAAAGCAACATGGGGATTGCTGTTCAGATTGGCCCTAGCAATATGAGAGTTAATTTCATTTACAATGCTCATAAAGTGATCTTAGAGGAAATCGGTTTTCAGTCCCTTCCTGAATGAAAGATTGTAGATCTACACATATCATATGATGGCATGCCACTGGAGATTATGGGTTTGTAGTTTCAGAAGGGTTGTCTACCTTCCTTTTCCTGACAGTTTGGGTACTTTTAAGCTTCTAGGTGATGCAGCAGGTCTCGAAGATATGCCCAATGAATGACAGTCAGCTCACGACCACTAGTAGCAAGAGGGAATGGTGAATCTCAGGGCCGGCTTTAGCACTGGCGGTGCCCTGTGCGGCAATCTATTTTGGCGCCCCCCACCACATACCCGCCGCCTCAGAGTCCCTCACTACAGCTCGGTAAATGTGCCCCTCATCTCTCCGCAGCCCCCTTTCACATTCATTCATTTGTATTAAAGCGCTGGCAAAGGCTGGATTTATGAATCCACTATATTAATTTTAAGAAATTGCTATTTCAGAAATGCAAAATGGAATGTATCAAAATTGCGAGTCGGTAATAGCGATTTCTTAAAATTCGCAAATGTAATTTGCTCATTGCAAATACCGAATCGCAAAAAAAATTGAGAATTGGTATTTGAAAATCGCAAATTGAGAAAACGGCAAACTGGAACAGGCTGGTGACATCACAACTGGGAAGTGAGTCAGCCCTTGCTGTTTCCAGGAGCCAACCCCACAGGACCAGGTGGAGAGAGACAGCCCAGCATCACGGAGGCAGTTTTGTGAGCCAGCCAGGACCAAACAGCAACATGGCCAATGACGGGAATGAGAAAGAGAAAGGTGACAAGAAGCGTAAGCTAAAATTCAGTGAGCAGGAATTGGAGGTGCTCACTGAGGAGGTGGTCAGGAACCACAACAAACATTTTGGGAAGAACTCATTCCAGGTACCTGAAAGTGAGAAGAGGAAACTGTGGTCAGACATCCAGACCAAAATATGCGCAGTGGGTGTTGCGCAGCGCTCTGTTGAGGAGATCCACAAGCAATGGTACGACTTGCGTTCCCATGCCAAAGAGAGGGTAGCCAGCAGGCTAAAGGAGGCAAGGAGCACCGGAGGAGGGCCACCCACCCAAACACCGTCCACACCAATGGAAGACATGGTGGAGTCCACACTGCTTCCTGAAGCTGTCAGTGGTGTCACTGACATTGACACCTCAGGGCCATCCAGCATCAGCAAAGGTAAGGGCAGTAATGATGTGTATCCCCATATGTGCATGTACAAATGCCCCCTAGAAAATAGCTATTAGCTTGATGCATTGTGAAAAGTAGTTCATGCTACATCTTACATACAATGCAACAATGCCTTATGGGAGTGGTAGTCCACATCCGTGAAGTGCTAATACCACATATATAGCAAGTTAGTGTTCAGCCACACAGAGGAACAACACAAACGACTCATAGTGATACGATGTAAGTGTACATTTATTACTATTGTGCAACATTTGATGAAATATTCATAAATGACATGCTGCACATTGTCTTTTTTTAAAGAATTTTATTTTCATTTCAGGTATATATATATATATATATTTATATATATATATATATCTACAGAAAAATAAAACATACATTAATCTGCAGTAGCATCAATCCTTGACAATCTAATTTTCTTTGGCTGATGTAATCAGGACAGCCTTGCTATGAGCCTTCGTTCAATCAATTATCAATTCGAATCAAATTATAATCACATCAAGGTTTCTGTCATTTTATATATTGCATAAAATATATTCACGGCCCTTAGTTCCATATACCTGTCCGCCATACTTTTTGATAATGTATTGCTTCTCTAAATACTGCATATATCTGAGAACTTTTTCATACTCCCAACACGTTTTGAATATGCCTCCTCGTAGTTTGTAGTTGTTAGCATTTTATTCCACCAGCTTTGGATAGTAGGAAATGTCTGTGTACACCATAAGTGGAGTATTAATGAGCGAGCTACTGCAAAAATAATTGATATAAAGTATTGTTGGTGCTTTGCTAGCTGTCGTGTTTTCTCAGAAACTCTGAACAGTACTAGATTTGAATCAAGCTCAATCCTAGAGGTAAAAGTGTGGTTCATTACCTCCTCTATTCCCGACCACAAAGTAGGTAATTTGGGGCAGTCAAAAAATAAATGAAGCCAATTCCCCCTCTCCTCCTAGTGGTAGCAGAAGCATTGGTCAGGAATTGATGGAAACATTTTGTGTATTTTTTTCAGGAGTGTAATAGGTCATCCACCTGGAGAGAAAGGACATTCTTTTATAATTAGTTGCCCTTAATGATTTAAACCATGTTTCGGAGATAATTCTCCACTCTTCGTCCGATATTAGACATTGTGTTGTGTGTAGAATATAATCCCTAAATTCTGCAGTTATTGCTGGAGTGGATTGTTCAGCTAACAATCTGTACCAATTCCCTGCACCAAGTACTTTACTTCTAATTAACGCCCTCCATATTGGATGTTTTTGGGCGCTTACCTGGGGAATACTAGCATTAAGAGAATGGGAGATCTGAAAAAAACTCAGAAAAAGTCTAGTTACCATGTCACCAAGTCTGGTTTCAACCTCTCCCCAAGTGATATACTTATTTGACAATATAACATTCCCTATCTCTCTAAAACCCTTTGCTTTTCCATAAGGATATTGCAGCTTCTGGAAGGTATAAGCCGATGTATTTACACTCCTGTAATTGTAGATAATTATAATCTGACTGCATTTGAATGTTTTGCGTAAGATTTCAAGTCTTTTACTAAAGTTGTGTACATATTTATATCGAGTTTTTTGGGGGAGTTTCGTTGTTTCTATAAATGCTGGGAGACTTATGGCTGATTCTAGCATCATTCTATTGATGATAAATTATCCATAGCTGCTTAGATAGTTAAATGTCGTGCCAGTATATCCTGCAATGCGGCCTGGTAATAAACTCGGAAATTAGGAAGTGCCAACCCCCTGGCTCCTATATAGCTGAATAACTGAGAGTCTAAACCTCTCCGTATTTTTCCTCCATATAAAACCTCGTATCATGGTATCTAGCTCATGAAAATAGGAGGTGTTTATTCTTATCGGAACATTATTAAAAGAAAAAGAAAAAGTGGGAGAACTGACATTTTGATTGAGGAGATTCTCCCTATCAGAGTCAATGGTAGAACTACCCATCTATCGAGAAGTGCTTGCACTTTTGCAAGCATCCTAACATAATTAAGATAGAACAAGGATCTATAATTCTTCGTAACAGAAATTCCTAAATACCTAACAGGTTCAGATGAATTAGCTTTCTGTTGCAGAACATAGGGAAGATTCTCTGTTCCAGCATTAAATATGAGAACTTTCATTTTGTTTTCATTAATCTTATATCTCTCTAGTTGCATGAACTCATTAATCTTATCGAGAACTCTTTGTACATTATCAATACCTGGTTTTAAATATAGGATGATGTCGTTGGGAAAATGTTTAATTTTAGGCATCCCCGGTAGTGGTGCAGTAATTTCTTTCAAACTGCATATTATCTGTGCTAGAGGCTCAATAATAAAGGCAAAAATTATAGGAAAAAGGGGACATCCCTGTCTAGTAGATCATTTAATCTGAATTGTTCCTCTAATTTTTGAATTGATTACGATTCAGGCCTGAGCACCCTGATACAACCGCCTTATCATTGTAGTAAATTGCAATGGGAAACCAAACTTAGTTAGGCTGTATACCAAGGCTTCCCAATTAACTAGGTCGAATGCTTTCTCTGCATCTAACATTATTATTACTGCAGGAGTTATGTTGACTGTAAAGTAACCTATTGCCTTTCACAAAATATTTGTATTGGTTCTCATAGACCTATTGGCTACAAAACCGTTCTGATCTTTATGTATGAATTGCTATGCAACTGGTGCAATCCTGGTAGCCCAGAGCCTTGTTAAAATTTTATATTCGGCATTTAGCAGACTAATCAGACGATATGCATCGAGTTTCAATGGATTTTTATCTTTTTTCAAAACGCTGACTATTATTGCTTCTTTAAACGTTAAAGGTATTTCTGCTCCCTCTATTATTGCATCACATAATTCTGTCAAGAACGGTGTAAGCTCTTCGCAAAACGTTTTATAAAATTCTATTGGACAACCATCCCCACCACAAGCCTTTGCACTTGGTATTCTCTGTTTAGCTTCCTTGATTTCCAATGGCGTGATCTTCTGTACTACATGGTTCTGAATCTTTAACAACATTTTAGGTAGCGTGATAGGACTATGTATGTATGTATGTATTGCGTATTTATAAAGCGCATTCCAACCTGTGGGCATCGAAGCGCTGACTGAGGTGGGGCAGAATCCATGTGCCAAGGAACTCCCCAGTTATTGCGGGAAGAGCCACGTTTTAACCAATCTCCTAAATCTTAAATGGTTATGTTCTTGCCTAAAATTCTACGGGAGTGAATTACAGATCTTGGCGGCCGCAATGGTAAACGCTTTATCTCCCAATTTCGCCTTCTTAGTACGGAAGGTTTGAATTCGATAGGCAGAAGCAGATCGCAGCGGCCTATTAGGCCTATAAAATTGTAGCTTGGAGGTCAAAGCGTTGGGCCCAATCCCATGGACAGCTTTATGAGTGATGCAGAGTGCCTTGAAAGAAAGCCGCTGGGCTACCGGAAGCCAATGAAGGCTTCTGAGGGAGCTCTTAGCAGAGGCCCCACGAGGTAACTTCAATACAAGCCTAGCCGCGGTGTTCTGCATCACCTGTAGCTTGTTGAGGGATGCTTTATCCAGGTTAAGCAGCAGCGCATTTCCATAGTCCAGTCAAGAAATGACTAGAGCCAGAGTAGCGGCAATTTTACAGGAGGGTGGAATAAAAGGGAAAACTTTCTTTAATTTCTTCAGCATCCACATACAGGACTTAACTATCAGATTAACCTGCGGTTTAAATGACAGTTGGTCATCAAACAGTAACCCTAAGTTTTTCGAGGTGGATCCTGGCTCCGGGAGGGTGCCGCATTCTTTCGGCCACCACATGGAAGACCAGAGATCCCTTTTCACCCCGAAACACAGGATTTCCGTTTTTTCACAATTGAGTTTTAGCCAATTGGCTCTCATCCAATTGTTTACTGCTATCATACAAGCATTAAAGCGGATAGCCACTTTCTCTAAATCATTATCGATAGGGATGATGATCTGAGTGTCATCAGCATACAAGGTGGGAATGAAGCCGAAAGTACGAATTAATTCTGCCAGCGGTGCCACGTACACATTAAACAGCGTAGGGCTGAGTGACGAGCCCTGAGGGACCCCACACGGCAGCAGATAAGCTGGGGATCTGAAATCACCACTACTAACCGTAGCCCACCTGTCGGACAGAAAGGATTCAATCAGTTTGAGAGCTTGATCTCTTACACCAGCCTGGTGCAGACGATCTAATAGAATATGAGGGGCGATGGTATCAAATGCTGCAGACAAATCTAGCAAAACCAAAAAGACCCCTTGGCCCTCATCAACCAATCTGCGAATGGTGTCGGAAGATGCAATGAGAGCCGATTCCGTGCTATGCAATTTCCGAAAACCATGTTGCGCACTGTCTAAGCCCTTAGTGGCTGATAGGAAATCAACTAATCCTTTATTGAGATGTTTTTCTAACATTTTAGCCGCAAAGGGAAGAAGGGCTATAGGGCGTAGATTAGTCAAATCGTCAGGTTTGCCAGTTTCCTTCTTTTTTAAAGGAAGGATCGTAGTTTCTTTCCATGCCT